>NC_081422.1:14175808-14809558 GCF_949786415.1 Peromyscus eremicus
TTATTTTAAAATGTACTCATGAAGGGTGTGTCGCAGAAGGAATGCACAGGGAAATGTTAATGCAAAAATCAAGCAACACTCCAGTGAATAAATAGTCTCTTCTGTTTCTGTCAGTGAAATAACATCAAGTAATAAAAGGAGTACAGGGTTTGTTATCTCACACATTGGAGTAAAGATCGCACCTATGCTGGCTAGTTTTATGTCAACTTGACACAAGCTAGAGTCATCTGAGAAGAGGGAGCTTCAATTGAGAAAATGCCGCCTTAAGATCAGTCTGCAACAGAAGCTTTCTATGTCTCTCATTCTCAACTGTGAGTCTGCAGCCATCCACACCTCTGCAAAAGACGCTCCTTTGCCCTTTGCCGTCACTGGCTGCATGGATCATGGACTTCTTCTGGGTTTTTGGCTGCAGCATGGACCACGGCTTCACCATCTGCAGTTTCACCCTTCTCCCCTGTGCATCCGGCTCTGTCCCACCATCTTTCCTCCTGATTTGATGAGTCCACTTTTTGAAAGCATCTTCCCATGGACCTGCCCCTCTCTAGTTTTATCATGGATACCATGGGCTATGCAGGCTCCTCTGCTACCACCTCGACTTCCCTCAGAGCCTCCATGGATCTTTCAGGCTCCTGAGAGCTACTCCATGGTGGCAAGTGCCAGTTTCTATCACAGCCATGCACCCCACCCCCACCCTCACCCCCAACAAAGAAGTAGTCAAGAAAGGAGGCTATTGAAGAGAACTCTTAAAAATTGAGAAAAGAATGCTGAACTGTAACTCTTCACAGTTGATGGCTTCTGGTGGGGACGAGGTAGGGGAAAGATTCAGTTATCTTTAAGGGGCTGGCCACTGGGAGCTTAACCATGCTCCAGTAAGTATATGAGCAACACAAATTGGACTTGACTTTTTTTTTCTTCTTTTGTTTTGGGGGAGGTGATGACTTGGGAGCACTGGGAAGTGAATGAGATTGGGGTGTATTATGTGAAATTTCTAAATAATCAATAAAAAACATTAAGTTAAAAAATCAGGCTGCACTGTGGGGAAGGCTTTGCCCTGGAGGAGATTGGAATGGGGGGCGGGCTGGGGGGAAGGTGAGGGGGGCGGGAGGGGGGAGAACAAGGGAATCTGTGGCTGATATGTAGAACTGAATTGTATTGCAAAATAAAAATTAAAAAAAAAAATCAGGCTGCAAGCAAGCCTGTGGAGCATTTTGTTAGTGATTGATGTGGGATGGCCCAGTCCATGTGGGTTGGGACACTGCTCTACTGGTGGTCCTCGGTTCTGTCAGAAAGCAGGCTGAGCAAGCCATGGGGAGCAAGACAGTAAGTAGCACCCCTCCATGGCCTCTGCATCAACTCCTGGCTCTAGGTTCCTGCCCTGTTAGAGTTCTTATCCTAACTTCCTTCAGTGAGGGACTATGATATGGAAGTATAAGCAAAATAAGCCATTTCCTCTCTAAGTCATTTTGGTTGTGGTGTTTCATCACAGCAATGAAAAGACTAGCTAAGACACCACCTCTACTCCTCACTTGATTTGTTTATAAAGTGGAGAAAATATAACTAAACCTCAGGATTATTCTAAAGAATTAGAATAATATTAGATAACATGAAGCAAAGGTAAACTATGTTGAGTATTTAATATTGGAGGCTGCTATGGGATGGTCTGTATGTCAAATTACTCTGATTGGTCAATAAATAAATCACTGATTGGCCAGTGGCTAGGCAGGAAGTATAGGCGGGACAAGGAGGAGAATAAAGCTGGGAAAAGGAAGGCTGAGAGAGAGACACTGCCAGCCGCCACAATGACAAGCAGCATGTGAAGATGTCGGTAAGCCACGAGCCATGTGGCAAGGTATAGATTTATAGAAATGGATTAATTTAAGCTGTAAGAACAGTTAGCAAGAAGCCTGGCATAGCCATACAGTTTGTAAGCAATATAAGTCTCTGTGTTTACTTGGTTGGGTCTGAGCGGCTGTGGGACTGGCGGGTGATAGAGATTTGTCCTGACTGTGGGCCAGGCAGGAAAACTCTAGCTACAGGAGGCAAAATAAACAGTGACTTACAGCTTTAAGTTTTATAGTTTGAAATAACTAAATAATTCTTAGATGTGAAATAGCTGAGTTTTTCTTTTGATTCATACTCTATTACACCTTGGTATTTGCAAGCATTTCCCTTAGGGCACAGATTCCTCAGTTGTTCTAACAATGTTGTAGATTCTGCTTTTGTCCTTCTGCCCACACAGCACAGTACAGCCACATGCCCAGGATTTCTTGTCCCAGGTCTGCACAGAAACTGACTACAAATATATACTCTTAAGCAAAACACAGAAAGGGATTCGTAAACCCACCCTGTGCCACAGATAATAACTGGTTTCTCATCTCTTTTTCTTGATCTAACAGAAGGGCCACTCCCTCTGGACATTCTCCACAGCAGCACTTACACCTGTCACGTCTATTCACCTCTCTTAAACACACTGTGAGCCAGTCACAGGAATCGAGCAAACTCCTGCTATTTTGAACTCATCTTCTGCCAAAGCGGGTACTGTCAGAGACATTGAGATCTGGTCAGCATTATAATTTAATAGCTGTGTTGGAGGTTGAAAGATTTTTGAATTCAAACATATGCAGGGTAGAAGAACCAAGGACAAGAGACAAAATATCAGCATAGTCTTGGAATAAGAGGTAGGCAAGTATAAACACACCAATGCTATGGATATACAGTGTTAGATATAAGAAACACATCTATTGATTACAATTACAAAAAGCTATGTACAACAGAAAGGAAAATTCTGGCTATAAACCTTAGGATACAACACTAGGCAACCTGTACATTTACATATATAATGTACAATGTATTTAAATCACAGATACAAACAAACACACGTATAGTTTTAGACCCTTTTTCAAGCCTACAAAAGCATGATCATATATTTAATTATTATATAAGCATATATATATAAAATATATATAACTGTAAAAGAAGTTATGACGAGACATTTTGATACAATGGCCATTGATTTCACTGCAATTTTGAAAGACTATGCTTTGTCAAATGGAAGTCTGAAGTTTCTTTTTAAGTATACACACAGCCTATTATTTTATTATCTCTGTAACTGTCATTTAAAATGATCAAGTTTGCCTCCCATAGTTGATATGTAATCACTGCCTGTTCTCAGATAACTTCAAAATTTAGTACTTAGCTGGAATTTCTTAGGGCTCTGCCTTAATTCAGGATGTCTTAATTTTAATTGACAAAACAAAATCCCCAATGCAGATAATTCACCTATAAAAGTCTGTAAAAAAAATATATGGTGTCTTTTAAAAACAAACACAGTAACCTACGCAAAACTACTGAGATATACCATCATGCAATGTCTCAGGCTCTGGAAGGACAGGTCACAGAATCAAACCCCAGCTCTACCAATCACCTACTAACTAAACTTAAGCAAATTATGAACCACCCTAGTTCACTTTCAACACCAGGGAGAGTACGCCTTCCCAAGGTTGGATCTGAAGACCAAGAGGGTGTGTTTCAAACCCTGCACAATGCCAAGAAGTAAAAGGCAGCTCGTGTTAGTATCTCTGTTCTCTTAGTTGCACACAAAACTACATGGTACAATTCCAGGATTTATCTCTTGCATGTGCAGATTTAGTGACCTCTAGGAAAATCTGGAGTGCTTGTTTTATTGCTGTCTGTCTCACAGATAAGCTTTTATGGGGCATATTTCTCCTATTTTGAGAGTAGCATGCATAAAGATATTATAGACACAGATGTTTTGTTTTAAGCAATTAAAGACATGAATTCCATACTAATTGCATTCCTCTAAAACATACTGACATAAAGAAAAATAATCCATGTCTTCATTTTGTCCAGAGCAAAGTATCCACTTCTTTTAGATTTCCCCAGCAATGACAAAACACTTGCTTTATTATGACATCTTGTCAGTGCTGGATCTGCTACCAACACAACCCTGTAAACACACAGAGAAGTCCTAAAATATTCACATGCCCATAACACTCTGCACTGAGGTTCTCCTGTTGAAATTATGTTTTTCTAGCTCCACTGTCAGAGTCCCTTGTGATGTATGCAAGGGGTTAGTTGACAAGAATAAAAATTTCTGTCAAGAGTAATTTATTTTAGTGGGAGGAAGGATGAAGTAAAAGGAAGAGAGGAGGGAGTGTACATCAACTCCTGGTGTTTAATAACTCCGTCTCTCTGTCTCGGTCTCTGTCTCTGTCTCTCTCATGTGTGTGTGTTTATCTGGGGGGGGGGGTATTGTGGTAGAAAGTGAGATACCTTCACCTGTACCTTGATAAATTGTTGGCTACTGCCTTGAACTCTCCTCTGCTCATCTCACTCCTTTCTCTTCATTTCTTTTTTTTAAATTTTATAATTTAATTTAATTTTACATATCAGCCACAGATTCCGTTGTTCTCCCCCCTCCCGCTCCTTCCCCCTGGCCCCTACCTTCCCCCCAGCTCACCTCCCATTCCCATCCCCTCCAGGGCAAAGACTCCCCTGAGGATTGAGTTCAACTTGGTAGATTCAATCCAGGCAGGTCCAGTCCCCTCCTCCCAGGCTGAGCAAAGTGTCCCTGCATAAGCCCCAGGTTCCAAACAGCCAGCTCATGCACTGAGGACAGGTCCCGGTACCACTGCCTGGATGCCTCCCAAACAGATCAAGCCAATCAACTGTCTCATTTATCCAGAGAGCCTGATCCAGTTGGGGGCTCCACAGCTATTTCTCTTCAGTTCTTATTCTTACAGAAGGTTAGTGCAGTCAAATTATTCAGTGCCTGAGAAATTCAACTCATTTGAGCAGAACAGATACCACCAGGATTAAGAGACACTTAATTTGCTTTCTGTGGTTAGAAAACACTGTCTCAAAACAGCATTACTCCACTTTAAAATCCAGACAGAGTGCTTGAAAATCCAATCTCAAATGTACACTTGGAAACTTTGTCAGTTCAATGTACTTATTTATCTTAATACTTTGCAAAATCTATCATAATTAGCAGTGTCTGAGTTCTTTTTCCTGTAGTGTGGGGATATCAGTGATTTGTTTATTTATTTTTATAAAGTTCAATTGTTTGTTCACTTAACTGTGAACAAAGAATATGATACAAGAAGGTTTCACCTCCTACAAAATCAGTGTTTTTCTTACGTTTATCTTCAGCTGTATTTGTACAGCAAATTCCTCTCCAGCCTTTGTTTTCTAAAGACCCATGCTGGGCATTGGGCCGGAAGGAAAGTGGATCTGTGGGTGGGGTCTATTAGCAGGTAGAATGTTTGAAAAGCTTCTATAAGTGACTTTATCTACATTAATCTTGAACAACCCCATTGATTCCTTGCCAAAAAGAATAATCAATTACTTCAGAGTTCAAAAAAATTTAAGTAATTTTACCTGACTTTTTCATAAGAATGATGACTTTTTGTTGTGATGCCAAGGTGCATGTTTGGGGGAGATGTGTAAAGAATATACTTTTCCATGTTGTGTTGCTCTTTCCCTGTACTATGTCAAAGGACATGAGTGCGTGATGTTAAAAGCGTATCATACTAAATATTTTCTAATAAATTTTAACTGCATGTCATCTTTACCTTTGATTCCTAAAATTAAAAGAAATCATGAGGAACAGAATTGTTTTGACTTGTTCTGACCATGATGGGAATGACAAGAAAATCACAGGTAGCATCACTAATGATATCAATGCCTTAAACTTTTATTGTGATAATACTGCTATCCACATATGAAGGACAGACATATAAAGTTGGGGTTTTTTTGGTTTTTTGTTTATTTGTTTGTTTTTTCGAGACAAGGTTTCTCTGCAGTTTTGGTGCCTATCCTGGATCTCGCTCTGTAGACCAGGCTGGCCTTGAACTCACAAAGATCCGCCTGGCTCTGCTTCCTGAGTGCTGGGTTTAAAGGCGTGCACCATCACCGTCTGACCTAAAGTTTGTTTTGCTGATAGATATTTTCTTCTCTGTCTTCTGAATTTTCATTATTGTTCATCAGTCATCAATTAGATTGCTTATTTATATTAGTGCCAAAAATTATTTTATGTTATATGGAGATCATGATTTTTCCCCTAAAGGATTGAAATCCAGAATTAAAATAAAATGTTTCTCTGATCATCATCATTTTATATAGTTTAATTTCATTTTATTCAATTCAAAACTTTATTATGACTACTCTAATATTAATTCTTTGAGAATATCATATATATACATACATACATACATACAATGCATTTTGATCATATTCACGCACACTCCTCCTACTAATTCCTCTCAGATTCACCACTCACCCTTTACCATCTGATTTATTGTCTTCTTCTTGTTTTTAATAACCACCCTGTTTCTCTATTGCTTAATAAAGAATCTCTTTTTGCTGGAAATTGGTGTTTGAGTGTGGTCTGTACCTAATCCAGATCAGAAGGGAACACCCCATGGTGCATGAATCCCCTCAGTTCTCACACTCAGGAATCCCATAAAAACACAAAACCAGGATCCATAATACATACATAAGGACCTGTAGTGTAAAGAGAGAGGGGGGTAGATTAAAAAATAAAAAGCTAGGGCCACCACCTGTGACCACATTGGTGCTGGAGTGCCACGCTGCCGATAGGGCCATGCCGATCCCAAACGTCTGTGCTGCTACGATGGGGTTTGTGAGGGCACTAAGGTTTCCAAGGTTTCCAAAGTCTGTGAGAACTGTGTGGACGGGGAGGGCTCTGAGGGCTGTCGTGGTTCTGTGGGATCTCAGGGTGATGTGACCACCATGAGCCCCCTCCACTGTTCCTGTACTGCCCCCATACCTTCTCCAGTGCCAAGGGTTATGGTGGTGTGGTGTTTTCCCTCTCCTAGAGCCCTCACAGCCCCCACAGTTAGAGCAGTCTGTGCCCTCAGTCAGCCAGAACCATTAGCACCCTCAGTAGGCACCCTCAGCACTGGCTTCAGCTACATGCTTTAGCTCCCTCCATGCCTTCACCAGCATCCTCAGCCTTGTGACTGTCAGTTGTTCACTGTGAATTCATGCATTGTCTAAAACTTCTTAGAATTTCTCCTTGGGGCTGGAGACACTGATTAACAGTCAAGAGGAAGTACTGCTCTTTCAAAAGTTTAGCTCCCAGCAGCCACATGTGGAGGTTCACAAGCACCTTAACTCCAACTCCAGGGGACTGATGCTCTCTCTTTTGACCTCTGTGGATACTGCACTCACTTGCACAAATCCCCAATCAGACACACACAGGAATAAAAAGAATTTTTTTTAAAAAAAAATCGTTTCTACTGTTACATCCACTTTATCACCTTTATAGTAGTCTCTTAAAATGAATAAATACCTCTGCTTCCTTCCTGTATCCTCTCCATGTCTCTGTCACTCTGGGTGCTGGATCTGGGTACCATCAGTGGTCTTCCCAGGACAATAATCTTTTTGAAGTCTCCAGTGAGCCCGTCTTTCTGTTATGTAGCTGAAATCTGTAGACAAATTGCTAAACAGTCCTATGAATAAAAACTTGGAGCCAGAAATTGGGATTAAGGCCTGAGAGAGATCAGAGGAATAGGAAAAGCCACAAGCTAACCTCACCTCACCAACACCTCAGTCTCCCAAGCAAGCTACTTCCTGTCTACCTACACCTATATACCTTTCTGTTCTGTTCTCTCATTTGCTCTCTCAGTCCAGCTACATTACTTCCTCTTCCTGCCCAGCTCTGTCATTTCCTGTCTGTCTGTACAAACCCCCAGACCTCTATGGTTGGTGCTGGGATTAAAGGCGTGTGTCACCAATCCTGGCTTTGTTCCCCAGTGTGGCCTTGAACTCACAGAAATCCAGACAGATCCCTGCCTACCAAGTGATAGAATTAAAGGTGTGTGCTACCATCGCCTCACTTCTATATAGTGGCTGGCTTTTTCCTCTGATCTCCAGGCAAATTTTATTGGGAGACACAGTATATTAGGGGACACAATACATCAGCACAGGAATCTGTTTATCAGATGAAGTCTTAATGTCACCATCATCATGAACCACTGATGACCCTATTCTTCAAACATTTTGTTCCTACAGCACCCAAGCCACATTCCATACTGGCTGTCCTACTCACAAATGTCACTTCACTTATCTTGATGTCTATGTATTGAAGATCCTTATTGTTTCCCTGCAAACTATGTTAATGATTCCTAGATTGATATTTTAAAGGCTTGTCTCTGGTAGGTTTTTGACAATTCTATGTTAAATTGAGAGCATAAAAAGAAAATCTATGGGATAGCGGGATGCCTGAGAGATGCCTCAATACTTAAAAGTACTACTGCTCTTGCAAAGGACCTGAGTTGCGTGCCAATCACCCATATCAAACAGTTTATTACTGAATGAGTATTGAAAATGGGTACTTTTGTGGCTTTCCTCATTTTAGAAGAAATGCTTATGGGCTTTGTTTTTTTTTCCATGCAATATGATGGTGTTTCTGACTTGCTCATATATTAGTTTTACTATGTTGAGATGTATCCCCTACTATAGCTACTTGATTCAAGTTTTCTATCGTGAGGGATATTGACACTTACCCATGTTTTCCTGATCCTATTTAGGTTATCACATGAGCCTTGACTGTTTATATACACAATAATGTATTTATTTATTTGCACATGTTGAACATATCATTGCATCACATGTTGAAGAATCATTGCATCTTTGCAGTGAAACCAACTTTATTATGGTTTGTTATCATTAGAATGTGTTGTTGAATTAGATTTGCAAGAATTTTATTAGAGCTTTCTTCTTCCGTGTTTATACAATTTGGGTATAAGGCTAATAGTAGGCTTTGTAAATTGTTTGGGATAATTCTTTTTTTTTAAAGTCTGTTATCTAATCCCCATTTGTTTGGCTAAAATTTTTAGTGATTCTTGTTATTGATTTCTGGTTTCATTCCACTGTGATCTGATAAGAAAAAGAAATTACACCCATAATATTTTTACCCATTAAGGCTTAGTTTGTTTCCTTAAAATATAATATATTTGGGGGGAAAACTCTGTACAATGATGAAAGATTCAAAGAATGTGTATTCAGCAACTGTTGGGTAGAATATGTTATATATGCCCATTAATTCCATTTGATACGTGGCATAACTTAATGTTGGTATTTCATTTTTGTCTTGATGATCTATTAGTGAGGGTGGAGTTGAAAAGTCACATTATTACTTTACTGAAGCTTGAGCAGGCAGTAAATTGTATGCAAATGATCCTGCTCCTGGCCACAGAGCTAGACCACTGAACAATGCTCTTGACATCCATAGAGGTTTTGACCATGGAGGTTCTCTCCTATCCAGTCTTTGTGACAGGGCATCTTTGGGTAGCCTAAATTGTAACTACATATGTTTTCTAGTAGTGGAAACCCTAACAATAGAACCAATCTCAAGCTAACACCTGCTTGGAAATCTCTGTGAGATGGGTGGCCTCTATTGGAGTTCTGTGAAAATAATTTGTTACACTGAAAATCTTACCTTCAGATCAAATGTCAGTACTGGATATATATGTTGTAAGAAGCATGAGTTTTTTCTGAGCTGCAAATCTGTTCTGAAGCTGGGGCTTGCTACACTCTTCTGATTACTCTCTGTTCATGGTGTGAAGTCTCCACTCCCTTTGGGGAAGGGAGCCTAGATTATTATGGCCAATCACTTCTCAATAATCTCTGAAATGTCTTCTGCTTTTTCCATGCTTCTTAACTTTCCTGTCTTTTCTCTCTAGATTCCAGGAGCTCTTCTTCTATTTCCTTCCTTGAAATAGTTTCTTCTTTGTGCTTCATTACACTCACCCACTGAGTTACATGATGGCTGCATTTAATCTCACGTCATATATACAGGTTGGTCTCATAATGTATAAGTGTTCTTACACAGAAAAAGTTATTGATGTAATTTGTTGTTAGATAGTTGATTTCTCTGTCTCGATGTACCTATTCAAAAATGTTTCATGTCCTTACACTAAATATAATTCTGAATTAAAGTTTAATTAATATATATATATAATATGTCATATATTCAAAGTTCACTAAAAGAGTAGATCTTAAGAATTCTTTCTATACCATAAAAAAGTAAGTATGTGAGTAGATGAATGTGTAAATTAACCTAATTGTGGAAAAAATGTCACTGTGTACATGTAGATAAAACCATACATATTATATTATGCCTCTGATATACTTTTTTATTATGTCTGAAATAAATACTCACATGGATATAGCTATTTGCAATGTCCTTCTTATCTGGTAACTATCTCAAGGATTCTGTCAGAATTCAAATACATTGTTCCTGAAAGTAAACCTCAATGTTATTTGAATATGTGAACAAGGAGGGATGAAGTATTAACAGACATCTGGCTACACAATGTCTTTCCCTTGATGAAGAAGAAATGCTGGGAAAAAGGCTATGATTCATTCACAAAGTCAGTCATGTGAAACATAGCCAAAGTTTCAGTTACTTTTATGATATGGAGTAGAAGTCACAAAATTTTTCATCAGTCCAAAAACTCTAAACAAAGAAAATGTAAAATAACACTCACATTTGGGAAGAGTACCATCTTATTTAAGTCTTAGGTATCTGGTTCTACTACAGTTGTACCAGGTAGCTTAGTAAAGATATGACTTGTTTGTGAAATCATGTAAAATAATTTCAGGCACTAAACTTTTCAGATAAAATTTAAATGAAGTGGGCAATGGAGGGATTATTTCTGTGTGAGGCACACAGGGGCACAATTCATGTTCTTAGCCTCTTTGTAAAACAACATAAATAATGTGAACATATTTGTAAACTCATTCTTGTGACGAGACAGAGTTTGATGATAGATCTATTTATTGAAAATAAATTTTCACAACACAGAGCAAATCCATGAGCATCACCCTGTTGTAAAACTCATAGGTAAGCTGAAACTGTTACTTTATGTGTAAAATGTAGTTGAGGTACTTACTTACTAGGAATTTGTACCTCCCTATAAGATGTGATCAAGATATACCCTGATCTACAACCACAACAGAGGACTCCTGCTCTACCGGAGGCTATACCAGTACTAGCAACCACAGATAAGACATGCCCTATCACCTGCTAACCCTCCTTAGAGCCCACAAAACAGTCCCCAACAGCACCTTCTCCCCTGGGCTCCATATCCTGGCCCACTGCCCCAAAAGAGGACTCCTACTCTGCCAGAAACCATGCCTATGCTAAGAACCACGAGTAAGACACCACCCACTACTTGCTAATACCACTTAAACCCCACTTAGCAGTGCCCTCCCCTGGGCTCCATATCCCAACCTACAACACTGACAGAAGATACCCACTCTACTGGAGACCATCCCAGTATTAAAAATCCTAGGAACTCCAGGTACCTGGAACCCCAGAGGCCATATCAGTATCCAGAAACCCAGAAGCCACACTGGTTCCCAGAACCCTAGAACTCCAGAAGCAAGGCAATCACCCAAAACCCAGGAGAGGCACACTACTGGACCTGAAGACTTGCTGGTCACCAGAATCATAAGCTGTTCAGGCCAGAAGACCAGAGAGAAAGAGTAACCAAGGGGAAAACATCCCAATTACATCCATCCACCAAAGGGAAACTCAGAAATTGGCACATAAGCCAATAATAACCCCAAACCCAGATGACTAGAGGCAAGTGTGAGAATACAATCAACATCACCCAGGGCAATATGGCACCACCAGAACCCAGCTATGCTAATAAAGCAAGCACTAGATATTCCAACAAAGCAGAAACACAAGAAAATGATCTTAAACTCAATCTAACAAAGATAATAGAGGCCCTTAAAGACAAAATGAACAAAACCTTAAAAGAAATCCAAGACAACACACACACACACACACAAAATCATCACCACCACAACAAAATAACAGAAATTAATAATCACTGGTCACTAATATCTCTCCTTATCAATGGACTCAACTCCCCAATAAAAAGACACAGGATACAAAAACAGGATCTATCTTTCTGCTGCATATAAGAAACACATTTCAATATCAAGTATAATCATTACCTCAGAGTAAAAGGTTGGAAGAAGATTTTCCAAGCAAATGCCCCCAGGAAGCAAGGTGATGTAGTTATCATGATATCTAACAAAATAGACCTCTAATAAAAATTAATTCAAAGATATGGGTATGGTTACTCCACATTTATTAAATAAAAACCCACAAAGATGATGTCTCAATTGTGAACATCTGTATCCCAAATGCAAGAGAAACCAAATTTGTAAAAGAAACATTACTAAAGCTTAAATCTCTCATTGAACCTCACACATTAATGGTAGAAGACTTCAGCACCCCACTCACCAGTGGACAGGTCATCCAAATGAAAACTAAGTAGAGAAATACTGGAGCTAACAGATGTTATGACTTAAATGGAGCTAATAAATATCTACAGAACATTTCACTCAAACACAAAAGAATATACCTTCTTCTCAGCACCCCACAGAGACATCTCCAAAATTGACCACATACTTGGACACAAAGTAAGTCTCAACATGTACAAGAAAAGGGAAATAACTTACTGTCTCTTAATAGACCATAATAGATTAAAGCTGGATTTCAACAACAATAGAAACAACAGAAAGCCTATAATCTCATGGAAACCGAACAATGCCAAACTGAATCACCAATGAAGAAATAAAGAAATTAAAGAATTTCTAGAATTCAATGAAAACGAATGCACAACATACCCAAACTTATGGGACCCAATTAAAGCAGGGCTAAGAGGAAAGTTCCTAGCACTAAGTGCCTTCATCAAGAATTTTAAGACTAATCATAGTAACAACTTAACAGCACACCTTAAAGCTCTAGATGTAGAGTAGATGGCAGGAAACAATCAAACTCAGGGCTAAAAATCAATAAAATAGAAACAGAGAGAACATACAAAGAATCAGTGAAACAAAGAGTTGGTTCTTTGAGAAAATCAACAAGAAAGACAAACCCTAACCAAACTAACTAAAAGGCAGAGAATATCCAAATTAACAAAATCAGAAACGAAAGGAGGGACATAACAGCAGACACCAAGGAAATCCAAGGAAACAAAACGTCATAGTTCAAAAACCTGTACTCCACAAAAGTGCAAAATCTAAAAGAAATGGACAAATTTCTTGATAGATTCCAATTACCAAAGTTAAATCAAGATCAGATAAACAATTTAAAAAGATTTATAATCTCTAGGGAAATAGAAAGCAGTCATTAAAAGTCTCCCAACCAAAAAGAGAAAAAGAAAGAAAGAATGAAAGAGAGAAAGAAAAAGAAAGAAAGAAAGAGAGAGAGAGAGAGAGAGAGAGAGAGAGAGAGAGAAAGAAAGAAAGAAAGAAAGAAAGAAAGAAAGAAAGAAAGAAAGAAAGAAAGAAAGAAAGAAGCCAGTCAGCAGCCTAGGGCCAGATAGTTTTAGTGCAGAATTCTCTCAGACTTTCAAGGAAAGCTAATACCAATACTTCTCAAATTATTCCAGAAAATAGAAACAAAAAGAACACTGCCAAATTCACTTTATGAGGCCACAGACACCCTGATACTCAAACCACACAAAGACTCAACAAAGAAAACTACAGACCAATTTTCATCATGAACATTGATGCAAAAAGTAGTCAATAAAATACTCACAAAACTAAAGACAAGAACACATCAACAAGATCATTTATCAAAATCAAGTAGGTTTCATCCCAGAGGTGTAGGGATGGTTCAACACATGAAAAATTTTCAATGTAATCAACCATATAAATAAACTGAAAAAAAAGCACATGATCATCTCATTAGATGCAGAAAAGGCCTTTGACATAATCCAACACCTCTTCATGATAAGTTTTGGAGAGATCAGGGATACAAGAGACATCTCTATACATAATAAAAGTAACACATAACAATATCCAATATCAAATTAAATGGAGATGAACTCAACTCCACTAAAATCAGGAACAAGACAAGGCTGTTCATTTTCTCCATATATATTCAATATAGTACTTGAAGTTCTAGCTAGGGCAATAGGATAACTGAAGGAGAGAAAGTGGATGCAAATTGGAAAGGAAGAAGTCAAAGTATCACTATTTGCTGATGACATAATAGTATACATAAATGACTCCAAAAATTCTACCAAGGAACCTCTAGAGCTGATACATACCTTCAGCAAAGTGGCTGGACACAAGGTTAACTAAAAAAAAAAACAAAAAAAATAAAAAAAAAAAGCAGCATCCGTCCTACATACAAACCACAAAAAAATCAGTACCTTCTCATATGTATAAACCAAAAACAGGCTGAGAAAGAAATCAGGGAAACAACACCCTTCATAATAGCCACAAATAATATGAAATATCTTAGTGCAATTCTAACCAAGCAAGGGAAAGACCTATGTGGCAAGAACTTCAAGTCTTTGAAGAAAGAAATTGAAAAACATATCAAAAGATTAAAAATCTCCCATGCTCATGGATCTGTAGGATTAGCATAGTAAATAGTAAAAATGGACATCTTACCAAAAGCAATCTGCAGATTCAATGCAATCCCAGTCAAAATTCCAACACAATTCTTTACAGACCTTGAAAGGACAATACTAAACTTCATATGGTGTGGTAGTTTGAATGGAATTGGCTGCCATAATTTCATAGGGAGTAGCACTATTATGAAGTGTGGCTTTGTTGGAGTGGATATGGCCATGTTGGAAGAAATGTGTCACTGTGAGCATAGTATTTGAGGATTCCTATCTGAGGATATCACCCAGTGTCTCAGTAGACTGCTGTGGGATGGTCTATATGTCAAGTGTGTTGCTGATTGGTCAATAACTAAATCACTGATTGGCCAGTGGCCAGGCAGGAAGTATAGGCGGGACAAAGAGGAGAATAAAGCTGGGAAGTAGAAGGCTGAGTCAGAGACACTGCCAGCCGCCATGAAGACAAACAGCATGTGAAGATGCCAGTAAGCCATGAGCCACGTGGCAAGGTATAGATTTATAGAAATGGATTAATTTAAGCTGTAAGAACAGTTAGCAAGAAGCCTGCCACGGCCATACAGTTTGTAAGCAATATAAGTCTCTGTGTTTGTTTACTTGGTTGGGTCTGAGCGGCTGTGGAACTGGCGGGTGAGAGAGATTTGTCCTGACTGTGGGCCAGGCAGGAAAACTCTAGCTACAGTAGACTTCTTATTTCCTATAAGATATAGCACTTTCAGCTCCAGCACCACATTTGCCTACATGCCTCTGAAACTGTAAGGGAAGTTATAAGAGTTTTCATGGTAATGGTATCTCTTCACAGCAAGAAAAACACTAACTAAGTGTAGACAAATTTCTAAACAGTCTTATTAAATAAGAAACACAGAGCCAAATACAGAGGCAAAAGCCGTAGAGATCAGAGTGATAGCCACCAACCAACCTTAGCTCACCATAGCTTCCCAAGAGAGCCAAATCAGCTTCTTTCTGTCTAATCTGTGCCTTTATTGCCTTGCTGTTCTGCCTTCTCATTGGCTCCTAACCCAGCTGCCTCACTTCCTCATCACTGCCTATTTATACAGACCTCCAGGTCTCTATAGTTGGTACTGAGATTAAAAGCATGTGTCACCACACTTGGCTGTGTCCTTGAACACACAGAGACTCTGCCTGCCATGTGATCCAATTAAGGGCATGTGCTCCCACCACCTGACTTCTGTTTATGGCTGGCTATGACCTCTGATCTTCAGGCAAACTTTATTTATTAACATAGAAATAAAAAAAAACCCAGGTGGTGGTGATGCACATTTTTAATCCCAACACTCAGGAGGCAGAACCAGGCAGAGCCAAGCAGATCTCCATGAGTCTGAGGCCAGCCTGGGCTACAGAGTGAGTTCCAGGAAAGGTGTAAAGCTACACAAAGAAACCTGTCTCGAATAAAACAAAGGGAAAAATAAGAAATAAAACATCACATTTCAGCACAAATAAAATATCACCACAGCTAACACAGAAGTTGTTACCAGGGACTGGGGTACTGTTGTGATAGGCCTAACTATGTGTTTGTTTGGACGGACTAGGACTTCAGTGCTCTGGGTTTAGAAAGCAGTGGAATGCTTTAAGCACTGCTTAATGGGTCATATTAGTAGGTGCATGGAAGGCAGTGGTACTAAGAGATATTTGAACTATTGGGGGCTTACTCAAAAGGTTTCATAGGAGAAGAATTTTTTTATGTTGTCTAGAGATGGTTCTTGTGATATTTGGGTGAAGAAAGTGGCTGCATTTTTGCCATTATCCAAAGAGTCTGCCTGAGACTAAAGTGAAGAATTTTGGATTACTTTCATTGGCAAGGGAAATCTCAAAACAACCTAGTATAGACTCTGTCATGTCATTTTTAGTGGTCACTCTAATGAAGGTTTGTAATGAAAAGGAACAAGCTGACCAGGGTAAATTACAAAATGAAACTTTTGAGGAGAAAAAGAGCATGAGGAAGTATAATAGAGCTAAATTCTATATTTAAGGAGATAAATGAAATAAAAGGAGTATTGGCCCTTAGGGCAAGTTCCCACCCAGCTGAGTTTCCAACTTTTGAAAATGAACCCAAGAAAAGCTGAGAGCTAAATGTGATGTAGCATACCTTTAATCCCAGTACTGGGAAGGTAGGCTGATGGATCTCTGAGTTTGAGCCCAGTCTGGTCTACACAGCAAGTTTCAGTGCAGCCAAGCTTGGGCAGTGAAACAAAGCTAGTGAAGAAGTAATTAAATAAGGGGGGCATTTTCCAGCTCCAGCAAGCAGCAGAATTTGGCAGCTTTGGCTTCGTGGTTTGGGGTTTAGATTTAAGGACTGAAGAGAGGAGTTATAGAATAAAGCCACTGGGGGCAGGCATGTGTCAGTGGTGTCCCTGAACAGAGGCCTACTAGAAAGGCCATTGCATGAAGCTGTGAAGAAGCCTTGGAGAATTTAAGATGTCAGAGATGCCAGAGTCATTGGATACCTGCTGAGGAGAGCTGCTAATGGGGAGTAGAACCAGCATAAGAGAAAGAAGTGTATTGCAGTCAACAAAGTTGAATGGACTTGGAGATGTGGAGAGTGTTTTGACATCAGACATGGAGATGCAGAGTTTGGAGTTTTCCCAGATGGTTTTTGATCTTGCTTTTGTCCAGTATTTCCTTGTTATGCTCTTTTACCTGTGTTTTGGAATGGTAATGTGCATCCTGTGCCATTATATGTTGGAAGTATGTGATCTGATTTTTTTAAATTTTGATTTTGTAGGTGATTACAGTTAAGAGAATGCATGAATTGCAGAAGAGATTTTGAACTTTGAGCTTGAAAACATTGTTGAAACTATGATATATTATGGGTGCTTTTGAAGTTAGACTAAATTAATTTTGCATTATGATGTTATTACAAGCTTATGGGGGCCAGGGAGTGGGATGTGATAGTTTAAATGTAATTGGCCCCCATAATCTCATAGAGAGTGGAACTATTAGGAGGTGTGACTTTATTGGACTGGATATGGCCTTTTTGGAGGAAGTGTGTTAGTGTGAGGATAGGCTTTGAGGTTTTTCTATGCTCAGAATACTGCCTAATGTCTCAGTTGACATTCTGTTACCTGAAAGATGTAGGACTCTAAGCTCCAGCACCACTTCTGCCTGCAGGCCACCATGCTTCCCACCATAATGACAATGTACTGAACCTCTGAACTGTAAGCAACTTAGTAAGCAGCAATCCTCTATGGCCTCTGGATCAACTCCTATTTCTGGGATCCTGCCCTGTTTGAGTGCCTGTCCTGATTTCCTTCAGGGATGAACAGCAATGCTGAAGTATAAGCCAAATAAACCCTTTCCTCCCCAACTAGCTTTTTGGACATTGTATTTCATCACAGTAATAGAAACCCTAACTAAGACATATGGGAAACCAAAAAATTTACGATAGCTAAAACAATAAAACAACTTCCAGAGGTATTGCCATCCCTAATTTCAAGCTCTACTACAGAGCTCTAGTCATAAAAGCCACATGGTATTGGCATAAAAAACACACAAGTAGATCAATAGAAATGTACTGAAGACCAGACAAAAATTCACACACCTCTGAACACCTGATTTTTGACAAAGAAGCCAAAATTATGCAATGGAAAAAAAAGCATCTTAAACAAATGGTGCTAGTCTAACTGGTTCTAAACATGTAGAAGAATGCATGTGGATCTATATCAATCATGCTGCACAAAACTCAAGTCTAAGGAGATCAAAGATCTCAACATAAATCTAGATACACTGAACCAGATAGTAAAGAAAGTGGAGAATATCCTTGAACACATTAGCACAGGAGACAGCTTCCTGAACAGAATGCTGGTAGCACAGGTGCTAAGATTGACAATTAACAAATGGGACCTCATGAAACTGAAAAGCTTCTATAAGGCATAGGACACTGTCAATAAGACAAAACAGCAGCCCACAGAGTGGGAAAAGCTCTTTACCAACCTCACATCTGACAGAAGGCTAATTTCCAAAATATATAAAGAATTCAAGAAACTAGACATCAACAAACCAAATAATCTGATTAAAAATGGGATACAAATCCAAACATGGAATTCTCAACAGAGGAATCTCAAATGGCCAAGAAACACTTAAAGAATTGTTCAACATCCTTAGACATCAGAGAAATGCAATCAAAATAACTCTGAGATTCCATATTTCTCCTGTCAGAATGGCTAAGAACAAAAACACAAGTGACAGTTAATGCTAGTAAGGATGTGCAATAAGGGGAACACTCCTGCATTGCTGGTAAGAGTGAAAACTTGCACAACCACTATGGAAATCAATATGGTGGTTCCTCAGAAAAGTGGGAATTAATATGTCTCAAGACCCAGCCATACTATTCCTGGGCATATACTCAAAGGACACTCCATCATACCACAAGGACACTTGCTCAACTATGTTCATAGCAGTTTTATTTGCAATAGGTAGAAACTGGAAACAACCTACATGTCCCTCAACCTAATAATGGATAAAGAAAGTGTGGTATATTTACACAGTGGAGTATTACTCAGCTATTAAAAGCAATGACATCATGAAATTACAGGCACATGGATGAAACTAGAAAAAAAAAATCATCCTAAGTGAGGTAACTCAGACCCAGAAAGACAAACATGGTATACACTCACTTATAAGTGAGTTCTAGCTTAAAAGTAGAGGATAACCAAGCTACAATCCACAGACACAGAGAAGCTAAGTAAAAAGGAGGGCTCAAGGGGAAATATATGAATCTCCCTGGAAAGCAGAAATAGAATAGACATCTCATGTAGAGGAGGAGGTGGGTGGATGGGAACAAGAGGGATAGGGTGTGGAGAGGATGGAGGAAGAGAGTAATGGGAGAAACAACTGGAATTGGGGATGGGTATCTCAGGGACAAGCTAGAAACAAAACACCATGGAAATAAACAAGAATCTACAAGGGTGACCTATGGACTCCTAGCAATGGTGGCTAAGGAGCCTAAACTGGCCATGGAACTGTAACCAAGCAGGACTTCTAGTATAGGAATTGGGAGACCAACCCAGCCACATAACCTTCAAACTGCAATTTGGACTGCCTACAAGATGTGCTGAGGTAAAGGTGGAATAAAAATTGTGGGAGTGGCCAACCAATGACTTGTCCAGCCTGAGACACATGGTACAAGAAGAAGTCAACCCTTCACACTGCCTAGAGCACCAGGGCCCAGAGGCTGGAGAGCCCAGAGACCTAAGACAGAACCAAACACAACTGACAAAAAAAAAAGTCAGTGCAATGATTCCTAATGATATTTTATTACACTGTAGATTCGTGCCTAGACCAGTTGTCATCAGAGAGGGTTCATCCAGCAACTAATGGAAACAGATGCAGACCCACAGCTAAACACTAGGCAGAGCTCTGGGAATCCTGGAGAAGATGAAGAGGGAGGATTATAGGAGCCAGGAGGGTCAAGGACACCACAAGAAAACCCACAGAATCAACTAATGTGGGCTCATAGGGACTCACAGAGACTGAACCAACAAACAAGGAGCCTGCATGGAACTGACCTAGGCCCTCTGCATATATGTTGCAGTTGTGTAGCTTAGTCTTCTTGTGGGACTCGTGAAAGTGGAAGCTGGAGCTGTTTCTCACTCTTTTGCTGGCTTCTGGGACCCTATTCCCCATACTGGGTTGCATTGTCCATCCTTAATATGAGGGGAACTTGATATGCCATGTTTGGTTGACATGAGAGACCTTCTCTTTTCTGAATAGAAATGAAGGAGGAATGGATAGGGGTGGGCACAGGTAAGGTGTGAGGGGAAGGGACTGGGAAGAGAGAAGGGAGGGAAACTTGAGGTCAGGATGTATAAAAGTACTAATAACAAAATCATTTAAAAAAACAGAACCATAAAATTCTGAAGCATGTTCCATTTTATGTCCCCAGAACATTTCATAGTTTGTAACCCCAAAAGCTATGTTCAAGAAAATGGAATGTTTGCCAGGTAATTTAATGGTTAGTAAAATGCTTGTGTGCTGTATGGGTTTTCATATAACAGTCAATGAAAAGTAAAACCCAATTCTAGTTACCTAAAATTATATCATGATGAACAAAATATGAAATTATAATTTATTAGCAGATACCTTCACGGTTCATGTATTCTTTGTGTTTTATTAAATATTATAGAAAAATCCCAATATAAATGAAACCCAATAAATAGAATCTTATAATTAACTTAATTTGTTCTTTCCATACAAGTACTATAAATCTAAAATAAAGTATGTTGGTCTAAATTATTTTATCCTACTATTGAATTTAAGAATTTAGGATGACTTTCTTGTTCTTTTATAAAGAGAAAACAATATTTTCAATATGTATGTAGGACATAAAGAAGTAAAAGCAAGAGATAATGATTCACCAATGGAGTTTGTAGTATGCTAAGAGAACTATAATAAAATTGCCAAAATATTTATTAAAAATAAAATATATGCAAAAAAGTTACAGCCAACTTTACATACACAAAGTGTTTTTACTTACAGTGCAAAACATTTTTTTTCAGTGTGAAACTTTCAAAACACTATTTTTTAATAAAAATAAAATGTACTTATTATAAAATAAAAATAAACTATAATTGAAATTTTTAAGAGGAAATATATAGCAAGTAGTGTCAACATTCACTTTTAGAATTAAGAAGTAAATTTTAAAAGATGAGAAAGAAAATATAAAAAGTTAAGTTAAAAAAAACATGTCAAAAACACTGAAGACAGCTTATGCTGGAGAGGATGTGGAGCAAGGGGAACTCTCCTCCACTGTTGGTGGGAATGCAAGCGTGTACAGCCACTTTGGAAATCAATATGCCGCTTTCTTAGAAAATTGGGAATCAATCTCCCCCAAGACCCAGCTATACCACTCTTGGGCATATACCCAAGGAATGCTCAATCATACCACAAGGGCAAATGCTCAGCTATGTTCATAGCAGCATTATTTGTAATAGCCAGCACCTGGAAACAACCTAGATGCCCTTCAACTGAAGAATGGATAAATAAAGTGTGGTACATATACACAATGGAGTACTACTCAGCAGAGAAAAACAATGGCATCATGGGGTTTTCAGGCAAATGGATGGATCTAGAAAAAATCATCCTGAGTGAGGTAACCCAGACTCAGAAAGACAAACATGGTATGTACTCACTCACAGGAGGATACTAGATGTAAAACAAAAGATGACTAGACTGGTACTCACAACTCCAGGGAGGCTACCTGATAAAGAGGACCCTAAGAAAGACACAGGGATCCCCCAATGACAGAGAAATAGATGAGATCTACATGAGGAAACTGGACGTGAGGGGGGTAATGAAGGGCAAAGGTTGAGGGAAAGAGAGCTTAGGGGAGTGGGAGATCCCAGCTGGATCAAGAACAGAGAGGGAGAACAAGGAAAAAGAGACCATGACAAATGAAGATCCCGTGGGAATAGGAAGAAGCAAAGTGCTAGAGAGGTCCCCAGAAATCCACAAAGATAACTCCACAATAGACTACTGGCAATGGTCAAGAGAAAGCCTAAACTGACCTACTTATAATCCGGATGGCCAAACACCCTAACTGTCGTGATAGAATGCTCATCCAATGACTGATGGAAGTCAATGCAGAGATCCATGGCCAGGCCCCAGGTGGAGCTTCAGGAGTCCAATTGGCAAGAAAGAGGAGGGATTGTATGAATGAGAATTGTTGAGACCATGATTGGAAAAAGCACAGAGACAAATAGCCAAACTAGTGGAAACACATGAACTATGAACCAATAGCTGAGGAGCCCCCAGCTGGATCAGGCCCTCTGGATAAGTGAGACAGTTGATTAACTTGAACTGTTTGGAAGACCCCCAGGCAGTGGGACTGGGACCTGTCCTTAGTGCATGAGCTGGCTGTTTGGAACCTGGGGCCTATGCAGGGACACTTTGCTCAGCTTGGGAAAAGGTGACTGGACCTGGACTGAATCTACCAGGTTGAGCTGAATCCCCAGGGGAGTCCTGCCATGGAGGAGATGGGAATGGGGGCTGGGCTGGGGAGAGGGTGGTGAGGTGGGAGGAGAGAGGACAGGGGAATCCGTGGCTGATATATAAAATTAAATTAAATTATAAAATTAAAAAAAATAAATGTGAAACATCAAAAAAATTCTGCTATCCCCCCAAAAAATGTTATCATTTTAAAAGATAAGAAGGGAGATTTCATGTCTATCTTCCCCACTCCACGATAGAATTTTGTCTGACTGGGCCTTGTACAGGTCTTGTGATTGTTGTCACAATCACTGCAAGTTAATATGTGCATCTCTGTTGTGATGCACAACATCTCTCCTTATTATTCACCACTTCTGGCCCTTACAATCTTTTTGCACTCACTTTCTCACAAATCCCTGAACCTTAAGTGGGGGGGGGTACAATATGGGTACTCCATTTAGGGCTGAGCACCCAACCATCTTTTATTCTTGGTTCATTGATCAGTTGAGTACCTCTCTGTTAACTGCCATCTACTGTGTTGAGAAGCTTCCCTGATGAATGTTAAGAGATACTCTGCTCTAAGGGTACAGAAATAAGTCATTAGGAGTTATATAAAACTGCCTGTTTAGCAGAGTTAGAGTATTGCATTCTCCCACTGGACCTATGACCTTCCTAGAGACAGGTTCTTGGCCCATTTAACAGTGTCAGGTACAGGTTTCATTTCATAACGCTGACCTTAGATTCATGCAGAAAGTGGTTGTTTGCTCCCGTAACATTCATGCCACTATTGCAGCATCTTGTCAGGCCAGTCATTGCTGTAGCTTTCAGGGTTCACAGCTAGGAGATATTGAGGATTAATTTTCTCCTCTGTGCATAGCACCTTTTAATATCATGAACACTAGCCAGTAGAAATGAAGCTTCCAGGTGACTATCAGTTTTATTTCACTATGTACTGTTGCATAAGTATGTGGTATCTTTAGCAATAGAGTCTTACCATCTAGTGAAAATTGACCTAGCATGTTGGCAATAGCTTGTAATGCTTAGTAGTCTCAGTAATCCCATTGGCCAATAACTCAGAAAGAGGTAACACATTCTGAATCCTGGGGTTTTTAATTTGCTAACATGGGGTGTCTAGTCAGGGTATTGCCCCACCCATTAGAGTATAATGCTATTGAACATAGTTTTGCATATAGGCAAATATATAGCCTCAGCAGGTGAAAAATAAACTTACTAAAAAATTCTTTGAAGGACACATATTCCTCCAGGGAGGAAAAAGACTAGACCTGTGGAGGAAATTCAAGAGGACTGAGGAAATAAAGAGTAGTAGAGGAAGAAAGATATAAAGACCAGCTAAGCTCACATAATCAGATGCACAATCATGGGTTGTAATCAATATGAGCAATTCTGTCCTATTTTGTTAGCATGTTTGTGCATATACACACATATATTAAACCAATATTTGTATTTTCATTCCTCTATTCCCATGTTACGTAATATGACATTGATTGAGATAATACCAGTGGTTGTCATGTTTAAGCTATGAGACACTAAGAAGCTACGCATTTGTCAAGGGACATTGCTACCTGTTTTAATATTCATAGTAAGGCAGAGCCAGGTAAATCTCTGTGAGTTCAAGGCCAGCCTGGTCTACAGAGTGAGATCCAGGACCGGCACCAAAACTACACAGAGAAACCCTGTCTCGAAAAACAACAACAACAAAAAAAAAAGATTCATAAATTTGTGGTTGTATGTGAGTTTCTCATATAATGTTAATACTATACCTGGTTACTGTTTTCACTTGGAAATTAAGTGTAACATTAAGGAGAGTGATTGTGTGTCAAGTTAACTAGGGGTTGACTCACTTGTGATGACTAATAATAATTGTCAGCTTGACAATATCTGAAATCAACTGAAACCCAAGCCAACAGGAGCACCAAATCTAGACCGTATCTTCTGGAGGGAGCCCACATGAAAGAAAATGAAGAAGGAGGCTTTTGCTTTTTGCCTGTTTGCCCTCACTTTCACTGTCAAGTTTGTCTATCCTACTGCTGAGGCATTCTTTTGCTGGTGTTGTAAGCTACTTCTTCATGAGTCCAATGTAGACTAAGGACCCCAGCTCTCTAGGGACACCCTGGGACTCCAGAACCAGATTGGAACTGCAAATGGAATAACTACCAGATCCTTGGCCTTTCCATGGGGGTACATCCACTGTGGGACTACTCAGACCATGGCCTGTAACACACTCTAATAAATCTCCTTTGTGTATATTTTTTCATTCTATAAATTCTGTTTCTTTTGAGAATCCTGACTAATAAAATTGGTGAAAAAATAAAGAGGACACAAAATTGGTAAATAGGAAAGTGGGGGTAGATCTGAGAGTGTTGGGGGAATTGTGAATATGATCAAAATATATTGTATGAAATTTTCAAAGTGTCAATTGAAAAGAATGGAACATGCTTTATTAATGGACATTTTATCTGCAAGGCTACAATAATTCTTTTTATCTACCTAGAAATCACTACTGGCTACCTTCCTATCACACAATATATTATGGTCTCTTTCAAACTACGTTATATTTACTCTATGGTATGTTCAGTTTATAACTATGTTCTGTTGTTTATAGTTATTGTTAATATCTTGTGTTTAAAATGAAACTTTCTCCCCAAGAAATAACTCTACACAATCCATACAATATTTAAAAACACGTAATAGGGAAAATACATAGTCCACATTTTGCTTAGTGTCCACGCTTAGCTTCAACATACAATTTTTAAATATGGACTTAGTCAGCTTAGTTTAATTACCATCTGATCAAGTCAATAGATTTCCAGAAAATGTCTAGAGAGGTTCATGAACACATAATTTCTTACTGAAGATTTATGCCACATAGAAGATGTTTCATTTGAGAATGAAAACTAGGACTAGGCTTATTTTGAATCTTGTTTTAAGGTACAGAAAATGTCCATGGAACTCTTTCTATTATTTTCCTTTTATTCTACAAAGAATTTGATTTCCACACAGTTGGATGCAGTCAGAAGTCCCTAACTGAAAAAAAGCTGAGGAGAGCAATAATTTTAGGGCACAACAGAAGTCCCAACTGCATCACTTAATTAATACAATTCAAAGTTAAGGATATATAATACAGAGGCTGAGGACAGCCATCTCAGTCATGTTATGCTTTGTTTCTGGTTATAAGTCATTTTTCGGACTTGGAACTCACTGACTATAACATAATGAGCGGGAGGAAGTTGCCTGCAGTTATATTCAGGAATGATGCCTAGACCTTCCTAAAAGGAACATGTAGCCACTGTATTTTGATTTCCTAGTGGGAAAAAGTAAAAACGTATTTCAAAGGGGACTTACTAAATTAGCTTACATGATTACATGTCTGGGTAGTACAATAATGTCTTTATTTATACCTGCTAGTTTATCTGTCCAAATTTCCAGATACCTAAGCAATCCAAATCTGGAACTGAAGGATTTCTCCAAGAGTCACTGGTCTTCAGTCCACTTTGGAAGGTTAAAAACATATATTCTCATAGCAGTGAAGGCTGTAGGTAATAGAAGCAGCAACTGGATAGATACATTCAAACAAGAATCAAAGTGAACAAGCTAGCAATACTATTTTTCCTTCAGACTCTCTTATTTCTGAGCTGTCATTAGAATGTGTTTCCTAATCTTAGAAAGGATAGTACCTATTAAATTAATCCTTCCTGGAAATAGCTTGGCCAACCAGCCCAGAGGTATGTCTCATGGTTCATTGAAGAGCCAGTCAAGTTGGCCACCATGGTTAACCATCACAGCCATTTTATCAAATAAGACACATAGGCACATCTGAATACCCCAAAACAGAGGCCCAGAACTAGAATCATGTCCAGCACATCAGCTCTCAGAATAGGAAGAATTATTTTCAACTTCATCAAAGGTTTACAAAGACATAAGGAATGATGAAGTTGACATGATTTATCATACCAAATGAGCAGAATGGTTAAAGTAAAAAATAAATGTAGAAAAGGTATAATCCAACCAGAAAAAAAAATCATCACAGAAAGTTGTATAACAAATGAAATGTAAGGGGAGACTTTTATCCATTAATTTGTTATTTTCAGGACCCGAATTGAAAAGTCTTACAAGAGATAATCTCTCCTGATGAAATGACAATGACAATTCATTATTCTCTTGAGTGTAACCTGAGTCACAGAGATAAGACTAACATTCCATCTTCTTTGCTTTAATGGACAATGGGAAAGAGGGACCTTAGTATGCCCACCATGCTCCAAATAAAGTTGTCTTCTGCCCTTGTTTTTACATCACTATTGGCAGCAATGAAGAGGAGATCAGCACTCTATTCTCCTGACAAACCTTTACTCTTCTCCCTTCATAGCACTGTTCACCACACCACCATTCGTTTTGCTTGAGAACAATCACATTAGAATGTCAACACCTCCAAAAAACAGTTCATCATTCCTGTTGCCCAGAATATAATCATGAATTAGTGACTTGAAGCAAAGATTTGCTTTTCTGCTTATCCTATGTCTTTTGGGCTAAAATATTTCTGACACATAGGAACACATGAGTGAATGAATTGTCCACTAAGTCTCATATTATCCACCAACATGGAAGAGACTAAAGAACACTTGCTGATTCTTTTACACGTCCATAGTCTGTACCAAAATTCTATCATGCCTTAATTAATCTTAACCACTTACCTATTTACAAATAATCTTTTGTAAGTAATATGTAGGTATGAAAAAGAGTGCTCACGATTTATCTGTCTTTATGGCTTACAATAGAATTGGTTATGTTTCATTGTATGTATCTTAATGTATTTCATAAAGTAATGAATGAATATATATGTAGAGAAAATAATTATTGCCAAATTCATAGGAAAATACAATTCTTTCTCATTCAAAAGAAATATAAGGTAATGTAAAATTCAATAACATGAGAGATATAAATTAATCATCATGGTAAAAGAAGTCTAAGATCTTTAAAACTCTCATTTATTTACAAAATTCTATAAAGTATCTTTATCAGGTGTTTTTAGATACCAAAAGAAGCCCAGACCATTTCCATTTTAGGAGATTTTCAGTGCTTAAAAAATAATAAATGCTAAAAGATTATAAAATATTTAGATGATTATATTGATTAAATTAATTTACTGAAATCAAAGCTCAATAAAGCATGCAATATATATAAACCATAATGGAATATTGAATATTTAAATTTTTATTATGCAATGTAACAAGAAAGCCTCTGAAATGAAATTACTGATGTACCTCTCAAGGAATTTTCTTTGGAAAGGTGTATCGTAAGTTTAACAGATATATATATAAAATTTAAAAGTAAAACAAAAAAATGAAATTCAAATATTCAGTGTTAAATTTTTATATTGAAAATATTATGTGAATTTAAACAGTCAGGAAACATCAGTTAAACCATGAACAAGAAAAACAGAAATTGTTGAAATTATTTATTCCCAGTAAATAATACTCTTGTTCCAAACTTGGATAAAAACATAAGCATAAATGATCAAGAGGGTACTTTATTTAGTTAGTACATATCCCTCTTTCAATAGATAACTCAATGGGACAGAATATCAACAATTCACATTTTGAGATTCTTATTGTCATGATTTAGTTATTTTATCAAAATGCAAGAGCAGACCTAAAGACGAATAGAATCAAGCAGAAATAGCATTATGAATGTTAAGACTGAGGGCCCTGACATAGAGAAATTATAATGGACTATTTCAGAATGAAGTCCACAGTTAAGTTTTTGTTTTCAGTTTTGTTTGGAAGGGGAAGATTAATGCTTCCTAAAAGTAAGTGAAAGAGGAGCTAGGGAGCAGGTCTGTGAAATCACACTTGTGATATACTTGTCCGGCATAAACCTAGGAGATAAAGTCTAAAAACCTTATAGTTAAATAATTATTATTTAAGTGATCTCTACATGGTTCTTGCCAAACTGAAAACATCCAGATTTTAAATATGTTCTAAAATCTTTGACTCATATTCAATTTCTACTAAACTGGATATTGCATATTCAATTTACTTGAAAAATACTCAAGAATTATTTGAAATGCTATGAATGGTTCATTGTTGGGCAAACAACTTTTAATTTTTTTTAATTTTTATTTTTATTTTGCAATACAATTCAGTTCTACATATCAGCCACAGATTCCCTTGTTCTCCCCCCTCCCGCCCACCTCACCTTCCCCCCAGCCCACCTCCCATTCCCACCTCCTCCAGGGCAAAGCCTCCCCTGAGGACTAAGATCAACCTGATAGATTCAGTCCAGGTAGGTCCAGTCCCCTCCTCCCAGGCCGAGCCAAGCGACCCTACATAGGCCCCAGGTTTCAAACAGCCAACTCATGCAATGAGCACAGGACCCGGTTCCACTGCCTGGATGCCTCCCAAACAGATCAAGCCAATCAACTGTCTCACCCATTCAGAAGGCCTGATCCAGTTGGTGACCCCTCACCCATTGGTTCATAGTTCGTGTGTTTCCATTCGTTTGGCTGTTTGTCCCTGTGCTTTATCCAACCTTGGTCTCAACAATTCTCGCTCATATAAACCCTCCTCTTTCTCGATAATTGGACTCCCAGAGCTCCACCTGGGGCCTAGCCATGGATCTCTGCATCCAGATCCCTCAGTCATTGGATGGGGTTTCTAGCACGACAATTAGGGTGTTTGGCCATCCCATGACCAGAGTAGGTCATTGGACTGTATCTCGACCATTGCCAGCAGTCTGTTGTGGGGGTATCTTTGTGGATTTCTGTGGGCCTCTCTAGCACTTTGCTTCTTCCTATTCTCATGAGGTCTTCATTTACCATGGTCTCCTATTCCTTGTTCTCCCTCTCTGTTCTTGATCCAGTTGGGATCTCCCGCTCCCCCAAGCTCTCTTTCCCTCAACCCTCGCCCTTCATTACCCCCACTCATGTCCAGGCAGTTCATGTAGATCTCTTCCATTTCTCCGTCATTGGGCGATCCCCTTGTCTTTTTTGGGGTCCTGTTTTCCAGGTAGCCTCCCTGGTGATGTGAGTAGCAGTCCAGTCATCCTTGTTCATGTTTAGTATCCTCCTATGAGTGAGTACATACCACGTTTGTCTTTCTGAGTCTGGGTTACCTCACTCAGGATGATTTTTTCTAGATCTATCCATTTGCCTGCAAACCTCGTGATGTCATTGTTTTTCTCTGCTGAGTAGTATTCCATTGTGTATATGTACCACATTTTGTTTATCCATTCTTCAGTTGAAGGGCATCTAGGTTGTTTCCATGTTCTGGCTATTACAAACAATGCTGATATGAACATAGCTGAACAAGTGCTCTTGTGGTATGATTGAGCATTCCTTGGGTATATGCCCAAGAGTGATGTAGCTGGATCTTGGGGGATATTGATTCCCAATTTTCTAAGAAAGCACCATATTGATTTCCAAAGTGGTTGTACAAGCTTGCATTCCCACCAACAGTGGAGGAGAGTTCCCCTAGCTCCACATCCTCTCCAGCATAAGGTGTCTTCAGTGTTTTTGATCTTAGCCATTCTGACAGGCGTAAGGTGGTATCTCAGAGTTGTTTTGATTTGCATTTCCCTGATGATTAGGGATGTTGAGCAATTCCTTAAATGTCTTTCAGCCATTTGAGTTTCCTCTGTTGAGAATTCTCTGTTTAGTTCTATACCCCATTTCTTAATTGGACTGTTGGGCATTTTGATGTCTAATTTCTTGAGTTCCTTATATATTCTGGATATCAGTCCTCTGTCAGATGTGGGGTTGGTGAAGATCTTTTCCCATTCTGTAGGCTGTCGCTTTGCCTTGTTGACCGTATCCTTTGTTCTACAAAAGCTTCTCAGTTTCAAGAGGTCTCATTGATTGATTGTTTCTCTCAGTGTCTGTGCTACTGGTGTTATATTTAGAAAGTGATCTCCTATGCTAATGCATTCAAGACTACTTCTTACTTTCTCTTCTAGCAGGTTCAGAGTAGCCAGGATAGCCAAAAGAATCCTGTGCAATAACACAACCTCTGGAGGCATCACGATCCCTGACTTCAAGCTCCACTATAGAGCCACAGTAATAAAAACAGCTTGGTACTGGCATTAAAACCGACATGTGGACCAATGGAATCGAATTGAAGACCCTGACATTAATCCACACACCTATGAACATATAATTTTTGACAAAGAAGCCAAAAGTGCACAATGGAAAAAAGAAAGCATCTTCAACAAATGATGTTGGCATAACTGGATATCAACATGTAGAAGGCTGCAAATAGATCCATATATATCACCATGCACAAAACTTAAGTTTTAATTTTTTAATTAAACAACAAAAGGTTAAAGTACTAGAGCTAATGTATTACATTAAGCTTAAGAATAATTTGCATATATGCAAATATATTTGTACATAAAAAATTGAGACATAATAAACATTTATATACAAATATAAATGAAAACATAAAAATAACATCAGATACATAAGAGTTACATTTTATAATTACAAATAAAAATTTAAGTATAATATTTAGTTTTAACATGAAAGGTAAAATAATTACGTTTAATGACATTGGAAGATAAGTATCACATTTACATATTCAAACTATAATATTTATAAGGCATATTTAAGTACTTGAGAACAATTTTTATTTGTTAGATATTTGAAGTACTTAGGAAGAAACATTTATTATGTTAAATTTGTAAAGGCAGATTAATATGTTAAGAACATTTAATTGCTATAAGGGGTGACTCAAAAGGTACTATTAAATGTGATAGATTTATTAAAAAAATGATAACATTTATCAGTTAAAACTAAAAGCTTATAGATCAATATATTTTAACTTAAATATAAAGCAAATACTAATTTCAAATATTAAAGCACTAAATTTAATTTTTATGCCTGCACAAAACTTATCAAGGACATTGGAAAACCTCTCAATGACAAAGCAAATGTGAAAGTTGGCTAGCTTTGAAACCCATTCACTTTAAAAGAGTGTGTATAAAGTTTTCTCATTTTAACTAGAAACTTAATATGAATCTTATAAATTTTGACTTGAATAAACCAACTGAATTTATGCATATATATACGAAATTATATACATTTATAGAGCGAGTGTTTGTATTAAGATAAAAATAACTATTTTATTTATTATTCAAAAGGAAGAACAATATCATTGGATAAATAGTTGTTAATCAGCTTCACAGACCCTACATTCATCTAGGACTCAAGCCTCTGGGTATGTCTCTGAAAGATTACCAAGATTGGGTTAACTGAGGTTTGGAGATGCACTTTAACTGTGGATGGCATTATTCAATGAGCTGAGGTCTTAGAATGAATGAAAAGGAGAAACGAAGGTGAACAAGAGTGTTCACTGTTCTCTGCTTCCTGACTAGAGGCTCAATATAACCAGTAGGCTTTTGGTCCTGCAACCATGCTTTCTGGACCATAATGGACTTTATCACAATGAACTTTAAGCCAAAATAAATCCTTTCCCCTTAAGATCCTTCTGGTTAAGTATTTTCTTACAGCAACAAGACAATGAATCAATGTAGAAAATTGGTACTGAGAAGTGGGGCCATTGTTATAATAAACTTGACCAGTGATTCTTAAGCCTTTAGAATTGGATTGTAGAAGAGGACCCTAAGAGGGATGCATGGATTGTCCTGGGAAAGGAAAATAGATGAGATCTCCATGAGTAAACTGGGGGTGAGAGGGAGCAATAGAGGGTAGGGGATGTGGGATGAGAACATAAGGGAATGGGATGGTCGAGCTGTAACAGAGATAGAGTAGTAGAGAAATGAAAGAGATACCATGATAGAAGGAGACATCATGGGGATAGGGAGAAACCAGGTGCTAGAGAAGTTCCCAGGAATCCATAAGAATGATCCCAGATAAGACTACTAGCAATAGTGAAGAGGGTGCCTAAATTGGCTTACCCCAGGAATCAGATCAGTGAATACCCTGTCATCATAGAGCCTTCATCCAGTAACTGATGGAAGCAGATGCAGAGATCCATAGCCAAGCACCAAGACAAGCTCCAGAAGTCCAGTCTTAGAGAGAGAAGAGGGATTCTATGAGCAAGGGGCATCAAGATCATGATGGGGAAACCTAGAGAGACAATCAAACCAAGCTAGTGGGAACTAATGAACTTTAGACCAACAGCTGTGGATCCTCCATGGGATTGGAGTAGGCCCTCTGCATCAGTGAGACAGTTGTGTAGTTTGATTTGCTTAAGGGGCCTCCTATTAGTAGGATCAGGATCCATCCCTGGTATATGAGTTTGTATATATGAAATTTCCTTGAGAAGAAGGTATAAAATGGTTTTTATTGTGCACATCTATCTACAGAAAGCAATCATCAAACGGTCATCGGGGAACCTCAAGAAGTTCTTGTTTTATTTCCTTTAGCCAGCTCCTCTTGTCTCCCACCTGTCTTCTGAAACCCAGCACCAACTCTGTGTAGTGTAAAAGCATAACTTGAAATGTTGAAACAATTGCTTCTTTAAATTTAAAATAGTTAAATGCATGAGCACTTGGTGTATCATGTGAATTAGCAAATGAATACAAAAGCAAGTTGGGCACAGTGATAATACATTTTCAATGGTAATTGTAAAATCTAACATAATTTTTGTCTGTCCTCCTCATTTATGCATGAATTTCTTCCATGTATTGAGGTAAAATCAAACACTTGAAGACTATTCTTATTGGGATCAGTTATTCCCAGAAAAAGGGACATCTTACTAAATGCTTGAATAGTGTCTCAGTGTAGAGAAAGTAATACAAACATTGAAATTATTAAATTGTTTTTCCTTTCTTTACAATAAGAATAACTAATTATCCCATAAAATGAAATAAAGATGATTGATACTGTAGCTAATCAGTTAAGGCACAAAATAGAGATATTCTTCCCCCCACACAAAATCAATGTGTGTGCTTTCTCTTAATAGAAAGTATAGAAACAATCTACTTGATGTTAGATTGAGATATAATTCTCTTTCCATTATAGCTTTTGGTATCAACTTCTAAGAATCACATTGTTAAATGAATAATTCATTTCAACTATGTAAAATTGTTAGGTATTTTTCTATCATGGTATTATTCTGGCTTTCATTGGTACAGGAAAGAATTAGACAGATGCTGGAATATCTGCATTGGTTGGGATAATTTTCATATTGATAGGTTGCATTTTAAGTTACTTAATAGTAACAGAGTTAGTAGTATAGCTGTGCATGTAGATATAATTAATCAGTACATATCACTGTCATAAGAAAGGACTGGCTTTTCATTGAAAACAGACAAGTAAGCTTCTGGGAGCATTCATTTTTCTTAAGAAAGGAATGTGCATTTCTCACAACCCTCAGAATATACTAATTATATCTAAAGAGTAATGCTTCCTCTCCCCAAGGTGACACCAGCACTTCACCAAGTACAAAGGAGAAAATTGACGATTTTTTCTAAGTTAGTTGGCAATAGGACTGTAGTTGCTTCTGATTTCTTTTCATTTTTAAAATAGCCAAATCCAAAGGAACAATCTGACCAGTTAACCTGCCAGCACAGTTACAAGGCAATAATGACCAAGCGTCTTTGGGGACAGTTCTGCCTCCCCCAGCTCCATTCAGCAAAGGTGAAATGACACTGAGACAACTCTAGTCATTATAAGACAAATGCAGTTCTCAGGAATTGGAAGTAGTTTGCTCTCTGCTTCCTGGCTTTCATGTTCCCACACCTAAAATTATCTCCAGGTATAAACCTCAAAGGAAGCTGAGCTTTAGTTAACGGTTGGTGAGAGTTTCTTTGCTGAGCAACCAAGAAATGGATACCAGATTTTTCCAGTACTCTCACATCTGTCTGTCAAAATTAAAAAAAAAAAGAAAAATAAATAAATAAACCAGGAGCACCTATATCCTATTTGAAAGGTCCTATTTAGCAGTTCAAGTATCACTAATGATTCATTCCCACCCCTAAAACACTTCTGAAACAGAGTAGCCTTTCATGTGATGTTTTGACAAAATGCATGCTTATATCATCTTTTATTATGATTGCAGACAACACTGATACATCAGGTCCCAGAGACTTGGCATGTAGATCCAGTCTATCAAAAATCATTGACATCTTAAGATTTCGCTTTCTCTTTTTCAAAAATTAGGTGTGTATAAAGTTCCTTTCACCTTCAATTTTCTGACACTTACATACATCCTAACTCACTTCAAAGGGATATCTTGATGTACAAAGAGTTATTGTATTAACTATCATTATTTGTAAACTCTGTAACACACACACACACACACACACACACACACACACACGCATACGCACATGCACATGTTTCAGAAACATTGAGTACTGATGTTGTTAAATATCCATTACTGTAATGTCAGGTATTATTATATAAATTATTTCACTTAAAAGGTAAATTTTAGAAATATTATTATGTCAATTTATAAAATAGAGAAGTATACCGACAGATTAAAAGTTTGAGTAACTCACTCTGCTAGTGAATGGCAAACTGGAAACGTAGAACTGTATTTACTCCACAATTCATGATGATTTCTACTACTGCACATGCAGTCAGTTCAGTCACTGGGGAAAGTGTCCTTTTTAAAAAATGATAGCTCAGAAATACCACATCAATGACTCCTATGTGCTGGGCTTTGTTCTATGCACTGTACATACTTACCCTTTCATCGTGGAGCTCATATTCCAGTGGAAAGAGAAGAGATACCCAGCACAAATGACAAGTAATCATTGTTCACCATTTGCGATTGTGTGTAGATGGTAACGGTGCTAAAGAGCAAAGTAGATCATAACTGAGCGCCAGTGTACATATAGAACAGGGAGGGGCTGCTTGTTTGGGCTGCAATGAAAAGGAACATTTTCATTAAGAAAGTGACATAAAGCTGAGTATGCTTTTGTGCTTCCCAGGCCATATATGATTCTGTTACACTGTGTGAGCTGTGCCATTCACAGCAAGGTGATCAGGAATGGGTCTCAAGAAGCCTGGAAAGACTGAATACTCTTCGTTCCTGTGTAGACCTTCTGATGCTGCCCCATGACTCTCACTAAACCCAATAGGAGAGCTTGATTCATACTAGTGGAAGAAAAGTCATCTTCTGGAAAAATAAAATTAAAATTAATACTTTTTAGAAAAAGAAATAAGAGTCCAGAGGTTCCTGTAGAGGTCTGAGACAGAGATTTGAAGTTTAATAAGACACTTTAAAAGAAACAAACAAAAAATGCAATAAATAATAGCCTGTTGCATTTCAATGTTTAAAGAATGAAGGAGAGAGAAAACCACTGAATGATCATAAGAAGCATCTACTCAAAGGTAAGTATAAAATTTAGGTCCTGCATTTTTCTGCTTGCCATGTAAGAAGACAATCCTTCCAGAGTGAATGAATAGTTAGCTTGGCCAGGTGCCAATAAAAGTTCATCACTCATTTTAACAATGTGAAGATCATTAGTAACCTGGCTACTGATAAAAGTAAATAAATAAAGGCAATCAAGTTTAGCATGATAAGAGAAGGTTTGAGATTTTAAGTATGGGTAATTCTTCTGAGGAAATTTGTTTTCTTACTTTAATGGAGGAAGAAAAACATAGGATAAACATGGTCTTAATTTGTCATCATCTCACTCAATAAATACTTAGTTTTTGTTTGTTTTAAAGAAATGGGGATTAAATCTAGTATCTTGTGAATGTTAACCATGTCTTCTACTACTGAGCTATATACTGCAAGACCATTAAATAAATACTTGTTTGATGTCTTCTTGTGTTAATTACTAGTTCATGATGCCAGAGATAAACAGCACTCCAAAAAGATTTTTTCCAAAAATATGCATTTGGCACAGAAAAGTAAAGTAGAATTTATAAAAGGAGGAATAATGAATAGTTACTGGGGACTACCAGATCAAAAGCGTAGCTCAGACAGTCCCAAGATCACTTAAATTAATATAATTCTCTAGGAAGATCCACACATTTCACAAAATAGCATTACAGGAAAAGGATACAGACTGAAGACAGCCCAAGGAAATTTTCAGAGTCTGTTGTATCACTTGGTGATATACAGGGCACTGTTTTTGCCAGATATTATGGGTAGCAACACTTGTGGAGTGTTTTCAGTCAAGGAGATACTCAAATCCTAGTTCCATGATATTGTTTTATTTTGTTTCATTTCATTTCATTCTGTTTTGTTTTGTTTTTGTTCAGATGTTGGTCTTTAAAGATGGCTAGCTGTTTATCATGTTAACTGACAAATTGGCCAACCTGTGTTACAGTCTTCAGCTCTTGTAGAAGTCAACTAACACACGATGCCCAAAAGAAATCAAAATGTTACAATAAATGTCCTCAAGTGACCCAAGGTTCCAGGCCAACACTCTTTTCAGGCAGAACAGTCTAAGTTCTTAAAGACAAACTTCCACCAACAGGCCTAAGGCAAATCTTTTTTGGAATAATTTCTCTAGAACAAAATATTAATATCTCATATATATACATATGTACATATATATACAAAATATAAATATCATAAGATCTTTAGAAGTATCTAGTATCTTTTATTAAGCAGCCATCTAAGCTTCCAGAAGTTCAACTATAATTTCAGAGTATTTCAACAGTTCAGTCTTATTTCCTTTCTATTTATTTGGCTAGAAACCTGATAGTTGGTTTATGTTATTTGATTTTCAAGAAGGCCTTGGGATAAATCAACCATGTCTGTAATGATAAACAGCTGCTTAACATGATTTACCAATTTTCCTTCTGAAAATGGAAAATGTGAAATACCTGTTATAACAACTGAAAAAGGCATCCTATAAGTATAGTGGAGGTTGATGAATTTTAAATCCACTGTTTTCCATCCTAGAAATTAATATTTCAAGTTATCAAAACAAGAAGTTGTAAAAATGAAACATCAATTTATGACCCAAATGATATGACTACAATGTACAAAATAAACAATGCACCAAATCCAACATATGACCATTGTCATAAGATTTTAGGAACTCCTAAAAACACCATCACATAGCAACTCTCATTCTAAAGATTTTAGATTTACTGTGGTGTTGTGACTAACTTTTCCTAGGAAATGCTACATAGACATCTACTCACCAATGATAGGGATCCCATGAGAGACCAAAGTACAGATATCACCAAAGTCCAACTTGGTAAATCATTGGATTTTGTTAAGTTATTTACAGGAATATGAGTGAGAGATTACTTACACCCAAAAATGATTCAAAAGACAGCTGCACCACCAAAGCCCACCCCAGCATGGGTGACATCTCACAAAAGCTGGGAACCTGGAGCACACGACACAACCTGCAGGCAACTTAACAGGTTGAACAGTGGTCTTTTCAAGGGATTCAGGCATTCGAAACCTCTTTCAAGCAGCTGGTCTAGTTCATGCTCCTTCTAGACAGCTGGTGGTCACAGAGATTTCTTTGCAGCTTGGTTTGCATTGTGGTCTGAAAAATAATTAACCCCTTAGGCTTGTAAATACGAATCCTTAATCATAAGGAAGTAGAACTGTTTGAAAGTATTAGAAGGATTAGGAGGTATGGTCTTGTTGGAGTAAGTTTGGCCTCATTAAAGGACATGTATCACTGGGGGGAGCTGTAGGGTAAAAGGATCAGATAAAGAAATGCACCCTTACCCTGAAATTAGAGCCAATGAAAGAAATCCACTTTTTCACTTCAGCCCTGAAACCAGAACCAAAGAAACACACCCTTACTCTGAAAACAAAGCCAAAGAAACACACTTTGGCCTTGGAACCAAAGCCTGTGAAAGAAACATACCCTGGTCCTGAAACTAGAACCAAAAGGTTAAAAAGGGCCGGTGAAAGAAACACACTTTGGCCCTGAAACCAGAGCCAAAAAAACCACACTCTGCCCATGACCAACTGAGCATGAAACAAACCAATTCCTGAGCAGGAAAAAAATCAACCAATCTCTGAGCACAAAATCCAGCCAGTCTCTGAGCTCGTCTAAACTCAGGGATGGAGTAGCTCAATTCCCACCCTTAAAATCTTCTCCCTGGAAAAATTCAGCCCCTAAGAAGCCTGCATAAGCCGTGTGCCTGCTCAGTTGGCAGCTGCCCTTCTCCATCCTGGCAGAGGCAGCCACTTTCCTGGATTCCTCCCTCCCAAATAAAATCTCTAATTGAGTTTTGGATGAAGACCTTCTTTTGCCGGGCAGAGCAGACAAGCAATGGACACCTCTCCTTGGAAACTCCCTTAGGGGAGCTAAGCAGAAGTAACAATTTTTCGCTGGAGCAGTAGACTGCTTCATTTCTGTAGGGGTTTTCCCCTTAGCAGAAGTAGCAATTTGAGTCAAAACAATGTCACAAAAATAGTAAATGCAGTCTGATCACAACACATTCCATTTTTTATAGTAGCATGGCTCCTGAATTAAGAATTTCTATTATAAGATGAAGCCCCACATTCTACTAAAAATGTATCTATTTTTATATTTTTAATATTTTTTAGAAAATATACTGTAAAATTCCAGGAATTGGGGAATCCTTTTATGTTAATTTTAATTACTCATAAAACTACATAAGTTTTAAAATTGGAAGAGTATAACTCCACATTTTGACAAGTAATTTATTTATTTAAAGTATGATTCAAAAATTTTTAACACCTTCAGAGAACTTGCAGCCATTACCACTGCCCGTTTTAAAACATTGTTCTCATCCCCCAAGGAAAACCACTCTCAAAGCCAGAGAAATGGTTCAATGGTAAAAAGTTCTGGTTATGAACATCTGATTACCTCAGTTCATATCCCTGGAAATCATCTATACACAATCCATAGATCCCCCTACCTGTAACCCCAGCCCTCCTGTGGCAAAATGGAAGACAGAAATAAGAGAATCCCCAGGAACTTGCAGGCCAGCTAGCCCCGAGCACACAGAGTACACCAGTGGTTCTGAAGCACCAAACAAGAAGAGATACCCTGTCTCAAACATGGTAAAAGACAAGGACAGACACACCTTCCTGTACAAATGTACACACAGAGATTGTAAGCATGCACCTCTACAAAAACAATACATTTTTAAAGGAAAATTATGATTATTACCCATGAACAGGCATTGCCTGTTCCCCATCCCTCTTCCCTTGTCTATCCATGGCAACCACTAGTTCACTTTCTGTTGCACGTTTTTTGATCTAGTACCCTACTTCTTCGCCCACATCTCCAGAGTACTTCAGCAAACTCTCCTGCTGAACCTCGATAGTTTTGCTAGAGTTCCTTGTGCTGCAACAAACCACTGCATGACTGGACCCATCTTTAAATCCCTGTGTTCCTTTCATGTTGAATCATAAACCTTACTAACCCTGTGAACTGGCCCTCTTGGTTTTTTTGTTTTTTTGTTTTTTTTCAAATAGAGTCAAACAGCTTGGTACTAGGTGAAATGGTCAGAGCGATTCAGCTGGAATACTGTGAATCACTGTGGAGCCATGAATGGTCTAGAAGGAATAAGAACTACAGCCAAGGCTCGTGCCTCAGGCTTCCGCCATGTCACCAAGATTGCTCACTCTCCCAGCAGACCTGTGAAGAATAAGGAGCTAATACTATCATTCATACTTTTTGAAAAAAGGACAGTGCTTGGGGTATTCAATTTAGTTTCACCTTAGCTCTGCATCTAAGGTAAGATTCACTTACAAGCCCTATTCATAGTGTTAAAATTTGAAATGAAAACTACTTATACACTGAATTTTTTACTGGGGCATACATGACATAAAGGATGGCTTTAGAAGAAGTAAACAAGAATTTAGATGCTTAGGCTATTCTTCAAATCATGAATATACCAGAATGCTGTTGGTAGAAAAGTATAGAGACTTTTTTTAAATGAAATAAATTGTCTCTGCAAGGTTATCCATCTTTTTACTATCATTTGCAGCAAGGGAGTCTTGGCATATCAGAGAAATCATAAAATAAACTCACAAATATAAAATTTAATGAGAAATCAAATAACATAAACCAATCTCATAAAAAAAGAAATTAAATTAAATTAAAAGAGAGAAAAAACATGACTTTAGTACTCTTGGTTATTTGCCAGTTCAGACTGCTGTAAAAAAAATCGCCATTATTAATGTATGTAGGTAGGGTAGAAATATTTGGAGGATGTTTGTTGGACTGAGTATGCAGTTTATAAGGGAATGTGGCAGCACAAGCACCATCGTAATATAGAATGGATGTGATTTTCAGTTATTTTACATACTAAAGTTCATTACTGAAGACAAAATGCAATGTGGTGATAATATAAATCCTGAGTGAAAGGACAAGTCACAGAAAAAGAACAGTATCTAGAACTGCAGATTAGTAATCAGTGCTGGAGTCTATTTTCCAAGGTCGCCCTGGGGACTATCCCCACGGCTGCTCCTCCTTCTGGCCCTATCTTTCACTGTGCAAACTCAAGTGCTCATACTAACAATCAATACCAACAGCCAAAGGTTAGAAAGCCAATGCCAAAGGTCTTAAAGAAGTAATTCAAAGAAATAAAATTCACTACAAGATCTAACTGGACATGAGAGTGCTTCAAATAAAAATGATATTTTTAGATAGTTATTCAGTATTGACTGAGAATTACCATGTTGACTGTGTTAGGTACTGGATCACATTATAAGCCATTCTAAAAATAGAAATATGTTAAAAGACAAAATATATATGTACTTTCTAGCACATTCATGCACAAAGAAGAATGATGGTTGTGGCTAAGACCTGAATTTCCCTTCAAAGCAAAAGTGTTGATGTCTTGGTCAATCATGCACCAGTGACCAGAGACAGGAAGTGATTAGCTCATGAGGCCTCTGACCTCATCATAAATTGACTCACCAAGAGATCTGTTGTTCAACTGGTTATTAGGACAGTGTAGACTTTAGCAGGAGAGGACAAGAAGCAGGTCCCTAGGAGCCTATCTTAAACTGTATATTCTTTCTCTCCATCTTCCCTTCCACTCCCCCTCCTTTCCTAGCTCTACTCATGTTCCCCACAATAATGCTCTTCTTTAACACAGGCCCAAAAGCGATGGAGCCAAGTGCCCACGGAATAAAACCTTGGAAACTGTGAATCAAAATAAATATTTCTTCCCTTTAGTTGATGGTCTCCCACATCTTGTCAGTGTTGGGGTGCAGACTCTCATGGATATGGTGTCAAAAGGACCCTTCCTGGTAATCAAAAAGATAATAATAATTAAAGTCCTAAAATCTTAAAAATAAAAAAACGTGTGAAAAGAAAACAAAGTCATCCATAATGCTGAGATATTTTCTATTAACACTTTATTAGTTTGTTATGTGTATATGTATATACATGTGAAAATCAAGTAATAATAAACATTCATCAAGACTCAGGTCTTCCTATTACACAGGTATAGATGAATTTCTAAACAGTCTTAGTAAATAAGAAACACAGAGCCAAATACAGAGGAAACAGCCAAAGAGATCAGAGCATTAGCCACGCCTAGCTTTAGCTTACCACCAGCAGTAGCTTCCCCAGAGAGAGCTACTTCCTGTCTGACTTGTGTTTTTATTGCCCTTCTGTTCTGCTCTTTCATTGGCTCTAAGCCCAGCCACATGATTTCCTCGTCACTGCCTGTCTATACAAACCTCCAGGTCTCTATGGTTGGTACTGGGATTAAAGGCTCATGTCACCATGCTTGGCTGTGTTCTTGACCACACTGAGACTCTGCCTGCCATGTGATTGGATTAAGGGCATGTGCTACCACTGCCAGGCTTCTGCTTAATGGTTATTTGACCTCTGATCTCCAGGCAGCTTTATTTATTAACATACAAATAAAATATCACATTTCATCACAAATAAAATATCACCACACACAGGTTCTGATCTCTACAGAAAACTACTTCTAGTATTTAAAATAAATAGTTGAATGTGCACACCTATGTGGGTGTGTGTGCATATATGTATGCAGGTGCCTGTGGAGGCCAGAAGAGGGTGCCCTTGGAACTAGGGCTACAAGCATTTGTGCTGGACCTGACATAGGTGCTGGGATCCAAACTCTAGTCTTCCTGATAGAGCAGCAAAGACTCATCCAATGTGCCATCTCTCCAGCCCCTGCTTTCAATACTTTTAACTATTTTTTGACATTTATTTCCACTTGTCTAGATAATGAAAAGGTATTTATTAATTTATCAATGTGTTAAATTTCAGTTTAATTTCATTTTACACTAGGATTTATGCCATTTATAACTATCATCTTCTTCACAATAGATTTACGTTGGGTTTTCCATTGCACCTGTAACAAATTATCACTAATTTGATTGCTTAACAACCGAAACTATCATTTCACAGTTGACTGTGTAGGACAAAAGTTGGGTAGTTGGTTAGTGTCTTCGTAAGTTTTCATGACAAGCCTTAGGAAGCTTAGGCTTTTATCTGGAGGCTGTTAGGAAGAATCTAGTTCCAACTCCTTAAAGGACATTGAAATTCTGGTCCAGGTGGCTGGGATCTGAGATGTTCCATTTTCTTGTGGATGTCAATTGGTGCTTAGTCTTTAATCCTAGACACTTCTCCTTTTCTGTGCATGAGCAGTGAACACAGAGATGAGAATGATTGTGATTTTTCACAGATGCTGTCAACCAGTTGGCTGTCCAGTTCTTGGTGATTCATAACCCCGTCACCTGCAAAATACATTCCCAACTCCCACTTGTTCTATCCTTTACAATCCTTTACACCCTTTACTCAAGGCTCATGATTTCATTGTTTAGATAAGGTCCAGCTGCAGAAGGATCTTGTAATCATGCTGTCTTTATTCTCTGAGTACAATTTCATACAATAATGAAATGGAAAGAAAAATGAAACCAGAAAGAAAAAAAATGCCTTTCCAACATAGAATAGTAGTCCATACATTCAGAAGAAGCTATAGCTATTCGGGCTAAAAGTTGGAAAGAAAAAGATGTAAAGAGGAGACACCATCCTAGTGCATGTTGAGTCATTGGTAAGTCAACTCCAGCCATACCTCATTGCTCAACTTTCAAAGCCAATGCATAGAGCATTTTCGTTGGCACTCACTTCTACTTGTGTTCAAAAACACTCTGACTCCATATATTCCTTATGGCTTAGTGTATTAATGACAATGAACTTCTGAAATTAAGACTCATTAAGTAAAGGTCACCACTCTGTCCTGTCTTCAATTACCCAATAAAATGATGATTAATAATAGAATCATGTGCTGAAATCACTAATTAAATACAGATTTCTACATGAGTTCAGTCTGTCAAGGATGGAACAGACAGTGATATGAGATGCTGGTCTAGGTCCTAAAGAGAAATGCTTTCTTTGGTTAATGGTACACACATTAAAATACTCCTGACTCTAAAATATCATTCCTTCAGAGGGAAAAGATACAACCTACAAGCACAAGATGCTCAGGGTAATACTAAAATGTTAAAACTCATTTTGAGTTCCAGGTCTTACTGCTTCTCCAGCAACACACATTATTTAGTGAAAGACACCTGGTAAAATAGATCATTTAATTAAAGCTTCCCAATCAGTTTCTGTATTTGACCTGTATGAGAGAGTTAACATTCCTTTAAACATGGCAGTCAGACTTATAATTTTGAACCTATTATTAATTAAATTGTTACAGTTTTAAGTATCAATGTATTGGATTTTAGGTCTAACTTACAAAGCAAAGTTACTTGTCAAGTTGTGTAGATGAATGCTGCCATGTTGATCTTATTTCTCAAAGCCTCACACCTGCCTGTGTGGAATGCTCTGAGTTAAAGGTGGCTCCTATGCATCTCATCCTTTCTAGGTATAAACTAACCTAATTTCACATATATTTTCATTTGCCACTTTTTACTCACTTGCCAGATAACTATTTAACAATTAAGGTGACATTAAGTAATACAGAGCATACTTTAAACAAGATAATTTAGAGAATATCCCCCCTTTTTGTTTTGTAATCCTTTCATTTGTTTATTTTATATTGCATTTTTTCAGGGTCTTGCTATGTTACCAAAGTTGATATTGAAGATGTGATCCTCTTGTGCTGGCCTTCTAAGTAATAGTGTTACATGAGGATAACACCATGCTCAGCTTGCCTTATAATCTATTTGAAAACATGACCATACATCCTTAGATATTTTGAAAGAATTTTATTAGCAATTGCATGGCAATCCAAAGAATCTTTATCTACAATTTAACCATCCTCCCATTGTAAGTATTTAGACTGTTCCCAATATTTCATTGTTATAAATTATGCTACAAAGAACATTCTTGTCCATATGCCTATGTTCCTTTGTTTGATGGCTTCATTAGGCTAATTACTGGGCAAATATTGATGTTTGACTTGTATTCACAAACACGGCTGTATAATGTCCAGAAAGGTGATGATCTGAACCCTGCCAGCAGTGCAGGAGAAAACCCATTTGTGCAGAGCCGTATAAGCACAGGCTCTCATCACTTCCAAAACAATCTTTATTTTCATAAAGAGAAAAACAAAGAGAAGGGAAACTGGAGAAAGGGAGTTGATAAATTCATGATTCAGGGAAACAATACCCTTCACAATGGCCTCAAATAATATCAAGTATCTTGGGCTAAGTCTAACCAAGCAAGTAAATGTCTTATATGATAAAAAACAGGTTTTTGAAGAAAGAAATTGGAGAAGATATCAGACAATGGAAAGATGTCCCATGCTTATGGATTGGTAGGATTAACACAGTAAAAATGGCCATCTTACCAAAAGCAATTTACAAATTAAATGCAACACACTCTCAAAATTCCAAGACAATTCTTTTTTTTGGGGGGGGGGTATTTTTTTATTATTTTTTTTATTTTATTTTACAAAACAATTCAGTTCTACATATCAGCCACAGATTCCCTTGTTCTCCCCCCTCCCGCCCACCTCACCTTCCCCCCAGCCCACTCCCCATTCCCATCTCCTCCAGGGCAAAGCCTCCCCTGAGGACTGAGATCAACCTGGTAGACTCAGTCCAGGCAGGTCCAGTCCCCTCCTCCCAGGCCGAGCCAAGCGACCCTGAATAAGCCCCATGTTTCAAATAGCCAACTCATGCAATGAGCACAGGACCGGGTCCCACTGCCTGGGTGCCTCCCAAACAGATCAAGCCAATCAACTGTCTCACCCATTCAGAGGGCCTGATCCAGTTGATGACCCCTCAGCCATTGGTTCATAGTTCATGTGTTTCCATTCATTTGGCTATTTGTCCCTGTGCTTTATCCAACCTTGGTTTCAACAATTCTCGCTCATATAGACCCTCCTCTTTCTCCCTAATTAGACTCTCGGAGCTCCACCTGGGGCCTAGCCGTGGATCTCTGCATCCAGATCCCTCAGTCATTGAATGGGGTTTCTAGCACGACAATTAGGGTGTTTGGCCATCCCATGACCAGAGTAGGTCATTGGGCTGTATCTCGACCATTGCCAGCAGTCTGTTGTGGGGGTATCTTTGTGGATTTCTATGGGCCTCTCTAGCACTTTGCTTCTTCCTATTCTCATGAGGTCTTCATTTACCATGGTCTCCTATTCCTTGTTCTCCCTCTCTGTTCTTGATCCAGCTGGGATCTCCCGCTCCCCCAAGCTCTCTTTCCCTCGACCCTCGCCCTTCATTACCCCCACTCATGTCCAGGTTGTTCATGTAGATCTCATCCATTTCTCCAACCCCACATCTGACAGAGGACTAATATCCAGAATATATAAGGAACTCAAGAAATTAGACATCAAAATGCCCAACAGTCCAATTAAGAAATGGGCTATAGAACTAAACAGAGAATTCTCAACAGAGGAAACTCAAATGGCTGAAAGACATTTAAGGAATTGCTCAGCATCCCTAATCATGAGGTAAATGCAAATCAAAACAACTCTGAGATACCACCTTATGCCTGTCAGAATGGCTAAGATCAAAAACACTGAAGACACCTTATGCTGGAGAAGATGTGGAGCTAGGGGAACTCTCCTTCACTGTTGGTGGGAGTGAAAGCTTGTACAACCACTTTGGAAATCAATATGGTGCTTTCTTAGAAAATTGGGAATCAATCTCCCTCAAGATCCAGCTATACCACTCTTGGGCATATACCCAAGGAATGCTCAATTATACCACAAGAGCACTTACTCAGCTATGTTCATATCAGCATTGTTTGTAATAGCCAAAACCTGGAAACAACCTAGATGCCCTTCAATTGAAGAATGGATAAACAAAATGTGGTACATATACACAATGAAATATTACTCAGCAGAGAAAAACAATGACATCATGAGGTTTGCAGGCAAATGGATGGATCTAGAAAAAATTATCCTGAGTGAGGCAACCCAGACTCAGAAAGACAAACATGGTAAGTACTCACTCATAGGAGGATACTAGATGTGGAACAAGGATGACTGGACTGCTACTCACATCACCAGGGAGGCTACCTGGAAGACAATTCTTTTTTTAATTTTTTATTTAACTTTATTTTATGTGCATTGGTGTTTTGCCATGGGTGTCAGGTCCCCTGGAACTGGAGTTACAGACAGTTGTGACCTGCCATGTGGTTGCTGGGAAATGAACATGGGTCCTCCGAAAGAACAGCTGGTGCTTTTAACCCTTAGCCATCTCTCCAACCCCCCAAGATAATTCTTTACAGACTTTGAAAGGATAATTCTCAGCTTCATATGGTAAAAAAAAAAAAAAAAAAACCAAGATAGCTAATACAATCCTGAACAATAAAATAACTGCTGGAGGTATCACCATCCCTGATTTCAAGTTGTACTACAAGCACTATAATAATAAAAATAGCATGGTATTGGCATGAAAACAGACTCATTGATCAAGGAATCAAACCGAAAACCCAGACATAAATACACACACTTATGGACACCTGATTTTTAATAAAGAAGCAAGAAAGACACCATGGAAAAAAGACAGCATCTTCAACAAATAGTTCTGGTTAAACTAGATGTCTGCATGTAGAAAAATGCAAATAGATCCATATTTATCACCCTGCACAAAACTCAAGTCTAAATGTATCAAAGACTTCAATATAAAACACTGAACCTGGACGGGACAGCAATGGTACATGCCTTTAATCCCAGCACTCGGAAGGCAGAGCCAGGTGTATCTCTGTTTAAGTTCAAGGCCAGCCTGGTCTACAGAGTGAGATCCAGGACAGGCATCAAAACTACCCAGGCATCAAAACTTTCCCTGTCTGAAAAACAAAAAATGAAAACAAAAACAAACAAACAAAAAAAACTGAACCTGATAGAAGAGAAAGTGGGTAACAGCCTTGAATGCATTGGTACAGGGGACAACTTTCTGAACAGAACACAGTACATGCACTAAGATGGACTATTAATAAATGAGACCTCTACTGCAACCCCAGTTGCAGGCCAGCAGGCAGGACTCCTGCAGGCAGGACTGACTACCACCACCCACCACTGGACCCTGTAACCTACAAGACCCACTCCATCCCCCAAATCCACTCATCATCCAAGACAACAACTGCTTCCTGGGACAGACTCTGCCAGCTCCGATTGGACCAAGAGTGCTGATCCAACCAAGAGTGGCTCCCTGAGACACAAACACCTTTTGCACCAATTGGAGGAAAAGATGGGTAGATGCCAGTGCAAGAATACATTCAACAACATAAAGAGCAATATGGCACCACCAGAACCTGGTGGTTCTACATCAGCAAGACCTGAACACCCAAACACAGAAGAAACAGAAGAAAACAACCTTAAAAATGACTTTAAGAAGATGATAGAGGCCTTTAAAGAGGAAATGAAAAATTCCCTTAAAGAAATTGAGGAAAAGACAAAGAAAAAATTGGAAGATACCAATAAATTCCTCAAAGAAAGCCAAGAAAACCAAGAAAAAGCAATCAAACAGGTGAAAGAAACAGTTCAAGACTTGAAAACTGGGACAATAGGGAAATAGAGGCAATAGAGGAAAGAAACAGTTCAAGACTGGAAAACTGAGGCAATAGAGGAAAATAGAGGCAATAAAGAGGACACAACTGAGGGAAAACTGGAAATGGAAAATCTGACGAAATGAATAGGAACTACAGATGCAAGCATAATCAACAGAATGCAAGAAGTGGAAGAAAGAATCTCTGGCATTGAAAATATAATAAAGGAATAGATTCATCAGTCAAAGAAAACATTAATGCCAACAAAATTATAACACAAAATGTTCAGGAAATCTGGGACACCATGCAAAGACCTAACCTAAGAATAATAGGGATAGAAGAAGGAGAAGAATACCAGCTCAAAGGCACAGAGAACATATTCAAGAAAATAATAGAAGAAAATTTTCCCAACCTAGAGAAGGAAATGCCTATGAATATACAAGAAGCTTACAGAACACCAAATAGACTGGACCCCCCCCAAAAAAAAATTCCCCTCACCACATAATAATCAAACCACTAAACACAGAATAAAGAAATAATATTAAGAGCAGCAAAGGAATAAGGCCAAGGAACTTATAAAGGTAAACCCATCAGAATAACACCTGACTTCTCAATGGAGACTCTGAAAGCCAGAAGGTCCTAGACAGACATTTTGCAGACACTAAGAGACCATGGATGCCAGCCCAAACTACCATACTCAGCAAAACTTTCAGTCACCATAGATGGAGTGCACACGACATTCCAAGACAAAACCTATGCCTATCCACAAATCCAGCACTACAGAAAGCACTAGAAGGAAAAAATCCAACCTAAGGAAGTCAGACACACCCATGAAAACACAGGCAATAGATAATCCCACACCAGCAAATTCCAAAGAAGGGAAACACACAACACTACCACCAAAAGATAACAGGAATTAACACTCACTGGTCATTAATATCCCGTAATATCAATGGACTCAATTCACCTATAAAAAGACACAGGCTCACAGAATAGATAAGAAAACAGGATTTATCCTTCTGCTGCATACAAGAAACACACCTCAAATTTAAAGACAGACACCACCTCAAAGTAAAAGGCTGGGAAAAAAACTTTCCAATCAAATGGACTTAAGAAGCAAGCTGATGTAGCTATCCTAATAACTAACAAAATGAACTTTAAACTAAAATCAATCAAAAGAGATCAGGAAGGAAGTCATATATTCATCACAGGAAAAATCCACCAAAATGAAGTCTCAATTCTGAACATCTATGCTCCAAATACAAGAGCACCTACAAACATTACTGAAGCTTAAATCACACATCAAACACCACACACTAATAATGGGAGACTAACTCTCCACTCTCATCAATGGACAGGTGTCCCAGACAGAAACTTAACAGAGAAATAAAAAACTAATGGACATTATGACTTAAATAGACTTATTAGACATCTATAGAACATTCCACCCAAACACGAAAGAATATACCTTCTTCTTAGCACCCCATGGAACCTTCTTTAAAATTGATCACATAGTCGGTCACAAAGCAAATCTCATCAGATACAAAAAAATTAGAATAACCTTGTAGGGGTAGTTGTCTGTGCTTTACCCCTGAAGCACTGCCCCTAGTAGGCAGCAGGTAACTCCTAGGTACCCACCCCAGGACGTGGCCGAGACAGGGACTCCTTAAGACCCAAGATGCATACATGCTTGCTCTCTCTTGGTTACCTCATGATCCTAGATACTGAATGCTGTACTGCAGACCAAGTCAGAGTTCTCTGACGTGAAACATGACTGCTCCTGGCAGCACTGATTTGATCCCGAGAGAATGTTGGGCTTCAAAGGCATTTCTATTTGGAAGTTTGTCTTCTTGGCACAAAATGGCCTACTGGGCAAAGAACTGCCCTTGCCTCGATTGCTGACAGTACAAATACTGTCCCTTTAGAATGAGCGTGACACAAGGAAAAGTGACTACTGAACTCTGCCAAGACAGGGTAAGATAGTCGTTCAAAATACCTGCTTCTGAAAATGATCTGTTACGTACTCTATGCTTGTAGCCAATTTGAATGCACCTACAATGCTGAGAAACTTTAGGTGACTGTCCAAGCTGCCAGATGTCTTTGTCTACTCTCACAAGACTCCCAAAAATTGCTTGCATCCTTCCCTCATTTCTCAGGTATTATTATATTCCTTCTCAGGTCTTTGATGGAATTGAAGACTAAATGTTATAGTTGCAATGTTCTTGTATCTTAGCTAGAACATATTAAATATTAAATTCAGGTTCTTCAGGATAGAACACCTTTTGGGATGATCTCTGTAACATGCCATTTACCTATGTTCCATACTTCTCTGGATTTTAGTATGTGTCTCTTGTTTGATGTTGCTCTCATTGGTTGTAGTTCCATTGGTTTATGTCATTACCCTTTATTTCTCCTTGATAATTATTCCTATTGTATAAAGTTTTGTGTTAGGTTAGAATTTTGTTCCTTAGACAAAAGGGGGAGATGTAGGGGTAGTTGTCTGTGCTTCACTCCTGAAGCACCACACCTAGTAGGCAGCAGATAACTGCCTAGTACCTGCCCCCACCTGGAGCATGGCCTAGATGGGGACCCCTTAGACCTGAGATGCGTATGTGCTTGCTCTCTTTTGGCTACCTTGTGATGCTGGATGCTGGATGCTGGACTGCAGACCAAGTCAGAGTTCTTCAGAGAACCACGTTGGACTGCACCTCACCTCTCCTGGATCCCATAACCGACCCCTTTGCTTGCTGTAAGTTTACCCAAAATGAACTTCTTTGACTATCAGATAAATAGCATGGAATTACCTCATTAATTTCCACTATATAACCTCCTGTATTTTATTGGACTACCATGACTTAAAGTTAGAATTCAACAACAACAAAATTATAGAAAGCCTACAATCTCATTGAAACTGAATAATGTTCAATTAAATCACCACTGGGCCAAGGAAGAAATAAAGAAAGAAATTAAAGACTTCCTAGAATTCAGCCAGGTGGTGATGGCACATGCTTTTATTCCCAGTACTTGGGAGGCAGAGGCAGAAGCAGGCGGATCTCTGTAAGTTTGAGGCCAGCCTGGTCTACAGAGTGAGTTCCAGGGCAGACTCCAAAACTATACAGAGAAACCCTGTCTCAAAAAACCAATAAAAGAAAAAAGAAAAAAAAAAAGAAATAAATAAATTGTTATTGTGTATATGTGTATGTATGCATATATATTTCTAAATATAATTTGTTCAGTTCACATAATGTTACATGTATGTATGCTTTCCCAGTTGACCATGTGACACTGAACAATCAATTGTTGCTCTCTTCCACGGGAGGGACACCTCTCCTGCTCCTAGCTTTCCTTAGTTGCCTATAGTTCCTGATATAAGGTCGAGGCCTCATGAGCCTTTCTCCACAAAAATTGGTATGTTCTTCGGTGTCATTATGTATCCTAGTAATATCAGAAGCTAATAGGACAATATTTGTCCATTAAAATAAGTTTTACAATCATACTCTGAGAAGGTATCACACTTCAAACAGATTTTTTTTATGGTTAAGGCAATGACTGATTATTCAAAAAGAATAGGCTTTATCTAATGAGAAAAAAATAAAAACCTAATTTTTATAACCTTTATATTATTTTTAACTTAATGCAACCATATTTATTTTTAAACATCTAAAACATGTTTTAATCTTAACATTACTATTACAAAATTTTGAAAACAATTTTAGTGAGGTAATCTTAAAGCTTGGGAGGCTATAGCTAAGACACGGAAAACATGGTGTCTTAAATATCTAACAATTACATTAATAGTTTTTTTCTTAACCAAATTTACATTAATTACTTGTTAAAGTTTTAGCTTACTTTAGCAGGTAACTGAAAATAGTTAAAAAGAAAAAAGCCTTTACTTTAATTAGTGTTTATGAGACATCAAAAGTAGAATAAGGCGCCGGGCAGTGGTGGCGCATGCCTTTAATTCCAGCACTTGGGAGGCAGAGCCAGGCGGATCTCTGTGAGTTCGAGGCCAGCCTGGACTACCAAGTGAGTTCCAGGAAAGGTGCAAAGCTACACAGAGAAACCCTGTCTTGAAAAAAAAAAAAAAAAAGTAGAATAAGGCATTCAGAGCAAGATATCATTTGACATTTATTATTTTATTATTATTATTATTATTATTTAACTAAAAAACCAGAGATGAATAATTTTTTAGAAGGTGTCATTATGATGTAACACATTAAGATGACAATCTGTAACACTAAGCTGTCAGTGTCAGCCTCAAAGTAGGCTTTCCCTCCACAGTACTGAAATTCTAATCAATCAATCCATCTCCGCACACAGGGATTCTTTTCAATTTTTGTTCACAGATGAGAGCTGTTGTTTATGTATTGGCAACAACTACACAAAATAAAATAAATAGACTTGTGTTTAATTACTGCCTTTATCTTCATAATAAGATATTTAATTAGTATATATTTCTTGGCCAGTCACAAATATTGTTTAAATTTCTCTTCATGTCTCTGAGAAAGCATTAACTCATACTGAGTCTTTTTATCAATACAATTGTTCTCCTTACAATGATTCTTAGCATACACTGTCAAAATATACATTGTTTTAAACAATAGTTTCATACCAAGAAGAAAAAGAAAAAAACTGGTAGAATGTCACAAACCTCTAAGAAATTTGCAAAGTAGTGCCCAAATGTAACCTAAAGAAATACTGATTAAATTTGGTGGGGTTAATTAAGCAAAGTGAAAGATGGACTAAATTAAGAGCAAAGACTTTGGTAGAAGGAAGCACAATACACTCAGAAATCCTTGTAAATACCATGTAAAAACCACATGAACCTCAGCAATAAACACTCTAGTGGAATTGAGCTTTGGAGGAGAGTTCTTGTCAGCTGAAACTCTAGTCAAGGTAAGAGAGGAAAGGCTGAGGCAATTTTAAAATTGCTCCATCTTACATCAGAGAGTACAGAAAGCTATGGAAATTTTTTGAATATGCTTTCTACTTCACTAGGAAAAAGATTTTTGTAGCCATGACATAAAATAAGAGAGCAGGTGGAACATTCAAAGAACAATAAATAGTTGAGCATAGGTAGAGCAAGCCAGGGATGGGAGGCAAGTGCACACAGCTTTAGCTTTATCTTCTTTCAGCCTTTTTCTTACATCACTTACTTTAAAAACTGGAATTGTACTTCCCCTGTTCTCTTGAAATGTAAATTTTTTAAGCTTTTAACTATTCCCCTTGTACATTAACATTTCCCCCCCAAGGACCTAGAAGCCACCCTATTGTAATGTAAGCCACAAAGAAAGCAGCACCTAGTTTCTACTTTCTTAGAAGAGCAGGCAGGTGATTCCAATTGATGCCTTGCTCTGAAGTAGCTCCTTTTGCTATTAGCAGTCTACACAATAGTCTATAGCAGCCTCAGGAGGTCTGTTTATATCCACTTAAGTGAAGATGGGATTATTGCCCTAACCATGGAAGTGAATTTCAGGAACTCTGTGTGAAGCAAAACTGTTGATTATAAAGAACATGTTTTAACATAAATTTTAACATGGGCATTAAGGAAAAGAAAGCGTTAATTCCAACCGTGAGAATAAGACCACTACCACAGTTTGAGCCAGATTGGAAGCAAGCTTGATTTTTAGTGGGGTGTACCCAAGAGCTGGCCAGCGACAGCCTCCCAAATTGAGTTAAAGAGACCAGCCCTGAATCCATCTCTTGGGCCCCTTTTAAGGATTAGAATGGTTTTACAGAAGGGAGACAATTGGACAATAAGAAAATACAAAAATCTTAAAAAAAAAAAAATGTAGTCACTCACCATGTGATTAGGGAGGGCTTGGGGAAGGCCAGAGAAGGTAAGGATATTCTCAAAAACAAATCAAGGATTTGGGAAGTTCAGGTTCCAGGAAACAGAGAGCAACTCAACTCTCACAGTAAGTAGGAACTTATTTTTAAAAATAAAGCATAATGGCTCCTGCCTTCAAAATGGAATCATGCAGGTTCCTCAAAATGTACTTAAGGAAAGGATAGTATACATGTTAGATATGGATGTAACTTAGAGCCGTGTGTCATAGCATCAGCCCATATATAAAATTTTGGTATGTATTACATATGAATTACACAAAGGTCAAAACATGAGGTCAGTGAGAACATGGATGTGGAAAGAGCAAGCAGATGACTATGTGTTTTTGTTTGGGAAAGGATCTGCAGAGAGGGTCTCTAGTTTAGGGACCAGGGCTTGCCATATATGAGTGTGGGACTCAAGCAGCAGCTTGGCTACACTACTACCATGACAGGCTCCATAGAGACCAGCCAGAAAATAAGCCTGAGTTTCAATTTATTCTAAGGCAATACCTGGTTCCAGAAAAGACCACAAACTGATACCACCCTGGCACCACCCAGGAATGGGCAAACATCTAAGGAGAAGTACCTCATATTCCAAACATCTCAACTGTTAAAGATTAGATAAGATTACTACCAGATGTCCCTGAGACCAACACATACCTATTTCCCTTTTTGCCAAGACACCCTTAGACAAACGTCAGTCAATCAGGGTCTTGATCCCTGGAAATCCTCTCACCTCCAACCTTTACTATGATAAAAACCCTACCCCTCCAGGACTCAATACTCTCTGCTCTCACCACTCCATCAGACAGATGGAGAGTCCAAGCTTGAGCTTGAAATAAAGGCTCTTTGCTTTCACATATAGGATTCAGTATCCATGGTGGTCTTTTGGGGGGTCCCTGCAATATGAGTATAACATTTACATACTATGGTAGTGTAAATGAAAACTTTTGAGAAACAGTTGAGTCTGGCTGTAAATGGAAACTCCTGAAAGAAGCCTGTCTACAGAGACTATTGGCTGATTAGAATTTCAGGTCTCTGGAGAGATTGGAAAGTTGCAGGTCCAGAGGTTAATCACCTACACTTGGGCTAAGTTCTGGCTCTCTAGAACAGTTATTCCTTTCCCTCCTTTGTGTCAAAACTAATGTGACAACTGATTAAAAAACCTTTTAGAATCTATGGACTTAGAAGGCAATGAGCTTCTATAAATTCAAAAGCTAAAAATGTCATCAGGTAGCATTCTGGGCCTACAGAAAAGTTCCACCCATTTCAACCTGCCTTTCTGATGTACTCATCAATGTATTTTAAACTTGCCTTGATTTATTACTTTCTCTGTTCTGTAAGCAACAAAAACTTCATGAAACTTCTTCTACATTGAAACTTGGAATTTGTGGTAACCTAAATCTGTGCTCCTGAGCCAGGGTCACTTAGATGGCTTCAGAGCAAACTATCTTTTGTTCTCTTTGGGATAAGAGTCATACTTTTTTTTTTTCTTTTTGCATCAACAGTAGATACAGGACAGAAAGGGGGAGGGAGAAGACTAAACATTTTTTCTTTTCAGTCTGTGGTTAGATGTTACTAGGGATAATCATCTCTCTTGGGCAGCTGTTTGTGGAGTTGAAAAGGCCAGGCAAATATCATGACAGACTCCTAATAACTCAGTTAAGAACTAGGCCTCAGTTCCTGCCTCTTGAAATGAGGGAAACTACATGTCTAGGTAAACTCCCACATGACTCTTCCCATCTCTGCAATCTCACTCAGTACCCAATGGGAGCTGACTTCCTGATCCCATGGGATGACACCTGGTCGGCATGTGCTTCTGGCCTTTGAATTAGACCAAAAATTTTTGCATCACAGTTCAGTTAGTCCCCAGAATAGTCTACTACCCTGATGACAAATTTTTTTACCAATTAGAAACATCACTGAGATGGAAGAAATGAGAAATCATCCCAGTTATCTTGGTATACACCCTCCTAGGTATCAGTGTAGCTGGAGCAATAGGTACTGGAACTTCAGCTTTGATACTACAAGATTAGAATTACAGGGCCTTGAGAGTGGCAATGGATGCAGATATAACCATCCTAAAAAAGTCCATCACCCACCTAGAGGAGTCTGTCTCTTCCCTTGCTGAGGTAGTCCTCCAAAACAGTAGTGGGCTTGATTTGCTATTCCTGCAACAAGGGGACTATGCATGGCTTTAGCAGAGCAATGCTGCTTCTGTGAAACAATTCTGGAGTTATCAGGGACTCAATGGCCCTGCTTAGAAAAAGGCTACATGATAGACATTTGGATAAACAACAAAGTGAGGGATGGTAGGAATCTATTCAATTGGTCACCCTGGTTAACTACCCTCTTACCAGTTTTAGGGTCCCCTAATTCTTCTTTTAGCCCTGATTTGTGGACTTGTATCATTAATGCCTTAATCATATCTGTTAAAAACCATATCTCCATGGTCCAATTGATGATTTTAAAGCAACAATACAAACCTGTAAATCTGGAAAAAAACATCTCCAGGATTTGAGATGACACGCTACTCAAGGGGGGAAATGAGAAGGCCAGGCAAATACCATGATAGGCTACAAACAACTCAGTTAAAAACTAGGCCTAGTTCCTGCCTCTTGAAATGAGGGGAACTGCACATACTAGGCATGGGCCAAACCCCTCCTCCACACAGGTAATAACCAAATAAGGGCATAGACTGGGACCTGTCCAGAGTTACCCAGGAATGGAAAAGCTATAGCCTTAGCCCACCCCTGATAGCCCTAAACAATTAGAAATGTACTAACATGATTGCCACTTGCATAAGCCAATCCTAGGTAGAATGATCACACGGCTTTTAGAATTCCTTTAGTTGTGTGTAAAAGAGCCTGCAAGTTTTTTTGGGGGGTCAACATTTTTGCCTTTTTGTTTAATGTGAAGACCCAGCATGCTAATACCTTTATTCTCGAGATAATAAATGATTTTGATGATTATATCTTGACTAGTGATCTTTTTGGGACTTCTGGCAAACCCTCATAGAGGTCAACAGAGCAGAAAGGGCAAGAATCTAGAAAAACAAGTTGTTTTACTTCTGGATACTGAAAGACCCCCACCAAAGACCCAGATACAGTTCCCCCAGAAACCCAAAAGAGCTGAGGGAAGAGATACCTTAAAAATAAACAAAACTGAGTCAGTTCCCCCTTCCTGGAAAGGGTAAAGTTAGGTGTTTTCAAAAGAACAAAGTCAGGATGTCTGATGGTAACCGATTAACCACAAGATGCCCCTCTCCGGAGATAATATGACCAGACCCTGGAGATGGGTTGTAAAACTCCTGACAGGGCAAACAGATAAGCTAGAATAAGACAAAGTCCAGGCCCGGGAAAAAACTGGACCAATCAAGGATGGACCCGTACTAACCCCCTCCCCTCTAAGAAATTTTGTGGGTTTTGCCTATAAAAACTAACTTCCCCAAGAAAGAGTAACTCCTCCCTGCCTCACTGCCAGTGAGTGCTTGAGATGAGTTCCCTGTTGTGACTTGTAGCAGAAATAAACCTTGCTTTTGCATTCTGGTATGCTCATCCTCGGTGGTCTCTCTGGGGGTCACAATCTAGGCACAACAGAGACCTAATTACTTTCATTTGGGGAATTGTTATTGTTAAACTAAAATGGAAGAACTTTACAGAATGACATGGCTCTGAATAAGAAAAGAAATTCTTATTCTTCCAGGGTACAAGAAAGTTTCATTAAAAAAAAAAAAGTTCATCTTTATTCACTTGAAAGCATGCCTATTATTTTGGTGAATGTATTAATTTACTTAAGTTTTTTTGTTTTCTTTAGTCTCCATTATTAAAAAGAATATATTAAACATACTCATGTATAGCTAGAGAGTTTTCTCTCCAGGTCCTGCCAATCCCTGGCAGTCCGACAGCCCACTTATAAAATAAACACACAGACGCTTATAAATATTTAAACTGTTTGGCCTAATAGCTCAGGCTTCTTGTTAACTGTTCTTATATCTTAAATTAACCCATTTCTATTAGTCTATACTTTGCCATGTGGCTCGTGGCTTACCGGTACCTTACATCTTCCTTGTCATGGCGGCAGCTGGCAGTGTCTCTCCGCCTCAGCATTCCACTTCCCAGAATTCTTCTCCTCCTTGTCCTGCCTATACTTCCTCCTGCCTGGCTACTGGCCAATCAGTGTTTTATTTATTAACCAATCAGAGCAACACATTTGACATACAGAACATCCCACAGCACTCACAGTTTAAAATTAACATCTCACTTCTATATTATCTGAGAAAGCAGTAAACAAAAGTTATATTGCTTTTCAGCAGCTGTTGACAAGGGGCATATTCAATAACACTCTACTTATAATAAATATATTCAACCAAAGCAGTAGTAACTATCTTGGTATATGTTAGGATTCCAGCCATTCCTCCAGCTATATGACTGCACATGTGCAGTTCAGTAGCCAAGTAAGGGGTTTTAAGTCCTACATAATCTATGTGCTGCATGATTGTGCAATGCATGCAGCATGGTCACACAATCTGCTCATTTGTGGCATAGCTCTGTAAGCCCACATGCGCATGTGCAGGGGAATCCTTAAAAGACCAGTCACCGACCACTCTCAGCTCTTCTTCCTTCTCCTTCTTCTCCTCATTCTCTCTCTCTCTCTCTCTCTCTCTCTCTCTCTCTCTCTCTCTCTCTCTCTGCCTGGTCATGCTCCCTTCTGTCCCTCCCTTCTCCTAATAAAGCTCTGATAATGGGTTTTGTCATGCCTCATGACCTTTCTCACATGGTAACAGCTCTGCCTATTAAAACCAACAGTATGGGTAAGGCAGCAATTAAGTTGAAGTGACTCCTCAGACTTACCAATGAAATGCCTCTTGTCACCAGTAAGTACATCCACTTCTAAGTTTTATGCACACGGTTTTGGGTTATGCTGTTGTTTGAGAAAGGGTCTTACTCTATCATCATGGCTGCCTTGAAACGGGCTGGAACCAGGCTAGTCTCATTCTCACAGAAATCCATCTGCCTCTCATTCTCCCATGTGTTGAGATTAAAAGCATGAACCACCACCCTGAAACTATATGCATGTTTTTTCTTTTTTATTATTGTTACTTTTTATTTTATGTGGATGGGTGTTTTATCTGTACATATGTCTGTGTACCACATGTGTGCGTAGTGCCTATAGAGACCAAAAGAGGATGTCAGATTCCTTGGAGCTGGTGTTACAGATAGTTGTAAGCTGCCATGGGAATGCTGGACTTCAAAACAGGAAAGCAACAAGGGCTCCTAAAAACTGTGTCATCTCTCCAGCCACTATATGCAATTTTTAATAACCAGTCTGATATGGAAAAATGGGGGAGTGTCCTTTAGTGTGACAGAGGTTTCCAAGTTAACTGCCTAATACCAAACACAAATTAGGGTACCAGACAGTCACAGTCACACAAACCTTCCACTGAGTCAGTGGCTCTGGTTCTCATTTTGTGAATTCAGAGAATAAATTTTATGAACAATGGGCAAGTGGGTTTCAAAAAGAGTTTTATTGTAGTATTTTAGGCAGAAACTTAAGAGAAAGCTCAGCTCCTGTAGAGCAAGAACAGGTTTGAGAATAAGATTTATCACTGACTAGTCCAGGGGCTTTTAATAAGACTTATAATAGAAACTGGCGGAAGGCTAGGAAAGGTTAGTTGTCCAATCTAGTTGGCCTGCTCACAATGTTTCCAGGAGCATCCCATTTCAGTCACATCCTCACATATGCATCTTCTAGGCTGTGGTGTTAATTAGTTAACATAATAGAAAAAAAGACAACAAGCTACAGCAGGAGCTACAACTCCCTTCTGGCATTCTTGGCCAGTGAAGAACCAATGACATGTTCTGTTTCTGGCTAAAGAGAAGAATCTTTTGAGGTCCCTATCCTAAACTGCCTGACCAGTTTTATCTTTTATTCTTATCAATTCCATATTGCCAATCCAGCTTCAAACTTTCCCTGAGACCTTGTTCTCTCAACTATCAGATTAGATTAAAGCCCTTCATGTTATCTCCTTGACAACAGAGAAAGTGAGCTGTTTCATGAAAGTACTCATTACATGAGTATTGCTGCTAATGTTAATGTCCCTCTGTCCAAAACATCATCATTGCTTCCCAAGTTCTACGAGGCGATAACAGCAGAAAAATGTTCATATATGATCCAGAAGAAATCTATCCATACAATATTTGTGCCTAATTGTTTAAATGTACATAACCAGAGCATTTCTCATAAATTTGGATACTCTAAGTGTTGCAACAGAGAATGAATATATAAATGCTTTGTGCCAGAGGATAAAAATAGATATGTGAAAGTAGAGCTCTTTATCCAAGTAGTCAATTAGTATCTAGGACAAAGGAGAATTATGCTTTACTCTAAAATTTTCTGGATTTTTCAGCATATCAAGATAGTTTTCTTTATGTCACATGGATAGATAAAAAATATCCTAAAATAAGAAACAGTTTCACTTTGGTATTAAAAATGACCTCTCTTGTGCTATGTACATACTAATTTGGCAATGCATTCCAGGGAAGTAAAGGAAAAAGAAATATAAGTTCAAATATGACACAAATGGATTGAAATTCTGAACATGCCACAGCCTAGTTGAAAATAAGGTTTTAACCAATCTTTCACACTTCTTTTAAATGATTTTCATCTGAAAATTATAAAATTAAAGAGATTATATTTTAGGGGGCCTGATCTTAGAAGAAGAAGAAAAAAAATTATTTAAGTGAAATACAAATTACTTTTTCTGTCCTCTTTTGAGCTGGTTCAGAAAGGTCTCCTCCACCTAGACCAGAGATAAGACTCCCCAAATCTCAAAATGCTAATCAAAAAGCGGTGGTTCAAATAAATGAGTACAACTCAGTGTTACCAATAAATCTACCCAAAGCCAAAGAAGACTGAAAGAAAGAAAGTGATTTGAAAATGACATTTTAGGCAGAAGAATCAGAACATGGGGGGAGAAAGAGGAAAGGGAGATATGGAAGAGCAACAATCCATCAACTCAGTTATATCCAATATTTCTCTTCAATTTACATCACGAAGTTATGTTTAAAGAAGCAAATATGAAAGTGTTTCTAACTGAAAATTATTACAAATAAGGTCTTATTATTACAAGCTCAGTTCTTTACTAGGCTGCTGTCAAATTTTTAATTTCAACTAGCAATTTTGAGAATGAGTTCTATTTGTATAAATAAAATTCACTTGAAAAAGTACAACCTTAATTCATTGCTGATTTCAAATTATAAATATTGATAAATGAACAAGTTGGGGGCCCAGAAAGAAGGAATGACTGCAAAATAATTGTGGTATACAAATTACAAACAATTTAGAAAATTCAAAATGGTATGATGTACACAAGATATGACAGATAAAAGCATAGACCCACTGTTTCTAAGAGTTGATGGCTCCCAGAGCTGGTAGTAAAGGTACCACTGCCATGTTGGGAAGCTGAGGTGGACGGAGCCACCAGCCACAGTGGCCATTTCAGTCTTAAAAATGCTATAGTTTAAAACAATAGATTCACAATAAGACAGATTCAGATGGAACAAGACTTTAAATGCTTTACAATGTGTGTAAAAATGTGCATAGGCTTCAAAGAGAGAAATATATATATAAAGTTATATAAAGAAATAGATAGTTTTTTAAAATAAAGTCTTTAAAGAGACAATAAAGGTAGTATAAAAAATAAACCACATAAAGATAGATATTACACAGAGAATCTGGATTGTGTTGTCTTTGGGATTTTTAACTGCAGAAAAACATTTGATCATAAAAGCTGTTGAGTTAAGCCAATATGTATATTTTAAAGGTACCTTGACTTCAAAATTTGGATGTAAGGATATGTTGCTTTGGAAAGGAGACTCTGCTTTTGTTTCCACAGAAAGCCAGAGGCTATGGATTTGTTCCAAATTAAGATACATCAAGTTTAACTAGGCAAGACCCCCTAAAAGGTCTCCGATGACACCATGGCCCAGATGATCCAACATCCAAAATGGTGTCAAGACAACTGACTCAGACAATACATCCTCATGGACTACTCCATAATCCTAAAATTTTCTTTGTGTCCCCATAAGATACAGTGCCCCTCTCCACAAAAAGTAGTAAGAAAAGCTACACCCAAATTCCCAAATTTACCAAGCTGACTTTAGAGATAAAACTGACTCACTCCTTCTCTAAACCCAAACATATTAAAAAAAAATAGGTTGAAAGATTCTTTTGTCCCATATCAAAAGAGCCCTCTAATGTGAAACAGAAAAAAACTAATATTTTTATTTAAATCAGGTTGATTATAAATACAATCTCTTTCTAAAGAAGAAAAGGGGATAGTTTAGATATAATAGGATGAAAGGGTAGATTATTGAATCTACTTTTAAAGAGCAACTTGTTTGAAATTGTTTTACATTGTTATGTATTTTAGTTTATTGATACAAATTTAAAGTTATTTTTGTTATACTGTATGTGTATTTTTACTCTTGTTTAAGGTATAATGTTTATACAACTCATTTAAATTATAATGGAACAATTAGTCTTCTATGATAGTCAAACTTATAGTCATGTTAAGTTTTCTAGGTATACATAGATATATTTCAGATAGATAGATAATCTTCAAATACTTCAAAGACCTACAGAATATGGCATTTAAAATGTTTTAAAAATTTAGACTTTCTGGACAATGAGACATGTCTGCTCCTGGTAGAACCGATTTACTCCAGAGAGGAGGATGGGCATTGAAGATATTCCATATGGAGTTTATCTTCCTCTTGACAAAAATAGCCATTTGGGCAAGAAACTGTTCTTGCCTGGACTGCTTGATTGACTGGACATGCAGGACCCATAGGAAGGTGACCACTGAACTTTGCTTGGCAAAATAGTCCTTCAGGTTCCTGCTTCGCAGAGGAAACTGCCAGACATTCTACAGGACACAGAGAAAAGTGACTGAGAGACTCTAGGGCTGAAGACAGATGCCCCAACTTTACAAAGGAACATTAGGTGACTGTTCAAGCTGCCAGCTGTCTCTTTCTACTCTTGCAAGACTCCCAAAAGTTGCTTGCATCCTTCTCCCACTTCTCAGGTAATATTATATCCTTCTGAGGTCTTTGATGTTGTTGAAGACTAGATAGCTATAGTTTTCTTAGTTATGATAAAAGATAAGTTAGATATAAAACCTTAGACTCACAAATATAAGACAGATAGGATATCTTCTTTAATTTTGCCAAATACAAATAGACTAGTTATTATAAATAGACTAGATATTGTAACTGTAATTATTACTTGATAATTATTTTGTTATCTGTAGTTTTACTATGTGAAAGTTAAAACCTTCCTTTTTGAAAAAAGAAAAGGGGAAGTGCTATGGGATGTTCTGTATGTTAAATGTGTTGCTCTGACTGGTTAATAAATAAAACACTGATTGGCCAATAGCCAGGTAGGAAGTATAGGAAGGACAAGGAGAGAGGAAAATTCTGGGAAGTGAAAGGCTGAGTCAGAGAAGATGATGCCAGCTGCCACCATGACAAGTGAGATATAAGGTACTGGTAAGCCACGAGCCATGTGGCAACTTATAGACTAATAGAAATGGGTTAATTTAAGATAAAAGAACTAGATAACAAGAAGACCGCCATGGCCATACAGTTTGTAAGCAATATAAGTCTCTGTGCATTTACTTGGTTGGGTCTGAGTGGCTGCGAGACTGGTAGATAAGAGAGATTTGTCCTGACCGTGGGCCAGGCAGGACTGGAGAAAACTCCAGCTACAGTACATGGTCCTTAGTGGGCAGGAGAGATATTCACCCAGCAGCAGCAGCTGTAGAAAGGGCCACCTCAGAGGATAGGGAGCTTTTTTAAGGGATGCAGTCTGTAGTTGGAGTTTTCTCCAGTCACTCTTGGGCCCGCAGCCACTCAGACCCAAGTAAACAAAAAGACTTATATTACTTATAAACTGTGTGGCTGTGGCAGGCTTCTTGCTATCTAGTTCTTATATCTTAAATTAACCCATTTCTATTAATCTATAAGTTGCCACATGGCTTGTGACTCATTGGTACTTTACATCTTACTTCTCATGGCGGCAGCTGGCAGCATCTCCTGACTCAACTTTCCTGTTCCCAGCACTCTCCTTTCTCATTATCCTGCCTATACTTCCTGCCTGGCTACTGGCAAATCAGCATTTTATTTATCAATCAATCAGAGCAACACATACAGAAAGACATCCCCAGCAGCAGTCCATTTTTATTGACACTGTAAAAGAGAATCAAGGGTAACAACACTCTAACCTCCAGGTCGTTCACCACCAAATTTATGGCTGGCAAAGGCCAATGATCAAATCTATCTGGAAGCCAGAGGTATAGGAAGCATCTTCAAGCACTTTATATAGGTAGGCCCAACCTCCAGGAATAGAAATCAGTGTGGAAAGTGGAAAATGAGGTTTTTAGGCATAGACTGTATGCACAAAGTGCCACTCTGATTATATGAGTCTGTGAAGGTCTATACACATTCCTATCCAAAAGGAAAATCTTAGCCACTGACCACTGAATAAACCTGAAAATAGAGAAAGGATAACATTAAGTAGGAAAATAGTATTGCCCCAAACCATGCATCTATAACTAAAATTCTAACTTGATAATGAAAACTTCTCCATGATCCATGATCACTATTTCTGGCATTACCTTAGTGTAAGGGTTGTACATCTATTGTATAAGACCAGGACATATAAGGCCCAAATCCTTGGTGATTTTGTCTTTATTAACTTCCTTTATTTTCTAGTGTTGCACCATTCCCTGAGCAGGTGATTTTGCATATATAGAAAGCTAGCTAAGCCAGGCAGTAGTGGTACATGACTTTAATACCAGCACTTGGGAGGCAGAGGCAGGCAAATCTCTGTGAGTTCAAGGCCAGCCTGGTCTAGACAGCTAGTTCTAAGACAGCCAAGGCTACACAAAGAAAGCCTATCTCAGAAAAAGAAGAAGAAGAAGAAGAAGAAGAAGAAGAAGAAGAAGAAGAAGAAGAAGAAGAAGAAGAAGAGAAAGAAAGCTAGTTAAGCATAATCTGAAAGCAAGCCAGTTCACAATGTTCTTCCATAGTCTCTGCTTAAGTTCCTGCTTGAGTTCATGTCTTGACTCCTCTCAATGATAGACTATAACCTGTAAGCTGAAATAAACCCTTTCCTCCCTTCCATTGCTTTAGGTCAGAATGTTTTATCACAACAATAGAAAGAAAAGTAGAATAATGTTACAAGATAGCCTATTATATTCTATCTTGGCTAAAGCTATTGAATATTATGAGATGACATAACACCCTTACATGGTATGATCTGCTAACTAAAACCATAACTGAGTACTCAAGAGCATATCACAATGGTCACTTGAGATACTTCCAGGTCAGGAACACAAACTAGTAAATTTTGTAACTATGAATTATCTGTTTCCTTGTCTATAATATGAGTCTATTGATAAAAGGCATGCATATGGATTGCTATGACAATGAGTAAGGAATTTTATGAACACACAAGTTGTGATACTAGCAGAGAGTCTTCCTGAAAAGATTGCATTGAGTCTTCTTCCATCTTCCACCTGTGAAGAATAGGGTCAAATCTAAATCTTCTACCATACTGGCCACAGTTCCTTTAGGAAATGGTCTCAGATAAAGTTTCAACATGAGTCTGTGCTTTTGGCAGTCTGAAGACTCAGCAGTATTAAAGCACATGCACCTCAGTAAGTAGAGCTCTGTGACTGTATATTTCTGTTAGACATAGATTTCAAAGATAGCTACCAACATCTCATGATATTGTTGGCATCAGTATTTCAATATTGTTCTTCCTGGTGTTAATAAGTGTATCAAGGCTTTGATAAATTATTTCAGTAAGTGCCTTGTGCTTTCTTTCCTTTTCACAAGTAGATGTAAACACAGTACTTAAGGACTCTGCATCACTGTGACCTTTTAAAGCTACCCTTATGTTGGTGGTTATGGTACCTCTCCATACTCAACTAGTACTAACAGACTAGAGGTTGCAGGGATATGGTCACAAGGTGTTAGATATGGGATTAAATAAAAGAAAGAGAGAGAACATGATGTTGGGTGAGTCAGGAGGTAGGGAGGATCTGTAAGATTTTGGGAAAGGGGAAAGAATATGAACAAAATATATTGTATGAAAAAATTAATTAAAAAGAGCTGCAACCTCTTATATGTGAATCTGAGCCACCATGTGGACCAGTGATTTTTGTACTTTCTAGGACCTAAATTTAGATACCATTTTCTAATTTACATATTTCTGTTGCAATGCATGAATTTAAGAATCAGGCATCATATAATTTCTAGTATGTGATGGCCAATACAAGTAACACAGTGGAATGTGCTCTTTGATCAGATATTCAGTACTCATGTGGTGTCAAACCACAAAGTAGTTTTCAAGTTAAATATAGTTGTGTGCAAAGAAGGCATAGCCTTAGATGAAAAGTCTAAGGATTTGCCTCTGTCTTGCCTGGCTCAAGTTGCTGAACATTCTACATACCATTTCCCATTGCCACAGACAAGTCTACTATCCTTAAGTCAATCAAGGCACAATGCCCAAATTTCCTACAGTCTGTACCACATGTTGATATGATTCAACATGCTTTCTTATCATACTCAAAAAATAATGTTTCAGGTTACTAAGAAAGGGCCACAGGAAATAAAGAAAAGGAGGATTTCTTTCAGCTCCCCAAAAGTTCCTCAGGTGTCGTATTTTGAGATAGAAGATTCTGAATCTGTTTTGCCACTCTGTTCCTTGAGAAAACAGAAAAATAACCACAGGGTTTCTTCACAGTCCCAGGGAGGCAAAAATTAGACAAAGTTAGTCTAGGACCCCATCTTGACCTGACTAAGCATTCTTTATGATTAGCTGATCATGATACCATTTCTGAGCAGCAGAAACTCAAAACTAGAACCTATTAAGCCAAGACAATTATAGATACTTCATTTTGTGAATCTGTAGCTATTCACCATACAATAAAAATACTTGCACATCCATGTTTACTGCTGCACTATTTTACTATCTGAGGTATGGAACCAGCCTAGAAGTCCATCAAGACATGAAAAGATAAAGAAAACATGGAACATATGTATGATGGAATTGTATTCATATGTAAGTATGAAATTATGTCAATTGCAAGAATATATGTAAGTAGAGATCATCAAATTAAATGGAATACACCAGACTAGCAAAGAGACGTAGTACATGTTTTCTCTCATATAAGGAATATCAATGGAAATATATATTATATATTTAAATATCTGACATGAAACTAGAAAATGGATGTGATGGGGGAGAGAGAGGTCTAAAGGCAGGGTGGAAAAGGGAATATAGAAAGGTAGTGGGTGAAAGAAAGTAAAATATGTTCTCTCACATGCAGAATCACTCTATATACTCATTCAAATACAAGCATGTAACAAGAAAGAAAAATGGGGTTACTTAGAAGGATCAAGGGAACTATGAAGAAAAGGAAAGGGAGATGGGGAAGTAAAGCAGGATGAATGAGAGCAAAGTAAGATGACACACGTGTGGAATGCCACCATAAAATTATTTTTATAGTAACCCAATAAAATCACATAATAAAAACCACACAAAAGGTGCTTTGTAACCAGTCATGGGGCTCATACCTATAATCCTCCCACCAAGAGAGTGAGGTAACAAGATCTGCAGGCATCACTGTCTGAAAAAAAAAGTGCTCTGAGTACATAAAAGGACATAAATAAATTCATTTTGGGAAAGGAGAAAAGCTTCTTAAATTTGGCTCTTAGTTATAGGCCTAGGCTTTCACCACATGGAACACTACATTTTACACAGAGAAAGTAAATCATGGGTGAGTATAGAGAGGCTGACAAGACGTGGGAAGGATCAATATGATGTAAGTTTAAAAGACAAAAATAGGAGTGGCTGGGAATGTGAGTGAAATAGGTCAATATCTCTGGAAGAAGTATCTTCAAAATGTATCAAGGAGTTGCAGTGTGCTCCATAGGTAATGAGAAAACTGTTTCATGTTTTAGGCAGTATCTACCATTCAGAATTTAGTTTTCTCAGAAATATTACTTTTATTAGATTGTAGTACCTGCCTTTGGGATTTCTAAGCTAGCTAAGCAGCAATAATTAAAAAACAAAACTATATCCAGAAAGACAACTTTTAGAAGCTGATTTTACAGATAATAATTTATGTTGGGAGCCGTGCAGCCTAGTTTTGGACCAGCATAATTGCTTGTCCAACGGGCCTCCAGATGAGGCAAAAGCCCACAGGGACAGTCTCACTCAGCAAGGACTAGTGGACTTTGGGACAGCCCAGAATACTTCTGGGAGCACGTGGCCTTCATGATCTCTTCTCTCTAATAATATTGATGATTTGCTTGGTGGATTTTAGTGTCACTTTGTCAATCATGCATGGGACAGATGTGATAATTCCTGGAAACCCCATTTTTTTTTCTCTAATATTTTCCCCTAAAATTCTTTGGGAGCTGATATTTCTCAGGTTTCTTTTCTGGGGATGCCAGCTGTCACTTCTGACCTGGGAGCTGTCCTGATTCAGTGCTGACAGGATCAGAGGCAGATCACCCTATTTCTGTAAATATGTTTTGAAAGAGATTGTTGTTCTTGAAAATGTGTGCCTATGTTAATCACCTTTTGGTTTTGTAAAGACAGAATGTACCTGGCTTGGTATTTGGCCAAGACAGCAAAATGGTAAATATTGTTTTGGTTTAAAGATGTTTTGATATAAAAGTGGGGAAAAATATATTTGACATATTTGTTTTTATTGGAGGTTAATGTTGAAGGATGGGAAAAACTTGTTTGTTAGTATGGAAAAACATGCTTGATTTTGATGTATAAATAAAGATGGCTGGAGTTATTCAAGGCTGGCCACTTGTGTGAAACTCATCTGGTGGTCAGACAGTTTATTTCTTCATGCCATCACCCCTTCCCTGTCTCAGGACCTAAACCCAGGTTGTGGCAGAACCATGGCAAATTTAGCTTAGGCTTTTCACATTTTCTGATAACTCATCATCAGAAAGATTGATTCTATAGGAAATGGGGACTAGGAGGGTCAATCTAGTGTGTAATTGAAAGCCTCAAATTACCCACTAAGGCTAAGATAATTTCAGAATCCTTCTCTCATCCAAAGCACTAAAAGTGAACCAATTCTCCTGCCTCTGTAACATTACTGCTCCACATTTAGTGATAAAAAGAAAAGAGGAAGATGTTATATGATATACTTATTGGTGATGGAAAACTCTAAGTCATAGGAATTCCTTGCAAGCCTTTTACATTTACTTCTATTATCTGTAGAAAAATAGCTAAAAGTAAACAAATATGAGTGATAAAAGATTAAAGACAAAAGAATATATTCCTGAAAAGTGTTTCATGTCAAAAACTTCTGTCTTAGTTAAGGTTGATATTGCTGTGAAGAGATATGATGACCATGGCAGCTCTTACAAAGGAAAACATTTAATTAGGTGGCTTACAGTTCAGAGGTTTAGTTCATAATCATCATGACAGGGTATGGCAGCATGCAGGCAGACATGGTGCTGGAGAAGGAGCTGAGAGTAGAAAAGGAGCTGCATCTTGATCCCTCAGGCAACAGGAAGTGAACTGAGTCACTGGGCATGGCTTAAGCATATATGAGACCTCAAAGCCCACCCCCACAATGATACACTTCCTCCTACAAGGCCATACCTACTCTAACAAAGTCACACCTCCTAGTGTCACTCTCTGTGAGCTTATAGGGACCAATTACAAACTACCACATATCTCCATGACATGGTTGCATGAGAAATTTTCTCAGAAAGTCTCACTGACATGATTTGCTAAACAAGAACAGCAGACAAGCCAAAGTGAACGTGGAGAGGCCTCAGCCCTACATGGAGAACTATAGATAACTAATGAATGCTAAGAATGGGAGAAATAGTCTTCCACAGGGAAGAGCAAACCAAGTGGTTATCCAATACCATAGGTCGACCCTGAAAACATACATACAAGCATCATTATACACACTGAATAGGTTATTATTAGGAATATGTGTGTGTATTATATGTAATTATATACATGAAAAAAGAATTAATGGAAAAAAGAGGATATAAATTGAAAGAGAGCAGGAAGCATATACTGGAGGGAGGAAAAGAAAGTGGGAAATGAAATAATCATTTTATAATCTCAAAAATAAAATAAATAATTAAAGTGTATAATGGTGTACTTTACTTAATTTAAAAAGAAATGATACTTAAAACAATATAATCCTCAAAAGTACCTTAAAAAGAGAGAAATAGGAAGTAATACAGTGTCAATATAGCTACAGATTCAAATCAAAAACATATTAAGGAAATAATGAGATAGAAAACAAATTAAGCAAGAAAACTTACTATGCTAGACAATGTAGATAATAAAGCTCCAATATTAAATAGGAAAATCTGCCTAGGAGACCTTGAACACAGTGACATAACTATATCTATAGAAGAACAGATGACAATTCAACAATAAACTCCACAATGGTAATAAAAACAAAAGATTTAATGTTAAAAACAAATGTAAACTTATGGAACATACTATATTATCTTATAACAAATATAAAGAATTTATAATGGAAAGAGCTACTTTAAACATTCTTCCTTCAGAAGTCTGATCAGAGTAACATGTGAGATTTTCTTGATAATTTTATAACAGAAATTGTTTTTGTATGGGAAGAAATTTTGCTTGTGTAACATCACTTTATATCCCAGGCCATGTCACCCTTTCTCCAGTGACTCCATAATTCCATAGCACATAGAGAAACACACAAACAAGACACGTTAGTTTTCGATTTCTGCCACAATAAAAGAAAACACTGAAGAGCCCTGAACAATAACTCTATAACCTCACAGTTTACATAGGTCCAAATTCTAAGACCTTAAATGTCCCTACCTCCCAGTCCCAAATAATCACACAGAGACTTATATTAATTGTAAATACTCAACAGATAGCTCAGGCTTATTACTAACTAGATCTTAAACTTAAATTAACCCATTCCTATTCATCTATGTTTTGCCACATGGCTCAGGTCTTTACCTGTTCTCCAGCAGCAAGTTGGCATCTCTCTCTCACTTTGCCCTCCTTCTTCCCATCATTCTCAGTTTGGCTTTCCCACCTAACTTCCTGCCCAGCTATACGCCTGTCAACTTTTTATTAACCAATGAGAGTAATACATATTCACAGTGCACAGAAGGGTTATTCCACAGCAGGTACCTGCTTTCCAGGAGAAGAATGCTGACAAGATATTAACCCTTGACCTTGAATGTCAGGTCTCCAGAACTCTAAGTATATTAATTTCTATCATTTAATGATCCTTCCATAGAATGCGTCAAAGCAGTCAAGTTACATACCTCACTTCTTGAATATTCTAAAATTGTTTTAAACAGCCCCTGCATAACAGAGAAACCAAAATCAAGAACATAAAGCATACTGAAACACTGTTTATAAGGAACTTTGGATGACTGTCCAGGCTGCCAGCTGTCTCTGTCTACTCTCGCAAGACTCCCAAAAGCTGTTTGCATCCTTCTCCCATTTCTCAGGTAATATTATATCCTTCTGAGGTCTTTGATGTAGTTGAAGACTAGATAGTTGTAATTTCCTTAGTTATGATAAAAGGTAAGTTATATATGAAACCTTAGACTCACAAATATAGGATAGATGGGACATCTTCCTTAATTTTGCCAAATACAAATAGACTAGATATTATAACTACAATTCTTGCTTGATAATTGTTTTGTTATGTGTAATTTTACTATGTTAAAGTTAAAATCTTCCTTTTTGAAAAGGAAATGTATACAATATAGCTTTTCTGGATATGCTTTCTGATAAGTGAGCATGTGTTCACAGTTCCTTTGGTAACTATAATTACTGTGTATTTTCAAGGAAATTTACCTACATTGTAATTACAGCATTAGGCCATTGTAAATCTAAACTTAGCTGTGCTTCATGTTCTGTTGCAGTGATTCTTTCAAGAACATACCTATGACCCAGTCAAAAACTCTGAGATCGAGGAGCCTTTTGATAAAATTTATGAAACAAAAGCAGGCACATTTTCTATAGTATTTAGATCAAGTGGAAATGGGTTAGAGTTATATGACCATTTCTCAAGATAGTAAAAAGGCAGTTCACATGAGGAGACAATAGAGAACTAATTAAGCAAAACTAGATTCTGTTAGAATATTGGAAAGTCTGGTCAGGCTCCCTTAAGCACAACACCATTCTTAGATCCTGGTTATAAAAGAGAAAAAAAAAGAAGACAGAAAAGAGGGGAGAGGAAAGGAGTGGAGGGAGGACAAAAGGAAGGAAGAGAAAAAAAAGGACAACTCCTTGATTAAAGCAACATGAGTTAAGTTTTCTGTCACATTCAATTCGTGGGTCTTAAATCATGTAAAATTCAAGTTACGCTCAGAGCAAAATTTCAGATTTTGATAAAATGTTATATCACCAAAATAAAAATAAGAATATAAGCCTTTTCTGTAATATATATATATATATATGAAATAGTGAGGGACATAGTAAAAAAAAAGAGTTGACTTCAAATCTTACGGCAAATTTTAACATTTGATAAATGAGTTAAAATTACCAAGTAATATTGAAAAAATCTTTTTGGTTTTGGAAAACAAAACAAACATACATTTTAGACAATGTTTTGAGATTAAAATATAATTATGTCATTTCTTTCTTTCTTTCCTGCCTCCAAACCAACCTATGTGCCCTTCCCCTTGTTCTCTTTCTAAACTCATGGCCTCTTTTTCTTTAGTTGTTATTACATATACATGGGTAAATACATAAATACAACTTAGTATGCATCATGTTACTTGTATGTATACGTTTTCAGGGTTAACTTAACCATTGGTATTGTGTAACAAATTTGTGTGTTCTTCCCTGGACATTTTATTCAGTTTAATTATTACACTGTTGTTACAGCTGAACTATCATGGCCAAAATGTGAGTTCTAAAAACACAGCTGTAATTCTTAATTATTGCTGGTTTGTGTCACTCCTGGACTCTTACTGGTTTCAAGCTGGTCTTCAAGTTAAAAAATATAAAATAAAAAAGTACGGACAAATCTTATAAGAGTTTTCTTTTTCACTTCTCTTCTACACTTAGTCTGGAAGTTTGAAGACATCTTTTGAAAATTAGTTGCCCATAATTTAGGCTGCTCTCTCAGCAAAGCTGGGATATATAGACAACTCCAGGTACACTGAGAGTATGCTGCAGGAGTGCTTGTTAGACAAGGCAGCAGAAATGACACTAGTGTCACCACAATTTTCATCTTGCCGGAGCCTTTGTTGAAAAAATAGCCCCATTGCCTTTCAAGTGAAAGGGAAATGTAAACTAAGAACACTTGCTACGTAAATTTTAAGAATTATAGAGGCCAGTTTTGCTTTTGTATATTGAGAAAATGACATTATATCCCAGTTGCACAATCCCATTGCCTTGTAGTAGCTTCATATTTGGGTGATGAAAGTTGAGCACAAAACATTTAGACTTGCTCAAAGTAGTGTACAGTTGATTAGTGTAGCAATAGGTACTGGTCTGACCTACTTCCAAGCTAGATACTGTGATGCTTACCACCCTGGATCCTCATGATCCTCCAGGAAGGCATGTGTCCTCGCAGGTTGAAATATTAACAATGGACAGGCACAACTAACTTCTTAAGATTTTCCTTTATCTCAGATATTTGTTTTCTACCAAATAAATTACCTAAGTTTTATTTTAATATGGGTGGGTATTCATGGAAGCAAACTTAAACTCCAGTGATATACTGTCACTATCATCCCCACATCTGTTTCTTGCCATCTGAAGTAGTGGCTTTGCTATGGTTTCCACAGCTTTAAAACACACTTGATAAATATTTTAAAACTATTTCTTTGGCAAGAGATCCATCCAAATTTTCATTTAAAGAAATAAAATTGGTTGTTTATTGACATCTGAAAGCAAGATGGGTGAAAAGAACTTGGGACTGGTATTCAGATACAATGAAAGAGAATGAATTACAGCTTACAATACCTATCCAAGCAGGTTGCATTGCTTTATGAGTAAAATGAGCATAATGACACTAATAAATCTCCACTTCCTTTCAGAGTGAGCCCAATGAGTAATGGTCCTTTATTCACTACAAGCCTTTATTTCACTCCTTCAAGCCCCAGCAGAGTGTTTGGGAAGTGAACTAGGAGCTAAGTCAGCTCTTGCTGCCTGAAATATTGAATGCAAAAATATTTATTTTTTAGTCTACAAAGTGCTTAATTATCATGATTTTATAGCCTCAACCTCTCCTGCATCTCTCTGTTTCTCTGTCTTTATTCTTCTATAGTTTTGCTGCATATAATTTTAAATATATACCTAAGAGTATGAGATGATATAGAGAGCTCTGGTAGACATCATTATCCACCTCCTACACTTGTCAGCCCATAGGAAACTGTATGTACTGTTCACTCTGGACTCATTTTCCCACTCTCAGTTAACTTCAATGCAAGTCTAGAACATCTTATTTCACCTGCTTATTTAACCAGTAAGTGCTCAAATGTTTAAAGGACTCAGCACAAGTTTGAAAAACTAGAATTTAATTATACTTATAAAAATAATTATAATGGCTCTTGTGTTCAAATTTTTACTGAGTAGTCAAATTTCTTCCAGTCCCTTAAAAGTAATTTTTACCCAGTTTGTCTGAATCAAGACCCAATAATGCTAACCCATGAAATGATTAATGTGCACTGGAATCCTCTCTGGACCAGCTCCCCTTCCATCACGCATTTTCTCTGCTTTCCTATTTATTTTTGAAGAACTATAGAGATTTCTGATGGAATCTTATTAATTTGATGATGCAGGACATCCTTCAGTATATTCTTCCCCCCTGTACTACTTATAAAATGATATTAGTAAGCAAAGGCTTGATTGTATTTGACTTCTTGGATCATCTTCTTCCCTCAGAGGAAAGTCATATTGTACATCTGTCTTCACCAATAAGAAGTGACTACATTTACCTAACTTTTGAAATCAATATAAATCCAATTATGTTGTTCTTTTATACATTTACTGGCTGGGATAGATTATAAAGATAAAAATTTTTTATTAATAATTATTTGTTTTCTAAGTGAATTATAACTCACCAGTTATCCAAAGGGTCAACTATTTCTTTGACATATTTCTATAGAGCCCAAATAGGTTTTCCTTTCAAAGAGAAAAAAATAACATTTATTGAACCAGAATTTAAACAAGTTAAAATTTATAATTTATTTGTTCTTATAATAAGCACCAGTAGTTCATTAATTTTTTAATGAGTGGCAGTCTATCTGATGGATAGTCCATACTTTACTCTTTCACCAGCAGAGGGAAGAAGTGCTTTTTCTAACTTTGGATACTTATTAATAAAAAGGTGCCACAAACATTTATGATAGAGAATTTTAATTTTTGCATTTAATTATATTATTTTTAATTACATGTTGATGTATCTGTGTGTGTGTGCATGCACACACATGCACATATATGCGGGTTTGTGCTCAGGAGAGTAGGTGCACATGGAAGCCAGAGATATTGGCTCTCCTGGAGCAGTAGTTATAGAAGGTTGTGAGCCACCTACATGGGTTCTGGGAACCAAACTTAGGTCCGCTGGGAGAGCAGTAAGTGCTCTTAACCGATGCGTCTTCTCTTCAGACCATATACAGAGAATTCTAAATGATTATAAAATTTATTTCTCTTCAATAAATACTTGAATGAAATGTGGCTGGAGTCTATAATAAACACATGTTTAACTTTAATAAGAAAATCTGTAACATTTCTAATGTGACTGTGCCATTTTGTGCTGTCAGCAAAAGTTCACAAAAAGAAGCTGCCCCTTGCATTAAATAATTTTTAAGGCTGATTAACTGATTAAAACTTCAGTGAGGACTAGCAGGGTGGCTCAGCCAGTAAAAGTACCTGCTGCCAAATGTGCTGACCAGAGTTCTATCCCCAGGACCCATGACATGAAAGAAAAGTACCATCTGCTGCAGCTTGTTACTGACCTCACATATTTCACAGTACCTGCAAACAGTTTTGCACACAGACACACACAAAATTAATAATGACAAAAATAATTTTTAAAAGCAAACCAATAAAACTCACCTCCAGCGATTGTAGAGGGATTGGAATGTTACAATTTACAGAGCCTCGTTGCAATCTATCCTGGTCTATCCTTACCCCCCTTCAATGACCCTCCCATGCCCACTTCTGTGTCTGAGCTGTTATACCTGTGACTATCTGTGAAATGTTATCAAATCACTAATTTCCACCAATCAAAAACCTAAGAACATCACCAGACAGCATCTGAGACCTACAGCATAGGTTTCCCCACATCGTTGTAGCCTGCCTACTTGATGTTTCCACCAACGAATTTTGAGAGTGTTGTGATTTATGACTTTGTATTGCTATAAAAACTCCAGGGAACTTCTACCACATTTGAACGTAGAACTGGGGTAAACTGAATCCATGTTCCTGCGTCATGGTACTCATATTGGCTCCAGAAAAAACTATCTCATCTCTTTTAAGATGAGACTTCTAGTATTCATATCAGCAATGAATGAGAGTTCCTTGTTCTGTATCCTCAGTAACACTGTGTATTGTGGGACATCCCAGGAAGTGTGCAGTGATATCTCACTGGATGTTAACTGGAAATTCCTCAGTGAGGGATGATGTTGAGCACCTATTCATATTCATTTTTTGCCATTTGTGTATCTTTTAAGTGAAATATCTATTCAAAACTTTCATCTATTTTGTTTTACTGTCTTTGTTTTGATTTCTTATTGTTGAATTTAAGTATTATGAATACATTCTTCAAATGTCTATTGTATTTGAGAGTTTTGTATTTTTTAATTAAGGAATTTTTTATTCATTTTACATACCAACCACAGATCCCCCTCTCTTCCATCCTCCCTCCCTTCCAGCCTTCTCCCCACAACCCACACCCATTCTCTCCTCCGACAAGGTAAGCCCTCTCATGGGGAGTCAGCAAGGCCTTGGCCATTGAGTGGAGGCAGGTCTAAGCCACACCCCTTGAATTAAGGCTGTGCATTAATGTCCCATCATAGGTAGTGTGCTCCAAAAACCCAGATCATGCACGAGGGATGGATCCTGATCCTACTGCCAGGGGGCCCCTTAAGTAGATCAAGCTATACAACTGTCTCACTTATGCAGACAGCCTAGTCCAGTCCCATGGAGGCTCTAAAGTTGGTCTAAAGTTCACAAGTTCCCACCAATTTGGTTTGGTTGTCTCTATAGGTTTCCCCATCATGATCTTGATACCCCTTGCTCATAGAATCCCTTCTCTCTCTCTCTCTCTCTCTCTCTCTCTCTCTCTCTCTCTCTCTCTCTCTCTCTCTCTCTCTCCCTCTCTCTCTCTCTCTCTCCCTCTCTGTCTCTCTTCATCTGGACTCCTGGAGCTCAGTCTGGTGCTTGGCTATGGATCTCTGCATCTACCTCCATCAGTTACTGGATGAAGGCTTTATGATGACACTTAAGGTAATCACCAAGCTGGTTACTGGAGCAAGCCAGTCCAGGCACCCTCTACACTATTGCCAGTAATCTAATCTGGGTTCATCCTTGAAGATTCCTGGGAACTTCCCTAGCACCCTGTTTCTCCCTATCCCCATGATGTCTCCCTCTACCATGGTATCTCTTTCGTTATTCTCCCACTCTGTCCCTGTTCCAGGTCAACCATCCCATTTCCTTATGTTCTCATCCCACATCCCCTACCCCACATTGTCCCCCCGCATCATTCCCAGTTTACTCATGGAAATCTCATCTATTTCCCCTTCCCAGGGTGATCTATGCATCCTTCTTAGGGTCCTTCTTGTTAGCTAGCTTCTCTGGAGCTGTGAGTTGTAGTGTGGTTATCATGTAGCTATACAGCTAGTATCCACTTATGAGTGAGTACATACCATGTTTGTCCTTATGAGTCTGGGTTTCCTCACTCAGAATGATATTTTCTAGTTCCATTCATTTGCCTGCAAATTTCATGATATCATTGTTTTTTACTGCTGAGTAGTGCTCCATTACATATATGTACCACATTTTCTTTATCCATTCTTCAGTTTAGGGGCATGTAGGATGTTTCCAGGTTATGGCTATTATGAATAATGCTGCTATGAACATAGTTGAGCATGTGTCCCTGTGGTATGATTGAGCATTCCCTGGGTATATGCCCAAGAGTGGTATAACTGGGTCTTGAGGTAGATTAATTCCCAATTTTCTGAGAAACTGCCATACTGATTTCCAAAGTGGCTATTTGCATTCCCACCAAAAGTGGAGGAGTGTTCCCCATGCTCCAGATCCTCTCCAATGTAAGCTGTTATGAGGGTTTTTGATCATAGCCATTCTGACAGGTGTAAGATTGTGTCTCAGAGATGTTTTGATTTGCATTTCCCTGATAACTAAGGATGTTGAGCAATTCCTTAAATGTCTTTTGGCCATATGAGATTCTTCTATTGAGAATTCTCTGTTCATCTCTGTAGTCATTTTTAATTGGATTGTTCTGTATTTTGATTCTAGTTTATTGAATTTTTTATATATTTTGGAGATCAGTCCTCTGTCAGATGTGGGGTTGGTGAAGATCTTTTCCCATTCTGTAGGCTATCGTTTTGTCATATTGACCATGTCTTTTGCCTAAAAAGCTTCTCAGTTTCAGGAGGTCCCATTTACTAATTGTTGTTCTCAGTGTCTATGCTACTGGTGTTATATTTAGAAAGTGGTCTCCTATGACAATGCATTCAAGACTACTTCCTACTTTATCTTCTATTAAGTTCAGTGTAACTAGATTTATGTTGAGGTCCTTGATCCATTTTGGATTTGAGTTTTGTGCATAGCAATAGATAAGACTCTATTTGCAATCTTCTACATGTTGACATCCAGTTATGCCATCACCATTTGTTGAAATGCTTTCTTTTTCCATTGTGCAGTTTTGGCTTCTTTGTCGAAAATCCAGTGTTCATAGGTGTGTGGATTAATGTCAGGATCTTTAATTCAATCCCATTGGTCCACATGTTGATATTTATGCCAATGCCAAGCTGTTTTTATTACTATATCTTTATAGTAGAGCTTGAGATCGTGGGTGGTGATGCCTCCAGAGGTGGCTTTATTGCACAGGATTCTTTTAGCTATCCTGGGTTTTCTGTTTTTCCAAAGGAAGTTGAGCATTGTTCTTTCCAGGTCTGTGAAGAATTGTATTGGGATTTTGATGGGGATTGTATTGAATCTGCAGGTTGCTTTTGGTAAGATTGCCATTTTTACTATGTTAATCCTACCTATTAAAGAGCATCCATTTTCTGATATCTTGTTCAATTTCTTTCTTCAGAGACTTAAAATTCTTGTCATACAGGTCTTTCACTTGCTTAGTTAGAGTTATCACAAGGTATTTTATATTATTTGTGGCTATTGTAAATGGTAGTGTTTCTCTGATTTCTTTCTCAGCCCATTTATCATTTGTATATAGAAGGGCTACTGTGGGCTGGAGAGATGGCTCAGCCGTTAAAGGCTAGGCTCACAACCAAAAATATAAGAAGGGCTACTGATTTTTTTAAGTTAATCTTGTATCCTGCCAAGTTATTGAAGGTGTTTATCAGCTGTAGGAGTTCCTTGGTAGAATTTTGGGGGGTCATATCACCTGCAAATAGCAAAAGTTTGACTTTTTCCTTTTCAATTTGTATTCCCTTGATCTCTTTTTGTTCTTTTATTGCTCTAGCTAGAACTTCCAGTACTATATTGAATAGATAAAGGGAGAGTGGACAGTCTTGTCTTGTTCCTGATTTTAGTGGAATTGCTTTGAGTTTCTCTCCATTTAATTTGATGTTGGCTGTCAGCTTGCTGTAAATTGCCTTTATTATGTTTACATATGTTCCTTGTATTCCTGATCTCTCCAATATCTTTATCATGAAGGGATGTTGGATTTTGTCAAAGACTTTTTCAGAATGTAATGGGATGATCATGTAGTTGTTTTCTTTCAGTTTGTATATATGGTGTATTTCATTGACATATTTTCTTATGTTGAACCATCCTTGCATCTCTGGGATGAAGCCTATTTAGTTATGATGGATAATTTTTTGATGTGTTCTTGGATTTAGTTTGCCAATATTTTATTGAATTGTTTGCATTAATATTCATGAGGGAGATTGGTCTGTAATTCTATTTTTGTCACATCTTTGCATGGTTTGGGTATCAGTGTAACTGTAGCCTCATAAAAAGAGTTTGGTAATGTATCCTCTGTTTCTATTGTTTGGAACAACTTGAAAAGTATTGGTATTAGCTGTTCTTTGAAATTCTGATAGAATTCTGCACTGAAACCATCTGGTCCTAGGCTTTTGTTGTTGTTGTTGTTGGGAGACTTTTAATGACTGCTTGTATTTCCTTAGGGGTTATAGGTCTATTTACATTGTTTATCTGGTCTAGATTTAACTTTGGTATGTGGTACCTATCCAGTCCATTTCTTTTAGGTTTTCCAATTTTGTGGAGTACAGGTTTTTGAAGTATGACCTAATGATTCTCTGGATTTCCTCATTGTCTGTTGTTACATCTCCCTTTTCATTTATGATTTTGTTCATTTGGATATTCTTTCTCTGCCTTTTGGTTAGTTTAGATAAGGACTTGTCTATCTTTTTTATGTTCTCTAAGAACCAACTCTTGGTTTCATTGTTTCTTTGTATTGTCCTCTTTGCTTCTATTTTTTTGATTTCAGCCCTCAATTTGATTATTTCCTGATGTCTGGCTCCTCCTGGGTGAGTTTGTTTCTTTTTATTCTAGAGCTTTAAGGTGTACTGTTAAGTCACTAGTGTGAGATTTCTTCTCCAACTCTTTATGTGGGCATTTAGTGCTATGAGTTTTCCTCTTAGCACTAGTTTCATTGTGTCCCATAAGTTTGGCTATGTTGTACATTTATTTTCATTGAATTCTAGGAAGTCTTTAATTTCTTTCTTTATTTCTTCCTTGATCCATTGGTGATACAGTTGAGCATTATTCACTTTCCATAAGATTATAGGCTTTCTGAGCCGGGCGGTGGTGGCGCATGCCTTTAATCCCAGCACTCGGGAGGCAGAGCCAGGCAGATCTCTGTGAGTTCAAGGCCAGCCTGGGCTACCAAGTGAGTTCCAGGAAAGGCGCAAAGCTACACAGAGAAACCCTGTCTCGAAAAACCAAAAAAAAAAAAAAATTAAAAAAAAAAAAAGATTATAGGCTTTCTGTAATTTTGTTGTTGTTGAAATATAACTTTAAGCCATGGTGGTCTAATAAAATACAGGAAGTTATTCCAATTTTTTGTATCTGTTGAGATTTGCTCTGTGACCAAGCATGTGGTCAATTTTAGAGAAGGTTCCATGGGGTGCTGAGAAGAAGGTATATTTTCTTGTGTTAGGGTGAAATGTTCTGTCCATTTGAGTAATAACATTTGTTAAATCATTTATTACTCTGTTAAGTTTCTGTCTAGTAGACCTGTTTATTGGTGAGAGTGGGGTGTTGAAGTCTCCCACTACTAGTGTGTGGGGTTTGATGTGTGATTTAAGCTTCAGTAATATTTCTTTTACATATGTGGATGCCCTTGTATTTAGGACATAAATGTTCAGAATTGAGACTTCTTCTTGGTTGATTTTTTCTGTAATGAATATAAAATGTCCTTCCCAATCTTTTGATTGATTTCAGTTTAAAGTCCATTTTGTTAGATATTAGGATAGCTACATCAGCTTGTTTCTTAACTCCATGTGATAGGAAAGTTTTTTCCTAGCCTATTACTATGAGGTAGTATCTGTCTTTGAACTTGAGGTGTGTTTCTTGTAGCCAACAGAAGGATGGATGCTGTTTTCTTATCCATTCCATTAGCCTGTGTCTGTTTATAGGTGAATTGAGTCCATTGATATTAAGGGATATTAATGACCAATGACTTAATTCCTGTTATCTTTTGGTGGTAGTGTGTATGTATTTCCCTTCTTTGGGATTTACTGCTGTAGGGTTATCTATTGCCTGTGTTTTTGTGGGTGCATCTAATTTCCTTAGGTTGGATTTTTTCTTTCTAGTGCTTCCTGTATGGCTGGGTTTGTGGATAGGTATTGTTTAAATCTGGTTTTGTCTTGAAATGTCTTGTTCACTTCATCTATGGTGATTGAAAGTTTTGCTGGGTATATTAGTCTAGGCTGGCATTCGTGATCTTTTAGTGTCTTCATTACATCTGTCTAGGATCTTCTGGCTTTCAGAGTCTCCATTGAGAAGTCAGGTGTCATTCTGATGGATCTGCCTTTATAAGTCACTTGGCCTTTTTCCTTTGCATCTCTTAATATTCTTTCTTTATTCTGTATGTTTAGTGGTTTAATTATTATGTGGCAAGGGGACTTTTGGGGGAGTGTCATCTATTTGGTGTTCTATAAGCTTTATGTATCTTCATAGGTATTTCCTTTTTTAAGTTGGGAAAGTTTTCCTGCATGATTTTGTTGAATATATTTTTTGTGCCTTTGAGTTGGTATTCTTCTCCTTCTTCTATCCCTATTATTCTTAGTTTTGGCCCTTTCATGGTGTCCCAGATTTCCTGGACATTTTGTGTTATGACTTTTTTGGCTTCGGTATTTTCTTTGACTAACAAATCTATTTCCTCTATTGTATCCCCCATGCCCAGAGATTGTCTTCCATCTCTTGTATCCTGTTGGTTATGCCTGCATCTGCAGTTAGTTCTTGTTCATTTACTCAGATTTTCTTTTTCCAGCATTCCCTCAGTTTGTGTCTTCTTCATTGCTTCTATTTCAATTTTGGGGTCTTGAACTGTTTCCTTCACCTGTTTAATTGCTTTTTCTTGGCTTTCTTTAAGGGCTTTATTGATTTCTTCCAATTTTTTTGTTTGTTTTTTTCTCCATTTCTTTAAGGGAATTTTTCATTCTTTAAAGGCCTCTACCATCTTCATAAAGTTATTTTTAAGGTTGCTTTCTTATTATTATTTTTCTTTGTTGTGATTTTCAGGTCTTGCTGTTACAGAACTGCTAGGTTCTGGTGATGCCATATTGCTCTTTATGTTGTTTATATTTTGTACGGGTATCTACCCATCTCTTCCTCCAATAGGTACAAGAGGTGCCTGTGTCTGAGTGATCCGATCATAGCTCTTAGTATAATTGCAGCAAGGGAATTCTGTGTCTCAAGGACCTTCTCTTGGTCCAATCTGAGCTGGCAGATTTTCTGTCTCATGGAGCTGTTGAGGTCACAGGGGGATGAATGGGTTTGGGGTAGGGAGTGGGTCTTGTAGATTACAGAGTCCAATGGGGGGTTTTGGTGTGGAAGCCTGAACATAGGAGTCTTCCTTGCTGGCTGGCAACTGGGGTAGCCATGGGTGTGGGTTCCCAGGCTGAGGTTTTTTGTATTTATCATACATTGTTACATATGAAGTATCCCCAGAATTACTGCCTGTCTTTTCTTGTTATCTTTCTATTTGGTATGCTTGCTAAGGAACCTTGACCTAAGCACAGTGTAGAACAATTTTCTGCTGTTTACCTTCTCTGTTGAGAGTTTAAAAATTAATGTATAGGTCTATGCTCTATTTTGTGTTGATTTTTTTTCTATGCTGTGTGTTATGATCAAGTACTTTTCTTTTCCATCCCCCCTTTTTAAATGTGAGTCTGTTTTTCCACCATCTCTATATAGTACAAAACTTATATTTACATTGCATTGCTCACTTCCATATCCAATATAATCTTATTGCATAAATTAACATATTTTTCTTTACACTTAAGAATTTATTATTATTATCCCATGGCTTAGCATATGGTACATTGTAACAATATAAGATTTTCTGCTTCAGGGATGGAAATTCTTTGCAAAGTTAAAAAAACTAGTTATCCTCCGGCAAATAAATCATTCATTTTTTTTTTTTAGACTACTGGCTAAATGGGTTTGTCAGTATAGTAAAGAAACTGCAATTTCCTTATTACTATTCTTAAAGTAGTTTATGGAATATTCTATTAAAGGAGAAAAGAGACTTGCAACAATAAAATAAGGTAATTGCCATTTAAATATGTAATTAGGTAATTTCCCTCTATATATAGAGTAAAAATATGTTTTAAAAGGTTTTACCAACCATTATTCATCTTTTGGCTACTCAATTCACATTAATGTCTCTATCTCTCTCTGTGACTCTCTGTCTCTCTGTGTGTATCTGTCTGTCTGTCTCTCTCTCTCTCTCTCTCTCTCTCTCTCTCTCTCTCTCTCTTCCTGTTCTCTCTCTCTCCCTCCCTCTTTATCTCCCTCTTCTTCCATTACTCCATTATCATGCATGTCTCCTGAAGGGCCTGAATCACAGAGATCTTTCAGTGTCCTGGGTGTTTCAGATCTGTTCTTATTTTTAATATCGAATCCCATGTAGAAAGATACAATTTAAATTCAATTTCAGTGTAATTTGAAGAGAACATTTGCATCATAAAATTCTTGTAAATCAAATCTATTTATTCTAAGTACACTTCTCCACATGTACCCTTCTGCTATGCACCAAAATCTCGTATCTGGGTCAGAGGAGAATGAAGCTATAGAGGCACATGGGATAACCCTGTGAGAGATAGTAGGCTAAGACACTAATTCAATAATTTGTTCATTGACACTATTAAAAAATCTTGAAATCTGACAGAATTAGCACTACTTACAAAGCAAACCTACTACCTAAGCCATCGTCTGAGCCTCTGGCGAGTTGAGGATCAGGCAACCTCTCTCAGGTAGTTCACATTTTGGTGGTGTATCAGTGACAAGATTCATCCTAGAACTTTACCAAAGAAAGCAGACTGTCCCTGCAAATTGTATCACCACTCCACCTGCTCCTATGTTTCCTCCTTTACTAGTTGGGATTTTTTTTTTTTTGCCTCTTTTTAGAATAGGAAAAAAAAAAAACAAAAACAAAAAAACTCCTTTTCTTATAAGCTTTCCTATACATTATTTTGAAATATACAGTTGAAGAAATTTTTAGATACTCAAATTTGTTTCCTTTCCATTCACCAAAAAGAAAATAAGTTTAAGAAACATAACTGTAAACAGTGGTTATTACACCAATAAATGTCATTGTATGTTGATTTTCATATCACTATTATTCATAATTTAAGAGCTTCTTTCCTTTTCTCATTCCATGAGTATGTAAAGTTGTAGATCATATTTATAACTGTGGTCTATTAAGACCTATTTATCTAACTAATTTACATCTCACATTCATGTCTCTCTTTTTTAAAAAGACATTTGCATCCTTGAAGTTATAAATATAAAAGAAGTATTATATCACAATAACTATTTTACCCCAAATAGCCTACTAACTTAACTCCTTAACCAGCTTTCAGTTGTTGAAAATCCTTCCTGTTACTGACAAGGTTAACTTTCTGAGATAGCTACCTGCTGCTTCACATGAGCCTGTGGCATCTCTCCACTGCCCCTGCAGTTTCCAGTGTGGAAACTCATGGAGAGTACAGACTTCTACCTCCATGCCTCCATGCCTCATGCCTCCATGCACACCAATTCATTAGGAAAATCTCTAACTCTCCAAGTTGCCCCACGATTGTTATTTTACCTGTTGGAAGTAACAGTTCATCTTCTTTGAAGCTTCCTCCGGTGAAGAAATCATGAATTTTCCAGAATATGTTGCTTTCCAATGTATAACTCACAAACAACCTTGTTTCAAAAGTAAATTGCTTCTTTTTAAAACTTACCTCATCTGCTTTCATCCCTTAAAGTCCAACATCAAGTTTCAATCTTATTTCAATCTTTTCCTCATTGTCTGCTGTGCCTTACTCGTAATGTAAACAAATCACTTATAAATCTACATTGATTTAAATTGAATTTCTAAAATCCATTAGTGTAAATGAGTAATTTCAGTACCATTTAGCTTTTTATATGTGAAATTTTATTGTTATCTTTTCCCAGGTCAGCAACCCTCCTTCAATTTATTCCTGCTCTATGGTCTAGTAATCTAGTCTCTTGATCAATTTTATGCCTATAATGCTTTAAATTTAATCAATTACTCACTGGTCTCTATGTCTTTATGCATTTAATAGCTTATACCATTTGTATGTGGTTGAACAAGAATTCCAAGCTAATTAAGAAAAAAAGAAAATATGAGGTCTAAAACAAAGATTTCATTTTCTTTCTAAAATGTCTATGAGTTCACTTGTAATTTTCCTTTCTCTAGAATAAATCCAATCAAGGGCATTGCTGTTAGTATTATTTTAACCTGGAAGCTCAAAATGCCCATGCATTTAGTATTTAAGACACATGTATAATCAGGAAAGAAAAAGGAAGAAAGAAAGAAAGAAAGAAAGAAAGAAAGAAAGAAAGAAAGAAAGAAAGAAAGAAAGAAAGGTAGGAAGGAAGAAAGGAAGGAAAAACGGAAGGAAGACAGAAATTGTATTGATTTTGGAAGTTAATAAATACTATGGGCAATACAGAAACAAAAGACAAAATTCATAGATAAGATAGTACCTATTACATTAGAAAGCTTTTTTTTTAAACTGAGAACACATTTAATTAACATCATTGACTCAGTGAAACCAGTATATCTTTACATTCAAGCAAGTTGCCAGCTGACAGATAGGTCTGCATACAAGATTCCAGGAAACCATGTATAAATGTCAAGCATGGCCCTTAACCATGTTACTTTCAGCTTATAGTATTTAAATGATTGTTGTTCTTTCATGGCACAAGTCACTAGGATGAGCAAACACGTCCACCATAACTGTCAGGAACACACAAGGCTCCCATTTCAAGTTGTCTTTATTTTATTTTAAATTTTAATGGAAAGGCTACAACTTTGATGGTCTGGTATCAAGTGCAGAGACTGCAGACAATGGACAAACACTTGAGGAAAATGACTGAAGTCATTATGAAAGCAACAGAATTTTCTAGAGACTGAAGAGGATTTTGTCTCTGAAAATAGTGCCTACTAAAATCATATCTACATAGGCTTCTATGATAGTATATATAACCAGAATATGAAATTTTGATTTCTAATATCAGTTTCAATTAAATTTTGACTATCAGAATACATTCTCATTTTTATATATGAATTACATCTTCATGCAATAACCTATTGTTACTCTCAATGGCTTAAGATTATAAATTTGTAAATAATTTTAAAAGTCAGTACCTAATAACAGCCATTATGTTCATGGAAATGTACTGAGCTCTGGGGAGCTAGCTACAGAAATGTGCAAGGTCCATCTTACAATGAATTGTGGAGGATATCCGTGATCAAGCTTTATTTCAAATTTAATAGTTGTTAGATATATTGAATGCAGTTTAGAATTAGGCTGGGTTAGTAAACTTGTGGTTTTAGGTTCTTCTTCAAGATCCATGATATCACCAGCTCCAGGTAGTTGGCTGCATTTCCAGTACGAGCCATCATTTAACTCTTGTTGACTAGTCCTTAACTCTAACTAGAGAGCTATTGGTTACTGCCAAGGTCTGAGTGTCACTATTATACCTTTATGGTTATTTCTCCATGTCAGTCATTATAGTTCATAAGCATAATACCTGATTAGGATTATTGATTACTTCCCTCTCTTAGACGCTTACATGGCATCTTTCGAACTATGAAAGCTAATCCTCAGAGAGGAGGTTTTCAGGTCAGATCCATTTCATATCATTCAGGTTCTGTGTTTGAAGTACATATATCATTACACCCATAGATATGTGTAGTTCTCACCTCTAAATAAAGAAACTTTTCTTTGAAACAGAGGTGAGCATTACAGAAAACCACAGACCAGAATGCAGACAATAAATAATTTTGTGGTGTCCAGCCCCAACTGATCCATGTATGAAACAGCTTCTGAATCTAAGGATCAGGGAATCTTGTACAAAAGGAGACAGAAAGATTTCATGAGCCAGAGGAATAGAATATCTGCTATGAGAGTATGTACCTTTGTAATAACATGGAAGTTATACCCACACAATCTCAACAAACAAGACCTGAACAAGGATGACTGCTGTAGGATATTTGTACACTGTGTAAAGATGTATTGCTGTGATGTATTGGTGTAATAAATGATGAGTGGCCAATAACTAGGTAGGAGGTATAGTTAGGATTCCTGGGCAGAGAGAGCTCTGGGAAGAAGAAAGGAAGAGTCATCAAAAAGACAGAAGAAAACAGGAGGTATGAGCTGGAAGAGAGGTAACACCATGTGGTAGAATGTAGATTAATATAAATGGGTTAATTTAAGTTGTAAGAGCTCATAAAGGCCAAGTTTTCATAATTAATTATAAGTTTCTGTGTTGTTATTTGTTAGCTGGCAGCCAATGGAAAAAGCTTGCTACAGATGACAATAAGAGAGACCTGACAACATAGAAGGAAAAACTCTCACACAGCCCCAGTCCTAGACAAAGAACTACAGGCAACTAAGGAATAATGGAAGAGGGAGTTAAATAGTCTTTCCTAAGGAAGATTCTCCCATTGATTATTCAGTTCCAAGTGGTCAACCCTAGAGTTTTGAAAGAAAGCAAGTTTGTGGGGGGGGGGGGGTGTACATGAGAGGGCTTGGAGGAAGGAAAAGGAAAAAGGAAAATTATGTAATTATGCTTTAATTTCAAAAAATAAAAGTTAAAAAAAGAACAAAATCTGATGTGTGTGTCTGGAGGCAAAAAAGGAGATATATCAACTCAGGGTATCAGAAAAGACCTTTTAAAAGGGTACAATCTGAAATAGACTGATAAAGAGTCTCAAATTTGCCACTAGTTGAATGTTGTTATACAGTGTCATTGGACTCTTGTATTGGGCCAATAAAAGAAAAGAGTAAATAGTTCTAAAATATACAAATAAATTAAGCGGCTTTTCCACTTAACTTATTGGCTCTATATCTTGCTCCTCAGAACATTCTAAGAATCACCTGGATCCCAGTCTTCCTTGTTGGTAAAAATCCCAACTTGCTGGACTTGCTAAGTGGGGTGTTACTGAAGCTACAGGGTAATCAGAAACGCTTGTTGTACCTACACAAAACGGAAGAATGACACATGGTGAATGTCAGAATTAGAGTTCTTCATTTTCCTGTCCTCAAGAGCAGGCTCATGTAGTTGATATATTGTACACCCCAATAAACCTATCTGGGGATCAGAGAACAGAACAGCCACTATATAGAGGTTAGGCATTGCTAGCACGTGCCTTTAATCCTATCATTCCGGAGGCAGAGATCCATTTGGATCTCTGATTTCAAGGCCACACTGGAAACAGCCAGGCATGGTGACACACACATTTAATCCCAGCACTTGAGATCTCATGTCTTGCTTGGAAAAGACACATGCCTTTAATCCCAGGAAGTGATGGCAGGAAGCAGAAAAGCATATAAGGCATGAGGACCAGGAACTAGAGGCTTTTAAGCTTTGAGGCTTTTAGCAGAAGTTCAGCTGAGATCCGTTCAGAGGAGGATTCAAAGGCTTTCAGTTTGAGGAAGCAGGATTGGCTGAGAAGTTGGAGAGATGAGGTTAGCTGTGGTTTGTGCTTCTCTGATCTTTCAGCATTTACCCCAATACCTGGTTCCGGGTTTGTTTTTATTTATAAGACCATTTAGCAATTTATGTTACAGGCTCATGCCAGAAAGGACTCTCAAGCCCACAGAGAGGCAGGGTGGTTTTATAAAGCCAAAACCCACAATTCCGTCTTCTTGGGGAAAGATCAGATGGCAAAAATTTCAAAACTTTCTTTCAATAAAGGTTTTAAAAGTTTCAGTTGATTAAAACAGTGGACCTCGGGAGCTGCCTTCTGAAAACTTGAACAGTCTTTCACTAGTCAGTGTCCCCCCACCCTACGCCCTCCTACTCACAGGGTCCCAGCCTCCATCGGGGCAGAGACTTCCTGCTCAACTAGAGAGCAGACAGACTGGAAGAAGTTCAGGTAGACTGCATGCCCACCAAACTTTCCAACGCTCTTGGCCTCTCCCCACCCTATGCCCCATTCCCCACACTCCTAGTTATGAAATCTCAATCCTGAACTGGGGCAGAGACCCTTCTGTTCTACCAGAGACCAGCCCATCTGCCAAAAGCTCAGCTCCCAACTGGAATGGAGACTTCCTGCTCTACCAGAGACCACACAGACTAGAAGAAGTTCATGTATGTTATTCACCCTCCAAACTCCCCCATTATCCCACTATTTCAACACCTCACCACTACATATACCAGTCCCACACCCTCCTAGTTTCTTTGCCTCAGCCTCCAACTAGGGCAGAGACCAAGCAGGTAAGGAGAAGACCAGGTAGGCTGCCTGCCTCACAAAGGCTCCTACTCTTTCAGTATCTCAGCATCCCCCCACCCTATCACCAGTCCTGTGCTCTCTCAGTTCCTTTCCCCCAACCCCTAACTGGGATAGAGACTCCCTACTCTACCAGAGACCAAACAGACTGGGAGAAGCCTAGGCCACACAGACCAAAAAACCAGAGGAAAAAAAACAGAAACCAAGGAACAAAACACACATCCAACAAAGACACGCTCAGAAATGTGTATGTGGACCTTTGATTACCCAAGACCCAAATTCTAGAGGCCAGCATAAGAATACAAGAAACAATAGCCAAGACAATATGTCACCACCTGAACCCAGCTATCCTACTACAACAAACCCTGAATATTCCAATACAACAGAAGCATAAGAAAAAGACCTTAAAAGCAATATTATGAAGATTATTGAAGTCCTTAAGGAGAAAATTAATAAACCCATTAAGGAAAATAAGAACAATCAGAGGAAATAAATAAATACCTTAAAGAAAGCCAAGAAAAAACAAACAATTGAATTATTGGGTTAGGAAGAAACCTAGTGCTGGGGAAATTCCCAGGAACCCATAAGGATGAACCCAGCTAAGACTCCAAACAATAGTGGAGAGGGTCCCTAAACTGGCCTTCCCCTGTAATCAGATTGATGACTACCCTAATTGTCATCATAGAACCTTCTCTAGTAACTGATGGAAGCAGATGCAGAGATCCACAGCTAAACACTGGGTGGAGCTCCTGGAGTCCAGTCCCAAGAAAGGCAGGAGGGATTAAGAGCAAAGGAGTCAAGATCATGATAGGGAAACCCATAGAGACAGCTGACCAGAGCTAGTTGGAGCTCACTAACTCTGGACTGACAGCTGGGGGACCTGCGTGGGACTGAACTAGGCCCTCTGAATGTGAGTGACAGTTGTGTGGCTTTGGCAGTATGTGGGGCCACTGACAGTGGAACCAGGATTTATCCCTAGTGCATGAACTGGCTTTTTGAAGCTCATTCCCTATGGAGGGATACCATGCTCAGCCTCAATACCATGGGGAGGGGTTTGGTCCTGCCTCAACTTAATATGCCAGACTTTTTCACTCCCCATGGAAGGTTTGACCCTCTCTGAGAAGTGGATGGTGGTTGAGTAGGGGGAAGGTGTGGGGTGAACAGGAGGAGAGGAGGAAGGGGGAAATGTTATTGGAAAAAAAACTTTTAAATAAAAAAAAACAGTTGAAGGATGCAAATGAAACTGTTCAAAACCTGAAAATAGAAATAGAAGCAATAAAGAAGACACAAACTGGGGGAATTCTGGAAATGAAAAATCTAGGTACTCAAACAGGATCCACAGATGCAAGCATTATCAAGAGAATACAAGAGATGGAAGAAAGAATCTCAGTCATAGAAGATACATTAGAAGAAATTGATGCAGCATACAAAGAAATGTTAAGTCTAAAAAGTTCTTGAAACAAAGGATCCAGGGAATCTGGGACACTATGAAAGGACCAAACCAAAGAATAACAGGAATAGAAGAAGGAAAAGATTCCCAGCTCAAAGGCCCAGACAGCATCTTCAACAAAATTGTAGAAGAAAATTTTCATGACATAAAGAAGGAGATACCTATAAAGGTACAAAAATCCTACAACACATCAAATAGATTGGACAAGAAAAGAAAATCACCCTGTCACTTAATAATCAAAACACTAAATATGCAGAACAACAACAAAAATGTCAAAATCTGCAAGGGAAAAAGGCCAAGTAACATATAAGGCAAATCTATTATATATTCCTTAACATATAAGGAAAATTCTATTACATCTGGGTTTTCACTGGAGACTCTAAAATCGATAAGAGCCTGGACAGATAGATATCTTGCAGACTCTAAGAGACCACAGATGACAGCCAAGACTACTATACACAGCAAAGCTTTCAATAACAATAGACAGAGAATACAGGCTATTCCATGATAAAATCAGATTTAAACAGTATGTAACTACAAAATCAAGCCCTACTGAAGGTGAGAGAAGGAAAACTCCAACCTAAGGAGATCAACTACACCCACAAAAGTCCAAGAAATAAATAATATCACACCAGCAAAATCAAAAGAAAGGAATATCTCTCTCTCTCTCTCTCTCTCTCTCTCTCTCTCTCTCTCTCTCTCTCTCTGTCTCTCATACACATACTAGCACTACTACCAACAACAACAACATAACAGGAATTAACAATCATTGGTCATTAATATCATTCAATATCAATGGTCTAATGAAAAGAATAGATTTCTAACAAAATGGATGGGAAAATGGGATCCATCCTTCTTCTACATAAAAGAAACACACTTCTCAACATCAAAGATAGACAAAGTAAGGGTTGGAAAAATATTTTGCAAGGAAATGGCCCCAAGAAGCTGGTGTAACCATTCTAATATCTAACAAAATAGACTTCAAACCAAAATTAATTCAAAGAAATAGAGGACACTTCAGACTCATCAAAGTTAAAAAAAAAAAAAAAAACTCACCGAGATGATGTCTCAATTCTAAACATCTCTGCTCCAGATGCAAGGAAACCCACATTTGTAAAAGAAATATTACTAAAGCTTTAATCACATAATGAACCCCAAACATTAATAACGGGAGACTTCAACCCCTACTCTCACAAATGGACAGGTCATTGAGACAGAAATTAAAGAGAGAGATAATGGAACTAACAGATGTTATGAATCAAATGGACCTAACAGATATCTACAGAACATTTCACCCAAACACAGAAGAATATACCTTCTTCTCAGCACTTCATTGAACTTTCTCTAAAATTGACCACATACTTGGTCATAAAGCAAGTCTCAACAGATACAAGAAAATTGAAATAATCCCCCGTATCTTATCAGACCACCACAGATTAAAGTTGAATTTCAACAACAATAGAAATAACAAAAAGCCTCCGAACTCCTGGAAACGAAACAGCTCTCTACTGGACTACCACTGGGTCAAGGAAGAAATAAATAAAGAAATTAAAGACTTCCTAGAATTCAATGAAAATGAATACACAAGATATTCAAACTTATGAGACACAGTGAAAGTGGTGCTAAGAAGAAAGTTCATAGCACTAAGTGCCTTAACAAAGAAATTAGAAAGATCTCATACCAGCAACTTAACAGTACACCTGAAAGCTCTAGAACAAAAGAAGTAAACACATCCAAAAGGAGTAGACAGTAGGAAATAATCAAACTCATGGCTAAAAATCAATAAAATAGAAATAAAGAGAACAATATAAAGAATCAATGAAATAAAGAGTTCATCCTTTGAGAAAATCAACAAGGTAGATAAAATTTTATCCAAACTAACTAAAAGGTAGAGAGAGACTATCCAAATTAACAAAATCAGAAACAAAAAGGGGGACATAATAACAGACACCAAGGAAATCCCAAGAATCATTAGGTCATACTTCAAAAATCTGTATTCCACAAACTTGGAAAATCTGAAAGAAGTGGAAAAATTCTCTACAGATACCTCTGAACAAAGTTAAATCAAGATCAGATAATTTAAATAGACTTGTAAACCCTAAGGAAATAGAAGCAGTGATTAAAAGCCTCCCAACGAAAAAAAGCCCAGGGCCAGATAGTTTTAGCTCAGAATAATACCAGACCTTTAATAAGAGCTACTACCAATACTCCTCAAATTATTCCACAAAACAGAAACAGAAGGAACATTGCTAAATTCATTTTATGAGGCCACAGTCACCCTGGTACCCAAACCACACAGAGACTCAACAAAGAAACAGTTACAAACCAATCTCCCTCATGAACATTGATGCAAAAATACTCAATAAAATACTTTCAGACTGAATCCAAGAACACATCAAAAAGATCTTCCACTATAATCAAGTAAGTTTCATCACAGAGATGCAAAGATGGTTCAATATATGAAAATCTGTCAATGTAATCCACCATATAAACAACCTGGAAAAAAAGCAACACATGATCATCTCATTAGATGCAGAAAAAGCCTTTGACAAAATCCAACACCCCTTCATTATAAAAAGTCTTGGAGAAATCAGAAATACCAGGACTTAACCTGCATAATAAAGACAATATATAGCAAGCTGATAGCCAACATCAAATTAAGTGGAGAGAAACTCAAAGCAATTCCACTAAAATCAGGAACAAGACAAGCTGTCTACTATCGCCATATCTATCCATTATAGTGCTTGAAGTTTTAGCTAGAGCAATAAGACAACTAAAGTAGATCAAGGTGATACAAATTGGAAAGGAAGAAGTCAAAGCATCTTATTCACAGATGATATAATAGTATACATAAGTAACCCTAAAATTTCTACCAGGACACTCCTACAACTGATAAATATCTTTAGTGGAGTGGCTGGATACAAGATTAATTAAAAAGAAAATCAGTAGCCCTCCTATGTACAAACAATAAATGGGCTGAGAAAGAAATCAGGAAAACAACACCCTTCACAATAGTCACAAATAAAATAAAAGCCCTGCTGTAACTCTAATCAAGCAAGTGCAAGACCTGTATTATAGGAACTTCAAGTCTTTGAAGACAGAAATTGGAGAAGATATAAGAAAATGAAAAAATCTCCTATGCTCATGGATGAGTAGAATTAACATAGTAAAAATGGCCATCTTACCAAAATATACAGATTCAATGTAATCCCCATTAAATTCAAACATAATTCTTTAGAGGCTTGAAAGAACAACACTCAACTTCATATAGAAAAAAAAAAACCAGAATAGCTACAACAATCCTGTACAATAAAAGAATTTCTGAAGGTAACACCATTCTTGACTTGAAGCTCTACTATAGAGCTATAGTAATAACAACTACATGGTACTAGCATAAAAACAGATAGGTGAATCAGTGGAATTGAATTAAAGACTCAGACACCTACCAAATTTAAAATCCACATACCTACCTAATTTTAAACAAAGAAGCCAAAATTATACAACGGAGAAAAGAAAGCATCTTCAACAAATGGTGCTGGTATAATTGGATGTCAGGATGTAGAATAATGCAAATAGATCCACATCTATCACCCTGATCAAAACTCAAGTCCAAGTGGATCAAAGAACTCAACATGAATCCAGATATAGTGAACCTGACAGAAGAGAAAGCAGGGAATATCCTTGAATGGATTGACACAGGAGACCACTTCCTGAAAAGAAAGTCAAAAGTGCAAGCACTAAGTTCAACAATTAACAAATGAGACCTCAAGAAACTGAAAAACTTCTGTAAGGCAAAGGACATCATCAGTAGGACACAAGGGCAATATACAGAATAAAAAAGATCTTCACCAACCCCACATCAGACAGAAGGCTAATTTCCAAAACATATAAAGAACTAGACATCATCAACAAACCAAATAAAACAATTGAAAAATGAGGTACAGATCTAAACAGAGAATTCTCAATAGAGAAATCTTGAAACGTTGAACATCATTAGCCATCAGGAAAATCAAAACAATTCTGAGTTTCCATATTATAGAATGCCTAAGATCAAAAACACAAGCTACAGTTCATGCTGGCAAGGATGTGGAGCAAGGAGAACACTTCTCCATTACTGTTGAGAGTGCAAACATGTACAGTCCCTTTGGAAATCAATATAGCTGTTTTCTCAGAAAATTGGGAATCTATCTTCCTCAAGATCTAGCTATATCATTCTTGGGCATATACCCAAGGGATGTGCCATCCTACCACAAGGACACTTGCTCAACTATGTTCATAGTTTTATTCATAATAGTCAGAACCTGGAAACAACCTAGATGTCCCTCAACTGAAGAATGGATGAAGAAATTGTGGTACATTTACACAATGGAGTATTACTCAGCTGTTAAAACAATGACCTCAAGAAATTTGCCAGCAAATGGATGGAAATAGAAAAAAATCATCCTGAGTGAGGTAACCCAGACCCAGAAATACAAACATGGTATCTATTCACTTATGAAATGGATATTAGCTGTAAAGTAAAGGATAACTGTGCTACAACCCACAGACCCAGAGAGGCTGGGTAACAAGGAGAGCTCAAGGGGAACATAGGAATCTCTCTGGGAAAGGGAAATAGAATAGATAGCATGGGTGGAGGAGGGGGTGGGGAAGGACAGGCACAGGAAGGATCAGGTGAGAGGGATGAAGGCAGAGAGTACTGGGAGAGACAACTGGAATTGGGTGGCATCTTGGGGACAAGCTGGAAAACTAATGCAATGAAAATTCCAAGAAATCTACAAAGGTGATGCTAGCTAAGACTGCTAGCAACAGGGGATATAGAGCCTGAACTGGCCATGTCCTGTAACCAGTGGGACACCAACACAGCCACATAACCTTCAACCTACAATTTGTCTTGCCTACAAGATGTGCTGGGGTATAGGCTGCTCAGAAACTGTGAGAATGGATAAACAATGACTGGTCAAGCTTGAGACCCATGCCATGAGAGGGAGCCTACCCCTGCCACTACCTGGAGGGCCAGGCTTCATGGGCTAAATAGCCCAGAGACATAATATAGAACCAAACATGACAGGTAAAAACAAAATCAATGAAATGATTCCTAATAATATTCTGCTATACTCATAGATTGGTGCTTAGTCCAAATGTCATCAGAGAGGCTTCATCCATCAACTAATACAGAGACCCACTGCCAAACATTAGGCAGAGCTCAGGGAATCCTGCAGAAGAGGGTAAATAAGGATTGTATGAGCCAGAGGGGTCAAGGACACCACAAGAAAACCCACAGGATCAACTAACCTGGGCTCATAGGGCCTCACAGAGACTGAACCAACAACCAGGGAGCCTGCATAGGACTTACCTGGGCTCTCTGCATATATGTTACAGTTATATTCCTTGGTCTTTTTGTGGACTCCTAGCAGTGAGAGCCGGGGCTGTCTCTGACTCTTTTGCCAGCTTTTGGGAACCTTTTCCTCATACTAGGTTGCCTCATCCAGCCTTAAACTTGAAATGCAATGTATGGTTTTTATCCACAGGAGGCCTGCCCTTTTCTGATTAGAAATGATAGAGGTGTGGATGTGAGTTGCAGGATGGGAGATGTAGGGGGTGGGACTGTGAGGAAAGAAAGTAGGGGAAACAGTGGTTGGGTTGTAAAATAAATAAATAAATATTTAAAAACAAAAAGCAATGGATTCCGGATGCTGCTGATGTGGTTGGACAAGAATTTTAAGCTTAGCAGAATGTGGTTATCCGGGCTGGGGAGCAGTTGTGTGAAGTCAACTAAAGAAAAATGGAGTCACCATGGTTGGTTCAGCTGATCTAGGACTGGGTAACACCAGCTTCTCAACAGGAGATGCCTGAAGAGTTGCCAGGGACACTTCCCAAAAACCATATTCTTTGTTTTCTTAACTTTACAGAATTATTTCCTTCTTTTATGTTCATAGAAAGAAAAAAAGACTTATATAATTGTGCTCAGCATAACTATTCAACTTAGAAAATTAAAGAGTTTAAATGTAGTAATTATTCCAAATTATACATTTTCATATTCCTAGTTCTAGTTCAATTTGACTCAGGACCAGAGCCCCACTTTCATAGTCCCTAGTGTGTGTCTCTAATCTACTCTGCCTTGACTTCTCTCAATTTCTTGACTTAATAAACTGCTCTGGAGTAGAAATTAGCCAGCCTTGTCAGATTGCATATAAACTTTAATGACCCTCTCAGCTAACATCACAGCTATCAAATGTACTTTATAATCTGAGTGTCTTTAAGGACAAATATCTCCCAGCAGAACTGGGTCTTCTTTGCAAGAAGGACACAACAGAATGTATTAGAATACATGTTTCTTCCCTAAATACCGAGGTAGAATTGACTTGCCAGGCCTAGGGGAAATTAATATGTTTGAATAATAGGAAATGTTAACTAAATGGTTGGCTCGCAGTAGGCACTTAGTAAATATTTGAAGAATTACTAAATTAATACCTCTATTTTCACATTCTTAGTGGGACCTGTATAAACCCTGTTGCCTAGGAACTGTTCAATGACTCTATCCCTGATCCCAAAATAGAAGTATAATTTTCATTTATAATTTATAAATTACTTTTGTGGGTATAATTATAGATTGGAGCTTTTTTTGTAAAAATGTAGGTTCAGCTTCAAACAGTCTACAATAAACAACAAGTTCTTTCAAAATATTAGACACTAAAAACATCTTCTCCATTAATTTATTCAATGAATTCCAAACACTCAGTCTGGATAAGTCAAGTGTGTTTCTTTAATAGGGAGTGTAAAACTCAATATCTTGGAATAATAAAATATCTTCAACTCACACAGTATCCCTGGCAAGCTAATACAAAGGTTCTATCCACCTTCATTGTACATCGAGCCAAGTTAACAGAAATCTAATCTCACTCAGTTTTACATGGTTACATGGAAAGAAAAAGATGGAATGGTGAGGCCAGCACTAGTTCTGGAGGGCGTTCTTGGGTTGACATGTTATATCTCCCAAAATATAATGGAACCAAGAAAGTCACATAGCTATCCCTAGACTGAAGAGAGATCCTAATTAGTCTTTACAATAAAAACCCAGAGTCAGACATTGAGGGTGAAAGCTGAAAGATCAGAGAAACAGAGCAGCCAGCCACCAGAGACTTCTTACCTCTAGGAAATTTCAGACCAAATGGGGCATCCTGTCTCTATGAATCCTCAGAAGGAGGATTCAAATGGGGCCAAGATCCTGTCTCCAACTGCCTTTTATTCTTATCTCCACATCCCTAGTGCTGGGATTAAAGATGTGCACCACCACCGCTCAGCTCTGTTTCTCTTTTAGACTGAATCAATCTTGTGTAGCCTAGGTGGCCTTGAACTCCTGATCTCCCCGCTTCCTCCCTGGAGGTGCTGGATTAAAGGCATGTGCCACCACTGCCTGGCCTCTACGGTTAACTACTGGCTAGCTCCACCCTCTGATCTCCAGGCAAGCTATATTTGTCAGAATACAAACAAAGTATCACACAACAGCCTACCAAGCAAAAAAAGTATATATATTGTCCCCAAAACACTCTTTGGAACCCCAGAAAATATCAGGACATATGGTGAACCGGAACTCAATCTTCTGTAATTATCAGGTCTCACTAAGATACAATGTGAAAGTTGGCATAGGCGCTCCATAGTATCATCTTCTTGGGGCTAAGACTAATATTGCTCAATGTCCACCTCATCTGAAAAAAATACGCTTCAACCCAGGGTTGAAGTTGCTTATAATGATCATTTATCCACAAATCAATCAGAAAATAAACAGTAATCCCTTATGAGAAAATTGAATAAAAACATTTTAGGTTATAAAGGTTTAAATGGGATGCTTACCCAAACATTTTCCTGCTTAGTTTTTACCATCCAGACCTTCTGTAATTAATAGATGTTGAGAAGAAACTGCTCTCTGAATGCCCAAGGCATGTCTGTATGTAGTTTACTCTGTCTAAAACACTGCATATGCTAGCACAGGTGAAAAAAGTCACCTCAGCTTCCTTCCTCTTCTTGCCTGGAGTTTATACTGGAACCAGAAGAATTAGAGAACAGCCATGCATGTCTCATGAAATAAAGAGTGCCACATAAACCTTTGAAAGACTATAAACTCAGAACAGAGGAACTGGAGAAGAGATAGGAGAGAAACTTGGATGAGCTGCCCAGTAGTTGTAGAGGTGAACAAATGGTCTCTCTCTTCTTCACTATATCTAGCTATTTGGTCAGTAGTGGTCGTTTAGTATTTTGTATCGGTTGATTTCTCTTGAATCCCAGAAAAAGTCTCTAATTTCATGTCTGGAACTGAAGCCTAGACAGAGCAGCAACATTGTCATTGGGCAGACTTATTAATTTAACAATGTTGTACAGAGACATTGGTTATGAAGGAAGTATCATAGGTTTTGAGGTCAGGCTGACAACATTTTGAATAGCGGCTCTGTTGATTACTGCCATCTTTCTCACTGAGCCCCTTATCTTTCCTTCCAAATGATGACTGCCACTACACTAATGTCACCTTGTGTAAAGTAAGGAGGAATGAAGAACACATGCCTGCCACAGAGCTACTTCCTCAGCTCTAGAGGCACCCACATAACCTCCCTACTGGACATCCATCCAAATTCCCACTCTTTAGTTTCTACTTTCATATGAAATACACAACTTACGACTACTGGGAAATGTTTTGTTAGTCTATAAACAGTGATACAGAGTAATATTGGTAACCAGACTAAGATACTCTCTTCTATATAATATGAATTTTGAAATGAAATAAAGTCTTAAAGAATTACTTTAAATCACATATAATTACTGTACTCTAGAATTTCTGACTTTTTGGTCATGTGACTCTGAACTAACCCTTGTGTTTGCTTAGGGAAGTTAGTGCCTATTCAAAGCCTGAGTTTTGGTTTGGTTTGGTTGTTCTTTTACTCCTACAACAATTATTTTTCTAGTCTTTGAAAATAAACCCTAACCAGCCATGATATTCTAGTTTTTGTTGTGGAACTTTAATACAAGAGAAGAATAAAAAATATTTACAAAATGCAAAATAATCCGAGCTATATTCTCTAAACATAAAAATATTCAACAGAAAAGCTGAGACATGTTATGATACCCCTGATGCACAAACGAAGATTTTTTTGGAGTCTGAGTTAAAGTCTGGGATTAAATGGTGGATTCAGACTTCAAATTCCCACCTGCCAGACTCCAAAGACTTTGCTCCTTCTCCAGGGCAAGGCCATTTTTGCCTTCTCTGAAATCATACTCCAAAGGAGGCCACAGTTATTGACGTTGCTAACTCCTTGTTGGATCTGTTTTTGTAACACTGGTTTTAAGCTTCCAGGGAAAAAGAAGCATGCATGATTTTCCTTTTTAAACTTTTAAAAGTACTTGAGGGTTAAACATGATGTCAATAATACAATAAAACAAAGCAGAAGTCAGAGAAAGGAGGAGAAAGGGAAGGAGAAAAAAAACAGGAGTTGAATCTACCATTCACCTTAGATTTTGCATGAGGCTTGAATAATAACGATGTTAATGTATCTTTTCTATCATAAACAATACAATAATTTGAAAGTTAACATCATTTAGAGAGCTCTTTAATTGTTTTCAACTTTGCCATTCTCTATTTGTGCATCATGCCAAAAAAAGTACATTACACAGAAAGAGACATGGTTTTTCCCTTTTCCTGTTGTGTACTTGAGGTCTTTAAACTAAACTGACGATGTGCAGATTAACAGAGGGAAAACTTCATGCACTTTACTTTTAATCTTAAGTACTTGGAAGCATCACAGAAAAGAAGGGAAGGTCCAAATACCTAGTTAGAATCGAAGTCTGTGTGCCACATATATACTTACAAATTCATGTGACGGTGACCAGGAACAGTACAGTGAAAAGGGATTCTTGAATAATTAGTGTCCACTATGGAAACTCAGTTCAACATAGTTCTAGTCCTCCTGATAAGAGAAGTGAATCATGTTTAAAATGTAAACTCCTATCACCTTTACAGAAGGAAATCTGTCTTCTTTCTATGCAAAAAAAAAAAATGGGTGTGGGGAATATAGACACATTTTCCTCTGCTGTCTCAATTGCTTTCAACTCAAAATATTACTTTTCCCAAAGTAGCATAGTTTGGGGCAACATTCCTATCATCTTCCATGTCAGTGAGCCTGGTGAATATGTAAAAATACCACACAGTCTTTTAAAAAATAAAGTGACAATGGTGTAAGGCAGACCCTTTTTCTACATTGTTTATCACTCTGTCAGATAAATTTACATGTCAATACAATTTTTTAATTTTATTTTTTTATTTTACATATGGATGTGTTTTGCCTTAATGCATACCTATGTACATCATGTGTGCATTGCCAGAAAAAGCCAGGAGAGGGAGCCACCTCCTCAGGGCCTGGAGTACAGAAGATTGTAAGCAGCCATGTGAGTGCCAAGAATCAAAACCAAGTCCTCTGGAAGAATAGCCAGTGCACTGAGCCATCTCTCCAGCTTTACATGCCAAATTTTAGTTGCATGTTCTTTAACTTAGAAACCTCATTCCTGGAATATACTCAGAGGCAATAAGAAATACACATGAACATATTTATTTGTTAATCAAAGTCCATGACACCTCTAAAAAAAGAAAGCTAAAAAGCTTGAGGTTATGAGTAAATAAATTAATATATGGATTTCAGGTGTCCCCTGTGAACTAGGCAGTTGCAACCTACATCTGTATTTATCAACATGGTGGGTCTTCTGACCCAACATTTAGCGAAAGTGTTGATAGAGCATATATGTATTGTGAGAATGCACTGGGAAAGAATGTATGAGATTTTATATAAAATTATCTATATAAAATTATCTCTTAATGTAATTTTTCATGGGAACATGTTTATAGTCACTACTATTTCTAGTAGTATTCCCATACATTATTTTTACTTTATATATTACTTTGCTTTAATTTTATGACACATGAACTAATTTTCACTAGAAAAGTGTTTTTAAATTTTAGAAAACATGAATAAAATTTTTGATATTTTTGGAATTTCTAAGGATTGAAACTAGCTACCATCATATATGCTAGGCATCCTCTACCCCTGAGCATTCCCAGCACCTCTGTGAATTTTTAATGAAATAAATGACTAGCTATTTGAAAATGTTTTGAGGCACTTCTTCAGCAAGCGTGTTCATCGAATGGACTAACTGGCCCTGAGTCAAATTATTGGCTCACCATTACGTGAAACCATTATACAATGTTTCCCAAGGCTTCAAATTATTTTTATCTTGGGATATGCCTTTAAAAGAGTTGATTTCACTGTAACGTTAATTGTATGAGAAACTGAAGTCCTTTGTAGGAAATGTGAAAATAAAGGCACAGCATCAAATAATTACACAAAATTTCAATCCCAAGGGAAACTGTGTCCTTTAATAGAACCCTGTGCATAGACCTATCCACTGGAATTTCTAGGGTATTTCTTGGGCAACTCAGGAGCATCTGTCATTGCCCCTACTGTTCCTAAAGGGCAACAACCCAAAGACTGCCCAGTCTCCAAAGCCAAATTAGCAGGATCAAATATTCTCATTTTTAAAAGCTAAATCATTATAAGCATATAAGCATAAATATTAGAATTTTACTTCTTAAAAATTACAAATAAAATTAGACATGACTGAGATCCAACCATTTGAAAAAACAGTAGTAAGTGATACTTCAACATAAAGTTATTATAAATCTCAGAGGAAGATAATTTCCTTCCTATTTTTAAATGCCCTAGATATCTACCATAACATTCACTTATTAAGCCATTCTTCTATAGTACTACCTGTCTTTATTCACTCATCCCAGAACCTCCAGAGTTCACTTCTCAGACTGTCAGCCTCCCTGCTTTGAGGCTTAATAGCTCACAGGACATCTAAGCTGTTTTCTTCTCTCTCTTACAGCTGTTCAGGTGAAGCATTTCCTGTAGAGTGAGTCTAGTCTCCCTGCCTTGTCTCTTATGAAAAATAAAATTAAAACAATGAAGCTGTCATTTGTCCATTCCTGCGTTCTGTCCATCGTGGAATAATAGTATGTGACATGTCTGATGCATAGAGTTCCCTCATTCTTTCTTCATACTTTGGGCCAGTATCTTAAACCTCTTTTACATCCAATACATTTAAATTCTGAGATGTATCTCAAATTAAAAAGTAAATAGTTTTTATTAATCCCAACCTTTTGTAGGACATTTCACACATTTTAACTGATAGTCAATCCTCTTCCTCTTCAGAAATAACCATCTTATTTTGAAGGAGACGTATATATTCTAGACAATTTTAATTTAACTCAAAGTACTGAACATTTTAATAATTAAATAGTGCTATCTTAAAAATGAATTAAGGACATGTCCCAGTCTCTGAAAGAAAATCCTAAGGGGAACTTTGCAAAAGGTAACTTATTTCCCATGTATCACATAGCACCTAATTGCAGGCCAAGCTCTGTTTGAAGCTAAAAGGAATGGAAAAAGGTGTGGGGAGAGAAGGATAGACACACAAACACACACACAGAGAGAGAGAGAGAGAGAGAGAGACAGAGACAGAGACAGAGACAGAGAGACAGAGACAGAGAGACAGAGACAGAGTAATAAATGTGTATCCAAAGTTATAGTAAAATACTGGTGCTGTCTTCTCACTGAGATCTAACATTTATGATCTCTTTTAGAAAGTGTTGCAAAATGGAAGCCACTATGCAGAGCAACAGACACTCAGCATACAAACTTCGTTATATTATTATGATATTAGGGGTATTATTGTTGAAAATTAATGGTGAAGATTTTATAAGTGAAGAAAGTAAGATTGTATAAGGTCTGTGAGTTACCCAGGAGTTTCCCCAAGTCCTTCAGTGCAGGTGACACAGCTAGAGATTTTCACAAGATGTCAATGATCTGTCCACCTGTCACTGAGACATGACAGTTCACACCAGGGTCACTCATGATGCAAAGTCAGCTTAAGTGATCTGTCCACATGTTATTGAGGCATGACAATTTACCCTGGAGTCACTCATGATGAGAAGTCAGCTTAAAATATATGGATGGATAGTGTCTGATAGAATGATGCAACCAACAGTATAACAACTCCTTGTCATCATGTGGACTGAATCAAAAGTTTAATCACTGGAATCCTGGATTTTGCTCAACACTGCTTAATTACCTCAAAGCACTTACACAGCTTCCTTATCCCTTCCCCCATTTGTAACCTATAGAATCTCTCAATTTTAAAACAAAAAAATCAATTTCCTAAAATCTTTGTAGAAGGAACATTTTTTTTTGTAGTGAGTCTTGTCTCCAGAGAACAGCTGATCAACAACACTGTCCCATGAGGTTCTGATGTGATAAATGACTAGGGGAAAAATGAATGGGTTTACTTGTATTAATTATTTTTCTCATTGTTGTGAGAAAACACCTGACAAGAAACAGCTTCAGGAAGGAAAAATTTATTTTATCTTTTATTGTGAGGATGCAGTCCATCATAGCAGTAAAACATGATGGTAGAAGTGTGAGGCAACTGGTCCCATTCCATCTTCAGTCAAGAAGCAGAACATGATGAATAGGCTTACTTACCTGGTTTGTTTTTTTTTTTTTAAATAAACTCTTGAGACAGTGTCACTCAATTTAGGGTGAATCTTCTCACCTCAAGTAACACAGTATACACAGTCTCTCAAGTCATGCTCCAAGATGTGTCTTGGAGGTGTTTCTAAATATACTCAAGTTAACAAAAAAAATTGCCATTACAATCCCCTTGGAGATAAACAAATATATGAATATGAACATTCTTCTTGGATGTGGGTTCTTTAGCCTTAAAAATTTTCTGGAGGGTTGGGGATTGATCGCTGGATGTCCTGGAACTTGCTATGTAGAACAGGCTGGCCTCAAATTCATGAAGATCCACCTGCCTCTGCCTTCTGAGTTCTGGGATTAAATGAATGTGTCACCCACCCAGCCTGAACAGGATACTTTAATATCAATTTATCAGAGAACTAGTTCCAAAAAAAATAACAAGAGAAAAATTCATCGTGACAACAATGATTAAGTTTGCAAAAGTGATAGTTAAAAATAAGCTTCCTGAATCTGTATTTGGGAAACAGCTCTCAAGGGCAGCAGCATAGCTGTGCATTGAAGCCTGAATTTACCACAGCTGCTAATTCTAAACTACACTTATCAGTAGTGACAGAATCTCATCTTCCTCATTTTTTATTTTATATATTCTGTGATTCCTGCTATTACAGTCAAATTATTCTCAAATTTACCACAGTGAGAAAGTTTCAAGTTACATATGTGTATAATTGTGTTTCTAGACCTTTTAGAATTGATGACAGCGTTGACAGAAGGCTTACCTCTGACTTTTGACAAGTTTAGGTTGGACGAAAGCCAAAGAGACTCTCAAAGTGCATAGTGCAAGGATTTTTAAATATTCATAGATGGCAAGCAACGTTTGTCATGTTTAATGGAGACCTCAATACAAAAAATAAGTTATATAGTAATTATTAATGTGTATTACTAATCCTACAATTACTCTTATTTTTATTTTATAGTGTATTATAATGAACTTAGCAAAATAGTGAATTAGATGACTCAAATTTCCCATCTTCCATGTTCAGTCTGGAGAGCTTCACGAAGAGTAACAATACTCTGCACCCTCTTTCTCTTTCTCTCTCTCTGTCTCTATGTGTCTGTCTCTGTCTGTCTCTCTATCTATCTGTCTGTCTGTCTATTTTCCATCTATCTGTTTCTCCTTCTCTTGATTGCCACAAAGTGAGGGGTTTTGCTCCATCACATGTCTCACCGTTTTGCTCTTTTCACACACATAAAAGTAATGGAGACAAGTGACCATAGACTGAGCCAAAATAGCAATTTCAGTGTTTTTCATCCAGTATTTTATTAAAGCAATAGAAAGCTAACTGCCATAAAATTTTTACTGAGAAGTGGGATTGATGCAGTAGCTCACTTGACATTACTGTTTTGAAACTTTTAAACTCATTTTAAAGAGGGATATGGAAAAGTTTGGCATTGTGGGATAGTGAAACCCTAGAGAACTGAAGGGGAAGTGCTGAATGAAGGCAAATCCAACAGCAGTAAAAGAGACCAATGCTAATGGGAATGTGGCTAGTTAGACTGTGTCTCGAGGTTACAGAGAGACATGAGGCATCCACTGAAAACTGGACTAGATCATATTCAAGCAATGTTGAGCAAAGTGCTTGTCTTCCTTTTATCCATGCCCTAAGACTATGTAGGAGACTGAGTTTTAAGGTGATGGACTAAGAAATATGAGGGAGGAAACATGGAGGCCACAGAGAGACTTTTGCAGTTTGAATGTAAATGGCCCCTCAAAGACTCATATGTTAATTAATTGGATCCAACAGTGTCCAAAGATGGTGCTTTTGGAATGTGACTGGCTCATGAGGGCTCTGATATCACCAATGGATTAATCCACTAAAGGACTCATTATGGCATTATTGGATGGAAGTGAAAACTTTAGGTGGTGGAACCTACTTAGAGACAGTAGATCATAGTCCTTTCTGACACAAAATGAGCCCCTTTGATCAACTCTAGGTACCCCTCTGCTACTAAATCACTACAAGAAAAAAAAAAAACATAGTGCCCAGTGATCATGGACAGAAATATCTGATGTTGTAAAGCAAAAGAAATTCTCTTTCTTTAAGTTGGTATCTTTAGGTATTTTCTAATAGTGGTGGAAAGCTGTCTTACATGGCCGTTGATGCTGCACACAAATCAAGGGTGATAGGTATTCTTATGTCTTGCATTTGCAGCTTCATATCTTGGTGTCTATCAGACACTAGCTAAACAAAAGTCATTTTTTTCTGTGAGTGAATGATTCTTGGTCTCTGTTCCATTGACCATATCTGAAATCCTTCTTTTTAATTCCTAAATAATAACAAGAACCTCTGCATAATCATAATTTTATTTTTAAAAAAGATGTCTTGAAATACAAGTTTATTTTATGTGGTTAAAGTGCACTTAAAGTGATATTTTTCCCTTTGTGTCATGTCTGCTTTCTCCTGTTTCTTCCTCAGTACCTAGAAGTACTCATTCTTTTATAGGAGTTTAATGAATATTTTATGTTAAAATGGTTGGACATCAAAGCAAAGTAAAGCAAAATGTATCAAAGCTGTCTTAGACATAAAATCACAATTAGATTATAAAATGTATTATTTCAAAATTGAAATAATTGTTATAAAATAAATGTATCATTTATTAAGGAGATATCTGGTACTTCAGGAAATGGGCAAAATGTTTGATTCCATTTAAAGTATTTTCTGTTTACTTAAAAATCAAGAAACTAAATTTGATTATTACTGTCCATCAAGGTCAGTTTTGACATGACTCAAGACAATAGGGTCAATAATACTTAGAGTAGTACATAAATGGTTGAGAATTAAAAATGCATGTTAGGTTCCCAAACAAGTCTCCTTGCAGAAGAAAGCAACAATAGCCCTTGTTACCACAGAATACTATTTTCAAGTCAACGGGATCCAATGATCTTCCCAGCTTTTGTCAATGGGGTAGGCTAATATACCATGTTCTCCACCCAGAATGGGGTGAAGAAATGAATCAGAATTTAAAGAACACCAGATGGGGTGTCTCCTACATTTTAGGTCTTACAACAGCATTGTAAAATAATTTTTGTAGCAAATACAATGAGACTGGGAGCTGATATCATAGCTACTTGCCTCCAATTCCCAGGATGCTTTACTGCTCATTCTAGAGAAATAAGAATCCTGAATCTTGGCCCTTTGAATAGGTGAGACAGTTGATTGGCTTGATCTGTTTGGGAGGCGTCCAGGCAGTGGGACCGGATCCTGTGCTCAGCACATGAGTTGGCTATTTGAAACCTGGGGCTTATGCAGGGATGCTTGGCTCAGCCTGGGAGGAGGGGACTGGACCTGCCTGGACTGAGTCTACCAGGTTGATCTCAATCCTTGGAGAAGTCTTTGCCCTGGAGGAGATGGGAATGAGGGGTGGGCTGGGGGGAAGGGGAGGGGGGCGGAAGGGGGGAGAACAAGGGAATCTGTGGCTGATATGTAGAATTAAATTATATTGTAAAATAAAATTAAATTAAATTAAAAAAAAGAATCCTGAATCTTTATTTAACTTTATTTCCAAATGATTTCAAAGATCCATTTTATGTCTATTCACTAATCCCTATTATCAAAACTTTCTCCATCTTGTGTTTGAAATTTTCTAAATCGTATTTCAAAGATTTTTAAAGAAAATGAAAACATGTTTGGGAAAGATCTACAGAACATGATCTGCTTGTGTCTTCACTGAATCTTTAAACAGCTTAAATTTTGTACTGGTTTCTGTTTGTTAAAGTTTGTTAGAATTTTGAATAATCCTTAGTATAATGTCCACAAAGCACTTATTTAGTGTATACTGTAGCAATCAGACTGTGAGGATCTTTCATTAGCCTTTTGTGACTTATTAAGATCTCTGTACCTGCATTTTACAGAATATATTTAATCTAAAATATTTATTTAACTTATGCAACATCATACAGGAAATACAGACAAGACTGCAGATGAAGTCCAAGTTATGCTCTACATTTTGAACATTGGTACCTTTCTGAAAATATCTGCATCCTCTATTTTTATTAATTCAAATGAGGGAGAAATCACATAAAATTATTGAATCACAAATGTCATATTTACCATGTTTTAAAAATAAATGGTAATATCTTATTTATCTTCTCAATAATCACCATAAAGATTACTTTAAAAAGAAGAGATTCCAAGGATTTTAGTATTTGAAAATATGACAGAGAACTAAGTTGTCTGACAAAATATTTCTCTTTACAAAATATTGTTGTAGTTTTGACACAAAGAATTAACCCAGGAAGCTTCTAGACTCACTAAAATCATTCATATAATTCATTTGCTTGTGGCTTCACATTGCTGTTTTCCCTGAAAAATTTTAGATGATGCCAAGTCATAAATACCGAAGTTGTTTCAGAGGAATTTCAAAAGCAGGCAATAAAGGGAGAATAACTGCTTATCTTGTGATTTTCCAAGAATATTTTATTGTAACTCAAAGTGGAAAAGATCAAATATAGTGAAATGACTTTCCTGAAGTCTATGATCTAAAGAAAGCTATTTAATAAAACTACACCATGAGCCAGGTATGGTGTGGGGGTACACTCGGTAAATCAAGCCATCAGGAAGTGGAAGCAGGAAGATTTTGAGTTTGAGGCCAGCCTGAGTTACAACAGCAAGATCTTTCCTCAAAACATCAAAAGCAAATACAAACCACCAACAATAAGCTGTGTCTCTGACCCTCAGTTCATGTTATGGTACTTCTTGTCATAGACTCTCAAGTTTGGCAAAACAATGTCACTGATACTAAATTTCGTAGTTGACTTGTTCATGCTTTTTAGGTTTTATTTTTTTGAGGTGTAATATTTTAATAGACTTCTGAAAACACTGCAAAGAGTTTTATATAGGCCCATACAAAGAAGAAAAATAAGTTGTTTTATAGTGGGTTTTTTTTCAGGTTTGCTCACAGTATATTTTTTTTCTAAAGCAGAAATTCATTCTCTCTCTTTCTCTCTCTCTTTCTCTTTCCTCTCTCTCTCTCTCTCTCTCTCTCTCTCTCACACACACACACACACACACACACACACACACACACACACACACACACTTTAACCATGCCTGAGTGCTCTATGAAGCCAATAACAATCTAATAGCAATATAAATCACATTGGCACAGTTTTAGCTTCCAGTAAAACAAAAGTGAATAAGATGCATCTCCAGGGAAAGTAACAGTCTCAGTGGCAGAGGGGGAAGTAGATACATCTTTGTAAAAGTACTTTGTGGACACAGCAGGGGATCCAGGAAGGATAAAAGTTATTTCTTGCTATTGCAATGCTAGTCACTAAAGGGAGACCTGGCTTTTGACTCATTGTATATATACTTCATGTCTAGTTAGTTCTGCTGCACTGTGATAAAATACTGATGACCAGGGAAGAAGGATTCATTCTGACTCACAGTTCCACAAGGAACTCACAGTTCCAAGGTCACATAGATCCCTTGCTTTGGGCCTCTGAGGAGGCAGAGTTTATGATGACTGGGACATGTATGCAAGAGACTAGTCCCTTATGATACAGGAAGGAGAGAGAGAGAAGCAAAAGGAGTCTGAAACAAGATATGCCATTTCAGGTCACACCTCTAGTGACATATCTTCTCCTAATTAACCTCTGCCTCTTATTTTCTACTACTTCCCATTAATGCTATCATGCCAGCAATGTGGTAAGGGATTCATCCATTGATGAAGCCAGAGCTCTCGAGATCAAGGCCTAGAGCAGCCGTTCTCAACCTGGGGGTCGAAAGATCCTTTCACAGGGGTCTTCCAAGACGTTCATAAATATCAGATATTTATATTATGACTCAGAACAGTAGCAAAATTACAGTTATGAAGTAGCAATGAAAATAATTTCATGGTTAGCGGACACCACAACATGAGAACCTGTATTAAAGGGTCACAGCATTAGGAAAATTGGGAACCACTGGTCTAGAGCCTTTTAGCCATATATGAAACAAATATTCTTTTACTCTCTCGCTCTCTCCTCCTCCTTGCCCTTGTCTTCACACTCTCCTTCCCCTTCCCCTCTTTCCAGATGCTCATGACCTTATTGCTTTCCAAAGCCTCTCCTCTGAGCACCACTGTGCTGGAATCTGAAACACATAAGCCTTTGGGGGCCACCTCCATCCACAGAGTGAGATGTACTCCAAGTGAAATTAGTTTTCTTTACAAATAATTTAACATGTCTTCCTAAGTCTAAGTTATATGAATTGTTTCCTATCAAATAAACTTTGAAAATACAATTGGGAAAGTTATTTATAAATTCTTGACCAGACTACCTCTCATTTCTCATCACCTTAAAATATACATCCTCCTTTTAGCAATACTAGAAAATGTACAAAGAAACGATGTAAGATTTCTGTCTATGTGACTTCACATAAATGTTTTATCCTTTCCAAAATGTTATTATTCTTTCTAGTCAATCCCATGCAATATTTTCTCTTAACATGTTCTATTACCTAAAACCCATTGTTATTGAGCCCTTCTGCAGAAGTCCTTCCTGAGCCTAAAACCTAATGTCATCACACATGCCCTGACTCCTACCAAAATGACAGAGGTTATGATGCATTGCTGAGTGAGCTTTCTACCCTTCTTAGGAAACCTTACCAGAGCAGCGGGTGATATAGTGCTGCTGCTGCTGCTGCTGCTGCTGCTGCTGCTGCTGCTGCTGCTGCTGCCATCTTTACTGATGTTAAAGTGGGAGAGTGAAGGCTCAGGCCTTCCTGAAGACTATTCATAGTCCATACACAAAATGGAGTTTTGTCCCTTATCAAGAGAATTCTTTTCTCATAAGAGGAAGTGGAGAAAAGAGTGAAGTCAAAGGATGCAAAGTTCTCAAGAACAACCACATAAACTACTTGAACTCCTATTGGCTGAAAAAGGAAGAGCCACATCATGGAGCAGAGCCTCTCTTGAGTAGTCAGCAATCACTAGTGACTACAGTCATTTTTGCCTTCTTAACACCAATTTATGATCATCTTCTAACATTAAAAAATAATAATAGGACTTTATCCATTTCCTTTCTTATTTTATTCCCCAACAGTTTACTCTGGGATGCTAAAGAAATGTACACAGCTTTAATAATAGCTTTATATGCATAAATGAAAAAGGTTTATATTTAATAACAAATGATTTAACTATGGACATCTAACTGAAAGAGTATATAAGACCCAATATATTGCAAATGTGAATATTTTGTTTGAATTTTAACTTTAAATACTTAGGAAAATATCATTATGGAAGGAAAATAACTTAATTTGATTGATGTTATCAATTGTCACTGAGAATTCCCAGAAAAAAAATGTGTGACTACAAAGGCTGATTAAATACCTGGAACATCACTGATTTGGTGAGGCTGTGATATTATAAGTCCAGAGACAAATTATCTCGAGGCATATTTTCCATAACTTTTTATTTTTTTAAATTGTAATATAATTGTATCATTTACTCCCTTCCATTTTCTTTCTCCAACCCTTCTCATGTACTGTCCCCCTTGATCTATCTCAAATCAAATTCATGGCCTCTTTTTGATTGTTGACTTGTGTGTGTGTGTGTGTGTGTGTGTGTGTGTGTGTGTGTGTGTGTATGTGTGTGTGTATGTGTGTATTTACCACATTCTGTGAGATATTGGGTTAAGAATCTCAGAAGTTGTGTTTAACTCATAATGTGATACTTGAGAATTAAATACATCTAAAATAACGAATGGAAAAAAACAGGCCTAAGACAGGCAGGCAGTTTGTGTAGGAAGTAGACACGGCAAGTGCAGAGATTCATAGTTTAAATCATATAAAGATTTATTACATGGAAAATGGTGGCCAGCTGTTTTCTATCCCCAGTGAGATAGGCCATAGGAAATTGGCTTAAGCTGCATTAGGGAAATTTGGTTCTACATAAAAAGTGTTCAGTTTAAAAGTAAAGGGAGAATGTCTCCTAAGGGGAGTGTGGTCCCTCCTCCAAGAAATAAGTTCTGTAAAAAGACACATAGACATAGAAACATGATCTCCTGAATATACAAAATGAGCTTCCCAGAGGTGGTCTACTAAGCAAGTACTTTCCTGATAAAAGTTGTCAAAGTCATCTTCTGGGCAGAAATAAGTAGTTTTATATAAGGATATCTGAGATGAAACCAAGCAATTTTAAAAAGCTTTGGTATCCCTTTCATTGCAATTTCTTAGAGCAGAGTGTGCTGTCTGAGATCATCTACTTGACCTCTCTTACAGAAGCATCAATCACTGTGGTGAAAATAGTCTTCTCAGTAAATTTATGTAGAATTTTTATCATTATTGTACATAGGAAATGTGAGGTCAATGAGCTGACAATATGCAGGAAAGCCATTACTCAGGCTTCCAAGGTTGACAAGTATAGCTTCAAAACACAAAGGCCCCCACACTTCAAAGGACACCATCAATCATGTGGGGAGGCAACCTACATAATAGGAAAAAGTATTTGCTAGCTATAGATCTGATAGGACACTGGTGTCTAAAATATACAAAAAAAAAAAATATGCAAAGAACTTTTAAAAACGTAAACATCAAAAAATCACACAGCCCAAGTAAATATGCCCTATGGAACTGAACAGAGATTTCTCAAAAGAAGAAATACAAATGCCTAAGAAATAGCTTTTAAAATCTTTAACATTCTTAGCTATCTGAGAAGTGTAATTAAAACTGCTGCAATCAGAATGAATAAGATCAAGAAAACAAGTGGAGACATGTACGTAAAGGGGACCACTTATTCACTCCATTTTATTAAGGTAGTACAAACTGATGCTGCAACTATGGAAATAAATATAGATTTTTCTCAAAATGATATAGGTAGAACTACCATATGATCCAGCCAAAGCACTTTTAGGCATATACCAGAAGAAATCTGCACCATACTATAGAGATACTTGCTCATCCATGTCCATTGCTACTCTATTCACAATAGTTACGAAGTGGAAACAGCTTAAATTTCAATCAAATTATGAGTTTACAAGGGGGAATAATGCCCTTTCCAGAAGCTACAGGTTATGAACAAAAATCCCAATCCCAGGTTAAGAATTACCTCCCTTTGAGTTGCTCAGTGGGGACAAAAGATACCCCAAAACAATGCAGGCAATTGTCATTTCTCTTTTTTACTCATCAGAACTCGGTGATAGGACCATATTACTTAAGACATCACACACTTGAGTCATGGGATGTGGAGAAAACAAGCTGGTTAGTTTCCATATGGAAGGTGCTATTCAAGTCACTGGAGGAAAAAAGTAATCAACAGCAATGCTCAGCTATGAACCTTGAAAGCTGTAATAAGAACCAGCCTGGCATGATATGCCCACTGGTACAATACTGCAATGAATATTAAAGAGATAACCAACCACTTTCTGACTAGATTTAAGACGTGTTCCATAGGGTGGAACTCATACCTGGTACTGTTAATGGAGCTGAGTATCTATGGCTGGGTTGGTTATAGGTCCTGAGAAAGAATTTTTGCTATCATTTTGTTAAATGGGAATAGTATCCAACACTAAATATTTCCTTTATTATTCATAGATTAGTACATTTCTCAGCACTCATCAGAATGGCTGCTTTTCAGTTAATGTCAGTTAGTACAGAGACTCATAATTCTCATAGTGCAGAGAATGAGTGACTGTGGCAGGCCAGACTTCTAATGAAACCACTGCATGATACTCCCTTCTCCAAGGGCTCAGGGATCACAAAAGTAGAGAAAGAAGAAAGAGTATAAGAGCCACGGGTTGCAGAGGAGTGCTTCAAAACAGTTTTCCAAACATGATGGGGCTATTGTACACACAAATTCTCACTAGATGTAGTTGCATGCACAAGACCTAGATCAAGCCAATCAAAATTCTAGCATGGATAGAGTATAGACTCACAAAGCCTTACTCCTAGCTGAATAGTTATTAGCAGTTGACAGTTTCTCAGGGGGGGAGAAAGCTAGTTTTCTTCTGGGATATGACCTCTGTTAAGTTCTCAGTGTTCCAATGATGGACTTACAGAGGTGCACATACTGGTATCATTAATTGGACACAGTGGGTTAAAAAAAAAGTACTGGAAATTTGGAGGGAAACATGGTACAGTGGATCTAGCAGAAGTTGGAGGGAAGATAGTGGATGGTAAATTTGGTCAAAACACATTGTATGCACTATGAAATTTGCAGAAATAAACAACATTTTTAATCTTCAAAACAATATGGAAAAACATATAGTCAGCTAAGCTGTATGCTCAGCATTGTGCAGCATATCTGCAGTCTCAGCACTCAAGAGGTTGAGGCAGGAGGATCACAAGTTCAAGGAAAGTCTGAATTACATAGTTAAACCACACTGAATCCAACTTCACACTTAGCTTTGTTCCTAGACAGAGCAAAGCATTAGTCAACACAGAATAATATTCAGAGTATATCTGTGAACCTGATTTCACAAGTAATACAATCAATTCCCACAAAGTAGGTCATTATATTATCTTGACCTTTGAGATACTGAACATCATTCATTCCTGTTGTTAGAATTTAAAATTTGATTCAATAAGTTAGTTAAGTTTATGAACATGGTTAAGAAGAAAAATGAACCTGGCGGTGGTGGCTCACGCCTTTAATCCCAGCACTTGGGAGGCAGAGGCAGGCGGATCTCTGTGAGTTCGAGGCCAGCCTGGGCTACCAAGTGAGTTCCAGGAAAGGCGCCATGCTACCCAGAGAAACCCTGTCCCGAAAAAAAAAAAAAAAAAAAAGAAGAAGAAGAAAAATGAAAATAGAGAGGATAAATCCTAGGTATAATGGTTAGGCAACCTGGCACCCATTTTGTCCTTTTAAATATTTTTCTCACTCTAAAATTTTTAATTAATATTGAATATTGAACTTTCTACAGATTCAATTGTAACCCCATCTCCATTTAAAAAAATGAAAAAGCAAATGAGGCAGAGGTAGTTAGAAAGAGTAGAAAATGAAGTGACATTAGTTTTAAATTATTTGGAGGGATTTATTTGATAAGTGGAAAAGAATGATGAAGGATAAAAGGCAAGGAATCACTGGCCATGTGAAATCTTCTTAAATGGCCCTCAGGAAAGTTGGTATAATAGCAGCAGCTGAAAGAAGAGTGACCCAGGCTGTGCAGAGCTAAGTCCACATTTTTGAGAATAATAGGGTATGAAATAACATCAAAGAGAAGAGCAGGGTTGGAGAGATGGCTCAGCCGTTAAAGGCTAGGCTCACAACCAAAAAATATAAGAGAAGAGCAGCAACCAAATCATCATAGACACAGGTAAAGAATTCTCTAATTTCTGCTCAACAAGATACCAAGCCATCGGGGACTTTTAAACAAGGACAGTGTGGCAGCAACATTGTCTAGTTAAAATTTTTAAAAATATTTTATACTATTTCAAAAAAAATAAGACTGTAAGGAGAGTGGGATTATGGAGACCAGGTAGAGCAGCCTACTGATATGTCTCAAGGAAGACACGAGGATAATAGTACAACTAAGGCATACTTGTATATATGATGTATAGAAAGAACAGGCCCTCCACATCTTCAGACCTCTCATCTGCAGAGCCCACCAATAACAGATCAGTTCCTAAAACTATTTTCATTATTTTACATACCAATTATACTGGGTTAGTCATTACTTCCTAGCACAATGATCTAGTAACAGGCCTATGAGCTAGGCTTAGTCAACTGAAGCCCTTCGCAAGCATTTGCTATTTTAAGTTGGTGACAATGGCCCTTTATCATTGCTGTTCACTGACACCAATAATATACATTTTTTGAGCTCACTGTTTCCAGTACACGTGTTTCTAAGAGATGTGTTCACCAGAACACTGAGAAGCAAAGGCAAGTTAGATAAAAGAAGAGAGATAATTAAATTTTCAATCCATGGTTGATCTCTCCTCTCACAGGTCACAATAGTTGAAGTTGGAGTTTTTGTCACTAGCAAAAAAATGATTCAAACCAACAGATTTTCTCTTTTTTTTTCTTCATTGGGTATGGGAAAGAAACTAATAACAAGCAGAGGAATGTACTTTAGAAAATCCTGGTTTTAATTATATGGTCACTAAGAATATTTTTCAGTTTCTATCATAAAGTGAAAACTTGTACTTATGTGTTACAAGCACAGAAATGTGATCCCATAGTTAATGCTAGGAGTGTCTCTTGCCAGACACAGACATAGTGCTGTCTTTAAAATATCATATTAATGAGAAACTTGAAACCAGACATGTTTAAGTCTCCATTGGTGTCCTGCATTACTTCATCATTAATGGAAATGGCAAAAATCTCAATAAAAATTACTTCCAGAACATGAATGATGATTATACTTTTAAACAAATGTCATATAAAAATAATTTGCTTTAATCAAAGCATGGATCATTGCTATGATACCACATTTATAGTTAACCTTAGGAATTTCTTCATTTAGAGTAGCATGAATTCTAACTAGACGTAAGTACATTTCCTGAAAATTAAATCCACACAGTCTAATACCTTGAAAATAAAACCAGGTGTGAATGACTTCTAGTAATAAATTATGCAAGATACACTATCCAACTGTGCTTCATAATCTCAAGAAGTCTCAAGATATGTTCAGGCATTAGAAGCTTAAAGATATTCAAATTATGTTTCCTTATGTCTTTTATACCAAATTTAAACCAGTTTACTAAATTGTAGACAGAATTTCTAGCTACACATTCTTAATTTCCTAAAAATTATTGTTTACCAAAATTTCCACTATGTGACAGACCATCTAGTCTTTGACATAAGCTATATTTTTCAAAGCTAATTTCATTTAGGCATAAATGTGTAAACAATGAACAGCAGAGATATGGATTCATTCTTATGGATACAGTGAAGAGGCACACTGAGGTCATCTAACAAAGCTGAATTCAAATCTCGTTTTGCCACTTGAAGAGTAAGGTAGTGGCTATGGCCTGAGTGCCTAGGTCTCTCCAAATTGCAGGTTGAAATTTAATCCCCAATCCAATGATGTTAAGAGATGGGGGCTTCAGTGATGTTTCAGCCATGAATGAGTTATCCTGTGAACGGCCCTTGATGGCTCATGCTCTCCATCTTGTACCTTGTAAGGTCACAGCATTTCCTCCTCCAGAAGATATAAAATAAGACCCCATCCTGGAAATACAGGTCCCTATCAGACAGCAAATCTGCCTTTAGAACTGTGGAAAATAAACCTATCCTTTATAACTTAACCAGTATGCAGCAGTGTGCTAGAGTGGCAGGAAGGAACTAAGGCTTTCATCATAAGGAAGTTAGTGTGCTCCACTGGCTGATCTGTTAACTGGGTTTGAGTAAACGGTCTACACATTAGACTGCTCTATGAATGAAACTCTCAAGGCAAAGTCTTCATTCTCTTTCAACCTACTGCAGATCAGAAATGATGGAGTGGGTACACGTTACTCAAGAGTACCTTAATTTTTCAATACTAAATACTCATTTTAGAGTAGTATTTCAATTACCTTCATCACAACTAAATATTTTAAAATATTTAGATATGCCTATGAATTGAAATGTAAACACAGCAAATATTTCATGAAGTCCTGTGGTTCCAGCAGTATAGAACATACTGCAGGACTCCTGTAAATGATAAAAGCTATGCATGCTAGTAGAAGAAATTTTTATAGTTAATACCACATCATATGGCATCACTTTGCCAGATGTGAACAAAGTCTGAGAGTGTCAGGCCACAAATACCAGAGATAAATGAACCCAGAGAAACAGAATAAACACCAATTAACCTTTATCAAAGAAGATAAGAACAAATGTATAACACATCTACAATCTAGCATGGATCTCCAGGATTTTACTTCTAAAATTAACTCATCTAGAAATACTAGGTGGACTGGTGATGTTTTAAAAAGAAGAAATTCACAAAGATTAACAAGACCTCCTTTTAAAAATTTTCTATAGTGCCCACAATCAGGTAATTTCCCCCAAATTAGGCAGAATTATGAATGTGTTTAATATTGCTATATAATAATATAAACCAGTCCAACCTTCATTCCAGAGGATAGATGTATTTAGCCTTTTAAACTTTCAACTGCTGACCTTCTGAAGTTCCAACTAATATTTTTATTCTGCCTCAATCTATGCCTGAGCTATATAGAGAAATGTCTTAACAAGACCAATAATAAGAATACAGGAAAAGAAAAAGAAAAAGTTGCAAAAGTTGACTACAGTCCTGGCTGAAATGATCCCATATCCCAGTAGTAGTGATCCTCATGGCTCAGGGTAGGAAAGGACTTCACATACATTACAATTGTCATATGAGATAGGATAGTGCTGTGATTAAAACCATCTACAGTAGATGAGCACCAATGTCACTACTTATGGGAGCAACAACTGTTGAATCATATAGCCTATACTCATAAAGTTAATTTATAATTCACAGTAAATATATGTTCCATGTGAGGGTCTAGTAAGAGTATGTGACTGCAATACAATAGTAAAGCAGAAATGAGAAATGAAGCACAGTTATCATTGTATACAAATTTTCTAATTAAAATTTTGACTAATCTAATTGTGCTTCAGAAATAAATGAAAGCTGTAAAAATTAAAGATTTTAAAACAAGGTTATAAATGAGAAGAAGATTGCTATGAATCTACAGCAAGTCACAGGATATTTTTAAGTTGACTCCAACGTAATGTCTGTGAAAATCTCCCATCATGAAGGAATTAAGAAGTAACTGTATTTAGTCTATTAAATCTCAACATGTGTAGTCACTTTATTTTTTAATTCAATAACAATAAAGTGTCTTTAATATGACAGCATTTTATACAAATGAAAATACACATTGTGCAAAAATGAGATTTTATTTACTTTATGCAAAGCAAGTGGAATATAAAAACAAAGAGAATTAGTGAACTGAAGACAGAAGAGAAGAGGAAATGCCTACTTTTAAGAACATGGGGTCATAATGTCATAGCATGTTTGAAATTAATCCAAAATAAAAAGAAGTGATGACATTTTATCAACAGTGTACTTCCATTCAACAAGATTTTCTTTTTCAGTTTATTTCTGAATGGACTGAGCAATTCAGCAGAGTGCAGAGATAGTGAACTCCATTTGGGAGAATAGCATAAAAACCAAATGGTGAGCAGGCTAGGGTAATTTTCAGGGCCCCATGCAAATCAGAAATGCAGGATTATTTGATTAAAAAAAATACTTAGAAGTTCATAATAGTAGAAGTTAGTATTAATTAAGTGTGGGGTACTTCTAAACAAGAGGCTGAGGGCAACTGCACAGGGTATGTACCCGAGAACCAAGTTCTAATGGTAAATTTGGGAGAACAAATTGTTAACTACAATCCTGTTAAGAGTTGTGGGCATTGGCCGGGCGGTGGTGGCGCACACCTTTAATCCCAGCACTCGGGCGGCAGAGCCAGGAGGATCTCTGTGAGTTCGAGGCCAGCCTGGACTACCAAGTGAGAAACCCTGTCTCGAAAAACCAAAAAAAAAAAAAAAAAAAAAAAAAGAGTTGTGGGCATTTCAGAGTAGTTACTGTGGGAATATTGATTGCCAGGTGGTGATTGTAAGTATTAAAACACTAGGCCACAGGTTGGTTGTTTGTTTATTTAACCACATAATAAGAACCCTGTTAATATCTGAGGGCAGGTGCTTAATATATTCTAGGCAGATCATTTTTCTAGCAACAGATAGAATTAGCTGATAAACTTCCACTCTGATGCCTCAAGTACCCTTGTTTGTAAAACATAATGCACCATCATGTATGGAGGGCCTCAGCCATTTCCCCACCATTACAGAATTTTCTTTCATCCTCAGGTAGTATTTTACTGAAGTTTATGGAAGTTAACTTTATGGAAGCTATGTCCTAATTTAACACCTCTGCAAACTGTGAAGTTTTTTTTTTCTGAAGGACCTAAATAGAGGTTTATTAAAAAATTATACTTACTTACAACTTTTGGCTCAACAGCTTGTCTAAGGTTATATATCATATAAGATATTACATGGAAAACATTTCATTGCCAAATAGAGGTCCAATTAAAGAATATGATTCTCAAAATCACATTTTCTTTTCTCACACTGTGAAATGTTCTTAAAGTTAATTACTGATATGATTTGTGTTTAGAGGCATACATATATATATATATATATATATATATATATATATATACCTCTAAATGTGTTCTAAGCCCCAGGCACACTATATAATTATTGCAGAAGAGAAGGATGAATTACTTTTCTCCCTGTCTCTTGCAACACAACATTTAATTCCCTGTGTTTTAATCAGGAATTTCAACTTCGCCATGCAGCAGGACATCCCAAAAAGATGTTATGCACAACAAATAATAATAACCATTATTATCAAATAATGATAACCATTATCATTCCTGAATTGTCACTTGATTCAAGAAAAGAGTCTCATTATCACCCTTGTTTGTTATCCTAAGGTCACAAAGCCCTGTTGTTAAGCACATCCCTCACAATAGAAACAGGACCTTATTTGACCCTTTGAAGTATCACAGTTTAGTCTCAATAGCACCATCACTGTACTTGAATGCCTGAAATAAGCTTTTGGGCTACTGAATTTGTGATCTAATGTTATGCTCAGTAGAAGATGAGAGGATTGCTCCTTTCTTGTAACCTTCATAATTCTAAACTTCACAACTTCATTCTGTAGTTTCCTTTGCTGCAGACTATCAGAATGTCATCCAATTCTCTCAGCCTCTTGGATCATAGCTTCTTTGTCTAACTTTCACAAAAAGTTCAATTTCTTGTATTTAGACAAAACACACATGTGAGCACACACATACACACATATGTATGCATGTACTATACTCAACTAAATACAAGAAATTGAACTTTTTGTGAAAGCTAGACAATTAGTAGGGATAAGAGCCATAGACATTACAGTCCTATACTTAATATTCTTACTTCTCATTCTTGATTGAGGCTTGTGGATACTCAGTATAATAATGACCTTTACATCTTCTACTGCAGCACAAAATTTCCATCTTTTTCATCAGTTCAAACGGCTTTCCACTGAGTCAATTTCATAAAACCTTAATTTTTCTCCTGCTTGAAATTGTTATTGAGGAATTTTAGCTTCTGAACAAGTTTCTCAAAATCAGATTTCTCAAAATCTCTACATCCACTTGGCACTAGCTAAGTCCTTCCTCTTTTCCTATGCTTCACCACATGGTCAGGTAGTCTCTGCTGAGGAGAGAAAAAGCCGACTTAACAGGATTTATGTTGTAGATACGTCGACTGAGACTGGGAAACCCACATTAACTTGTTTTCTGTGTTCTGACTGGTTATAATTTTTATACAATTCCTGCTTTCTGTTGCAAACAAAAGGGGTGTATTTTGTTTGGGTTTTTTGTTTGTTTGTTTGTTTTTTGATGAAGGGTGAGGGCTACAATTATTTGTGGGTAGAAGGATGCACATTTAGAAAACAGTTAAGAATTACATAAATAAAAGTTAATAATAAAGTGCCAACAGTAAGTCTCCCTCTACGTTTCATGACTTCGCTATCCCTGGGTGGTTAGCTAGGTTTCCAGTACTAGGTGTTATACCCTCTTGTTCTGCGTGCCATAATTAGAGAGCTATTGGTTCCCACCAAGGTAGGAGTACTATTGTACTCTTAGGGTTATTCTGCCATGCTTTTTGTTATTGTGGTGACTTACAGGTATCATAGCTAGGTAAAACTATTCCTTTCTTCAGTTCTTTGGAAACTTGCATGAAGCCTTCTGATACCACTAATGGTAGTGCTCAGGTAGGAGCCTTTCAATTCAGATCTAGCAGGTCCTCTGGGTCTCATGTCCAAAGTATGTGATGTCTTCAACAATAAAGACTTGCCTTCAACCTCTAGAAGGCAAGCAAGGAACACAGCAATAGATTACACTTTTGGAGGAAGTCTCTTGAACATTTTTGATCAACAACTTGAAAGAAAGTTTCTCATTACTTGTATTGATGTTTTTGTTAGTGATAGCTCTTGGTAAGAAGATTGTCAGCCCAAATGGGATAACTTCATTTGAACTACATGTGTAATCATCATATGACTTGGAATGTCTTTTTTCATAGATCAATGGCAATGTTCATAAGAGGTAACAGGTGTTTCAAGCTCATGTTTTTCATTCCAAGCAGTCATCCAGTGGAAGAGCAAGTCAGCACTAACTCTGACCCATTAGCCTCTCCCCTTTCTATGCTGCTACTGCTTCTACTTCCTAAGCTCTTTTTTCTTTCTTTCAATGCACTGGTAGTAAATTTCTTAGACCTTAGGCTTGCCTTTGAATTCCCAGTCTACTACATCCATGTAGTTCCCACATTTACCTTCTATTTATTAGAATCATTGCTGCACTTAAGCCCTTTACCTTGTTGTCTGTGTTTGATAAACTATTCAGTTGATGTCCACATGCAAGTGGACCTCCCAGTGTTGCCTCACTCACTCCACTCTTAACTGCTCCCCAGCTTCCTGCTTTCCTTTGTGTTTCATGCTTATGATCCTATTTATTTCTTTAAAGTGTGTTTTCAGCATCACTTCTCTATGATTTTATCATGTTTTCAGCAGACCCCTTAACAAGAGCAAGTCTGTTATCCTTTGACTGTGTCACAGTTTTGTCCTTCTTCCAACATGATCCTGTATGGATATTTTACTCTACTATTCTAACTACCACCACAATTTAAGGCATTGTGTAAACTATGACTGAAATTATATCATACTTTTTTTCTGGTATGACATTGAACAAATATCAGCACTACACAAATGTATAGTGTTGTGGAATAATCTTTTCACACACTGTGAAGATGTGACACTCTGATTGGTTTAATAAAAAGCTGAAAGGACAATAGCTAGGCAGGATTTCCAGGCAGAGAGGACACTGGGAAGGAGAAGACAAAGACCCCAGGAGACACAGAACAAGCAGGATGGGCAATACAGAGGTGAAGTAATAAAGCCATACAGCACAAAGTAAATTAATGGAAATGGGTTAAGTTATAAGCACTAGTTAGAAACAAGCCTAAGCTAAGACCAAGCTTTCATAATTAATACGTCTCTGTGTCATTTTTTTGTGAGCTAGTGGCCCAAAGAAAAATCCATTTATAGTATCATCTTTAATTTAACCTTCTGTAACATACTTTGAGACAACTGTGAAAGCTGAGGAAAATAACAATGTAATAGGCAAATGATCTGGATAGTCATAATGAAGTATATTCTCTTTTATTTCTTTCTAGGTTACTACAAACCTTACAAATAGATTAAATTTGCTACTCATCTAAGAGCATAGGACTTATCATCCAACTTCATATTGGACATATTAGAGAAGTTTCCTAATTCTTAGTAATTAATTCCCAAACCCTATATATATGGCCCCCTACAACCTGGCAATTTTCCTAATGACTTGTGTTTAAGGCAGTAAGCACACCAAAAATGCTGCTGCCACTCAGAGAACAGTAACATAAGAAAGAACATACCCAGTGCTGAAAATGTTAATTTTAAATTCTACTGAAGAAAATCTAATATGTACTCTTAGGAAAAGTATCTACAATTTCTTTTGTTTGATAATTACTTTTGATACCAGCCAGGATTAAGATCATTTAATAATTCACCACACTGTGACATGTTACCAAAGCTACAATACTGTAGTATGAGATTCCACAAACTCCTACAGTTTTTTAGATTGCTACTGGTGATTCTGTTACTATCTTTGTGTTCTCACATAGATAAAACTAGTTTCCCAAGAACAGACTACTCTTTCAGTAAGTGTTTTTCTATTATTATACAGTGATGGTCAAAAATATTTCTTAGTTTACATCAGAAAAAATTGAACCTGCCAAACAACTTATCTCATCCTGTCTGTGCATTATTTCTGTTAGCTGTGGGGTGGGGGAGTTCCTGTTAAAAATGTCCAGGTAATGGCTCTCCTTCACTTCTAGTTACTTTTTAAACTTATCCAAAGGTAATTCAGTGCAGGATTTCTTAAAGGACAACGTAAAACCCTTTTTGGGTGTGAAGCTCTTTCCCATATGTTCTTCTATACCTACACCTCAGTAAAATATGTTCTCTGTTAGAAAAAAGGGAAGGAGGAGAGGAAGGAAAGAAGGGAAGTAGAGAGGGAGGGAGGAAGGGAGGGAGGGAGAAAGGAAGGAAGGAAGGAAGGAAAGAAGGAAAGAAGGAAGGAGCAGAAGTAATACATGCTTTTAATAGGTATGTCTATAGGATTAAATATCATTCTGAAACTTGAAAAATGGTTGTTTGAACACATTTTAAATATACTATATAACACTGACTTTTGCAATTTAAGTAGTGGAAATCATAAGGTTTCTATTACCACAATAATAAAGACCTTAATCACACACAAAATAATAAGTATTATACAATAATTCATGGAGTCATCAATGTTTTTAAAAGTCATTTCACTGAATTCACTCAAAGGGGACACTGAATATTACTGAAACGTCAGGGACCAAACATGAACCATGGAAAAGTACTAGCTAGGCCAGAGAACAAGCCACAGGCCCTAAACCAGATGTCCTCAAAAATAAAGAACATTCCTCAGTCAGGTAGGTCAGGTAGCATAGCAACAGAACAATGGGCCCTGACCAGTGACCTTATCACCTAGCACAACATCCTGCAGCCTCACGACCTGCACGTCTCCCCTCAGCTGCACGTCCTGCACCCTTTCCCTCCTTCCTGCCCCCTCCCCCTCCCATGCTATATAAGCCTTGCTGAGGAGAATAAAATTTGCAACTTGATCAGAACCCTGTCTTGCTGTCTTCCTTCATGTCTCCCTGTCCCTTTCATTCTCTCCCGCAGGTGGGCCGCCTCCATTGAGACCCCGCTGGCCGGGGCACTGAAAAGCACATATTACTTTCTAATAATATGGCTATTATGGAAAAATGAGATTTGGTTGTGAAGGGAAGATATTACCATAATATCACTCCACTGTGACTTAAGTTTTATAAAGAATAACTGTAATTTTGGTAAGAGATGTTGGTATTCTTCAAAAGAAACTGAACGATTAGATATTGGTAAAGAGTATAGTTTTTGAGTTGTAAGAAATAATGTATAGAAGAGATCTGATGTATATCACAATGATTATATATAACATAATATATACTTTAAAGTAGATCTTACATATTTTAACTATACTCACATGCATATGTACAGGGTACCTTTATGAGTGATATATGTGCTAATTAGTTTGATTGTGGTAATCATCTCATGTTTCCATATACCAAAAAATTACAGAATACACCCTAAATATAATAATTTTCAGAAGTCAGTTATATCTCAGCAAAGCTAAAATAAACAGGAAATAGAACCAGAAAATGTTACTCTGACTTGTGAAAAGTAAAGTTTTCAAGTTGGCCCATTGAAAGCAAACACACAAAACAAATAAAGGCTTTCTAGTAAGAAGGTTTTTAAAGGTTTTCTAGCCAGTGTAGATCTTCAAATTTCAAATCAACTCTCACAACCTACAGGTCTGAGTAAAGGCAGAGTTAATTGTACATTTCACCTTCTTTTTTAAAAGTTAACATTGTCTAAGTGGATAGAACCATGATAGAATTTTAAAACACAAGGGCAAGAATATAGTATAGAAGCTAAAAAATCTAATTCAAATGAAAATTAGATTTAAGTATTACAAAGACACTTTGGGACTTGTGTTGTGTGACACACGTGTGACATGACTCCTGTGGAGTCATAAACAAATGTCTACCTACCTCATATAGGGATCCAATGACAGGCCAAAGTAAGGATATCACTGAAGTCCGAGTTGGTGAACCAAAGAGTTTTCCTGGGATCTCTTACAGATATATGGGTGGGGGTTAATTACAGATGCAAAAATGACTCAAAGACAGCTCATCACCAAAGGCCTGTACCAACATAGGTGACAGGGGATGAAAGCTGAAAACCTGAAGCACACTGGACAACCTGCAGGCAGCCCCAGAAGTCGTAGAATACCACTTCCAGTCATCTCAGTACCTTTGAGTCTTCCAGGGAGCTTGACTTGTCTCTGCCCCTTCTAGGCATTTTTGCTTGTCTGAGAGTGTCTCACAAAAGTCCTTACTGCTTGTATTAGCTTAGGAAACAAGGGACCTAGTAAATTTGGTCAGTTTCAGAGACTTGCTGAAGGCATTAAGCTGTTTACATCCTGCTTTTTAAGACTTTCCTGAAGCATGGAATGTTTCACTTTCCTTTAGAACACTCTTGAGTTTTAATGATCTTCACTCCAATATGAAATGTTTGTCTCAGAGGAAACTGATTCACAACTAGTCATGCACTAGGTCACTGTCTAGTTCTATTAAATTAAAAAGAATACCAACTGGAGAAATAATATGGGTGAATAGTAAAAATAAAATCAATAAGAAAAGCACTAAAAGTGTGTGTGTGTGTGTGTGTGTGTGTGTGTGTGAGAGAGAGAGAGAGAGAGAGAGAGAGAGAGAGAGAGAGAGAACTAGGCAGAGTGAAACTGGTTACAATTGTGGAGGTAATTTCTAATTTAGAGCCTATGATCCTGCGACATGTGCAGTTATAGGTGACCACTGGCTAGAGAAAACACTCATCCTACATGGAAAAATCCTATATTTCCATGCAGAAAACTCACAAAGATAAATAGGTTCTTTTACATCCTTTTTGCCAACTTCAGGTATTAACTTATTGAATTGCTTGTATTTCTATTTCTTGTTCATATCATATAATAATTCTATTTGAAAAAGAAAGCTTATCATAGTTAGAAAAATAAATTTCATTGTCAATTTAAGGTAGAAATCTACACATTATATCTCACTTCTCATTAGGTAAGTAGTTGGCAAGAAGAAAATTTCACGGGAGGTCTAGGAAGCATGAAAAAGTCAATTAAAATAAATGTCTTGAAAAATCCATAAAGAAAACTGGAACATAATGTCATACAGTAGGTATTTTAGAGTCCATATGATTGAGCTCATATTTTTATCATTTCACCTAAGTCCCCAAAGCCAACAAAACACTTAGGTTTCTATATATTTCCCACTGTAGCTCCATATTCACATCTCCACATCTGTGGCCTTTGTTTACTACTGTTTTGCCACAGCTATTCCGGAATATTTAACTCTTCTATGATGCTTTGTCCAGTTGTAGGAAGATCTCTAATGCCATAAGATCTAGAAATGGTCTCTTTGCTCAAATACCACTATCTAGACCCCTGTGGTAAGCACTGTGTGCATGCACCCTTTCTGTGCTCTCTGCTAGGTAGGACCAAATTTCTCAACTGGATCCTCCCCGGGAGCCTTGTGAGAGCAGGGGTTGCAAAGCTTCTTCAAACTCTAACACTTGATTGGAGTCAAAGTTCTTCAGTCTTCTATTTCCTTCCCCCTAGGGGCTCTAAGCTGCTGTTCTTTGAAGTGTCTGTGTAAAGACCCTACTATCTCTTTACACGATTGAAAATAGTAGTCACTAAGAAAAAGAAAATATCACAGACATCACCTCAGTTTTATTTAACAGTAAAACAGGTTCAAGTAGTCTAATACTTTGATTAACAATCATCCAACAGTTTGGACAGCTATATTGTGAAGGAAGGATTTAACAATCGTTTACAAATGCAAGGAAATCTTCAACTGTCCATGGCTTTTCAAAGTGAACAATTGAGCCCCTGATTTATTTATTTGTGAAAGTTTTTATTGACTCTTATGAAGTGAAATTTGTTTTTCTATATGGGATAGAATTTCTCTGTGAAGAAAGGAATACACTGGCTACAAATTTTTACTAGCCATGTTATGTTAGAATTTGACATAGTTTCCAGTTATGACAGCTTTGTTATTTTAAAAATACACAGGTATAACTAAGGTAACATCATAAATTTTTAAAGTGAAATGTAGGTTTTATGATTTATAATTCGTAACAATTATTACTGACTCAGAAAACACATATACCACATTACATAGATTAGAATGACTCTTAACTCTAACCTTATTTCTCTATTCTTTTAATGATCTTTCTCTTCAATGTTCTTTTCTCAAAGATAATGTCAGTATCCAATCATTGCTTATGTATCATAGTTGCAAAGTTACATTTGATTCAAATGAAATAAGCTATAGCAATTTATTAGAGGAATGAGAAGACAAATTATTTGTTCACATGGTTTATGCCCAGTACTTGATGAGTTTATCACATTCAACAGACACTTAGAAGAACCGTGTACTTGTTTTCATCAAATATTCAGCACAATATCTATGATTCTAGTTCACACATAAGCTGTCCCCCCCCCCATATATCTCTACAACCAAGCTTTGACCTCTGTGAGGGCAAGACCTTGTCCCTGGTTGACAACCATTTTCAAAATACAATTCAATGATGCTACATGGTGTGTATAAAGGCGGAAAGTATTCAAAGGATGGAGTGAATTAATTTAAAACATCAAGTTGACTGAAAATTAAATGTTTTACTTATATAATGTGAAATTTCATTATTATAATGTAAAAAAAGATTATTAAATTGACTATTTTTTATAGCAAATATGCAGGAATAGTAATTCAAGAGAAAAGAACTAGCAGGCATAATAGAAAAAAGTGACCATGAAAATTGGTTTTTAATTTTCTGACATTAAAAAAGAAAATCTGATTTATCACAGTTATTCATAACTGAATTATTTTTCTGATTATTTAATTAAGACCTGATTTTATAAACATTTGTTTTTAAGTCCTCAAGGAAATAAAAAATATCCAAAACATAAAAGAGTTAATGTTATATGAAGAAGCACAATGAGCCCCATAAGAAACTAAAATATTTCTTTAACAATCAGTAATGATATATCAACACACATGAGGTCCACTTATTTGGATCCTCCTGCCACCCTGCTCCTCATTACCTGTGGCAGGTTCAAGAGCTGTCCCTGAGGTCATGCGAACAGGAGAGCTGTCCCTGCTGATCATAACTGCAGCACTCAGGAGAGTGGCCCCTGCATCTCACCTGGACAACACAGTAGAGCTGGCCCTGTTGGTATAGGTGTGGGTGAGCCATCTCTGAGAGCTTGAAAGCAGAAAAAGCAGCCCCACCCTTTGCTCCATGCTGCGTAAGGTGAACTGGTCAGGGCAGTGCTGGAGAGCTCACCGTGGGTAGGACCAGGGAGAGCTAGTGGGCTGGCCAATCCTCCAACCACTCAGTCCCAGAACCAGGGCTGTGAGTTGGCCCACCAGAACACCCACCTCATCTATAATCTGTTGGAGCAAGTGAAGGAGCTGGTCCTGCAGACCCAAAGCTATAGGATCTCCGTGACACAGGACAATAACAGGATTTTCAAGAGGAGTCCCATAGAGGACCCAGGGTTGACAATATAGCAGAAACCAGAAGACTCAAACCAGACCAGTGACTCTTTGCAATATACACTTGCAAGTAAAGATATGTGGACTAAAGGGTATACTGTGTGACTCACTGTGTCACACTACAGCTTCCATATCAAGATTTTTCTTTTTCTTTTTTTTTTCTTTCCTCTTAAATTTTATTTTATTTTGTGGGGGAGGTTACAAGGACAGAGGGCAGATATAAAGGGACAGGGAAATTAATGGGATCGAGTTACATGATGTGAAAACCGCAAAGAATAAACAAGTTAAAAAAGAAAGAGCCAGACACAGTAATAGGAGCCTGTAACCTTAGAACTGGGGAAGCAGAGACAGGGAAGTCCATAAAAGTCATTGGCCAGTTGTGTGGCCAGTCAGTCTAGCAGAGTGGATGAGCTGATTCACTGAGAGATCCAATTTGAGAACAAAATTTTTTAAAGATGAGAAGCTTTTAGAGAAAGACACTTGGCGTTGACCTCAGACCTCCACATTCATGCACATATGTGTGTACCCACATCCATATGTGGACATACCTATACTAGCAGGTATATACACCACACCACACACACAGGCAGTGCATGCCAAAGAGCTAAAATACTGAACTGCTTAAACAGAACATATTTCAGTATTAATAAAACTGTAACAATCCTGTACTGTACCAATTAGAGTTGTTATTGAATTAGAGACAAGAAGATTCTTGCTAGATCCTCTACAGCATCACTGTGTGCAAACATACACTCTGTAGCATACAAGCCTATGTGAGGGGACAAAAAGCGACATTTTGTTGAATGTAAATTGAAGTTTGGCCTGTAGCATCAGCATGTTTCCACAACGGAAATAGCAACATCTTCCATTTCACCTTTCCTCTTCATTTACAATTCAAGTTGTCTGGTTATATTTTAAGGCTTACTCTTGTTTAACCCATACCAAATCTGTTGTATCCTTGTGTTGTGAAGAATAAAATGATGGCTAGATAATACCATTGGAAAAGATTAAACAGTAATCAAAGAAGAAAAACAGTTGACAAACCACGCCACCACCCACTCACAGATCCCTTCTGCACTACATTCAATCTCTACCCAGGGATATCACCCACATTCTTATCCAGTATCTACCTCTGGTGAATCTCCCTAACCGTCTCTTACCCACACCTTCTCCCCAACCCTCCAGAGCTAGCCCAGATTGCACATGCAGTGACCCAATCTAGTTTAGCCACACCTGCCCGTGCCACAACCTACATCTAGGAATCCTGCAGAACCAGCCTTACCGCCACCACCCGTAGATTCCTGTTGCACCCCATCCAACCTTTCTGTCAGGCCATCTTCCACATTTTTCTGCAGGGTCTTCTGGCCTTTCCCCATCCACACACCCTCCCACAGACCTAACTATGTTCCACATCTGATAACCCAGCCTACTCTGTGCCCCACCCACCAACCCCACCCACGCCGCCCCCATCCCCCTCCTGTCTTCATAGAAAACAATATCTAAGCTTCTGCAAGAGTCCTTCCTAACTACTCCCTAACCCATAAGTCACCACCATGCCACATGCAACTTTTCCACCCAGCCATATCTATTCCCACAGTCCAGGCAGAGAGCAGGGAGTACATCCTATATACCAGCCTAGTTCCCTCTATCTACCTGACTTCACTCTGCTCAAGTCATTTCCAGCATCTAGACCCAACCTGCCCACACATTCTCTCTTCTGTCCCAACCCACTCTGCTCATATGAGACTTTGAATTCACAATAGAAGTCTATATGCCTACACCTTATTGGAAAATACAAACAATGTGAAAGATTGACCCAATATGTTCTTGCCACAACCTACCAGTCATGTAGAAATGTTTGGCTTCATCTAGATGAACCTCAGAACAGAATTTAAAAGAACAATCACAAACTTCATCAAAGAATTTAAGGAATTTAAAGAACACACACACCAGCTCAATGAAATTTAGGAAAATAGACACCTGGATGATGCTCAAGAAATACAGCCATAAAGCTGATGAGAATGACAAAGACAACCAAAGACATGAGAATGAAATCATATAAGCAGATAGAAACACTGAACAAGACTCAAGATGAAATGGCAACGGAATTAAAAATCCCTACAACTCAATGAGAAGAGTCAGAGGAAAGCCTGATGAGTAGAATGAATCAAGCAGAAGGCAGACTATCAGGACTCAAAGATAAACTAGAGGACCTAGGCCAAATAATCAAAGAATATGGAAATTAGCACACATACAAACACACACACACACACACAAACACACACACACATGCACGCACACGCACACACGCAAGGAACATACAGGAAATGTGAGACAACATGAAAAAAATAAGATCTTCAAATTGCAAGTATAGATTTGAAAGAGGAGATCCAAATCAATGATACAGACCAGTTATTCAATAAGATCGTAGAAGAAAATTTCTGCAAACTGTAGAAAGAAACACCCATGCAGATCCAAGAAGCACACCAAACACCAAACAGACAAGACCAGAAAAGAAATCCTCCCAGCATGTGGTGGTTTGAAAGAAAATGACCCCCAAAGGGAGTAGCACTGTTAGGAGGTATGGCTTTGTTGGAGTAGGTGTGGCCTTGATGGAGGACGTGTGTCACTGTGCGGGTCGGCTTTAAGGTCTCCTATGCTCAAGCTACTCCCAGTGAGACATTGCCTTCTGATCAAGATGTAGCCAGCACCGTGTCTGACTGCATGCCACCATGCTCTCCACCATAATGATAATGGACTGAACCTCTGAACTGTAAGCTGCCACCTCAATTCAATGTTTTCCTTTATAAGAGTTGCTGTGGCCATCGTTGTCTCTTCATGGCAATAGAAGCTCTAACTATGGCATAGTATATCATAGTTAAAACACTAAGTGTATATAACAAAGAAAGTGTATTAAAAGATGTAAGAGAAAGAGAGAGAAAAGAAACACAAGTCATATATAAAAGAAAACCCATCAGAATAACAGGTAGTTTCTCAGTGAAAAGTGAGAAAGGTAGTAGAGCCTGGAACAATGCATTCCAAGTTCTAAAAGACTATGACAAGCCAGCCTAGACTAACATAATCAGCAAAACCATCCATCAAAATTTAAGAAGAAAAAGAAAAACAAACAAACCAACTGTCCCACAATGTAAATTGAGACAAATTATTTAATATACCAAACAGAAAGAAAATACAGGAATTGATATGTGAGGCTGAAGAGAGAAATTAACACAGCAGAAAGCCTATGGAAATAAATGAGAAGCCATAATTATTAAAACACAAAGTACCACTGAGAGCACAAACAACACCAAAATCAACAATAACTTGGAATAGCAATGGCCTCAATTCTCCAATAAAAAGACACAGACAGGCTGACTGAGTCATCAAGAAACAAAATCTACCTGTCTGTTGTTTACAAGAACATATCTAAGGTTTAACCATAGGTGCCGCCTTAGAGTAAAAAGATGGACAAAAAGCATGAAACAATAGCCTCTGCATCTGTTCCTATCTCCAGGTCCTTGCCCTTTTTGTGTTCCAGTCCTGACTTCCCTCAGTGATGGACTGTTACCTGGAAGTACAAGCAGAAATGCATCCTTTCTTTCCAAGTTGCTTTGGTCATAATGTTCCATCACAACAATAGAAGCCCTAACTAAGACATGGAGTGAGGGTGCAATAGAGAGGGGAATAGCAGGGTACAGGTAATCTGATCAGGGAAATGGGAAAAGGGGGGAAGGGTTCTAATTTGGGAGGAGGAGGTCAGAGTGTATAATACAGTAAGGATGTCTGAAAAAGCCATAAGGCATCATACAACTAGCTATCTACCTAAAAAACCCTATAATATATGTGAAACTATATATAAATATATATTTGTAGGTTAAATGAATTTTTTTTAATTAGAATGACAATGCTCCCTCCAAGAGCCAAAGACCACCTAATAAAAATCCCAGCACCAGGCATGAGAAGCCTTCTTTTGAGTGGTTGCTCAAAGTTGTTCAAGAAACTCTCCAAATACTATTACCATTGCCCTTGGTTGGACCCCAGAGTTCATGGAAGCTAAATCCCTATTGCAGAAGACACTGTGCACTGAAGACACACTTTCCAAAGGTCCCTGAGCTGGAGTTAACCTAAATACTTGCTCCTTGAAGACACCATGCAAGCTTCCAAAGGAGGGAAGCAACCACTTGTTGCAGTCATGTGTAATATTACTTACATGTATGATTTCAAGGCTAATTATTTGGTATTAGATAATAGTTGGTATGTTCTTCCCTGGGGGACACAATTCTCTGGCTTTCACCATTTGTAATTGCTCATAGTTCTTTGTGTAATTTTGGGACCTCATGTTCTTTTCTCCATCCACTTTAGCATGTTGATTGGTGTTGTCCTTGTTCAGCTGATTTTTGGCCAGTCATGTTGGTAAGACTTTACAGGTGTAGCCTCTGACATTCCTAGGAGACCCAATGAACTCACTGATCCTTTGGCTCTTACAGTCTTACCCACTATATAAAGACACTAGAAATGATTTATTTATTCTAGTGATAGGTGCTTATATTATTTCAAGATTTAGACTATTATAGTCAATTATGCTATGAATATTATTACCTACATTTCTTGGTGCATGTGATTTTTAGGTGTTATACATTCAAATAACATTTTTCAATGACCATGAATTTCAAAGAGAGCAAGGAGCAGTCTATAGGAGGATTTGCTAGCAGAAGGGAATTGGGAAATGTTATAATTATAATATTTAAAAGAAAAGAAATAATTTTTAAAATGTGATAAAGAAAGATTTGTACTTTAAGCCATAGATGAGTTATCAGTAAGTTTAAGTGTAGAAAACATGGAAGTGTGAATGAGAATTCCTGGAAAGATGGTGTGTCTGCAAAGACTGCTTGACTGATTAGAATTTCAGTGATTGTGGGAAAGTGGGAATGTTGCAGGTCCAGAGCTTTAGTCAATTTATCTTGGACTATCTTTGGTCCCCTAGCCATTTTTTCCACTCCTGTTAGTAACAATCTGTGGCTTACAGATAATAATCATATGGACCACATTAGCTTAACAAAAGCTTAGTTGCCATCAAAGGTCTAAGAGTACACAGTTCTCCTCGTTTTGATATTTCCTGCCTACCTGATATACCCATTAGTATCTATGAAAACTGTCTTGATTTATGGCTTTCCTTGTTCTATTACAATAAAAATTTCATGAAATTGCTACCTCATTGAAACACGTTATTTGGAGAAAGTTAAATCCATGTTCCTGGACTAGGGTTACTCGTAGTTAAGTCCAGAATAAGCCATCTCTTTTATTCCGTTGAGGTGAGAGCTGTTGAGATGAAAGTTGTCAACGTAATTCTAAAATTACAAATATTCCACTAAAGAACAGTTCCTTCCTGAAACAATGGGGTGTCTTGTGGAAACACAGGCAAATTGAAAAGAACAGTAGACGTAAAGTGTAATCAGACAACTCTTCAGCTCAGGATATGTGATTGGTCATTGTTGGTTTTCCTGTTCTTTCATGACAGCTGCCATACACCATCACAAACATTCTAGAGCACTTCCAGAAGACTTTACTAAGAGAACTGTGTTCTAACCCCCAATCAGAACATCTCAAACTTGTAAGAAAACACAGGTCTGTAACTAGAATGTAGGAATATAGATATCCTAGTTAAATGTCACATCCTTCTTCGGGACGAATAAGGCTTCTATCCAACAAAAATTCCAGGCAATGCATTTTTAGAGAGTGGGCTGCAAGACAATCAGTATTTTTTTTTCTTTAAGGCCATCAGCTTCCTGTCCTCACAGACACTTCTGCAAGAGTGAGGAGAGACAGTTCATAGCAAAGAAGGGACAGCAGTAGGCACAGGACACCCAAACTGTCTGGCATGATAAGGTTTTTCATGAGACAGCTAAGAAGGTAACTGGCCTAATTAACTGGAACAATGCTGTGACTTTAGAAGTGTATTCAAAACATGAGAAAATGATCAGTCTACTAGAGGAAGACAGCTGAAGGAAGACATACACCTAAAGTACGTTTTCTGCACCTAAGGCTCAGGGATTATTGTGTGGAATAGGGAGCAGAGAGATTATAAGAGCCAGAGGAAAAGGAAGTTTGCTGTTAGTGGGTGGCTCCTAGAAATGTCAGAGAAGCTATACCCATGAAGGCTCATTAACACGGCTGCCTGAACAATGATGATCCTAGTGTATCTGCTCACACGGGGAAAGGATAGCTCACCGGGTCTCAACCCTATGCAAATGACTATGGGTAACTGTGGAATTCTTAGAGTGGGAAAAATGGTTTTCCCCAGGGAAGAGGCCTCCTAATTGGTTATCCAATATCAGGTGGTAAGCACTGAGATCATACATGTACAAGCAATGTATTAGATGTATATTGTTACATATACATATATGTAAAACAAAGAAAAAGAGGCCATGAATTTGAGGGAATGCATGGGATGGGTTGGAGGATAAAAGGGAAGGGGAAAAATAAAAGAATTATAATTTCAAGAACTAAAAACCACATATTTTAAAAGAGAGTGGCTTGTTCACTATGAAGCTGCTCAGCAAGAACATGCCCTAATTTCCAATGGCTTCATACATGCCACATAAAAATAACATGTTTTGATTTCTAGATCTTTGTCACTGGTATCCCGGAAAGGTACAATCAAATTATAATACTCTTGTCCATTCCCTAATTCCTAGTTCTTGTTTACTTGAGGAGGAAAGAAGCAAAGAGTAAAAACTAGAAGTAAAACCTGGCGAGTGGTGGCGCACACCTTTAATCCCAGCACTTAGGAGGCAGAGGCAAGCAGATCTCTGTGAGTTCAAGGCCAGTCTGGTCTACACAGTGAGTTCTAGGACAGCCAGGGCTGTCTGAAAAAAACAAAATAAAGCAAAAAGATAAAAAGATTTTTAAAAATAAGAAGTAAGTGAAAGCTCTGGTACTGCCTTCTTCACACATACAAACCCTGAGGTAGAGTTACAACCACTATTGTGCAGAGAGAAGAATACGAACCAAGTTGTTCAAATGATCTTAGTCAAACTGTACCAATCTGGACTCAGGATTTCAAAGGAAGTTGTGGTATTCCCAGGGGAGTAATAAAAGAAAAGTGATTTCCTGTAGATGTAACCAACCGTCTTATTAAATAAGAAACACAGAGCCGATTCAGAGAAGAAAGCCAAGAGGTCAGAACTAAGAGCCTTACCCGAGCCCGGCTAGCTCAGTCGGTAGAGCATGAGACTCTTAATCTCAGGGTCGTGGGTTCGTGCCCCACGTTGGGCGCCAAATGTAGATGTAACCAACCGTCTTATTAAATAAGAAACACAGAGCCGATTCAGAGAAGAAAGCCAAGAGGTCAGAACTAAGAGCCTTACCCTTCCTGCTTCAGCTATCCTGCTTCAGCCAAGAGAGCTCTCCGAAAAAGAGACCTACTTCCTGTGTGTACGTCTTTAAATAGTCTAGATGTTCTGCCTTCTCATTGGTTGTAAACTAAACACGTGACTGCTTTGTCATTGCCTGTATGTACCGCCCTCCAGGTCCTTAAAGGCATGCGCCACCACCGCCACGCACTTGCTATGGCTCTATAACTCTGACCCCCAGGCAACTTTATTTATTAACATACAATTAAAATCACATTTCAGTACAAGTAAAATACCACCACAATTTCCCATAGTTTTTATTAATATTGGTTTTATTTAATATATTATCTAGATGTTTCTTATGTATTGATATTGCCATTCTAATTATGAATATTTTTATATTTACATATAAAAATTTCTAATACTAACCAGAATGATTCATTTGTTAAATAAAAATTCCCCACAGACATGGCAACAAGCCATCATGAGAGAGTCAATTCCTCAACAGAGGTTCATTCTTCCCAGTTGACTCTGGCTTGTGCCAAATTGATTGGGACACCATGAGACTGATGAATAATCAAGGAGTGCTATCTCTCTGGACTGATCGTTGTCTAGCCACTAGACCCTAGTATCTAACGGCTATTTAATTAATATGAAGATATAAAAAGAAACTGAAGGGAAACAAAAAATAGGAGAATGTATGCATGTGTCCTAACCAAAACAAACAAACAAACAAGAACCCAACAACTGTGTAATAAAAAGACAGATACATAGTGCTAGAACAGAACATAGGACATAACCCAAGTTTATTTTAATGATTATGTAAAAAAGTTCCACAAATGGATTGAGAAGAAACCTATCCTAGAGAAGAAACCAAGATGCAGCAGCTATCCAACACAGGCTTCCAAGCTTTCTGAAATGTTCAGTTTTGGAAACAGCATGGAAGCACACACAGGATAATGTAGGCTTGTCAGGGCTCTCATCTGAAAATATAAGACAACTTTGAAGTAAAATATCATACTCTACAGAACATTGTATTATATCCATAGTCAAAGTAAATGCAGATTTTTTTAAATTGGGCTGATGTTTCTTCAAATATATAGCTATTTAGAAAGAAAAAATCCAAAGTTTAATGATGTTCCTCAAATATTCTTACTTTATCCTTCATTAACTTGACTAAAATCTTGAACTAATTCATGTTTAAGCCTATGACATTAGCTAGCATTTGCTTAAGTATTTTGGTCTCAACAGCAGCTTTTTAAGTTTGAAAGAATTACTCCAGGCAAATAAGTCAAGGTTAGTATTATGCACGGTTTCATGTATTTAAAGCAGGGCCCTGCTAAATTACCCTGGATGGTTTCAGATCACAAACCTCCCAACATGGTCTCCTAAAGAGCTGCCATCAGATCATTGTACCAAACTTGCTTCATGGTTTCTTATTTTTAGGTGAGTAGTAACTAAGAGATAGATTTTATATTTTCTAAATGAAAATCCTATATTTTAAATTGTTGGCAAACATGTAAAGACTCCAAATTTCAAGTGGTATTTGAAATATATTTGTTGAATACAGTTTGTTAAAATGTATTTGTCTTATAACTCACATGCTATTAATTACATCATTATGGAGTTTATAGAGAAATAAGTCAATAATCAGTTTCCAGATGGTGGCACTGTTTTAGAAGATTATGAAGCTTTTAGGAGGTGAATCCGGCCTTTGCTGGAGGAAGTGAGCCACTATGCCAGGCCTCAGGCCTTATAGGCCAGCCCTACTTCCTGCTTAGTCTGCTTCCTGACTGGAGACAGTGTAATCAGCAGAAGCTCCTGTTGTGGTGCCTTCCCTGCCTGGTGCCATGTCTTTTCCACCATCACGGAAAGGTGCCCTCAACTCATAGGCCAAAGTAAGTTTTTTGTCCCTTAAACTGCTTCTTGTCCCAGAAACAAGAAAAATAACTAATAAAATGGATGAACAAATAACAGTAAGCTGTAGTAAACATAATTTATAAGATTCATAAGTCATAGCCAGAAGGTACACATCTTTAATTGCAGCACTCGGGAGGCAAAGGCAGGCAGATATCTGGGTTCGAGGCCAGCCTGATCTACAACCCAAGTTCCAAGACAACTATGGCTACACAAAGAAACTGTCCCTCTGTCTCAAAAAAAAAAAATCATTAGAAAATTACATACAAATACTACATTCCTAGGATACTAAACCCCCAAATACATAGTTAAATAATTAAATGTCTTGAATTGTCTTGATTTTAGGAAACAAAGAGAGAAACTCAGGGTCAATGAAAAGAGGGTGTTGAGCTGGCAGAGTTGATGGGACAAGCAATTGCTTTTATACTTTGCTGCAGCAAGGCTGCAGATTTCATGAATATTAATTTAAATTTCATTTTAAATAATTTTATTTTAATTAGAAAATACATTTATAATAAAGAATTTTAGTGTCATTTCAGCAACATTAAGTAGATTTAAATTGCTTTTTTTTTCTTTTAAGTTTTATTGATTCTTTGTGGATTTCACAACATGCTTCCTGACTCCACTTGTCTCCCCATCCCCTCACATCTGCCCTCTGCCCATGTAACCTCCCCACTAAAACAAGACAAGATTTAAAAGAAAAGGCAAAAAACAAACTAACCAATCAAACAGCAACAAAGAGAGAGAGGAGAGAGAGGGGGGTGGGTGGAAGAAGAACTGTGGAAGGTAAGGTTTGTTGAGGTAAGGCTGGAGAGATGGCGCAGTCGTTAAAGGCTAGGCTCACAAAATTGTTTTTTGTAGCAATCTCCAAACCATTTTCGTTTTGTAAAATTGAAACTCTATACTCATTAAACAGCTTATTTCTACTTCTTGCCCCTGGAAACTACTTTCTGGTTCTGAATTGGCTATTTTACCTACTTCACATATAAATATTCTATCACCTGTGGTATCACAGCTGATTTATTCATTCACCCAGTTTTGAGTATCTGATGTCTTTCCACTTTGGGCTATTATTAACTCTGAATACATATTATAACTCAAAGTTTCTCCTGTTGCTGTTTTGCTTTTGTATAAACCATGAAAATGAAGTTCATGGCTTATTACATCTGATTTTATTATAAATATGCAGTTAGATATAAAGCTTGTACTATGATGCCTGCTGTATGTCCCCATTCAGTACTGAATGTTTCTGCTTATGTGTAGAGAATGTTGCTACAATGCTAAGGCATTATATCTAACTCCAAACAAGTTACGACTAAATCTAAATTTGCTATGAACTATAAGATGATGGAATTTTGGAAAGTGATTTGATCTTGAGTGCTATCTCACCATGGATTACTCCTCAATGTGTTTAAAATTGAATGGACTGTGAAGAGGTGTTGAAAACTGTGGAAGGTAGGGCCTAGTGGGAAGAAGTGTGTCGTTGGCTGTATGCCACTGAGAGACATATGTGCTCATTAGATTTAACCCTCAACTTGACAGAACTCAGGATCACTCGGCAAGAGGGTTCCTGTGGAGAAGCTGTCTAGATCAGGTTTGCCTATGGAAATGTCTGTGGGAGATTGATGTGGTTGTTAATTGACATAGGAAGACCCAGCCCATTGTGGAAAGCACTGTTACCTAAGCTAGGTTCTGAACTGTGAAAGAGTAAAGAAATCTAGGAGCAAGCAAGTAGGCAGCCTAGCCTGTTTCTCTCTGCTCTTGGTTGTGTCTATTGGTTGTCTCAAACTCTTGATTCTATGATTTCCCTGGAATGATGGAATGTAACCTGGAACTGAAATAAGCCCCTTCATCCCCTAATTTTCTTCTAGTCAGGATGGTTTTTTGTTTGTTTGTTTTTCGAGACAGGGTTTCTCTGTGCAGCTTTGCACCTTTCCTGGAACTCACTCTGTACCCCAGGCTGGCCTCGAACTCACAAAGATCCGCCTGCTTCTGCCTCAGAGTGCTGGGATTAAGGCGTGCGTAACCACCGTCCAGTTTGATCAGGATGTTTCATCACAGCAACAGAAATAAAATGAGAGCACAGTTAGTACCCTGTCCCCAATGTCTTCTCCTCCCTACCTGCTTGGTGTTTGGTTTGGTTTTGTCTGCTGGCCATCACTGAATAATCCACCTCTTCTCTCGCATGTTCCTGTCACCATGGTGTTCTGCCTGATCTCAACACCAAAGCAGTGGAGGCAGGCAAACACGGACTAAGACCTCTAGCACTGTGAGCCAAAATAATCTTTCATCCTTTAAGTCTTGTTCTCTATACTTTGTCTTAACACTGGAGTACTGACTAGCACATTAGTCAAGGCAAGTGAATAACAGAACACATAGTGAAAATAACATTGTATGATTTTCATGGTTACTGCATAACAACTGTTGGCTTATTATTAATTCTATATTGTGACAGCAACTGACACATAATGGTGAGATATATTTACAATCATGTACACAAAACATTTATTATCAAACATTAGCATTTGTCCCAACTTTGTGAACTTAGTAAACACCTTCACAACAGCGCATGTTATCTCTTCCATCTTCCACTATGTTGTGAATAAATCTCTTCTATGATCTAACAAGCAAAAATGGTCTTTCCTTTTCCTTCCCTACTTAAGCCTATATATTGCTGCACACTACCATCCATCCACATTTTGTGTCTCACTGCTTTTATTTCTAGGAGTTTAAAATTCTTTTCCTTTATATTTCTAAAGAGCAGAGTTTATACCTTCGTTTATCTTTCTGTTACTCACTAAAAGACTTAAAGGAAGTATTTGCTAAGTTAAATTTATACTTCAAATTACTTCATGCTTTGTAATATATGTAGCAGATCTTTACAATAGTCTTAATTATTATTCATACATAAATAGATAAATATAGCTGGGCAGCGGTGGCGCACGCCTTTAATCCCAGCACTCAGGAGGCACAACCAGGCAGATCTCTGTGAGTTCAAGGCCAGCCTGATCTACAGAGCAAGATCCAGGACAGGCACCGAAACTACATGAAGAAACTCTGTCTCAAAAAAAACAAATAAATAGGTAGGTAGGTAGGTAGATAGATAGATAGATAGATAGATAGATAGATAGACAAACAGACAGACAGACAGACAGACAGACAGACAGATAGATAGATAGATAGATAGATAGATAGAAGAGGCTTTACAATATTAATAGTTTATTTGATGAGTCTTAAGATTTAAAACTTACCTGTTTTTAAAACATGCCTACTATTTGTTAAAGATAAAAATGTATATGAATCTAAGATTCTCTGGAGAGGACAACCAAAGCAATATACAGAAATAAATTGGATGCCAGTGTTAAATAAGTGCAACTGATATCTCTAACAGCCACGGGGAGCTATTGTCTCACACAGTGAGAGTTGGAAGAGTATCAGAGTTTATCTGGCCACATGGTTTTACAATTTTATTTTTGTTTCCTCAATAGTCAGATATGAGTTTTGCACTATCCACATGAATTACTTCAGTTTCCAAATAAACCATACTACGTACCACCTTTGGCAATTTTCACCTCTGTCTTTCTGTGTATAATCTTCTTCCTGGCAGCTGGCATAGTGAACCTCTACATACTCTTCAGAATAGTTCAAATGTGCTTCAATAAAGCCTGCATCATTTCTTCTTCTAACAGCAGTAGAAAGGAAGACTACCAGCATGTTGACTTCTCTGTAGCCATGTGGTCCTGCGCTTATGGCAGTGCTCTGTTTTCCTTATTTTCACTTGGATATTTTAGTATTTTATGTTTCTTAAGTGCTGAAGCTACACTTCACTCATAATTAATTTTCAGCCTCTACTATATCAAGCAAACAATAAAATGTTAATATAAATGACTTATATAAATGGTTGCATAAAGAATGTGAAAACCATCTTAACCTAAACTGTCTCGACAAACATCAAAAAGTTTTAAAAGAAATCAGACACAGTTGTAATCTCAGCATTTTGGAGGTGAAGGTAGAAAGAGCACCATTTTTTTTTATTAAGAATTTTTTATTCATTTTACATTAACAATCACAGATCCCCCTCTTCCCTTCTCTTGCCCCTCCAGCCTCCCCTTCCCCAATCCACCCCCCATTCCCTCCTATAAGAAGGTAAGGCCTCCCATGGGGAATCAGCAGAGCCTGGTACATTCAGTAGAGAAAAGTCCAAGCCCCTCCCCTTGTCTCCAGGCTGTGCAAGGCATCCCACCATAGGTAATGGGCTCCAAAAACCCAGCTCATGCACCAGGGATGGATCCTGATCCTACTGTCAGGGGGCCCTTTAACCAGATCAAGCTACACAATTGTCTTGCTTATGCAGAGAGCCTAGTTCAGTCCCGTGGAGGCTCCACAGCTGTTGGTCTAAATTTCATGAGTTCCCATAAGTTTGGTTTGATTGTCTCTGTGGGTTTCCCCATCATGGAAGATCACCATTTTGCAGCCAATTTGGTCTATGTGGGAGACTCTGTCTATAAATATAAATAAATAAACAAACAAACAAATAAAAAGTTGATGAATGTATATTTAAGGATACTCATAGTAAATATGAAATGTCTTTCTGTGTCTTGCTATTATTTATATCATCTCTGAATTATCTGTTTCTAAGTAATTATATATTTTGTTTTTTACAACCCCAAATATTAATATCCAAAAATAAAAGGCTAGATACAACAGACAGTTAGTTAATCTGGCCATATGGCATGTGATGATTCATCTTCCTTATCAGCGTGACAGGGCATAGAATCATAAGGAAACATATCTCCAGGTGTGTCTACGAGGATGTTTACAGAGGGCATGACTTAGGTGGATGACAATATTCTATGGGTGAAGTCCTAGATCGACTAAAAAGGAGGAAGCAAGTAAAGCAGCAGCATTTTTCTGTTTCTACTTCTGAACCGCAGATGCCGATGTAACCAGCCAGCCAGCTCATGCTGCATGTGCGTGGCTTCCTGTCCCTGATGGACTGCACCCTCAAGCCATAACCCAGAATAAATGCTCATTGTTTAGGGTGATTTTGTCAGGTGTTTGGTCACAGCAACAAGAAAAGCCACGAATACAAGCAGTTCATTTTTCAGAGAAATACATTTCCGTGAGAAATATCTGCAAAGCTCTTATTGCATAAACCAAAAACGCTTTTATCATTATCAGTATTACTTAGTTAACAATCATAGTACATTAGAACAATAAAGACACCTGTTCTTTTAGATATGATGAACTTTAGAACAGACAATAAGAAGACACCAAAAATTCTATTGGAAACTGGGTCCAATACTTGAAACACTGAACCTTTTCCTGGGCTTTAGTTGTTTTTCCCCACTGCAGTGGGGTCAGTATGAAAGGTCTGGAGTAGATGGAGGAATGACAAATGTAATGAGAGGACATGTTGAAAGAATTATTCTGGAACACATTATTTTGGTTTCAAATAAAGATACTCTCCAAAGGAAAGGAAATTGGTGGTCTCAGTTTGCTCCCTAGCAATTCTTAGAGTCAACTCCTGTAGTGGAGATGCAATTTGAATGCATCAATGTGTTTCCCACATTGAAATCTCTGTGGAGATGTAGAGTGAGCTCCTGTTGGGGAGATGTTTGTATTATGCTTTCACTGCCAGTAAATGCATTTATTGTTTGGATATCTGCAGCATGTTGAGATGCTCAACAAAATTTAAATATTTTAGAGATAAAAATAATTTGCAGTTTTCTATAAGCCGTCTTTAAGGCATCAGACTAGGAACAAAATAGGCCCCAGCCTTAAAATCTGAATGCTCTGTCGCCTGAGTACACAGCTTGACAACCGAGGCTAACATTCACAGGGGAAATTGAACATGCTATGTAGCTATTAATAAGCTTATTTTCAAAATAGAATATAGCATCATTTACTCAAAATATAACTCATTGGTATGGAACATGATCAGGTGACACAAAGTCAATGGTGTTTGATGGCTTGCTTCCAATTAAGACAGGTTTAGTTTTCCCTACTACCTAACAGTTCATTTTTAAAATCCATTTACACAATTTAAATAAATACAATGTAATAAACTTAAAAAATCTATCTTTATCTCTTTCCATTTTCATCTTTTTCAATCTCTTTCTTCCATATTTGTTTTAAAGGAAAACAGTTAAGTGATGAGGGCCTGCCATCTACTGGTATACCGGAAGCATTCCTAAACACAACCAGGTGCTAAAATGGCTCTGTGGAGTACATTTCCCAGACATAAGAAAGAGTAGTGACTAAATTCTAAATATGAAAACCTGATTAATATAATAATTTATTTATTCTCTCATTTGTTTCAATAAATCGAATTTCGAACCAGCCAGTACCATGGTACAAGAACTAAGCTAACCCTACTAGAAAGCAGATTTCACTAAATCTATAGTATTTAATAAAAAAATCATTTCCTTTTTCTTGCCTGTGGTCAGTAGTATACAAATATGTTTTTGTAGCATGAACTTAGGTAAATGGATTAAGACTTTGAAGATAATTTCTAGAAAAGATCAAATATTTACAGGCTATGCCACTGGCAAAACTTCTAAGGGAACACGCGAGAAGCACACAAATCTCATAAATACTTCTTTCTCTGCTCTTTTAAAACTCAGACTAGCTAGCTGGGTGGTGGTGGCACACGCCTTTAATCCCAGCACTCAGGAAGCAGAGGCAGGTGAATCTCTGTGAGTTCAAGGCCAGCCTGGGCTACAGAATGAGTTCCAGGAAAGGCACAAAGCTACACAGAGAAACCCTGTCTCAGGAAAAAAAAAAAAAAAAAAAAAAAAAAAGCAACTCAGACTACTCATTTCAGTATACTTAATGACCCCTTTAAATATCATCATTTACCAAGGAATGGAGTAAGGACAGAAATGGAGTTCTGTTGAGTTGGCTCCTTAATTGGAGTAGGCGACACAGAATAGCAATACTGGATGTGGTTTCCAAATCACAAATATGGGTTTCACCACTCTGGTACTGATACACATCAAGAATATTTAGCATACTCTAGGACTTCAGCAAGCTTCCTATAATACCTATGTTACTGACCCCCTCAAGCCAGAAACTTCTCGGATAGTGAGATAAAATATGAAATCTTTATTAAATACAGCTGCAGGGCATCTGTGTCATCAAATTGGTCAAATCAAAGATGAGGAGAAGAGAAAGTGTGACATCAATAGGCTTGAGAAGTTAGGCAATGCTGTAAGATGCTGTCCCTAGGCCAGTCTACATTGTACAGTTAGCATTCTCTTTGGATGGTACTGGGTTATCCAAGTTTCTTCAAGGAGAAATCTCGTCCCTAGTGCATGATATGGCTACTTCATCACTCAAGTTTTAATTTAAATATCATTTAAATCATTTTTTCTTCTTAAAACTAATTTTAAGTTAATATACGAAGTAACATGTTTCATCATGGTATTTTCATAAATATGTGACTATACTTTGTTCAAAGTATATGCATCTGCTGTCCAGGGTGCATTTCTTGAACACCCATTTTAAGCTTAGCTTGAACCTTGTATTATACTTTTTTACAATTGAATTTGTTTCTTATTTTTGTTCAAATTATGTTATAAATTTTATTGTTTAATTGATACATGAACCAAAGCCATAGAAATTAATGAGATATTATTACTAGTTAAGTATAATATTGTGTTTTAAAATTAAAATTTGATATTTAGAGTATATATTAGATTATATTCGATATATATTAGATTACATATTAGAATATATATGAAAAACTAAATCTCAACACAGAAGAAATATTTAAACACTGGAATTTTATCATAAAACCATACCTATGACATGTAGTCCTTTTTATCTATTTATTTATTTTACAGTCTGACCAGTTTTCCTCCCCTCTTCTCCTCTCATTCCCTCCTACCCCCATCTTCCCCTACCCTCCCAATCCACTCCTACTCTGTTTCTGTTCAGAGGAAGCAGGCATCCCATGGGTATCAACAAAGTGTGGCATATCAAGTTGCAGTAAGACTAAGAAACTCCCCTTGTGGGCAAGGCAATCCAGTATGAGGAATAAATTTCTAAGAGCCAGTCAAAGCGTTAGGGACAGCTCCTGCTCCCATTGTTTGGAGTTCCTTAAGTAGACCGAGCTACACAACTGTCACATATATGTAGAGGGCCTAAGTCCATCTCATGGAGGTTCCCTGTTGTTGGTTCAGATTCTGTGAGTTCCTATGAGCTAGGTTAGTTGTTTCTGGGTGTTTTCTTGTGATGTCCTTGACCCCTCTGGCTCCTAAAATGCTTCCTCCCTCTCTTCAGCAGGATTCCCCAAGCTCAGCCTAATGTTTGTCTGTGGGTCTCTGTATCTGTTTCCATCAGTTGCTGGATGAAAGCTCTCTGATGACAATTGGTGACATTGGCACCAATCTGATTCACAGGAGATGGCCAATTCAGGCTATGTATCCACTATTGCTAAGAGTCTTAGATGGGGTCATTCTTGTAGATTTGTGGGAGTTTCCCTTGTATCAGCTTTCTACCTGACCCGAAAATGCACTTCCTTTACAATCATCTCTCCCAGTACTCTCCCAGCAACCCAGTCCCTCAAGTTCCCATCCCCATCTGCTCCCAGTCCACCCAAGATAACCCTTCTATTTCCCATTTCCAGGGAATTCATGTGTTCCCCATTGGACCCTCCTTGTCACCTAGCCTCTCTGAGTCTATGGATTGTTGTGCAGTTAACTGGATGTCAGCATGTAGAAGAATGTAAATAGATCCATATATATCACCTTGCACAAAACTCAAGTCCAAATGGATTAAAGACCACAACATAAATCTTATTACAATGAACCTGATAAAAGAGAGAGTGGAAAATAGTCTTGAATGCATTGGCACAGGAAACAACTTCCTGAATAGAACACCTGTAGCACAGGTGCTAAGATCAACAATTAATAAATGGGACGTCATGAAACTGAAAAGCTTCTGTAAGGCAAAGACATTGTCAATAGGACAAAATGACAGCCTACAGAATGGAAAGAGATCTTCATCAATCCCACATCCAACAGAGGGCTGATCTCCAATATATATATATATAAAGAACACAAGAAATTAGACCTCAACAAACCAAATAACCTAATTTTAAAAATTGGTACAAATCTAAATAGAGAATTGTCATCAGAAGAATCTCAAATGGCAGAGAAATGCTTAAAGAAATGTTCAACATCCTTAGGCATCAGGGAAATGCTTCTTAGACTTTAAATGCTATTTAGTTATCTACTTGCTTCTTTATGCATTTACCACATGTGTCTTTGACAAAGTAAAAACAGAAGAGAAGAGTCTTGTGTCTTTTGTTGCTGTATCTGTGAAGTTTGACAGGGTTTAATGCCTACTAGATGTTACATACATTTCTTGAGTGATGATATAAAGACATTTTTCACATATTTTTTATAACAAGGAAACAAGCAAGATCTGAGAGTCTGACTTGGAAAGTGTTAATCTAAGCACTAGAACAGAAAACAACAGACTACTGGCCAAATACAGCTGTCGCTTTTATTAGTAAAATGATGTTGGAAGACAATGTATCCATGTGAGCCTTTATGATCTATGATTGTGATGGTAGCTGATTAGTTGCCATAGAGACAAGCTCAGAAGCATACAAATTTTTTCCCATGTCCTCTTATGGAAATTGTTCGGCATTTCCGTTTGTTGTTGTTGAATAGTGCTGAGATCAAACTCCAGGCCTCATACGTGATGCCAGGCAAGGGCTTTCCATTGAATAGTGCCTGGCCAACTGCCATCTCCTTAAACATACACACATGTAGAGAACATGAAGTCTGAAACAGAGTTAATAGAATACCTGCAGCACTAGCCTTAAACCACAGATGGGTAGTCAGACATACAATTCAATTGCCTCCCACACCACAGCCCACCCCTTGTATCTTCCCTAGAGCTAACATCTCAGATTTATATGACATTTTAATAGTAGTTTACCTTTTATGTTTCTGTTGTGAACATAAACTCTTTCCATCATTAATATAAAGGTAAGGACATCTCACACATGCATTTTATAGACTGTCAAAATATTCGAGAACTTTCAAGTTACACTGTAGCTAGAGTTTTCCTGCCTGGCCCACAGTCAGGATAAATCTCTATTACCTGCCAGTCCCACAGCCTCAGACCCGACCAAGTAAACACAGAGACTTATATTGGTTACAAACTGTATGGCCGTGGCAGGCTTCTTGCTAACTTTTCTTACAGCTTAAATTAATCCATTTCTATAAATCTATACCTTGCCACGTGGCTCATGGCTTACCAGCATCTTCACATGCTGTTTGTCATCGTGGCGGCTGGCAGTGTCTCTCTGACTCAGCCTTCCACTTCCCAGCTTTATTCTCCTCCTTGTCCCACCTACACTTCCTGCCTAGCCAATGGCCAATCAGTGTTTTATTTATTGACTAATTAGCAACACATGTGACATACAGAACATCCCACAGCACTTCCCCCTTTTTTTTTTTCAAAAAGGAAGGTTTTAACCTTAACAAAGTAAAATTACATATAATTTGGGAATTTGGGCGTAGCTTCTCTTACTACTTCCTGCTGGAGGGGGGCGCTGTATATTATGGGGACACAAAGAAAATTTTAGAATTATTGAATAGTCCATAAGGCTGTATTGTCTGAGCCAGATGCCTTCAAACCGTTCTGGATGTTGGATCATCTAGGCCATGGTGTCATCGGAGACCTTTCAGGGGGTCTTGGCTGGTCAAACCTGATGTATCTTAATCTGGAACAAATCCATAGCCTCTGGCTTTCTGTGGGAACAAAAGCAGAGACTCTTTTCCAAAGCAACATATCCTTATATCCAAATTTTGAAGTCAAGGTACCTTTAAAATATACATATTGGTTTAACTCAACGTCTTTTATGATCAAATGTTTTTCTGCAGTTAAAAATCCCAAAGACAACACAATCCAGATTCTCTGTGTAATAGTCATCTTTACGTGGCTTATTTTTTATATTAATTTTACTGTCTCTTTAAAGACTTTATTTTTTAAAACTATGTATTTGTTTCTATAACTGTATATATCACCTTTTTTGTCTCTTTCAAGCCTACATATATTTTACACACATTGTAAACTATTACATCTGAATCTGTCTTATTGTGAATCTCTTGCTTTAAACTGCAGCAGCTGTGGCTGCTGGCTCTGCCCACCTCAGCTTCCCAACATGGCTACGTTTACCACCAGCTCTGGGAGCTATCGTGGGTCTATGCTTTTATCCAAGCAGCGTATAGTCCAGAAACTTCTTTTTTTTTTTATACTAGCAAAGTCTAAATCCACCATGCAGCTTAATGTGCACTTGCAGAGGCCTCATTCCCGCCATACAGCAGGTTGAGCAAGCACGCTAGGAACCCACCAGTAGCTGAAACCGGCAGCTGCTGCTCATTTGAGAGAGACAATTAGGAAGCTGTTTTTAGCTCCGTTTTAGAATCTTTTTTCTCAGTTTTTAGGTGAAAACTCTTGCCACCACGTTGGACGCCAATTGTAGCTAGAGTTTTCCTGCCTGGCCCACAGTCAGGATAAATCTCTATCACCTGCCAGTCCCACAGCCTCAGACCCGACCAAGTAAACACAGAGACTTATATTGCTTACAAACTGTATGGCCGTGGCAGGCTTCTTGCTAACTTTTCTTACAGCTTAAGTTAATCCATTTCTATAAATCTATACCTTGCCACGTGGCTCGTGGCTTACCGGCATCTTCACATGCTGTTTGTCATCGTGGAGGCTGGCAGTGTCTTTCTGACTCAGCCTTCCACTTCCCAGCTTTATTCTCCTCCTTGTCCCGCCTACACTTCCTGCCTAGCCAATGGCCAATCAGTGTTTTATTTATTGACTAATTAGCAACACATTTGCCATACAGAACATCCCACAGCATTACACTGATTGAAATGCTATCTCTCTTGTTACTTCATCTGAATTTTGAAAATATACTGCATGAAACTTATTAAAATGTGTATTATTTTGTTGAAATTCTATTAAAATGTATTGTACAACAGAAATTGTGATCTAGCTGTCTAGGACAACTGGTTGTTTTTAAATGGGCATTTAATACATTCAGCCTTTTAAACCACAGCAATAGCCGCTAGGCCACTAAAAAGGTAATGTGCACATTTACTGTTCTTGAATTTTTAAAATTCAAATAAAAATATCACTTAAGTATTCAACTGGCAATGCATATTTGTGACAAAATGTGAAATCATATACTTTCCACCTTCCAGGACCCTTTGAGGCAGTGGGAAAACTGATTGTCTGACAGTAAAATCTTAGATTATCCCAAGGACTCCTGTCTGTGTCAACATCCCAGCTTTTAAGAGGTGGCAATTTACCAATTCCATAAAACAGCTATAGTATACAAAATGTCAGTGACAAATGACATATGTTGTTATAGCAACACCATTCTCTGCTTTAAGATGAAAAGTCATCCAGACATCTGGTTATAAGGGATGGAACAATAAATTTGAGGATAGGATCACTGTGAATCCATGTCCTTTCATTTCCTTTGTCTACTCAGTAATATCCTTGAGTATCACCTTAACATGAAAAACTAAAGAAGCTAGTGATACAAAACCAAAACGATAAACTCATTGGTAGCAACAGGTGAATGTGGAAACTGTATAGTACATAAAATAGAAATTTTTCATAAGCAATTAAAACATTTGGAAAGTAGGAAAAATAATCTTATTACAATAGCCTAAAGCTACTTCTTTCAATGTATAGTAAAGAAGTCGTGTTTTTTATGACTAAAAGGCAGATATATTGATATATTTATTCAATGAACTCAATCCACCAAATTTTTTCTCCAGCTGCTAATACCTAAAAAAAAAAAAAATCAGAATATTTTCCAGAGATTATGAGTGGTCACTCCTCACATTTCACTAGCACCCACAATAAAACATTTCTTCTGAAAATGTAATGCTTACTCTTTAATTGGATTTCTGAAAGGCAGAAATAACTCTTAAGGATTCAATGACTTACAGCAAAATGACCTGGAGATTATGGTAGGATCTGGTCATGGGGAAAACACAAATGTAATTCTATATTTGTGAACTGTGTCTTCTATTTTGAAGAAAAAGAATTAACTAATGCTCAGATCTTATGAAAAGAACAAGCCAGAAAAAATCAATGCTGCATAAAAAGTTATGAGTGTAGAAGCAGGCAGAGAATGCCTCTCAAGCAGGAGACTGAGCTAAAAACTAAATGGTAAGAAGGAAATGCAGAAGGTGTCCAGTAGTGACTACAGAAAGCAAACACATCCTAGTATAGGAAAGAACCATTCATGAAAACCATGGACAGAGCTGGAGATATAACTCCATTGGTAAAGTGTTCACCTAGCAAGCTCAGTGCCCTAAATTTAATCCACAGCATCACATTCATGCCTATCTTCTCATCTCAGTGCTAGGAGGATGGAGACAATCAAGAGTTCAAGTCATTTGAACACAAGTGCAGCACATGCCTGTATCCACATTTTCTTCATTTCATCAAAAAGTGTAGTATGTGTGAAAGAAAATGGCATAAAATGACAGGTGGGCAGGTTTCAGATTACATATAACCTTGTAGCAAACAAAATGTGTTTAAAATATATCATAAATACAAAAAACCTATTAGATGATTTTCAGTAGTAATGGTATTACTTGAATTTTAAAAATAGGCATACTGTCTGAGTTGTGCAGACTCTATTGTAGGATGTGACTTTATCTGCATGGATTTTTATAGCAAATCATCATAAAGTAACTTCAGCAGTAGGCATTTATCTTTCATATTTTTTTTTAATTTAGAAGTCCAAGATGATGATACCCTCTGCATGATAAAGATCCCCATGAGGGTCAGTATTCTCCTGTCTTGTCACCTTTTTTCTGTATTCTCATGAAATAGGAGAAGCCTACTCTTATAAGGGGACTAGCTCCATCATGAGGGCTCCTCTCCCTTCATATTTTACCTAAGTCCCTATCTCCAAGTGCTACACCATACTGGGGGTCTGGGTTTTAACATAAACCAGGTACACAATTTGGTCCATAATAAAGGACAACAATAAATTGTAGTATCTTGCAGGCCGCAAGAATATATCATAGAGATTCAGCTGTGTATTAAGCTGAACTTTGACCGGCCAAGGGTCTGTCAAAAGGCAAAGCCATTAATTATGAATATTTGGTGTTACCTAGCTTTTAATATTTCAGCTGTCTTCTGCTATAAAATCCTTGCATGCCCAGACCAATTGGTAAACAGTTCAGCTCCCCAGACCTGCTGAACCTACTAAGTTACTAACGGCCCTGCAGAGTTTAGGAGACAAGCTGGCAGGAGGCCTAGCTTTGTTTCCTGTGCTAATGAAGCTCAGACCATCCCCTGGCCTTGAGGAGGCCTAGTGGTTCTCCAGAGCACTTTGACTGAGAACAAAAGATATTTTTACATACCAAAGTGAGAGATAAAACAACATTCCTGAGGAGGCAGGGATCCTCTTGCTCAGGGAAAGAAAAGGCAGTTATTTTCTGTAGAAGAGGAGAATGCACTGAGAGGAGAAAAGAGAATGGAAGAACTAGATGGGTAAAAGGAACAAACTGAGACAACGAAGAACTAGATTGACAGGCTAGAAGAGAGTACTAAAGGAATGAGATGGAAGATGAGGAAGAGCCAGCTGGGGAAGTACTATCTGGGTAAGAACAAGCTGAAAAGGACCTAGATGAGGCAGAATTAAGATGAGAGAATTAAGATAGAACTTAAGAGGGAACAGTAGATAAACAGAGAGTGATCAGGCAAGAAAGGAGCTAGGCACAAGAACAGAACTGAAGCTGTGTATATGTGGATGTTATGCCACAGGAATTAAAGCAAGTGGACTATAGAGCTTGGTGTGCTGAGATTCTATTTCCCGAAAATAGTTCTTGCCATTAGTAGTTCTCTCTCCCGCCCTGGGATGTATAATATTAAGGCTGGTCCCACTAATATTATACAAAAGTAGTCATTGTTTTGGCTTTCCCAACCCTTTCCCTCTTTGTGTCACTATGGTTTGGGTGAAACTGACACAACTTGAATTCCACATAACTCCTCTTGACTGAAAAAAGCAATGGGAGCCAGGTGCAGTGGCACATGCCTTTAAACCCAGCACTTGAGAGGCAGACACAGAAGAAACAGTGATTTCAAGACCAGCCTGGTCAACATAGTGAGATGACATAGAGAGATCCTGTCTTGAAGTAGAGAGAAAGAGAGAGAGAGAGAGAGAGAGAGAGAGAGAGAGAGAGAGAGAGAGAGAGAGGAAGAAGAAGAAGGAGGAGGAGGAGGAGGAGGAGGAGGGAAGGAAGGAGGGAAGAGAGGAGGGAAGGAAGGAAGGAAGGAAGGAAGGAAGGAAGGAAGGAAGGAAGGAAGGAAGGAAGGATGTTGGGAGCACAAAGGCCCTTGCTTTCACAGATAAACACTGGGGGAAACTAGGAATGTTAAATAAGCAATCTTGTCTCTTCAAAGGAAGAGATATATAACCTGTTTTCTACCAAGAAGGATGGAAATGGAGATAGTTAATAGTTTGAGTAACCTCTATGCTATCTGTAGGGCCAAGCCACATCTGGTTCTTCCAAGCTCCCACAAGCAGGACCATAGGTGGTTAATAGCCTAGGTCACTTCTACAAAACCTGTATGGCCAGAATCTCCCCTAGGCTCCCCCAAACAGAACTGGAGAGGGTTAACAGCTCAAGTGACCTCTGCACTATCTGTATGACTGAGACCACACCAGATCATCCCCTAGGCCCTTAAGATAACACTTGTTGTAGGCCCTGGCCTTCCCATATCGAGTAAACTTGTCTGCTTGCCAACCTTGACCAGATGTCCTCCCTATGCTGATTCCCTGTCGATTTCTTTCTTACTGAATGCTCACTGGAGGTTCTTTGTTTGTGTATTCTGCATTTGGTGTAAACAGCTTAGATGCAAGAATGTAGAACATTGGGTAGCGAACTTCTACCCTCCGGGGATCCTCCATTGTGCTGTAAGCCTGTATTTAAGGTTTCCTCCCTCCTTCAATAAACAGCATTTGGCATTCTGCTGTGGGGAATGATTCACTGTTTCTTGTCTCTATTTTTTAATCCACAGCCCCTCACTTGGACATGGTGAACGGGTTGCAGTAGCACTGGTGTTACTGCAACAAATGGAGGTCCCACCAAGACTCCACCGAGACCCTACTGAGATCTGAGAAAGAAGGGACAAGCTGATGAACATCCTTGGAAGACTGGCGAGTAATTTAAAGAAAAAATAAAAGGTAAGGATGAATTGTCATGGGTGCAAATAGAGCACCACCGCAGTTAAGAAAGGGCAAGACAGCTAAAGATTTTAAATAAAAAAGGGAAATCTTCCCAATAGAGATGAGAGAAGGAAAGGAAATTTCCCATTAGAAAAGGAAAGAAAATTTTAACCAAGAAAAAAGGATTTTCTAGTTTACAAGAGGTTCTTAGCCTGGCTAATTTACAGATAGCCCCAGAAAAGGTACAGGTATCTTTTCCCTATCATTATTTAGGTCATGAATTGCTACACACGGGCATACGTCCACAAAAGATTACTCTGCATACAGATCAGCAACTCATGCTTAATGATTTCCAAACCTTTCTGGGGGATATTCAGTGGCTTCAGTCCACTTTAAAAATTCCAACAGGTCAGCTTTGCCCTTTGTATGAAGTCTTAAAGGGCAACCCTGACCCTTTATCTCACCATAAATTAACAGTTGAAGGACATGTAGCCCTACAATGAGTGCAAGAGGCCCTGGAACAGGCTCACATGCAGTATATAGATCTTTCTTCTCCCTTATTGTATTTGATATTTTGTTTTACTCATTCACCTACTGGAGATTTTGGCAAACAGGTCCTATTCTATGGGTACATTCCCCAGCTTCTCCAGCAAAAACCATCACTCCTTATCCACAGGCTGTTGCTCAGATTATATTTAAGGGAATCAAGATCAGTGTTCAAACTTTTGGTAAGGAGCCAGATATTGTGGTGACCCCATACACCCAGTCTCAAATAGCATGATTGCAAGCTAATGGTAATGATTGGACCATATTGACATGCTCTATGCAGGGTCAGTTTGATACTCACTACCCCTCCAATGATGTGTGTCAATTTTTTAAATTGCATTCTGTTATATTTCCCAAGATAGTACAGATGACTCCTATTCCTCAGGCCCACGTGGTATTTACTGATGACATTTCACGTGATTTTGCTGTGGTGGTTTCTGGTAACATAGTGAAGAGAATGAAAGTCCAGGGCACTTCTGCCCAGATGGCAGAGGTACAGGCACTGTTTCTTGCTTTACAGATGTTTTCTGATGAGAGTGTAAATATTTATACTGATAGTCAATATGTGGCACATGCCATTATGCCTTTGGAGACAACAGCCTACATACCATCCATTTCTCTCATTCATGAATATTTATTGCAAGTGCAAGGACTCATATGGTCCCACTCACATAACCTTTATGTGGGCCATATTAGAGCTCATACCCAATTGCCTGGACCTCTAAGCAAAGGTAATCAGAGGGCTGATGCCATTACTCTTATGGCTGTCACATTAATTTGTTCTACCTTTGATAAGGCTACTCAGTTGCATCAATGTTATCATCTTAATGCTGGATCTCTTCGTCATCATATAGGCATAACCCGGGAACAAGCCATCCAGATAGTAAAATCATGTCCTATTTATGTTGAATTTACCTGTTCCTCATTTGGGAGTTAATCCCCGAGGACTTTTACCTAATCATGTGTGGCAGATGGACATTGTCACACACGTGCCTTCCTTTGGAAAATTACAATATGTCCATGTGTCTATTGATACATATTCTCTAATTTTTGCTTCTGCCCATTCAGGGGAAAAGGTTAAGGATGTAAAGAATCATTGTCTTCATGCTTTTGCTTATATGGGAGTGCCAAAATGCATAAAGACTGATAATGGTCCTGCCTATAGCAGTACGGGATTTTCAAAATTCTGCCAAGATTTTTCTATTGTTAATAAGACTGGTATTTGTAGATGTAACCAACCATCTTATTAAATAAGAAACACAGAACCAATGCAAAGAAGAAAGCCAAGAGGTCAGAGCTAAGAGCTAAAACCTTACCCTTCCTCCTGTGGTGGTCCTACCTCTCCAAAAGAGAGCTACTTCCTGTGTTAAAGTCTTTATAAAGACTTTCAGTTCTGCCTTCTCATTGGTTGTAAACCCAAACACATGACTGCCTCATCACTGCCTGTCTGTAAAGACCTCCAGGTCTTCTATGGTTGGTATTGAGATTAAAGGCGTATATCTCCAATGCTGGCTGTATTCCTGAACACACAGAGATCTACCTAGCTCTGCCTATCAAGTGCTGGGATTACAAGTGTACGCCACCACCACCTGGCTTTCCTGTGGCTTGCTAGTAGCTCTGACCCCCAGGCAACTTTATTTATTAACATACAAATAACATTTTAATACAAATAAAATATCACCATAGGTATTCCTTATAATCCTCAAGGACAGGCTATAGTAGAACACTGCCATCATACCTTAAAAACATATTTTGAGTAAAAAGGAGGGAGCTAGGGGCTCATCCTTCCTCTCCACATTCTATTCTTTCCCTTGTTTTATATATTTTAAATTTTTTATTGGTGGATTCTGCTGGAGCATCCGCTGCAGATAAGCACTGGAGGGCTCCTGTTGCAAATCATCCTCTGGTGCAATAGAAGGATCTTTCTACTGGCACTTGGAGGGGACCCGATCTGGTGTTGGTGTGGGCCCAGGGATCTGTGTCTTTCCACAGGACAATGAGGCTCCTCTTTTGGTTCCTGAGCGCTGTGTGCACCCTGTGGCTGCTGCTGAATCCCAACATGGCAGAGACCTATTGGACCTTCGTGAAAACTCTCCCCTTCTGATGCCAATAGGGATTGAGAGCCCAATAAGGCCAGCCTTGGCAAGCATTAACGTAAGCCTACAAACTGTAGCCATGCAGTTGGAATCTTCAGAAGGTAATGTATAGTAACTTCTTTCAAAAATGTTGAGAACGTGTCACACAGACACCTTGGAGATTAAGGATAACTCTGAAGGTCACTGACCTTCATTTGTTAACAATAGCATGCCAGCTAAGCCTTTTTCATTTTCACAACCCTCTTCAAGCTGATGTAGTACCTACTTTTCAGGAGTGGCTCTGTGCAACTTTTATTGGCCTCCTGAAATTCATCTTAGCCTCCTTTGAAGATACCTTAAAATTTGTGAGCCTGATTGTAGCCATTATGAGACCATTAGTTCTGCTCCTTGTTTGCTGTCTTTTTTTTTTTTTCTTTATGGCTCTTAGTTGTTCTTTTGCAGAGCTGCCAGCTTAAGTCGTGCTGGGACCAAGAAAAATGGGCCTTGGTGGTTCGCGTTCCTGGAGCTGTGTCCATGCCAGTGGACGGTGACAGTTAGACACAGATGATGCTCACACGCTCCAAAAGAGAACTTGACATCGCTGCTGCCTTGTTGCTGTTATAGCGGTGGTGGCCACTGCTGCTACTGTTTCTGGGACTGTTATTTCATAATTAGTTACTACAGCTAGCACAATGGAGACCCTGGCAGCAAAAGTAGCTACCAGAGTTAGTTAATCGTTCATTCTATTGGGCATGATAAATTTAATTCTACATTTATACATTTGAATTGGCTTTGAAAGTTGTAAAATTTATAAAACTCAAGTTCCACTTGCCTATAGGATACCACCTTATGAGGACTCCAATTTGCAGTAAGGCTCGTTAAGGAAGGGAATGGCTCAATTGCCTTTAGCCTCCTGGCTGTGGGTGGGTTAGGACTTCTCTTGGTCCTAATCACACAGATTGCAAGCCCAGTGCCACTCTGAGATCTTTAGCAGCAGTGACTCTGCAGCTCACATGTTTGAGTCTGTATGATAATGAGTATTCAGAGATGGGTAATGCCTGGGGGGTGGTCATCAACCTAAGCCAGAGCGCCTGTGTGGCCTGGGCAGGTGTCTCCATGACTGGTAAGGTGACCTGCTGACATCCCACGCAACCTAAGTCAGAAGCTCATTTTTTAGTAAAAAGGGGAGACCTGTGGGCTCTGGCCTTCCCATATCGAGTAAACTGTTGTCTGCTTGCCGACCTTGACCAGATGTGTCTTCCCTATGCTGATTCCCTGTCGATTTCTTTCTTACTGAATGCTCACTGGAGGTTCTTTGTTTGTGTATTCTGCATTTGGTGTAAACAGCTTAGATGCAAGAATGTAGAACATTGGATAGCGAACTTCTACCCTCCGGGGATCCTCCATTGTGCTGTAAGCCTGTATTTAAGGTTTCCTCCCTCCTTCAATAAACAGCATTTGGCATTCTGCTGTGGAAAATGACTCGCTGTTTCTTGTCTCTATTTTTTAATCCACAGCCCCTCACTTGGACATGGTGAACGGGTTGTGGTAGTATGGACATTACCGCAACAACTTGTAGCTGGGCAGTGGTGGCACGTGCCTTTAATCACAGCACTGGGGAGAGGCAGGCAGATCTCAGAACTGGTTCCAGGACAGCCGTGACTATACAAAGAAGCCCTGTCTTGGAAAGCAAACAAACAAAAACAGGACAGCACATGTAGCCTATCTGTAGAACATATCTTCGTGGAAGAAGTGGCACATACTTTGAAAAGAGTTTCCATATTATTATGCCTCATTGTGCACACAGGATTTCATTACAGCAGGAATTTTTCCCCAAGTTCTACTGTACCTAAATATGCCTAAAATAAACTGCCTGGTGTCAGACTCTAGAAGTTTGAACCAACACTGGCTATTTAGTTATATTGAACCATATTTCCTTCTTGCCTCACATGGATTGTTATTCTCCCAGCCCTTGTGTTTGCAGACATCCCCAACAGAAAAAAAAATGATGGAAGAAAGGAAGGAAGGAAGGAAGGAAGGAAGGAAGGAAGGAAGGAAGGAAAGGAGGAAGCAAGCAAGCAAGGAAGCAAGCAATGGCCCAAGACTTAGTTCTGGATTGTTCATTGGATTAAAATCTGGTTCAAGAGAGCTTTACTTGACCGTCAGTGGGACAAATAACTAGGAAGTAGAAGGAATTAAAGTGTTATTATATCACTATATCAAAACTGGGAAGGAGAGAGAGAGAGAGAGGTGTGCACTACATCTGGCGAGAGTGGGGAGAAAGACAGAGGGGGGTAGTTTTTCTTAAAGGGTACTTTCCATAAGATGATGTCAGGACATCAAAATAAAGGGTGTCACTATGTTATTTCTGGTTCGTTGTTGAGACAGCAAATCAGCAGAATGGATCAGAAGACAAAGGTTGGTGGTTGTCACTATTCACTATACCTTTTTACTTGCTGTGAGTATAAAATGCTGATTTTAGCAGATGTTCAATTAAAATATTAAATATGGTCTTTATACTAAAAATAGCCATCTAGAATTCCTTAGAACTACCAATACAGATGTCTGGAAAGGTGCTATTTTACACCTATCCAGAAAATAAATGTTTTATTAAAATATTTTTCACCTGCACTGAAGAAAGTTGACCATTTGATTATGCTCCCAGAAAAAGTAATGGTGGAGATTCTGAATACTTGGTTAAACTACTGGTACTTCCCAACCTTGAAATTCATTTCAGTTTTAATTTCCAGAGAGATGAAAGTCAAGAGGCTGTCATAGCAGAAGCACCTTAGTGAGGAAAACATTGATAACATCATACTCCTTTTGCCTATTTTCATGTGGAGCATCTTGGATGAACCATATGTTCTCTGTCACTGAGTACTTAGTAAAGTGAATACAGTGTATAAAGCATCACAGAAGTGCTGTGGGATGTTCTGTATGGCAAATGTGTTGCTGATTAGTCAATAAATAAAACACTGATTGGCCATTGGCTAGGCAGGAAGTATAGGCGGGACAAGGATGATAATAAAGCTGGGAAGTGGAAGGCTGAGTCAGAGAGACACTGCCAGCCACCACGATGAGAAACAGCATGTGAAGATGCCGGTAAGCCACGAGCCACGTGGCAAGGTATAGATTAATAGAAATGGATTAATTTAAGCTGTAAGAACAGTTAGCAAGAAGCCTGCCACAGCCATACAGTTTGTAAGCAATATAAGTCTCTGTGTTTACTTGGTTGGGTCTGACGGCTGTGGGACTGGCAGGTGAGAGAGATTTGTCCAGACCGTGGCCAGGCAGGAAAACTCAAACTACACAGAAGTAATTCTAAATTTTGGCAGAATGGGATTCTGTATACTATTGTGGAAAAATTATTAGTTTTTGCTTAGTGACTCACAATGGTTTCATATACAATATATAAGAATAGTATATTCAAAATGATGACTAACCAAAAGTAGGTTTTTAATATCAATGTATTTGTATAAAACAAAATAGCTCCACATATACCATAGGGTAATTCATCTTAAGGTAATATAATTGAAAGAAATGGAGCATCTTTATTTAAGAGCCAGCTGCTGACTGGACAGGAGAAATGGTATGCTAAATGAGAGAGGCAATACACTCTTATGGACTTCACATTCAAGTAAAGGAAACAGGGAAGAAATAAGAACAACAATAGTAAGAATTTTGATTTAAAAAAATACATTATCAAGGTTAAAAAGCAGGTATACTGATTAGATTTCTGGGCAGTATGAAAACTGGACACCCTTGCCGCTTCCAATATAGGCCATGTAGCCTATGTTCATGTTCCTGTAGCTGCCAGATTATGTAGGTTGTTAGCACTAGAAGAGAAAAAAATATCCTACTCCACATCACATCTACAAGACCCCCTGCCCAGGCCACATGTGTATGAATGAAAGCAAAGTATCTCCCTTTCCTTAAATGACTATTAGGACAAGTATATCATATCCATTTACTGTAGAGAGGCTATGTGGATGATGTACACACAGAAATATAAAGTTATCTCAACTCTTGCCTTATTGATGATTTTTAGCTTCTGAATCAGTCATCATACTCACTAGTTCTTTACCGATAATACCTTGCCACTTCTAGGAGTCTCTTTACAAAGTTGGTAAATCAATAGAGCCATACCCATTTCCGCAAATATTGCTTTTACTAAAGGTAACTAATAAGAAAGCTTTTCCACCTATCTTAAGAGAAGGTGATTTTTTTTTAATGTGTGAGACGATAGCTATGGTTGTTTGAATAAGAACAACCCCCTTGGGCTCATATATCTGAATGCTTAATCATCAGGGAGTGGCACAGTTTGAAAGGATTAAAAGGATTAGGAGGTGTGGCCTTGTTGGAGGAAGTGTGTCACTTGTGGGGAGGGCTTTGAGGTTTCCAAAGCCCAAGCCAGGTCCAGTTGCTTTCTTCCTGCCGCCTGTGGATCTGGATGTAGAACTCTCAGCTACTTCCCCAGCACCTTATCTGCCTTTATGCCACCATTCTCCCGCCATGGTTCTTGCCATGACAATAATGAACAAAACCTCTGAAAATACAAGCCAGCCCCAATTAAATGGTTTTTTTATAAGAGTTGCTGTGGTCATTGTGTCTCCTCACAGCAAAGAACACTAAGACAATAGTCATCATTTATGGTGTACTCCCAATGTACAAGAACTCTAATGAGCTATATATAATTTTATTTTATCAATCAATTTCATGAATTTATTTCATTTAATCATCATAGCAATCCCTCAAAGTATATAATTTTATCTACATTGTACTTATAAGAAACCGAATGCTAGTGATATTAAGCACTTCTCAAACTTACAGACATGTAAAGGTATTGAATCAATAATGGAATCTAGGCAATTTGAACCCAGGGCTGGTATTCCTAAGTAATGTCCTTGTCCTAGGTGGCTCATGGATTAAATTGGGGTTAAGAATTCTCATGTCTTTTTTGTGGAGCCTTGCTCCACAAAAGGCTTTCTAGTTTTTTGTTTATTTTGTTTTGTTTGTTTGTTGTAGGGCTAACTATTAAACCCAGGGCCATGAGCATCCCACATAAACATGCTACTATAGAGTTACATCTCTGGCTCTCTTTAATTTTCTTAAAATTTTTGTCTTGGGTTTACCAAAATCCTGAGAAACCCATCTCATTCACTAAGAATTTTAATAGCTAGGTCTTCTGTCATTGTCACAGTCCTTGGAAATTGAGTGTCTAGATGGAAAACCTTTCCAGAATCGTATTTGATGATTCTCAGTATCCCTCAAGATTTATCATGTATATCATACTGAAAATCTTTCCATTCTAAAACCATAAGCATTCCATTTTCATGAAAATTCCCACTTACTAGCTCAAGCAATCTCTTTGAGGCTACAGGCACATCACCCTCTCCATTTTCTGCAAAGCTACAGAGTTTGGATTTTGTATGCTTTCAAGTTACCATATAATCTTTTGTTTCAATCACTGTTATCATTAGCCTGAGTCTTCCTTGTCAGTTTGCTCAACACCTCCAATTAGAATCCAAAAGTTCATTTGTACTGTTTCTGTGTCTGAACTCAGACAAATGAACATGTCTAAACAAAATGCCATCTTATAACTCTATCAATAGCCTCACTTGCCCAAAATCTCAGTATTATTCTATGATTATCTTGATTTAACTTACATACAAAGTATTCCAAAACATCTTCCATTATTAGATGCATTGATATCTTCTCTGTTACTCTCCATTCTCTATAGATAATTTAATGTTGCTTAAGTAATACAATGGGGTAGTTATAATAGAAATTCTTTAAATACTCTGCTATCAAATCTGTCAGTTATTTGTTTGGTTTTCAGTTTTTCCCTCACATGTTTCTGATTTTAAAAAATAGTATGTGCTTGCCTTCCTTTTCAAGTACAGTTTCTTTTCATGTTTCCTAATATCCCTTTTTTCTGGAGACTTTTAAAATACTGGAAAGCACCTGTGCTTTTCTCCCTCAGCATATCATTCCCATCCTCAGTTTAGCCCTTGTTCTAGTTCATTTGTTCATTCTTAACATCAAACAGTCTTAGGGAAAATGTAAGATCTATAAACTAGAGGTTTTGGACATTGGCTCTTGTAACAACATACACACTCACCAGAAGAATACAGGAATGGTCTCAATAATGTAGAACTCAAAAGTTTCTTCTGAACCACTTCCAGGTATTCACGCTTCTACAGCAAAAATGCTTTTAATGCACTCTGCTTGTATACTTCTGAGTCTGACCACTCTTACTTCATTTGGAGTTAATGATAGCATTTGGCATCAAATATACCTATTTTGATACCAAACTGCACCAAGGCTTTATGTAAATTTCTATTATCTAATTTCAAATTTTATTCTCTCTTTATACAGTTTTTACATGTGCCTACAAATTAACAGTTTCACTTAGAAGTCAGCTGAAAGTCATTGAAGGGGACATACTTAGCATCAGAAGGGTATATTTTTATGAGCTATGAGTCATCATACCAATCTTTCTTTGCTTTGCAATGCTATGATCTATTCCAAGACTTTGGCAACTTCTTTCATCTTTAAGTGTATTGCCTAAAATACAATGAGAAATCCTTTTTCAAATACCTAAATAACAAAATGGAATTCAGCCTTTTCATCTTGTACATTTTTCCAAAGGTACTATAAATCACTTAGTTACTGCTTTAAACAGATGTCATTGCAGGCAAGGATCTGCAAGAGATGAGGATGAAAACTCGGTGCAGACTGACTTTGTCAACCTGGATCAAATTTCGGGGCGTCTAATGCCAGGTGGTTCATTGTCAGCATATTTAAACCACAGTACAATTTGGGAGAAGGTTTACAGACAAAAATCAGTCCAATCACTTGGATTCCAGGTACACAATAAAGCTCAAGGTGTGACAACATAGAGACTCTTTTACAGAGTACATGTAACCATGAGGGTGAGTTCTATAGCTAAAAGGCCTAGAATCTAGTGTGGTCTCTCACTGATAACATAGAGGTCAGCAGGCCACAAAGTACATATGACATCTCCCCTAAGGATGAGTAACAATCTAAGGAAGAAAGAGTCTGGAATAATTATTCTGGGGAATTTGGGTGAGGTTTGCCTATATAGCAAAAGGTGGGTATGGTCTGACTCCCCAGATAGCAAAAAGGTCACATTAACACAATCTCAGCTTTCTGTATGGAATGCAGTTATTTGATTTGTACCTCCTCCATTGAGGAGACATCACAGGGTGATTAATATTCTTAATTCTCTTAATGTTTCTCTGTAAGTATAGGGACTTCTGTGCCCCCAACATATATAGTGTTCCAATCAAAACTACTTCCTCTACTTATAATAACTTTCCAATTTGCAAATCTATTTTGTGTTCATTTGCACCCAATAATTTTCATTTTAATCTTGTATCCACAATTAACAATATTATGAATTTTGAGTTGGTTAAGATTCTAAATTAAATTAAAATGAAATCTTCTCCTTAGTTATCCATTTGTGAATTATCTGTGTCAGTTGACTAGATAACTATACAGGTTCACAGTGAAGTCTGCATGCAATGAGGGCCACACACATCTATTCATTGCTTTACCAAAGTATTAGCAATAAGACTGGAAATTTAAGTTTAATTAAACAGTGTACTTTAAAATGTTTTTTTAAAAAGTGGAGACTATACATTTCAGAATCAAATAAAAATATTAATAGGACTTCATGAGATTCTTTGATAAAATTAAAATTTTGAAAAACTTGTAAGCATTGTAGCAGCTACTTTTCTTTTGTATGTATTCCATGTGGCATAAATTCACTTACTATGCACATATGTAATGAAAATTTGACATGTAAAAATGAAAGTTAATAATATTCATGTGTAATTGAAAGCCGCTCCATGTCTTTCTAAAATTTTATCACTCTGATTATTACTGCTGTTCCCAGATATCTTTGGTTTGGGCTTTAAGATTATTAACACACATTATTCTGGGGTTGGAGAGATTAATCCATAGTTTAGAGCACTGTCTACTCCTCCAAAAGACCCTTCTCCAATCTCAGCACTCACATTGTGGCTCATAACCATTTGTAACTCTAGTTCCAGGGACTCTGATACCCTCTTCTGGCCTTTGCAGACATTGTTTGCATGCAAATACTTACACATGTAAGGAAAATAAATAAAATCTCAAAACAATAAATTATTCCTTTAATAGTGGCACTCTATCATTTTGTCCTTGAGAATTATTAAAAATGAATCATATTTGTATTATTTCACCATTACATTAACAGTGAAAAAGACATAAAAATCAACAAGACCATAAATTTTTATTAGGGTAAGATATAAAACCGTAAGCATTTGAACTCAATAACCTTACTTTTTATATAATATACAATTATATGGTGATATTTTATTTGTACTGAAATGTGATTTTATTTGTATGTTAATAAATAAAGTTGCCTGGGGGCCAGAGCTAATAGCAAGCCATAGCAGAGCAGGGTGTTGGTGGTGCATGCCTTTAATCCCAGCTCTTGGGAGGCAGAGCTAGGCAGATCTCTGTGTGTTCAAGGATACAGCCAGCATGGAGACACACGCCTTTAATCTCAATACCAACCATAGAAGACCTGGAGGTCTGTACAGACAGGCATTGACGAGGAGTTCATGTGGTTGGGTTTACAAGCAATGAGAAGGCAGAACAGAAAGTCTATATAAAGACAAACACACAGGAAGTAGTTCTCTTGGCTGAAGAGGATAGCTGCAACAGTGAAGGGTACGGCTCTTAGCTCTGACCTCTTGGGCGTTCATCTTTGCATTAGCTCTGTGTTTCTTATTTAATAAGATGGTTACTTCTACATTTAGCGCCCAACGTGGCAAGAATCCATTAAAAACCACTTGGATTGGCTTGGCAGCAGGTCTGGTTTCCCGCCTGGATGGCCCGGCTCCCTAGCTCGGGCCCAGGTCAGCTTAGGTCTCAGGCCAGACTGACCCCAAGCGGTAACCCATAGCTGGAGCTAGTTGCTTAAAGCTGGTGCTACAAACAACTCAGGCCTCCATGCTGAACAGGGCCCCTGCCTGTAAAGCCAACACACATGGTCAGAGCTTAAGTAAGCTGGAGCCCAGGCTTGACTCTACTCAAGAGGGAACATGTGGCTGGATTTAAGCCAGAACTACTTGTGGCTACGCTTTCTTGTGCTCTCTCTCTCTCTCTCTCTCTCTCTCTCTCTCTCTCTCTCTGGATTCACAGCTTGGACACTAGGTGGCTGTTTTGAAATTTCCTCATATTTCTACTGTTCTACACAGACTTAGTAAGTCGATTAAGATATCAGATATTTTAAAGGAAACTATTTAAAAGAGAAGTTTTTTCCACACTAAAAAATGGGTTTTATGTGTGCATTGGAAGAAAATTGAGCTTTGTTTGAAATTTAAGGCAGTCTGAAAATGGAACAACTATATGAGAAGATTAATGTTGATCGAATTATGCACTTTATTACTTTTCTTATCCTCATTTTACTATTTAAAAAGATACTCAATTTAAGTGCCAGGATAAAAGTTTTAGAAAAACCTGTTAAACTTGTTAAAATGAATTATAGAGAAATTAAAATTGAGACAGAAGAAATTAACAGTGAAGTTGTTTCAAGATTGGATCATAAGGTTACAGAAAGAAAGCCTGTTTTCACACAATCACCCTTAATTTATCCAATAATCATACAGCAGTTACCTGATCAAGTGAATACACAAAATATTTGGGCTCCAATTGAAATGTTAGATTTGTGAAGGTTTAAGGAGGCAATAGTATCTTATGGCATGCATTCCCCATATGTAAAGCAACTGTTAAACACCTGGTCAACTTATACTAGGATTATACCACAGGACTGGTGGGAGGTGGCACATGCTGTTCTGGAACCCGGACAATGGCTCCAGTGGCAAATGTGGTTCAAGGAGGAGGCTAAAAACATAGAAAAACAATGGAGGGATAAAGGAATACAAGTCTTCCAGGATCAGCTTGTTGGAGAAGGCCAATATGCTGCAGTACAAACATAATGTTTATATGATATCCAAACCTTAATTCTATGTCAAATGGCAGCCTTGAATGCATGGGACAGAGTTGAGAAACCAGGAAAGCAAACTGAGTCATTTACAAAGGTTATAGAGGGCCCAAAAGAATTTTTCACAGACTTTTTACAAAGACTGGCTTCAACAGTAAAGAGAATGGTCCCGGATTCAGAAGCAAGTCAGATAATAATTGAATCTTTGGCTTTTGAGAATGCGAATGCAGCATGCAAAAGAATAATCAGGCCATTAAAGGCAAGATCTGCACCCTTGGAAGGTTGGATTAGAGACATGGTTAATGTTGAGGCTCATGACCATGATGATATGTGGGTAGGAGAAGCAATTTCAAAAGGTTTGAGGAATGTTAGATGTTTTGGATGTGGAAAGCAAGGACATTTGAAAAGGGACTGTAAACAGGTCATTCCTAGAAACAATGTTTCTTCAAGGAACAATGGCAACAGAATGCCCCTTCCTTCTGGAGTATGCAGAAGGTGTGGTAGGGGAAAACACTGGACCAACAAATGGAGATCAAAAAGGGACAGGCAAGGTAATCCTTTGCCTCAGTCTTCTGGAAACTCCCAGAGGGGCCTCAGGCAGGCCCCTACAGCAAATCCAGTTCAAAACTTTCCTGCAGTTGTAGAGAAAACCACTACTCAGAACAATTAAATAACCAAATGCTTATTGGAATAAATCATGCTGGTCAGGATGATGAAACAGAAAGAATAGAAAATTCAGAAGAAAACATAAAGAAAATTTTTTGGCAAACTTCTATTAATGAACAAAGACCAAAATTAACAATAAAAATAAATGGTGTTTTGTTGTCTGGTCTGGTAGACACAGGTGTGGACATTACCATAATTGCACCAGAATTTTGGCATCCAACTTGGCCTCTTCAGGAGGTAAACGTTCAACTGTTAGGAATTGGGATGTTATCTCAAGTGAAACAGAGTGCAAGGTGGCTCAAATGTATAGGTCCAGAAGGACAAAGAGGAAAATTAAAACCATATGTGGCTAACATAACTATGACCCTATGGGGTCGAGACCTGTTGCAACAATGGAATACTCAGATTAACATCCCTCCAATCTCAGAAACAAATCATAAACTAGCACATGTTTCTGAGGGAAATATTAGAAGATATTATTCTAATGAGTGGTCACTAGCCATCCATATTATACAAGAACAGGGCACAACAACTGCTGATCTCCCAAAGGCACCAACAGCTCTACCTTTAAAATGGTTAACAGACAAGCCTGTACGGGTTCAGCAATGGCTTTTAACAACAGAGAAACTCCAGGCTTTAGAAGAGCTGGTAGAAGAACAGTTAAATGCTCAGCATATTAAAGAATCAACCAGCCCTTGGAATTCTCCTGTACTTGTTATTAAAAAGAAATCTGGTAAATGGAGAATGGTAACAGACCTTACAGCAATTAACAAAGTAATTTAGCCAATGGGCTCTCTACAATCTGGAACTCCTTTGCCTACTCTGTTACCAAAAGGATGGTCTCTCATAGCTATTGATTTAAAAGACTGTTTCTTTTCAATACCCTTACAAGAAAAAGACAGAGAAAGATTTGTTTTCATAGTGCCTACTTATAGTAATTCTCAACCGGTTAAAAGATTTCAATGGAGGGTCCTCCTATAGGGATTGTTGAATAGCCCAACTCTGTGCCAATATTTTGTACAACAGCCATTGGAAGTGATAGGTAAAAAGTTTCCTAAATCTATATTTTATCATTATATGGATGATATTTTACTAGCTGACTCAAATACAGATACTTTAGAAAGAATGTTTGAAGAAGTAAAGAAAATTTTGCCTTGTTGGGGATTACAAATTGCTCCTGAAAAGAAACAAAGAGGAGATTCTATTAATTATTTAGGATATAAAATAGAACTACAAAAAATTAGACCCCAAAAGGTGCAAATTAGGAGAGATCGACTACAGATTCTTAATACTTTCAAAGATTATTTGGAGATATTTCTCATCTACGAACTATCGTTGGGGTCAAAAATTATGAACTGAATAATTTGTTCAAAACCTTAGAAGGTGACAAGGACTTAAATAATCCAAGAGAATTATCACCTGAAGCTGAGAAAGAATTGGCCTTGGTAGAAAAGAAAGTACATGAAGGGCACGTGGATCGTATTGATCCAAAGCTAGATTGCATTTTGGTTATTTTACCTTCTAGGCATTCTCCTACAGGAATATTAATGCAGAGGGAAGATATTATATTGGAATCGATATTTTTACCAAATAAACAGAATAAAAAATTAAAAACTTATATGGAAAAAATCTCTGATTTGATTTGGAAAGGAAAATTGAGACTTTGTTAATTAGCAGGAATAGACCCAGCAGAAATTGTCCTACCTTTAACTAAAGAGGACATTGAAAAATTATGGATAGAAAGTGAACCTTGGCAAAGAGCTTGCAGTAATTTTTTGGGAGAAATTAACAGCAAATATCCCAAAAGCGATAGAATTGATCTTATAAAGAGAGCTGATTGGATCTTGCCTTGAATTGTGTGGGAAAAATCCATATCTGGAGTTCGTACATTTTATACAGATGCCAACAAACAAGGAAAAACAGGTTACAAATCAGAAAATTTAAGTAAAGTGGTTCAAAGTCCTTATAATTCAGTTCAAAAATCAGAATTGTATGCTATTCTGTTGGTATTAATGGATTTTCAGAACCTCTCAACATAGTAACTGACTCTCAGTATGCTGAAAGAGTGGTATTACATATTGACACTGCAGAATTTATCCCTGATACTTCAGAATTAACTTCACTATTTATTCAATTACAGGATACAATCAGGAAAAGGAGTCATCATTTATATATAACTCACATCCGATCCCATACTGGTCTGCCAGGCCCTCTAGCACAAGGCAATGATGAGATTGGTAAATTATTGATAGGAAATGTGCTGGAGGCCTCAGAATTTCATAAAAAACATCATGGAAATATGTTTAAAAAAGTAAAGGTTTAAAAAAGAATTTTTCCATAACCTGGCAACAAGCCAAAGAAATAGTAAAGAAATGTCCTACTTGTTACTTCTACAATCAAACACCATTACCAGCAGGATGTAACCCAAAGGGTACTCAGAAGAATGAAATCAGGCAGAAGGACGTGTTTCACTTTACAGAATTAGGAAAATTGAAATATGTACATCATAACATTGATACTTATTCAGGATTTCAACGGGCAACTGCTTTGAGTTCTGAAAAAGCTGATTCTATAATCATTCATTTGCTAGAAGGTTAGTGTATTTAGAGCAAGAATAGTGTATTTAGAGCCTGTCCCAGAACTACGGACTGTGGTGGATTAGGTTTTTGTCTTCATTTGGATAGGTGGTGCTCTCTACACCCTGACTGGTACTTCCATCACAGAGTCAGTTGTGCTAAGGTCTGGGGACCTGTCATATTCCCCACTGGATTTAGTGAATGAGTCAAGTCATGGACTCACTGTGCTCTGAAGAGTTGTAGTTGGTCCTAAGCACCATTAATTGTGCTAAACTATTGTATAATTCTCCATATAGTTTAGGATGCAGGGCTCCGACCTTGAGCCACTCAAAATGAGGATTAGAGGCCCAGTTGGTGCCAATAGCTGAGTGGTTAGCCAGGAACAAGAGAGCAGAGACTGCTATCAATGATCTGATTTAACTCTTTGTCTCCTTTTCTTTTTGAGGTTTTTATTTCCCCAACAATTTACAGGTGTTTTCTCATTATTCCTGATCAATTAGCAGAGAAACAATAGGTTTCTCCCACAGCCACACATAGTCCCCTTACCTCAGAGGCAGTGAGTCTACGCCTCTCCAATTATGTCGGAACACTTTGGCAAGGGAATCTAACTGTTGCTTTAATACAGATGCAGAAACTTCTAATACCTCTAGGTCCAGATCAACCTGTCTACTCAGTTTGGAAAGCATCAGCGGAGGGCACACTTAGTCAAACCTTGTATCTGCCAACCAAGTGGTCTCAGAGGCCTGGTAATATTGCCCTTGTCCAGATGAGTTAATGTACCAAGCAGATCAGCAGACACCTGCTCATAAGGGGAAATGCCTAGATTAAGGGTGTTGGATATTAGACAAGTTTCAGCCCCTTGAAGTTCTCTAACATTAATTTGGACTGTCCCCAGTCACAGTGAGATTTGTCAGTCAAAGGGCTGAGAGTCGGGTTCGTTCTCATCCCTAGGTAGTATGGGAGCCTGGGAGTCTGAGCATACCCAGCCATCCTGGCCAGTGGTTTCTAGAGAACACAAGATTTTGCTGCAATGCTACAATATCTTCAGGAAGGTTTATGCTCAAAGCCTGAAGAAAATATAGAAAAATGTAGTCATTTTTGAATGATTCAACTCAATGGGAATACTGAGATGAAATTAAGCCAAACAAATTTGGGCTGGCAATGTTAATATCAGAATTCAAAACCAAATCAAAATACACGTCAATTTGAAACAGACATTTGAACCCCAGATGTGAAAAGCATACTTTAGAATAATTGAATCTTAGCTGGGCGTGGTGGCACACACCTTTAATCCCAGCACTCCACAGGCAGAGGCAGGCTGATTTCTATGAGGACTAGGCCAAACTGATCTACAGAGAGAGTTCCAGCACAGAGAAACCCTGTCTTGATCAGGAGTTTAAGGTCTTTCTTGGTTCTGTATTGAATTCACCTTCAGCATTGTTACATTGTTACACGAGAAATGTTTAGTCATTCAACTTGAGGAACTAGGTAAAATTAAAAAAAAAAAAAACATAAAGGAGTAAAATGAAACAGTCACAAGAGAACCCTCACAGAAATAGGGCAAGCAGGGAGAGGAAAACCCTTCCTTAGGAAAGATCTTAGAAGTGAAAGTCACAGTTAGGGCAAGAGCATGTACATACATCAAAGTCCAGACAGCTACAATGTATAGACATCTCTATACCTTCAGGCCAGACATAGGAACCACTAATAATTCTCCAGAAGTACAAATATCCAAAACTGACCTAGTAGAGAAACCAAGTGGTCTACTCATATGGATTAATTTGTCTTTTTTGTTTTGTTTTGTTTTGTTTTTGTTTGTTTGTTTGGTTGGTTGGTTGGTTTTTGATTCGTTTTGTTTTGTTTTTAAGACAGGGTGTTTCTGTGTAACACCCCTGGCTGTCCTAGAACTCATTTTTCAGACCAGGCTGGCCTCGAACTCACAGAGATCCTCCTGCCTCAATCTCTGCCTTCCAAGTGTTGGGATTAAAGGTGTGTGCCACCAAACCCTGCTGGCTTTGCCATTCTTAATGTTATTTTTCATTTGTTTCATCGAGGCCAAAACTGTGCTCAATACCAAATTCTCGGACATTTAAAATGTTTGTACTTCAATACTGATGAAAGTTTCAGGATGTTGTATGGCTATGAAATGACATTTTTTCCCCTGATTTTTCAAGACAAGATTTATCTGTGTAGCCCCGGAAGTCCTGGAACACACCCTGTAGACCATGGTGGCCTTGAACTCAGAGATGTGCCTGCATCTGCCTCCCAATTCTGGGACTAAAGGCATGAGCCACAACCACCTGGCAAAAAGACTTCTTCGTATTTGTTTTGTGGTGGATTTGGGTTAAATAATTATCACTGTCTAGTTAGCCAAGATTTGAGGACACCGCTTATTTTCCTGTCTATATCCTGATCTCAGGTGCTTGTGTAAACACAAAACAAAGAATTGTCCAGCAAGACCGCAGACCTGCTTGTGTCTCTCTGTGGTGAAACTCTGTCATGAGTCCTTAAAATGTTCTCTTTTCTGTTTTGGTTTTTTGAGACAGGGTTTCTCTGTAGCTTTGGAGCCTGTCCTGGATCTTGTTCTGTAGAGCAGGCTGGCCTGGACCTCACAGAGATCCGCCCACCTCTGCCTCGGGAGAGCTGAGATTAAAGGCGTGAGCCACCACCTCCCGGCCCTAAAATGTTCTTAGTGGTTCTATGGACAGTTGGCATATAGCATATTGCTGTGCTGTATAACTTTCTTTGTTTAGTGTATTTCTGGTTTGCCTTTTCTCGAATTGGGGTGGTTTACTCTCAAATGAGGTTGGGCAGGGCTAACGGAGGGGTGTGGCCAGTGATAGGCGTGACTAAAGTGGGTGGGCCAGCACTGACGACAGTATTCACCCACCTTTGTGGGTATAAAAGACCCAGAGCTGAGGCTCCAGCACCACAGGGAGTGAAAGTCTCCCAGGAGAAAGCTTCTGTGGTGCTGCACTGTCTTCAGCCAGGTCTCTATGCTGTTGGAGTAAGGTAAGTTATCTGTATCTCTCTTCAACAACTTTCCGATGTTTGTCCTGCTGAGAAAATGACGAGGAGCAAAGGTTCATAAGCGTCAAGCACTCTCCCGGGTGTCAGGATTGGCTGGTCAACCTCCAGCTTTAGGGTGTCAGCTTTATCTGTGTTTCATTTGTGTTCAGTCCTGTCGGCATTTAAGTATGATTATTGTGGGGCAACGTTAATCCGGGCTATCCCCAGTCACAATGAGTTTTGTCACTCGAGGGGCTGACTGTCCAGTTAGTTCTTATCCCTATGTAATATGGGTGGTCGAGGGGGTCTGAGCATGACCAGGCATCCTGGCCGATTTCTGGCTGGGAATGATTGATATTGTCCCCAGGGTTCTCCCCTGTGGTATAGAGTCTGATTTCCTAGGTGTTCCCTGTTTCCCAAAGGCCAGAATTTTTCTTACAGAATTTCCAGATTTTTAGTTTTTAAGTTTTATGGCCATTGGATTAGATTTTCCTATTGTGTATCTTTTGGGGAAGAGGCTAATTTGTTTCCTTTTGTGGGTGAAGGTGTGGGACTCCTCCAAAGTGTTACCCAGTGAATTGAGCAAGGGAACCCTGGGACCTGCAACATCTCAGGTTGCATGGCCCCAGGCTCAGGGTGACCTTTTGAACACAAAAAAAAACATGTTCTGGGTTGGCATACCTCAGTTAACAGAAGCTAAAAAGCAAGGTTGGTTCATTTAGAGACCTTCCCAAAAGTATGGACATTGATGGATGAGGCCTTTATTACAGTTTTAGCAGGTGGTGCTGTCCTTGTGCTGAGGGTTTTTGGTTTGGTTTGGTTTGCTTTGGTTTGGTTTGGTTTGATTTGAGACAGGGTTTTTCTGTAGCTTTGGAGCCTGTCCTGGATCTCCCTCTGTAGACCAGGCTGGCCTCAAACTCACAGAGATCTGCCTGCCTCTGCCTCTCAAGTGCTGGTATTAAAGGCATGCACCATCACCACCTGGCTCCTGTGCTGAGTTTTACAGCCTTAATGGTACCTCCATCATGGAGTTCGTCTTGCTAAGGTCTGAGGCCTGTTTTCCACTTACCTTTTGAGAGAAGTCAGGTTTCCTCTCTGCTCTTCCCTAGTGAGGTTAGGTTTTCTGTCTGACAGTTGCATTTGAAATCTTAATTTTTCATTTGTATTGTTTTCCTTAGATTTTAATTAATGAAGTTTCTTGAATTGGATGACTAAACATTTTATTTCCCATGTATTCAGGACAACCTTGAGGACAATTTGGATCCGAGAACAACCTTGAGTCCCTGATTACCTCGGTCCCAGAGCAGCAGTAGCCATGACATCTGAGCACTGTGGCCCCCAGAGCCCAGGGAGTACCATCATGACCTTCCGCCCAACCATGAGAGAATTTTCAGATTTCAGCAGGTACATCGCCTACATGGAGTCCCAAGGGGCACACCGAGCCGGACTGGCCAAGGTCATCCCACCCAAGGAGTGGAGAGCCAGGCAGTCCTATGAGGACGTCAGTGACATCTTAATAGCCAGTCCCCTGCAGCAAGTGGTGTCTGGCCAGGCAGGTGTGTTCACTCAATTCCATAAGAAGAAGAAAGCCATGACGGTGGGACAATTCCGTGACCTGGCCAACAGTAAGAAATACCAGACCCCGCCACACCTGAATTTTGAAGATTTAGAGAGAAAATACTGGAAAAGTCGATTCTTTGGGTCACCGATTTATGGTGCAGATGTCAACGGCTCCCTGTTTGATGAGAACACTCAGTATTGGAATGTGGCCCACCTGGGAAGCATTTTGGACCTCTTGAAGCAGGAATGTGGCATTGTGATTGAGGGTGTCAACACGCCCTACCTGTACTTTGGCATGTGGAAGACCACCTTCGCGTGGCACACGGAGGACATGGACCTGTACAGCATCAACTACCTGCACTTTGGGCAGCCCAAGACGTGGTATGCGGTGCCCCCCGAGCATGGCCGACGCCTGGAGCACCTGGCCAGGCAGCTGTTCCCGGGCAGTTCCCAGGGCTGCCAGGCCTTCCTGAGGCACAAGGTGGCACTCATCTCACCCACTGTGCTCAAGGAGAATGGTATCCCCTTTGGCCGCATGACGCAGGAGGCTGGGGAGTTCATGGTCACCTTTCCCTATGGCTACCACGCTGGCTTCAACCATGGCTTCAACTGTGCAGAGGCCATCAATTTTGCGACCCCGAGGTGGATCAACTATGGCAAGGTGGCTTCTCAGTGTAGCTGTGGGGAGGCCAGGGTGAGCTTCTCCATGGACGCCTTTGTTCGGATCCTGCAGCCTGAGGGACATGAGCTGTTGAAACATGAGGGACATGGAAGTGTGGACTACCCAGAGGTCGCCTCGCACCCCAGTCAGGAGACATTTACTCTGACTCAGAGGCATCCCTGTGCGGGACCCCTCAGGTGTGTGGTAAGCAGAGCCCTCAACAGCTGCCCTTACACTAAGGTGGGCTCTGAGTCCCAGCGCCTTTCAACATCCAAGCTTTTGGCTCCTCAATTCACTGTGCCGGAGAGAAGATTCTCCAAGCAAGCTTCCGGGGCCTCCCTGATCTTCATGGATACTGCTGATGCCAGAGCCCTGGACCTTTCACAACATGCACAGGCCTATGGAATCTTGGATAGGAGCCCCCAAATCTCCCTGCCACTCAAGAAGATGGACTTGAACTCAACAGACACAGGTTCACCTCCTGCCCCTTAGACCTTTTGGCCACCACTGGACATTCCTAGTCATCTGAATCAACGGCTGTCTGATATGCTGACAACTGAAACTGTACTTTGGGTCCTGGATTCAAGTCACCTTTGAATTTGCACATGGTCTCTCCCTCAGAATTGATGCAAAGGATGGATCTACAGTGTGTCGTGCAACTGCGTGAAGAGAATGGATGCTCCATTTGACTGTGGGGTCAGTGATGGGGCTTTTGTATTTAGATAGGTTCTGGACAATGGGAAACCTGGATGGAGTCTTCTTCTTGTGGTTGTGGAGGTAGGCCACACACCTGCTGTGATGGGAAGCAGCCAGCAGACATCCTTGCAGCTTCTAGGCTGGAAAACCACAAGTCCATGGGACACCTTAGAATATCCTGCCACACCAATTCTGGGTCAGAGAAAAACTCAATGAAAGGAAATGGCACAGTTCTGAGGATGCCCCATCCTTCTTCCTGCTCTGACAACTGAGTCATCATGAGACCATCAACTTGAACCTCCCACTAGGAGGATGCCACAGGGAGAGAAGGCAGGTCTTGGGGCACTCAGCATGGTTCCGAACATGCATGCACCTGTGACCTACTCACATGGTACAGTCTTCAGAGCACCACGGCCATCATCTGCATCGGCACATCTGGAAAGACCTGCACATGCCCATGAGTGCCCTGACTGACTTTCTGGTCCAGAAGCAGGGAGGCGGGAGAGACTGGTATAGGCTGATCCCTCCTGTATTTCCTCAGCATTTCCTTGTACTTCTGCCCTAACTGTCTCATGGTCTCAGGTGGTGCTACAGAGGCTACAGTGTGGACCGATAACAGGACCTGGTGGGGACTCCACACACTGGCTATGAGTAATCTGTTGTCCACGCTGGGGGGAAATGGCTTTTTCCTGTCAGTTACCCCTCACCCATGCTCTGTAAGCAGGCCCAATAAAAATAGTATTAATTCTCCTAACTGAAGTGTGGTGGATACTTTGGTTTGTATTTGGGGTGCTATAAGGGAGGGTAGAGGTTTATGTCTCCCCAGGACAGGAATTCTGCCTTAGACTGGATGCCATATACACTTCTTCCCTGCTCCTCACCACACCCATGGCCCCTCAAAGCTAACTGAGAACGCATAACAGCCTCACAACAGAGAGACACAGATAGACAGAAAGGTCTGTGGTCTTGCTGAACAATGCTTTGTTTTGTGGCTACACTACCACCTCAGATCATGGTATAGACAAGAAAATGAGCAATGTCCTCAAATCTTGGCTAACTATACAATGATAATTATTTAACCAGAATCTACTACAAAACAAAAATGAATATGTCTTTTTGCCAGGTGGTTGTGGCTCACCCCTTTAGTCTAGTGAGTACTAGGCCAGTCTGGTCTACAAAGTGAGTTCCAGAACAGCCAGGAACTATTCATAGAACCACTAAGAACATTTTAGGACCGGGAAGTGGTGGATTCTGCCTTTAATCCCAGCAGTCAGGAGGCAGGGGTGGGCGGATCTCTGTGAGTTCAAGGCCAGCATGGTCTACAGGGTGAGTTCCAGGACTTCCAGGGCTACACAGAGAAACCTGGTCTGGAAAAATCAGGGGAAAAAAATGTCATTTCATAGCCATACAACATCCTGAAACTTTCATCAGTATTGAAGTACAAACATTTTAAATGTCATAGAACTGGTATTGAGCACAGTTTTGGCCTCAATGAAACAAATGAAGGATAACATTAAGAATGACAGAGCCAGCAGGGTTTGGTGGCACACACCTTTAATCCCAACACTTGGAAGGCAGAGAGTGAGGCAGGAGGATCTCTGTGAGTTCGAGGCTAGCCTGGTCTGAAAAAAAAAACAAAAACAAAAACAAAAAAAAAAAAAAACACCTCAAAAAGAAAAGGAGACAAAGAGTTAAATCAGATCATTGATAGCAGTCTCTGCTCTCTTGTTCCTGGCTAACCTCTCAGCTATTGGCACCAACTGGGCCTCTAATCCTCATTTTGAGTGGATCATTGTCGGAGCCCTGCATCCTAAACTATGTGGAGAATTATATAATAGTTTAGCACAATTGATGGTGCTTAGGACCAACTACACCTCTTCAGAGCACAGTGAGTCCATGACTTGACTCATTCACTAAATCCAGTGGGGAATGTGACAGGACCCCAGACCTTAGCACAACTGACTCCATGATGGAAGTACCAGTCAGGGTGTAGAGAGCACCACCTATCCAAATGAAGACAAAGACCTAATCCACCACAGTCGGTAGTTCTGGGACAGGCTCTAAATATACTAACCTTGCATTTTGGTTTCTGTAGTAATGCTCGGCTAACTGCTCTTGTTAACTGAAGTATGTCAACCCAGAACACGGTTTTTGTGCTTAAAAGCTGACCCTGAGAAAGGCTCCTGACTGTACTGGGATCCTGAACACCCAGTGTAGTTGCCGGCTGGCCAATAAAGACTTTCTGTTGCCTTAATCCCTCGACCCAGCAGTCTTTTCTGGTGGATATCTTCCCACAACTGAAAACCAACGATTACCCATTTTGTTTTGAAACAATCAGAAACAAGACAACAGTAAATGGTATATTGGAAACTATTTTAATGAATCCAGATATCACGAAGTCAGCAGAAAGTGTAAAATAGTTTAAGGAAAAAGAAAATTCGAGGCAGGCGGAGGCGTTGGGCCGCAGAGGCAGGCAGGATGAGGGAGCGGGCGAAGGCCCAGATGCAGTTGTAATAAAGACCAGAACCTGAGCTATTACCCTTGGAGGAGTTAGTGAAACAAGCTCTTGATTAAGAGCTTGGAACAGGGACGCCTTTAATCTCAACACCTAGGGAAGGAGCTGTCTCCGTGGGATGAGACCAGAACGGATCTGAACACTCTGAGGCCAACCCAGGGCCCAGCTGCTGATCCTGTGAAAGCCAACAACTTGGAGGTGTTGGTAAGACTACCCTGCTCAGCTGAAATCCATCCGGGAGAGAATTCAGAATCCTACAGTTTGCAGTCTGAGAAGCCTGCAGACTTCTCAGACTGGAAGCCTCTGAGTCCTCATACATCTCATGGCTCTCAGCTGAACTGTGCTGCTCAAAACGTAAAAGCTTAACCAGCCAAATGCTTAACCAGCCAAATGCTTAACCAGCCAAATGCTTCTAGTTTCTGGTCCTCACGCCTTATATATCTTTCTGCTTTCTACCACCACTCCCTGGGATTAAAGGCTCGCTTTCTGGGATTAAAGGCGTGAGTCATCATGTTTGGCTGTATCCTTGAACAGATGGATTTCTGCCTCTGGAATGGTAGGATTAAAGGCATGTGCTATGACTGCCTATCCTAAGTATCTAGTGGCTTTTCTATTCTCTGACCCCACATAAGTTTATTAGGGTACACAATATTTTGGGGAACACAATACCACCACATTTCCCCTCTTATTGATAGGAAATGTGCTGGAGGCCTCAGAATTTCATAAAAAACATCATGTCAATAGTAAAGGTTTAAAAAAGGATTTTTCTATAACCTGGCAACAAGCCAAAGAAATAGTAAAGAAATGTCCTACTTGTTCCTTCTAAAATCAAACGCCATTAACAACAGGATGTAACCCAAAGGGTACTCAGAGGAATGAAATCTGGCAGATGGACGTGTTTCACTTAGCAGAATTTGGAAAATTGAAATATGTACATCATATCATTAATACTTATTCAGGATTTCAATGGGCAACTGCTTTGAGTTCTGAAAAAGCTGATTCTGTAATCACTCATTTGCTAGAAGTTATGGCCATAATGAGTATACCTGCACAAATTAAAACTGACAATACTCCAGCATATGTCTCTGTTAAAATGAAACAGTTTTTTGCTTATTACAATATAAAGCATAATACAGGTATACCACATAATCCTACAGGTCAAGCAGTTATAGAAAGATCAAACAGAACTCTAAAAGATATGCTAAATAAACAGGAAGGGGTAACAAAAACACCAGAAATAGACTGCATAATGCTCTATTAACTTTGAATTTTCTCAATGCCAATGAGAAAGGAACAACAGCTGCAGAGAGACACTGGATAATAGAAAAAACTACAGAATTAAATCAGCCTATATACTTTAAGGATGTGCTGACCTCAGAATGGAAACCAGGATATGTGTTATGTTGGGGACAAGGTTTTGCTTTTGTTTCTACAGGAGAAGATAAGCTGTGGGTACCGTCAAAATTGATAAAGGTTCGACTTGAACAAGAGAGACCACTTAATTAGAGGTGACAGTTTATGAACAAGCATTAACATCCAATTTAAACTAACTTATACCAGCAACACATGCCTTTTCATTTAATCAGATAATAACTTGCCAAAAGGGAACATCCCCAAAATTAGTCTTGGGGAAAGGTTTTAGTTTTTGTCTTTTAGGAGAATGAAGGCTAAGGAATCTGAAGAACACTGGACAAATGAGACAACTGAAGAAAAAGGACAAATCATCTATCCCAGGAAACAGTAAAATGGCCTATTGGTATATCATTTATAAAATTTTATAAGTCTTCCTAAATGTCTGTTTCTGCTCTTCTCTAAAGACACTTAACACTATTGGTCTTCTTGTAGTCCCAGTTCAATTAAAATTTAAAGCTGACTTTGGAGTTGGAGAATGGCTCTCTTCTTCTTTAAACTCAAGCATGTTGTTAAAAGGAAAATGCAAACTCCCTGTATCATGCCAGAAGAAAAGAGCCATCTTCTGCTATGGGACAGGAGAAAAACCAAATTAATGAAGGGACTATTCTATTACTAATCTCAACTCTTTGATTCTATTCTGATTCTTTAAACTTTTCTTAAAGTATGAATTTTATATCAAAATTTACAAGATTAATATATATATATATATATATACAGATATATATACATTTTACACTTTGTTAAGATATGAATGGTCATATAGAGTACTAACTAATTCTAGAAAAAAAGGCTTCAATTAACTGCATATATATGCCTTTGTGTTCGAGTCTCTTATCAGTTTTCTGCAGGAAATCATGGCCAGGCCTAACATCAACTGATGTCTCCAGGAAGAAGATGGGGCCCCACAAGAACAACAATTCCACGTGGACAATAATAATATCACTAAGCTGACAAACATCAACTACAGATCAGCTTTGGCCTACAAAGTGCTCAGAGCAATTTTGAGAGGACTAGCTGAGATGATCCAGTTCAGAGACTACTTGAATAAGGACTTGAGATAAACCCTAAACTTTGGCATTATGCACAGACTGGATAACAAAGGATATAGTTACCTTCCCTAGAATTTGACAATTAACCGAAATTTTTTTTTTAAGGATAAAGATACCTTCGCCCATACCCAGCAGGAAGCAATTTTAAGAATACGACGCCCACATTCCCAAAGAGGTGGTGTGGGGCAGGTGATTTTTTGGTCTTTTAATGGGTTTTGGGTCTGGGATAATTTTCATTGTTTAGGGGGCTTGGTTACAAGTTGTCAAGTATTAGGAAAAGGACTAAGCAAAGGAGATTAGATTTAAAATTCTTGTTTAAAAAAAAAGTAAGAAAAGAAAAAGAAAAAGACAATTACTAGTTTTAAATACTTTACATTGGACTGGATTGTTTTATATTATATACAAATTATATATATTGAAATTAATATTGTTAGAAAATGCTATATGTATATTTCTAATTGTACTTATACTATTCATTTAACAATGTAATGCAATTTTCTGATCCTTGAATGTTATTATTACCAACTGTTAGGATATAAAGAAATGAAAGTTAGTAGTTAGACATTATAATAGAACTTGTAGTCATGTTAGGTATGTTTTAAAAATTGAGCAGATATATTTTAGATAGACAGGTCATCTTCAAACCCTTCAGAGATCTACAGAATATGGCATTTAAAATGTTTTAATAACTTAGAAAATTTTTCTTTTTTGTTATGACTCTGAGACATGTCAGCTCCTGGCAGTACCAATCTACTTCAGAGAAAATATGGGCATTGAAGAAACTGCATATGGAGTTAGCTTTCATTGTGGCAAAAGTTAGCCACTGGACAACAAAGTATCCTCAAATCAACTGCTGACAACAGGACAAAATGGACAGACAGGACACAAAACAAAGGACTACTGATTCTTGCCAAAACAAGTGTGGTTATGGCTTTATCAAAAGGCATCTTCTAAGGCCAGGACAATATGGCACCATCCCTGAAGTGGCCTTTGCAATCCAGAAAAGGTACAGTGCTCTTTTCTTGAAAGGCAGCTGAACAGGCAGTGGGCCGACAGCTTCTGATGTGCAATGGAACAGCAGCTGAAACAATTATTCTTGAAGAGTAACTAAGCTCACGCCTCTCAATAGTAGACTGGCATTTAATAGAGGGATGTGGAGAAGAATGGGATGCTGAGATGAAGCCACATATACACAGCAAAGAAGAATGGACAGCTGAATTCAAAAACCATCAACAATTTCCAGAATTTAAAATCCTGAATCATGATGTGACACTAGTGGAATTCAAGTGTTTCTGGTTCATGGACTGCTCTCACCCAATGTGAGGTTGAACTGTTGACCTTGTGTACATCCTACTTCACAAATGAGTCTGTCAGATACGCTAAGCCTATAGGCTGAAGATGATGCCCCAACACTGCAGAGAAACCTCAGATGACTGTCCAGGCAGCTGGCTGTTTCTGTAAACTCACAATTTTTTTGGAAGTTGCTTGTATGCACTTCCTGTTTTTATTTTTGTTAGGTAATATTATTTCCTTCTTGGGTCTCTGAGGGAGTTGACGATTAGTTAGTTATAGTTGAAGATTAGTTAGTTATAGTTGAAGATTAGTTAGTTATAGTTGAAGATTAATTAGGATAGAAAATGAATTAGACACATTTTGAACTTACCAAAATAGGATAGATAATGGAATTATTTTCTCTGAATTTGTCAAATACAAATTGACTAGACATTGTTTAGGTATTTATTACTTGTATATATTGTATATAGTTATTTTATTTTTGTATATAGTTTTTCTTATGTTAGTTATAACCTTTTTCCTTTTTTCTTTTTATTAAAATAGAAAAGGGGAAATATGGTGATATTTTACTTGTACTGAAATGTGATTTTATTTGTATGTTAATAAATAAAGTTGCCTGGGGGTCAGAGCTAATAGCAAGCCATAGCAGAGCAGGGCATTGGTGGCGCACGCCTTTAATCCCAGCTCTTGGGAGGCAGAGCTAGGCAGATCTCTGTGTGTTCCAAGATACAGCCAGCATGGAGACACATGCCTTTAATCTCAATACCAACCATAGAAGACCTGGAGGTCTGTACAGACAGGCATTGACAAGGAGATCATGTGGTTGGGTTTACAAGCAATGACAAGGCAGAACAGAAAGTCTATATAAAGACAAACACACAGGAAGTAGCTCTTTTGGCTGAAGAGAATAGCTGCAACAGTGAAGGGTAAGGCTCTTAGCTCTGACCTCTTGGGCTTTCATCTTTGCATTGGCTCTGTGTTTCTTATTTAATAAGATGGTTACTTCTACACAATTATTGAAAAATGGCATGTTGTCCATTAACTGGCCAAAGTTTGGAAGAAGAAACAGCCTAAATTACCAAGCTACAATTGAGAAAAAATAAATTTACTTAGGAAATTTATATTCAATAAGTAAACACATTTTTATTGAAAACACTGACATACAATTTAAGTCCTATTAATATTGAAGTTACTAAAAAAATAAATCTCATTCTTATGGTGGAATATTTTGATCACACTGTGATACTCCAGACTTTCAATAAAGTTTATTTTGAATCAGGGGGCAGAGCTAGCAACTGGTAGACTGGAATTAGCCATAGTGAAGCCAGCAATTTGGATAGGGAAGATGCACAGGAAGGAAAAGGCTAGAACTAGAGTTTGAGTTTTCTTTTGGTTCTGGAACAAGGGAAGAGATGCTTCTCTTGCAGTATCTCTGGGGAAAAAAGTCAGCCAGTTGCCACTCAATCTCTCTGAGCTGCTTTTGACTCCTGAGTCTTATTGATAAATAGAATGATAGAGACTTAATTTAAACCTATATAATGAAGTTGCAGCAGAGCCAGGGCTATGGAACCAGAAGCCCCACCAGGCAGCCACCTAAGTGGACAGTGGGATGTTGACCCATGGGGCCATAGGGCTGCTGACCATAATTAAAATATCAGTAGATTCATGTACAGCTGCTAAGTCAACCAAAAAACATCATCCTTAAGTGGGCTAATTCTTGAATGATCAGAGTGTCAATAACCAATTTTTTTCTCATGTAGGCTTATTTAATAATAGTATATTGCCTTCTTGATTCTTCTTATGTGTCTATACAGAAATATAATCTCCATATTAAATACTATTCCCTCACTACCTCAAACCTGTGAATTCAAAAAAATGAGCCTGTCATTCTGAAAAAAAAAATCCCTAAAGTTGAAATTGTTTAAGTAGTAGAACCATTTCCTAAATATACCATCACATTTTGGTAGTATAATAATCCAATATTTGTCCTAGTTAAATAGTGTATCAAAAATTGTGTGTCAGTGTTCTAACTGTATCAAGTGACTGAAAGCTTGACCCTTAAGGACCCAAGCTAATAATGTTTTTACTTCCCTTCTATATACAGTAATATTGAGTAAAGAGTAAAGGCAGACATGCCTGCTGGGCCAGGAGGCTGGGTTTGAATGGTGCCATTTATTAGCACCATATGGGATCTTGGGCAACTTTTTAAAACCCCGTGAATTAGTTACTCTTTCTATTTAAAAATGGAAAATAATAGTAATTACCTTATAAAGCTGTTTGCATGGTTAACTGATGTAATATCCATAAGGAACATAGAATAGAGCCTAGAAGAATAAGAATTTGATGAAGGTTAACATAATTTTTATCATCTTTTAACATAAATCTTTTATAAGTATGTGTTTATTGTACATAGTGATGGGCAGCATTATGAAGACATTTTAATATAAATATGAAGTAAAGTTGACATTTATGTACATATGTAAAATGATATTTGTTTATTAAAGTGATAGTATCTGCAAAGATGTTTAAATCGCATGTGTTAGAGAAAGTTAAAATCACAATAAGGTATTGCTGTATACCTACTAAAGTAATTAAAGTTAAAATTTAATTGAAGTACTAAATGCTGTCAAGTGAAGAAAAATGGATGACTCATATCTTTCTGGTGGCAATGAAGGCAGAGCAGCTGTCATGGGTGATTTGGTAGTTATATTGCTACCATAGGGCATGGAGATGCATTTTGGGGGTGATAGTTACAGAGAAATCATATATATGTTTGCCTGCATAGTCAGTTAGAAATCACATAGAATAATGTTCCTACGGAATTATTCTGCATAAAAAATGTTAATTTTCAAAGGTTACACACTGTAGGGTTCTAGTTATGTAACATTTTAAAGTGAATGTCACAGGCCTGGAGAACAGATTAGTGGTCATTAGGAGTTAAGAAAGTGGAAGTAGGGTGTTGGAGAAATGCATGTAGTTCCATACGGTGAATTTGTTTTCTATCTTTCCTACAGTAGTCATTACGTGATTGATAAAATTTCATATAAATTTTGATAGCTGATAGCTGATAAAATTTCATGATACTAAATATACATGCAGATGACTTGCTCAGCACCTAGTGATACCTGTCAGTGAAATGTGGCATGCCAGATGGTGATTATATGTTGTGTGATATTTTGATTGCATTCTGACAATAAAGTTTGCTTTGAGTCAGAGGACAGAGCTAGCTGACTAAAATTAATCATAAAGGTGTTGAAGACAGTTGAGAGACAGGAAGTAGTAATGCGTAACTAAGAGAGGATCTCACGATTTGGGGATTATGGAACGGAAGAGAGAGGAGGTGACTGGTGGCTTCTCAGCTCCTCTGACCATTCAGCTCCTTACCCAGATATCTGACTTCCAATTTTTTATTGATGAAAAATGATTAAATAAATGCATCACCTGGCATCCAACATGGGGCAAGAAATCAGAGATAGCCACTCACCCTGGCTTTACAGCCACCACAGCCACCGCCCATACTGCAGCCACCACGGCTACAGCCACCAGAGTCGGCTGGCTTTTCTTCCCTTGCTTCAAGCCCTCTGAGGGAATCTGAAATTTTCCTGTTGCAGCCTCTCTACAACAATCTCCAGCTGCCACCCAAATTCCACAGGTGCCTTAGGCTCCAAATGCCAGGGTTACTTGCCCACTACAGGCTGGCTCTGCCTTCAGGCAGCACCTACCACACATCCTTCTTCTGCACATTCCTCTGTGTCCACTTTTCAGACTGCTAGTTCCTTGGCTCCTCCCTGTGAGTGGTGACATTCCTCTGGACTGCTTCAGGCTGCTGCCATATTAGGATAGCCACCGGGACACCCACTTGGGCTTCTGTTGTTGTTGCAACTGCCACACACTCTCAGCTCACAGATATGTGCAAGCAGCTGCAGGTGCCCTCAGCAAGGCTGTGCACTGTCTGTGTTCTCTGCCCAACTGTACTATGCAATGACAGCCAGCCTCACACTGCCATCGTCAGCAGATTTGGTGAGAAAACTGTAAATTCTTAAAGGGGGAAATTAGTTTTTTTTTTAAAAAAAGAAGAGCTTTTCCCCCCACATTAGGAATGAGAAATATTATGATGTATGGAGTTAGGTATCTGTATAATTCCACAATGGATGGTTTGAAAGTGGAAAAAATAAATGAAGGGATAATCAACTTAGTTGGGATTGATATAATGTCAATTTTCATTTGGTGATTATTGTTTTATCTCTAAAAACAGTTGTTTGATATCAGTGCCAACTATGAAAAATTGACTGAAAAGGTAAAATCCTTAGAAAGACATACTAATGGAACTAAGAAAAATATTCACACAGAGACAGATGAGTTTAGAGCAGAAACTACCACACCATTGCATCATGAAACTGAAGAGGACAGACCCAAGGTTATTAGAAAACCAATCTTAATTTATCCAGGTACCATTCAAGAATGACCACCAGATGATAGGCATCTCCAAGGCTATTCAGAAATTAACTGGGATCCTATAAAAAAAAAGTTTGATTAGAAGAGATTGGAAGAAGCAATAGTTTCATATGGTATACATTCACTTTTTATGAAGCAGATGTTAAATTTATGGTTCACTCAGAACAGAATTATTCCACAAAACTGAAATGATTTAGTTACAGCAGTATTAGAAGCTGGTCCTCAGTTACAGTGGAGAAACTGGTAGATGAAGCTAGGGCCGTCAAACAATGAGCTAGAATTAGAGGTTATAAGACTTCTAAAGATCAAATCTTTGGTGAGTGTCGTTATGCTGATGTGGAAAAACAGGTTACATTTGATGATCACACCTTGGCCTTATGCCATACAGCAGTTTTGAATGCTTGGGACAAGATTGAAGAATCAGGAAAGAGGACTGAGCCATTTACTAAAGTTATACAAGGCCCAATAAAGCCTTCAATGATTTTTTTTTTACAAAGATTGACTTCAGTTATAAATAGAATGATATCAGATCCAGACATTAGACAAATATTAATTTAATCTTTGGCTTTTGAAACTGCCAATTCAGAATGTAAAAGGGTGATCATACCTTTAACAGCAAGATCAGCACCCATAGATGAATGGATTAGAAATGCAGCTGACATATTACATTGCATTGTAATTGAGGATTGGGTAGACACAGGGGCAGAAGTAACAATAATTACACCAAAATCTTGGCATCCAAATTGGACTCTTCAGGACATAAATGTTCAGCTTTTAGGGATTGGAATGTTATCTCAGGTAAAACAAAGCAGAAGATGAGTTAAATGTGTAGGTGCAGATGGACAGAGAGGAAAACTAAAGCCATATATGGCTGACATACCAATGAATTTATTGGGACATGATTTTTTACAGCAATGAAATACCCAGCTAAACAATCCTCCAATCCCAGAAAGAAACCATAAACTAATGTATGCTTCTGAAAAAAAAATAAATAAAAGGTATTACAAACAACAGTTACAGACCATTCAGGTTGTACATAAACAGGGCACAACAGCTGCTGATCTTTCAAAGGTACCAACAGTCCTTCCTTTAAAATGGTTAACTGACAAACATGTCTGAGTATAACAATGACCTTTGACATAAGAAAAATTACAGGCGCCGGGCGGTGGTGGCGCACGCCTTTAATCCCAGCACTCGGGAGGCAGAGCCAGGCGGATCTCTGTGAGTTCGAGGCCAGCCTGGGCTACCAAGTGAGTTCCAGGAAAGGCGCAAAGCTACACAGAGAAACCCTGTCTCGAAAAACCAAAAAAAAAAGAAAAGAAAAGAAAAGAAAAATTACAGGCATTAGAGCAGCTGGTACAGGAGCAGCTAAAAGCTCAACATACTGAACAATCAACCAGTCCTTGGGATTCTCCTATATTTGTTATTAAAAAGAAATCTGGAAAATAGAAATGGTAACAGATCTGAGATGATAAGATGATTTAGTCAATGGGTTCTTTACAGCCTGGAATTCCTTTGCCTTCTACATTACCTAAAGAATGGTCACTTAAATTATGGTGATTGATTTAAAAGATTGCTTTTTTACTATACCTTTGCAAGAACAGGATAGAGAAAAATTTGCCTTTACAGTGCCTACTTATAATAATTCCCAGCCTGTTAAAAGATACCAGAGGAAGATTCTTCCACAAGGAATGTTAGCAGCCCTATCCTGTGCCAACATTTTGTGTGGCAGCCATTGGAAATAATTTGTAATCAGGTTTTTTTTTTGCTCAATCTTTATAATTATATGGATGATATCTTACTAGGTGATTCAGATGCACATACCTTAGATAAAATGTTTGAAGAAGTAAAGAAAATTTTGCCTCGTTGGGGATTACAAATTGCTCCTAAAAAAATACAAAGAGGAGATTCTATTAATTGCCTAGGATATAAGGTAGGTTGACAAAAAATTCAACCACAAAAAGTACATATCAGGAGAGATAAATTATGATCTCAAAATAATTTTCAAAAATTACTAGGATATAGCCAGGCGGTGGTGGCGCATGCCTTTAATCCCAGCACTCGGGAGGCAGAGCCAGGCGGATCTCTGTGAGTTCGAGGCCAGCCTGGGCTACCAAGTGAGTTCCAGGAAAGGCGCAAAGCTACACAGAGAAACCCTGTCTCGAAAAACTAAAAAAAAAAAAAAAAAATTACTAGGATATAACAACTGGCCATGGCCTACAATTGGATTAACAACTCAAGAACTAAGAAATTTATTTCAGAACTTACAAGGTGATAAGGACTTAAATAGTCCAAGAAAATTACCAGCTGAGGCTGAGAGAGAATTGGCTTTGGAGGAAAGAAAATTACAGGACACATATGTGGATCATTTAGATCCACAGCATGATTGAATTCTGGTTATTTTTACCTTTTATTCATTCTCCTACTGGAATTCTAATGGAGAAAGAAGATATTTTAGAATGGATATTTTTGCCACACAAACAGTGTAAAAAATTAAAGACATATGTAGAAAATGTTTCTGAATTGATCCTGAAAGCAAATTAAGACTTTGTCAATTAGCAGGAATAGACTGAGTGGAAATTGTGGTACCTTTTATTAATGCTGAAATTTCCTCATTACTGACAAAAAAATGAACATTGACAAAGAGCTTGCAGTAGTTTTTTGGAAGAGATTAGCAACAAATATCCCCAAAGCAAGAGAATTTAGTTTATAAAGAGAACTAACTGGATCCTTCCTCACATTATATGGGGAACACCAATTTCTAGAGCTCCTACGTTCTATACCGATGCAAACAAATCAGAAAAGGCAAATTATAAATCAGGAAATTTAAGTAAAGTGGCTCAAAGTCCTTATGATTCTGTTCAAAAGTCAGAATTATATGCTATTCTCATAGTATCATTAGATTTTTCCAGAACATCATAATATAGATACTGACTCTCAATATGCAGAAAGTTGTTTTACATATTGAATCTGCTGAACATATTCCAGATGATTCAGAATTAACTTTGTTATGTATTCAATTATAACAAATAATCAGAAATAGAAATCATCCCTTTTATAAAAAAAATCAGACCCTATATGGGTTTACCAGACCCTCTAGCACAAGGTGATGATGAAATTGATCAGCTATTGGTAGGAAATGTGCTAGAAGCCTCAGAATTTCATAAGAAACACCATGTTAATAGAAAGGGTTTGAAAAAAGATTTTTTTGCATCACTTGGCAACAAGCCAAGAAAATCCTAAGGAAATACCCTACTTGTTCTTTGTATAACCCAACTCCACTAACCTGCAGGAACTAACTCAAAGGGTATTCAAAGAAATGAAGTGCCGGGCGGTGGCACACGCCTTTAATCCCAGCACTCGGGAGGCAGAGCCAGGCGGATCTCTGTGAGTTCGAGGCTAGCCTGGGCTACCAAGTGAGTTCCAGGAAAGGCACAAAGCTACACAGAGAAACCCTGTCTCAAAAAACCAAAAAAATAAAATAAAATAAATGAAGTTTGGTAAATGGATGTGTTTCACTTTGCACAGTTTGGGAAATTAAAATATGTACACTATGCATATTTAGGATTTCAATGGGTAACTGCTTTGAGATCTGAAAAGGCTGATTCTGATTCTGTAATTACATATTTATTAGAAGTTTTGATCATCATGGGGATACCTACGCAAATTAAGACTGACAGTGCTCCAGCATGTCTTTAGTAAAATGAAAAATTTTTTTGCATATTACAATGTAAAGTATATTATAGCTATACCTCACAATCCTACAGAACAAACAGTTATAGGAAGATCAAATTGTACTCTAAAAGATATGCTTAATAAAGAGAAGGGGGTAATAAAACCCCCAGAGGTAGATTGCACAATGCTTTATTAATTTTAAAGATTCTAAATGCTAATGAAAAAGGAACAACAGCTGTAGAGAGACACTGGATAATAGAAAAAAACTACTGAATTAAACCAGCCTGTATACTTTAAAGATGTGTTGACCTCAGAATGGAAACCAGAATATGTGTTATGGTGGGGAAGAGGTTTTGCTTTTGTTTCCACAGAAGAAAAGCTATGGATACCATCAAAATTGATAAAGATTAGATTTGAACAGGAGAGAGCTCTTGATTAGAAGAGGTGATAGTTCATCAAACAGTGTGATTATTCCATCTAAACTAACTTATAAGACTAACAAATGTTTTTCATTTGATCAGATATAACCTGCCAAAAAGGAAACTCTACAAAGTTAGGTTGGGGCAGGGTTTTGTTTTTGTCTTTTTGGAGAATGAAGGGATCCAGCTAAAGAATCTGAAAACCATTGGGAAAATGAGACATATGAAGAAAAAGGATGAATCATTCAGAAAAAAAAAATGTCCCAAGAAAAAGAGTTAAATTGGCCTAATGATGTATTACATTTCCAACAAAATAAAATTTCACAAATCTTCCCAAATATTTGCTTCTGATGTTCTGTACAGACATATAAGGCAAGCGGTCTTTTTGTAGTACCAGTTTAATTAAAAATTTTTGGAGTTGGAGCATGGCTCTCTCTTTCTCTAAACCCAAGCATGCTTATTAAAGGAAAATCCAAAATCTCTGTCTCATGTCAAAAGAGCCACCTGATATGGGACAGAAGAAAAAATAAAACTAAGGGACTATTCTATTGTCAATAACATCATAATATTTGGTTTTATTTTGACTCTTTAAAACTTTTCTTAAGGTATAAATATTATCTCAAATTTTATAAGATTAACATATATGTATTTAAACTTTCTGTTATAATATTAATGATTATATAGAATACTAATTCTAGAAAAAGGCTTCATCTAGCCTCCTGTATGTGATTTTGGGTTTGAGTCTCTATTAGGTAACTAGGAATTAAGTTTTTGTACTCTGGATATAAATAATAAATTGTGGTCCTTTAACCTCTCTGAGATCTGCTGGGTATGACATTTAAAATGTTTAAATTTTCTTCAGTGAACCATAACCATTCTGAATAGTGACCTTTGAAGTCTCCAAAAGGATAATGGGGCCCCACAACAATGATCCCACCTGGATTGCAGTAACACTGCTATGCTGACAAACACCACCCCAAGATCAGCTCTGGATCACAAACTGCTCAGGACAGTTTCAAGGTGGCTAGCTGAGATGGTCCAGCTTCATGCAGCCATGAACTTCAAATAAGCCCTACACTTTCCATTACACAAAGGCTAGCAACAAATGACACAGCTAGCTCTCCCAGGACTCGACTAACCATTATTTAAATATTGTCAGGTTCCCTTAGAGAAGCCATCACCCCTCCAGACAACAGCAAGCAGTCTAGAGAACATGACACCACATTCTCAAGAGGTGGGGAGAATGATTTTTTGTCATTCAGTGTGTTATGGATATTTGTCATTGTTTAGGTGGGTTGCTTACAAGTTGTTATTGGTAATGGTAAAAAAAAAAGCTGAACAAAGGAGATTAGATTCAGGAATCTAATTTTGAAAAGAAAAAAGGAGGATATAGAAATGATAAGAAAAAAGAGTAGATTATTGAATCTACTTTTAAACCAAAATAACTTACTAGTCTGAAATATTTTGCATTGGTATGGATTTTTGTATGTTGATATAAACTTGAGGTTATTTTTGTTATACTGTCTATATATTTCTACTCTTATTTAAAATATTTTTGTATATTGATACAAATTTAAGGTTATTTTTGTTAGAACATACTGTACATACCTTTCTACTCTTGTTTAAGATATTGTACCTATACAGCTCATTTAACAATGTAATATAAATTTCTAGTCCTTGAAAGTTATTATTATAAACTATTTAGGATAATAAAGAAATGCAGGTTGGTAGTTAGTTACCTATTACAATCAAATTTGTAGTCATGTTAGGAATGTTTTCAACGTCAAACAGAGATATATTTTAGATAGACAGATGATCTTCAGACACTTCAGAGATCTACAGAATATGGCATTTAAGATGTTTTACTAACATAAGGCTTTTTATGACAATGCAACATGTCTGCTCCTGGCAGTACCAGTCTACTTTAGAGAAGATGATAGGCATCAAACAAACTCCATGTGAAGTTTACTTTATTTGGGCCAAAAGTTAAACACTGGGCAAGAAATTGCCCTTGCCTCAACTTTTGACAGTATGGTATCCAAATTGGACAAGTAGGACACAAAAGAAAGTAACTGCTGAACTTTGCCAAGACAAGGTGGGATAACCCTTCAAAATTCCTGTTTCACAGAAACATCTGTCAGATATTCTAGGCCTGTAAGCCAAAGATGGATGCCCCAATGTTACAGAGGAATCTCAGGTGACTGTCCAGGCAGCCAGGTGTTTTGGAAGTTGTTTGCTCTGCACTTTCTGTTTACTCAGATAATATTATATCTTCCTCAGGTCTCTGATGTAGTTGAAGACTAGACAGTTATAGTTAAAGTTTTCTTTTTTTAAAATTCAGAAAAAACACTCACAAAAGAGGTGTAAAGTATGTAAAGTTGAGAGACAGGAGAAGATAGTTTTGGGTTGGTAGTGCAAGTTAGGATACCAAGTGAATTAGGTGCAAAACTTTGGACTCACAAAAATGGGATAGATAATGGAGTATTTTCTCTGAATTTGCCAAATATAAATTGACTGGACATTGTTAATGTATTTCTTACCTGTATGTATTTATATATAGTTATTGTACTTATTAAATATAGTTTTACTATGCTAGTGAAAAACCTTCCCTTTTTATTTAGACAAAAAGTGGGAAATGTGAGATATTTTGATCATATTCTGACAATAAAGTTTGCTTTGAGTCAGAGGATGGAGCTAGCCACTAGCTGACCGAAATTAACCATAGAGTTCTTGGAATGAGAACAGACAGGAGACAGGAAATAGTAAGTGGGGATTGGGAGAGGATTTCAAACTTTTTGGATTGAGGAACTGAAGAGGAGGTAGCTTCTCTGCTTCTTTGAACATTCAGGTTCTTACCTCAATATCTGACTCCCAATTTTTAATTAATAAAGAATAACTAAATATACACATCAGTTATATAAGATTATAATGGAGTTGAGAAATTTCTGCCTTGTGGTGATTATAGCCTCAGCGATGAGGCTCAACATTGTACATTTATGGAGAAACTGGTATAACAAATCTACCACTAACAGAAAAGCATAGCACATCTATTTAATAATGATAATAAATATGCTTCTGATCTGTGCATTTAAAGTACTATAACTTTTAAAAAATCATTATTTTAGAGTATATATCTGTTTTTTAAATGTTAAGTACTATGCCATCTTATGCAAGTAGTAGTCTAATACATCTTATGTTCACTACACTTCTTGAATGCATCATATTTTTCTTTTAGTCACTAGAGCAAAAAATTAAGTTTTCTGATATTGTTTTGCTCATTATGGCTTCAGGAGCATACATTCTCCAGGAGTACACATATGTCATGTGTGTGCTTATAATATAGCTAAGATGTGTAGTAGGCTAAATTATCTCTGTTATGTAAACATATTCTATGACACACAATGACACAATTATTAAAATCTTATCATCTCAACATTATTGACAAAATTATTATCATCTTGACGTTATTAAGCAACATTTGACTATATATGTAAAGTTGACATTTGACTGCAATGGGTCGTTTGTCATCTTCCTTATTATAGCATTTGTACTACAGTGTTACAAGATGTGGCATAGGAGAAATCAGGAAAAGGGTATACAGGATTGTTATTACTATTAGAGCAGTTATTATATAACAGCTGTGCATCTTCAATCATCCCCCAAATAAAGGTTTCTTTTAAAAGTTACTCCATAGAGGGATGGAGAGTTGCCTCCATGGTTAAGAACATGTACTTGTTTTGCAGAGTACTCTGGTTCTGGTCCCAGACACTATGTTGGACTATTTACAACCCCCCTCTGACTCCAGGTCCAGGAGATCCAATGCCCTCTTCTGGACTCTCAGGACACTGGAGTCTCAGGACTCTCAGGCACATATATCTACCCCACATATACACTTAGGAAAAAATAAAATAAATCTTTTTTGAAAGTTAATCCATAGAATAAAAGCAGTTGTTAAATATTGCACCTTGTTCTTTGTGAAAGTTTAAAATATAATTTATTCAGGGTACATGTTTTAGGCATCCACAGTATCACACAGTAACATTAAACTAGGTACTTAAAAACAGGAAAACATTAGCTACAATTTCTACCAGAAAATGTCTTCAAATTACTTACACAAGTTACTACAGCATATATTACAACTCTGTTGTACTCATTGTATAACCCCAAATACTATATAAAAGGCAAATTTAAAGTGATTTGGTTACTAATAATTGAGTACATGAATTATGTATTCCAAGTGCCTGGGTTTGAATTACATCTTTGCAATCCACCCGCTATGACAACTTAATTAAATTGAGTGAGTTATTTATACTTCATCTTTCTAACCTAAAATAATCTAGATAAGCAACTATTCATGTCACTTTTTGTGGAAATTAGAAGGAAAGCCTAGAATAGAGTAAGCACTGAAATTTTATTGTCAAATATAATTATCATAATCAGAATAATGTGTCTTCTCAGCTATCATTAACAATAATATACAACAAAAGCAGGGGGTTTGTATTATTGTTATGTTTAATATATAGTGTTATGACATATAATAATATATTGTGGACAACAGATGAAGTCATGTACCATGTCAAGGACACTAGTGCCTCAGACTCATATGAATAGCAAAGCCTTCCTCAAGTCAGTTCATGGAAATAACAAAGGTTCCCTGGTCCATGAGTGGATGTTGACAGTGTGTGCATAAAATATCCACCACTGCTTTCTTCTCCCACAAGTTTACATCCTGAGACTGCTCCCATATAGAGATTCCCTACCAAGATTAGCTAAGCCTGACTCCTTGTTCAGTTGTATACAATAAACCCTACTCTTCAATTCAGATGTATAAAATAAACAGGCTGCTACTCATGCATCTCCACCACAGAGCCCACCTGATCCAGCATTCCTGTGTGTCTCTGTCTGTCTTCATTCCCAGTCTCCCCTGTAACACAAATTCTAATTGGTCTTAATAATAAAACTCTGGAGCCAGATATCAGGGTAAATGCTGAAATATCAGAGAGACAAAGGAGCAAGCCATGGCTACCTCTTACCTCACCAATTCCTCAGCCAAAAGGAGGGCTGTCCTCCTGTCTCCATCCACCTTATATTCCTCTCTCTGCCCATTCATATCACTTCCTGTTTCTTCCTCCCAAGTGCTGGGATTAAGGGTATGTGCCTCCCCAAGTACTAGGATCAAAGGCATGAGATCCCAAGTGCTGGGATTAAATGTGTGTGCCACGATTGTCTGGCCTCTATGGTTAACTAGTGTCAAGCTCCACGCTCTGGTCTCCAGTAAAGCTTTATTTGTTAGAACACAAACAAAATATCACCACACTCCCCAGTTAGGTCAATCCCTAAACCATGCATGCCATGGAAATATATGTGTTGAGAAATAGTTTTGTTACACAAATGAATCAAGTATTTTGACATTTTGACTGGTTTATGTTTGCTATCTGCTTTTACCTTTTTGAAGCATGAAATACCATGATATTATAGACATAGATGCTGGTTGAACTCAGTGTTTGCATTATAATTTATATCACCAACTTTCTGAAATTTTGCTTATTTTCAATGACAAAAAGAAAAACAAAAATAATAAATAATAAATGTTCAATTAATGACATATCTGTTATGTGAGGTTTTGAAACCTGCAATGCTACAAAAACCCACTAAAGAGCTTAAAAGCAGGCACTAGGTGTTTTCTTCTTTAACATATGTGGAACAGGAACATCTGGAATTCATTTGTGTTTTAATGTGAACAAATTCTACATGATCTACTCCTAATAAAAGCTGATGCCCTTTAAAGTGGTTAACAGATGTTTTCTGTCTTCTCTTTTATTTATATTTTCCTTTTCATTATACTAGCACTCTTCTTCTCCTATGTTTCATTTTATAGAATTATTTTTCCAGGAAAATAATACTTGTGAATAAAAACATGTAATAAAGCCTACCAATACTTCATAACACATTTTATTTTCAAAATTCTTTGAAGTTAATCAACACTCCTATAATTTGATAAGTTAGTAAAATGTTGATGTATTTTATTAAAAGGCTCATGTTATCTGTACTAGCCACACTATTTTTAAATTTCTACTTTACAATGGCAAATACTATGTAAAAACTGCCATTTACTTCCACTATATAAAGAAGATGTGGTAACGCCTGTTAGACTCCTAGGCAACTCTGACACTTTATAATACCACTCCCAAGAGCTGAGTTTTTAATGATATTTCCAAGCTGGTCTTGCATAACTGAATTTTCATACTTCCCATGGGACTAGATTTCATGGCCTGATTTTAGCAGTAGAACACTGTTCCTAAAACTAAACATTTATTGAAAACTTTCTTACAATACTGTATCTCTTCAATCCTTTAAATAGGCTGCACATTTGCCTGGATGAAATTTTTCATTCAGCTATCATATGATCAACTAATTAGTATTTTGTTACTACTATTGTTTATAAATAATTTATAATAACAAGGATTCAAGAAATGAAAAATATCCGACGCACATAGTACTCAGAATCACAGGCAACTGACCAAATATACCTTAATACCTAATTAAATATTTACAAAGGTGACATTTGCATTGTTTTAAAAGACGAATGCAATGTAAATACAGCAAAATATAAAAATTGGATCAGGAACAGAGTGGGAGAACAAGGAAAAAGACACCATGATAGGAAGAAACAGAGTGCTAGAGAGGTTCCCAGAAATCCACAAAGACACCTCCACTATAGACTACTGGCAATGGTCAAGAGAGTGCCTGAACTGACCTACTCTGGTGATCAGATGGCTGAACACCCTAACTATCATGACAGAACTCTCATCCAGTGACTGATGAAAGCAGATGCAGAGATCCACGGCCAAACCCCAGGTGGAGCTCTGGGAGTCCAATCAGCGAGAGGAGGGGTTATATGAGCAAGAGATATTGAGACCATGATTGGAAAAAGCACAGAGACAAATAGCCAAACTAGTGGAAACACATGAACTGTAAACCAATAGCTGAGGAGCCCCCATGGAACTGGACCAGGCCCTCTGGATAAGTGAGACAGTTAATTAGCTTGAACTGTTTAGGAGGCCCCCAGGCAGTGGAACCGGGACCTGTCCTTGGTGCATGAGCTGGCTTTTTGGAACCTAGGGCCTATGCTGAGACACTTTCCTCAGCCTTGGTGTAGGGAGAAGGGGACTGGACCTGTCTCAACTGAATCTACCAGGCTAGGTTGACTCCCCAGGGGAGACCTTGCCTTGGAGGAGGTGGGAATGGGGGTTGAATTGGGGGGAGGTTGGGAAGGGGGGAGGAAGGAGGACAGGGGAATCCGTGGCTGATATGCAAAATTAAATTAATTATAAAATAAAAATATTTTAAAAACAATAGAAACTAAGGCTATAACTCAGTGATAGAGTGTTTTCCTAATATAAGCAAGGTCATAGGTTCAGTTCCTAGTACTGCATTTAAGGGAAATCAACTATACATGAACCAGCCCTTGATATTTAGCATCATCTGAAGATTATTGCTTTATACCTATAAAGTCTTAACATATGACCTTGGTAAAACTCAGTGGGTCATAAAAGAAAACAAAAAAGATAGATATGTGTAAGAAGAATGAGGATTACCAGGGAAGGAAGGAAAGATAATTAGAGTGAATTTTATGCATGAGTGAAAATGTCAAACAACAAACTCATTTAATAAAACAATAAGAAATTAGTACCCAAAATAGATTAAGAAACTCATATGACTCAATACCCCAAAACACATAATAATATCTTAAAATAGACAAAGAGTCTAAATGGGCATAATTCAAGTGACTATATTCAGATGATCAGAGACAAGTATTCAATGTCTTTAAACAAGGAAATGTAATTCAAAACTGTGGTGACATTTGGACCTCATACCTGTTACAATGGGTATTATAAAAACAATGGGTATACAGGCACAGGCCTATAATCCCAACACTTGAGAGACTGAGGCAGGCATATCACACTTTCAAGTCCAAGGTAGTTTCCAGAACAAACAAAGCTCTGTCTTAATCTTTCTGCATTCAAAAAGAAAAGAAAAAAGAAAGAAAGAGGAGGGGAAAAAAGGAGGAAGGAAGGGAGGGAAGGAGGGAGGGAGGGAGGGAGGGAGAGAGAGGAAGAAGGAAAGAAAGAAAAAGAAAGAGAGAAAGAAAGAAAGAAAGAAAAGAAAAAAGAAAACGAAGGAAGAAAGTTAAAAGGAAGACAAAAATGTGAACAGTTTGGTAATGCTGTGGAGGAGGGTAGCAGTTGCACAGTGTCTTTTCAAAGTGCCTTTCCTTTAGAGCAGTTCTTGACTCTGCCCTCATTGCTAACTCACAGCAATCATGTTTCAACTTGTCAATGCTATAAGAACTGTTTGGCAGTGGTCACTATCCAGCATGCTAATTACCAAATCTAAGTGATTGCCCTATACTCTTTTACCAATTAATAACTCAGCAGCATTTAATATGAAATTATTACTTTCTAAAAGTCTTTCAGAGCTTGTCATCTATGGCACTGGTTCTTACCCAGCCTCCTACCTGGTCTTGATCTGTCCTGTTTCTATTCCCTCCACTTCATTTTTCTTCACTTATTGTTAAATGAATTCAGTTACAAATAAAGGAGGAATATTTTGGTCCCATTCTATCTATGCACTGAGAAGCAGAAGTTCAGAAACTGGTATAATATTGTGTTTGTGTATATCTGAAAATGTTAGAGAGGAGATGATCTGGATAAATTTCATTTTCATCACTTTTACAGGTATGACAGTTTTTGAAACTGGAAAGACAATAATAAATTCACTAATAGTTATTATATATTTTATAATTACAATTTAAATTCACAAATTTCTCTTACAAGCCATCACCCAAACAAATTCATCCCTCACTCCATCTGTCTATCCATTCCCAAGCACTTCTACCTAGGTAAGTACTCTGCTGCAGCTGTAACATCATAGTACGTGATTCACAAGTGGAAAGCTCTTGAACTAATTATGTTTTCTTAGGGCTTACATACAGTGTAAGCCCTCAAGCCACCATAGTGGCCAGGCCCCTCCCCCGAGGACCTCCAACTGCCGGGTACCACCCACAGAACACTCTAACTGCCCTAACTGCTGGACCCAGCCACCACCCTACAGAGTAAAAAATCCAATCTCTGGTTGTGAAATTCCACCAATCTCCACCTGGAAAGATTCACCCTGAAAAGTTCCACCCCCACCTCGCCAACAAACTCTTTATCAGTCCTATCTTCTGTTCAGTTCTCTGCTGTTTCTCATCAAGCAGAGGCAGCCATCTCTCTGACTTTCCCCCTCCCAACAAATATCTTGTATGAGGTTTGTTGTGTACAACTTTGTGGTATTCATTGGCTCCCAACTATCAGGATACCTTTCCATCTGAGCTGTTATGCTTACACAGAGTGCCTTGTAAACAGAACACGTTTATGGACATTAGTTAACTTGATGCTTTAAGGAACATGCTTTATGGTTTGGGGAATTGTTGATAATTTTAGGAGTATAGTATATTTAGATTTAGATTAATCTTAGATGTATAGTATTTTGTTGCTTAACAATAGGGGCACATCTTGAGAAATATGACATTAGACAGCTCCATTGTTATGTGAAAGTAATAATGTGCTTTTACAGAAGCCACGTGATAGATGACTTAGGGCAACTGCTTGCCATGGCCTCTAGGAACAAGGAAGAGACATAAGAGGCAAAAGATATTTGAAGCTGTTGCAAACATAAAATGGCATGTTTCTGTGAGTAAAATTTGATGATGAGTATGCTCTACAATTACAAGAGAGGAAATACATAAACGAGTAAAAGTCAGTTACTGTCACTACCAAGTACCTTGTACTGTAAAGACTTGCTTGTGCTACACTAATATAGTTGGCAGCAACCCACAGACACTCACTGATAGTCAATGCTATCAGCAGGAAAATGTTTAGCTCTATTATAATGTCATAGGCTTACTGTTGTATTGTTGCCTGTCATTGACAGAAGTGTCATTATGTAGACTATAATTTTAAAATTGAATAGAAATGGAGAGTGTGCAGATAAAAATATTAAAGGACATCAAAACTATAAACACTGAGCACAGAAATTTTCTAATTAAATGTCCAGCAAGGAACAGCAAAAGAGAAAGCAAAACAACAAAGTCCTCCATGCTCATTATGCATTAATTTTCATGGTTCAGCCTCATTTGGAGTAATAACTGGTTGTTAGTAGTACCAAAGTAAGTCTTTGCTGCCATCTTGTGGAACACAACAATTCTTATATTTCATCTATGTAGTTCAGCTTGACAAGATTTGCAATATATATAGTTATCTCTATATTCTTCATTATTTAAAGGGAAGCTTCAAATTAACTCTTGAATATCTACAAGTATTCATTCTGTTGCATTCATAAAAACTATTTTCTTATCTGTATGTTCTTCTGGTCTAATATTGTTGCATTAATTTTATTTCTAAACCAATTTCTTTATTTCATTTTGGTTTTAATTTTGCTCCAAATTTGCTAAGAAAAATTTTCATGATGACTATAAATTTACTTACTGAGTTCTTTTCATAATGAGGGTATGTGTATGTGTATACACTTGTGTGTGTCTGTGTGTATGTACATATATACATGTACATATACATGTATACACACACACACACACACACACACACACACACACACAATGACCTCAGCAACTCTTACAAAAGAAAACATTTAACTGGGTGCCTTACAGTTCAGAGGCTCAGTTCATTATCATCATGGTGGGACATGTCAGCATTCAGGAAGACATGATACTGGAGAAGGAGTTAACAGTTTTACATCTTGATATTCAGGCAACAGGAAGTGAACTGAGATAGAGCATGGCTTGAACACATATGAGACTTCAAAGCCCACCTCCACAATGATACACTTCCTTCAACAAGGCAATACCTACTCTAACAAAGTCATGCCTCCTAAAAGTGTCATTCCCTTGGGAGGCCATTTTCTTTCAAACCACCAAATATATACACATACATATTAAACATATTGTGTGTGTGAGTGTATATATATATTCACTTGCTCAACATATATTTATTAGGTGCCACATAAATTATTGTTGTAATAACTTGGAAAGTAGAGAAATATAAATTCCTGCTTTATACAAGTTACATTTTAGTTAGACATATAAAGTACACTTGAATGTCCTCATTGTCTCTTAAAATGTGTTTATTTCAAATAACAAATTGTACAATACGTTCCTAGTTTAGAAGGTAAGAAACCACAAGACACATCATCTCTTTCTTGAAAAAGTATAATTCAGAATACTTCAAAATTAGATCCAGAAATATAAAATGTAGAAAATGAAAGACTTAGTAATTTCCTGAATAGATGAGATTTCTGAAAAATTTAATACAAATAAAAGAGGAGTAAATATCAAAATTTTGGTAATCTCAACAGGACAATTTGTCTAGCATTCATGTGCATCATCAGTGATAAATCTGGATAAAATTGAAGTTTCTAAAAGCTAATATAATAGATAATAAAAAATGTAATTTTTAGAAAATGCTTGCCATTATTGCATAAGGAACTGACAACACCTTAAAATATTGTGTGTAAAGTTGTCCCTTTTTCTGTAGAACTTTTAATTCATAAAAATAAGCTATGATAAATTTTTGAAGCCTTAATTAAAAAGAAGATGTTTGTTAAAAATGCATATTTTTAAACATTTTAATTTGTTTTAGTCTGGGTCCTCTCCAACAGCAGAGCTGAAAACAAAAGTTTTAAGCAAATAATTTATTTTAAGAAATTACCAAAAAGAGGTATAAAAAAAATGGGAAGGAAAAGAAAGTAAAAGTGAATCCTATTGTATATCACTTTAACTGTTATGGTGTCTACTAGAGCTCAATCCTAAACCTTACAGAAGTCATTTTATGGCTTACTGAACTTATGGACATCTGCTTATGCCTATTATCAACTTTAGGCACAGAACACAGAGTGTTTACCCACTAGTTCCAAATCCTAGGTTTTTCAAAGATTGTGAAAAATTTCCATACCCTGATATTAAGCCTCTCTGCTGACACAGTAATCCAAATCAAATGAATCAAACTGAATTAAGAATTAAAAGTCTAGGTTTAATGAGAAGAGACAGGAAGGAAAGACTGAAAATCCACATGGCCATTCTCTAGAGGACAGTTTAAATACCCTGTAGATGTGGTCTTGAGAATCACTGCAGGAGAAGCCACTGTTTGACTGGCTTTTTGAGATGAGGCAATGTTTAGAGAGAGAGAGAGATGGGAAAGGAGAGGCTGAGGTGGAGCCTCCACCTGAATATCCCAGACTCTTTGCGTATATGGATGCTGGTTCATGTCTGGCTACTGTCTGAGGGCATGGGATGACATGGGGAAGGGGAAGTTGGGAGTCAGTGGGCTCACACCCATCAGGGGGTGTGGGTGAAGAAGTATCCAGTTAATTGTCATCCTGGAGACCTTGGGCATCTGTTTTTTGAGGAGGCAGAGAAGGCAAGTTGCTAGGAAAAAATAATTAACACCTGCCCTATTATTGCCAGGAAGAATGCTATATTGACAAAGATGAATGCATAAGGCAGAAGAGCAGATAGGTCCCTCATTGAGACATCTTGGAAAACTGGAGGGTGGAGCATCCCAGTTGCTAGGCAGACCATGTATCCTGAATAGGTGCCTGCTTGAGCCTGGAGAGGTGGTACCAGCATGGTATCCCAGGAGCTTTGCAGCTAAAAGGATGGTGAAGATCATGGTGTATGGTCCTATCCATTGGGACTCAAGAGACTTAGGAGCTAGCTGTTTGAGGAGTACTCGATCCCCCAGGAAGAGTAGGGCAGGCTCAGGGGCAGCTGGGTCCATTGGTGTGGGGGCAGGGAGATAGCTGTCAGCATCTGAACAGAAAAAGGACCTCAGAAAAGAGTGGTTGGGGAGGTACCGGCCAGTGGAGGAGTTTGGGCCAGGAGGTGATAGTTGAAGAGGAAGGGACTTCCATAAAGGAGCTCAAAGGGCTAAGGCCTGTAGCAGAGCATGGGGTGGCCTGGAGGCAGGTAAAGACAATGAGGAGAAGAAAGGACCAAGATAACCTGAGTTCAATGGAGACCTTGGTGAGTTGTTGTTTATTGAGTTTGTTGGCCCTCTCAATCTTTCCCAAAGATTGTGGATGGTAGGGGATGGGAAACTTCCAGGAAATGTTGAGAGCTTCCAACATGAGCTCCATGACCCTGGAAATGAAGACTGGCCCATTGTCCATTTGTATGGCCTGTGGCAGGCCAAATCAAGGAATGATGTGGTCCAGGAGTACCTGATCCACCACATCTGCTGTTTTCCTAGAAATGGGAAAGGCTTCTATCCTTCCTGTAAAGTGTCAACAAGAGTTAGGAGATAACAGGGTTTTTTATGAGTGGGCATGTAAGTGAAATCAACCTGCCAATCCTTGCCCAGCTGGTCTCCTTGAATCGAGTGTGAGGCTGATGTATCTGGGGGGCCCTATGTATTGGCTTCGGCACATGTCTGGCAGGAGGAGTGAACCTGTGAAATAAATATGAGCCCAAAGATGGACGGGATCAAAGAGGGACTCTAAGAAATGGAACAAAGCTTTGGGGCCTATGTTTAAAGTCTGGTGGACGTCTGAAATGATGGACAGTGCCTGGTCCTGAGGGAGGATGAGGCAGTTATTTAAGTAGAACCATCCATCCTTTGTCTGTGTGGCCCCTTTTTTTCAGGAGTTCATCCCTCTCCTCTGGTCGATAACAGGGCTAGTAGGAGGGTGTCAAAAACAAAATATCTTCTGTTGATCCAGAGGAGCTGAAAGCCAATCCCTGGGCTACTGAGTTTACCTTGGCATTGACTAAGGCCACTGAGTCCTTGGGAGACTGGTGTCCCCTGCAGTGAGTTATGGCTACTGCTGCAGGGGGCTGGAGGGCCTCCAAGAGCTTGGCTATAAGGGGTTCATTAACTATGGGAGTGCCCTTGGTAGTGAGGAAGCCCCTTTCCCTCCAAAGGACAGAATGAGTATGAGCTATTAGAGAGGCATATTTAAAGTCAATATAGATGTTAACCTATTGACCCTTAGCTATCGGGAACACTCTAGTCAAGATGATTAATTTGGCTTTTTGTGAAGAGGTCCCTATTGGCAGGTGGGTTACTTCAACTGCTTTATTTAGTGGAAGTGACCACTGCATACACTGCCTGGTGGTTTCCAGAACTTCTGTCAACAAAGGGTGAATTGGCGGTTTGTGTGGGGTTGGTCTAGGAAACCAAGCCAGGGTGGGCATAAGGTCTCCACAGCCTTTAAGCAGGAGTAAGAGGAAGTACCAGAGGAGGAAGGGACAGATAGGAGGATTGCAGGGTTTAGAAAAGGGCTGGAGGTCAAGTTAATTTGGGGGTTTTCTAGAAACAGTAAATGAAAGACTTGGACTTGTGAGAGCCCAAGGGGGGAAAGAGAGGAGTGATTCTGAAGGCCTGAGATGCGGCAGGTGGAGTATACCATGACTGACTGGAACAGGGTGATCTTAAGAGCTTTCAGAGTGAGTTTAGCTGCTGCTGCTAGAGCTCTCAAGCATGGCTGCCATCCACAGACAGTGGGGTCTAGTTATTTGGACAGAAATGCGATGGCCTAGTTCAAAGGCCCAACTGGTTGGACTAGAACCCTGGTGGCCACTCCCAACCTTTCATCTGTATAGAGGTCATAAGGTTGGGAGGGGTCTAGAAGATCTAGAGCAGGGGGCCATTAGCAGGGCATCTCAAAGTAAAGAGAAGTGGCAGTGGATAGTGGCTGGATGGGTGAGGGGCCCCTTAGGAGTCCCTCTGGCTGCCTGGTATAGGGGGTTGGCCATAATAACAAAGTTAGGGATCCAGTGATGGAAGAATCCCATCAGGCCCCAAAATGAGAGAACCTGGTCTGCTGTGATCAGGGGCTGTAAATACTGCAGGGCATGGACTCTATCAGAGGTGAGGGTCTTAGACCCCAGGCTGAGTTGGATGCCCAAATACACCACAGTGGGAGAGCATAGCTGAGCCATAGATGGGGAAACACAGTATCCCAGGGAGCCGAGGTAGCTCAGGAGAAGAGAGGTGGCCTGTTAGGACAGAAGCAGGGTGGGGATGCACAGAAGGAGGTCATCTATGTATTGGAGGAGTGTGCTATGACTAGGGTCAAAGATGGAGAGATCCCGAGCCAAAACTTGGCCAAAGAAATGGGAGTTGATTTGAAAGCCTTGAAGGAGAACAGTCCATGTAAGCTGTCTGGAGGACCAAGTGTGAGGATCCTCCCAGGTGAAGGCAGAGAGAAAATATAAGTGAGGGTGTAAAGCAATAGTGAAAAAGGAATCTTTCGGGTCTATAACAGTAAAGTGAGAGGTGTCAGGAGGAATGTTAGACAGGAAGTTGTATGGGTTGTTAACCACTGAGTATGTTAGAATAACTGCCTCATTAATGAGCCAGAGATCTTGAACTAAACAATAAGCCCCAGAGGGCTTATGCATGGGAAGAATAAGGGTGTTGCAGGGCAAGTCAGTAGGAATTAAAAGTCCCTGAAATAAAAGGTGGGTAATAATGGGCTCAAGGCCTTGGCTATGGGTTTCAGAAATAGGAAACTGTGATCTGGAAGGGAAGGAGAAGGGCTTCTTAAGGCGAATTAGGACTGGCTGGTGGTGAGTAGCCACTACCAGAGTAGAGGTATCCCATACTTAGGGACCTACTGGATATGGGAGGATAGGGACAGGAGAGCCTAGGGAAGGAACCTGTGATGTGATTAAGGGGGTAAGGTGGGAATCAGGAGAGGGTGTGGGGGAACTGAGTAGAAGGTTAAAACAGACTAGGTAGCTCCTGTGTCCAATAGAAAGCCAGTGGACTTACCTGCTAGCTGGAGCTGTACCTTAAGCTCAGAGAAGGCAATGGGAGTCACCAAGTGCTGTAGGATAATGCTTTTGTACACTGGTTTAATAAAACACTGATTGACCAGTAGCCAGGCAGGAAGTATAGGCAGGGCAAGCAGACAAGGAGAATTCTGGGAAGAGGAAGGCTGAGTCAGGAGTCACCGCCAGACACAGAGGAAGCAAGATGACAAGGCAGAACTGAGAAAAGGTACCAAGTCAAGTGGCTAAAAATAAGTAAGAATTATGGGTTAATTTAAGTGTAAGAGCTAGTCAGTAGTGAGCCTGAGCTAGTGGCTGAGCAGTTATAAATAATATTAAGGCTCTGAATGATTATTTTAAAAGCAGCTACAGGACTGCAGATGAGAGAGATTTGTCCTGACCATGGGCCAGGTGGGACACAGGCAAACTTCTGGCTACAACCAAGTCTAGGCCATATCAGTCATGCACCAGGCTGAGGAGTTTGAAGGTTGGAAGAGTCTCCATTGGCTGGAAGATGCTGATGTCAGTGAGGCTGGACCTCCATGTATTGGTGAAATTATTAAGGCCACTCCACGTAGTTAAAAGGAGATTTATTTAATGGCATAACTTACAAATGAAGGGATAGGTAGGTTGAGGGTTCTGGAAAAGATGCAGCAGTAGTCCAGCGATGTTCTTTGGAGAACTCTCCTCCATCCACCTCTAGCGTTCACGCTCCTAGCAGCAAGAGAGCATGGCACATCCAGATCTCAGGTCTTCAGGCCCTCCCTTGGCCCTGCCTTGTGGGTGTGATAGTTACCAAAGCCTCAATGGGGGTTGGAATTTCCAGACCAAAGCTGGAATGGCTACCCATTACATCCATGGTGTGGCATAGAGGATGAGCCTGAGTGGGGGCATTCTGATGTCTATTGTCCAGGCTGTCGGCAGATGGGACATGGCCTTGTTGGCAGCTGAGGGTCAGAGGAGTACCATGAACAAATATGAAGCAGACTCCTGGTGGAGTTGACTTGGGCTGAGCACCAGCAGGATGGAGCCTTGTGATTGACTTCCCTTGTCCCCTTGTGGGGCACCAGTAGCCTCTGTGCAGCTGCCGAGGCATGGGCTTGGAGTATAGCCTTGTGTTGCATCCAAGCCTGTTGGGAAGACTCAGTTGCCTCTTCTTGGGCATTAAAAACTTTAAAACTCATTTTTACCAATTTCTGTATGTGAGTTTGGGGAACCTCTTCAGCCCTTTTTAATTTCTTTCTAATATCTGGTGCTCACTGAGAAATGAAACGGGTGGTCAGAACCATGGTTCCCGCTGGGTAGGCTGGGTCAAGATGAGTATACTGAACCTATGTACTCTTGTAATTGATTTTAAAAAATGGCCAAATTTTTGTCAGCTCACTTCATAATCTCTCAGAGCTTATCAAAATTAACAACTTTGTCCAAGACCATTTCCATACCCTGGAGAAGGCATCAGACCATGAGGTCTCACCTCTGGTGGCCACTCTGACCCATTGGTAGTCGCAGTAGGGCTCTGTAGCTGACACAACCATATTATCCACAGGGACTGTATTGCCCACTAGGTGGGTCTGGTCTACATTCTGTCTTGCTGCTGCCTGAACTCAACCCCACTCCTTAGGTGTGAGAATGGAGGCCTGGATGACATAGAGGTCATTCCAATGCCAGGTCAGCTCATAGGCCTGTGAAAGATAACAAAACTCCTTGATACAAATAGAAGGATTGACAGATAACTGCTTTTCTATCTGTGAGAGGTCCTGAAGGGAGAAGGGGGCATGGACTTGAAATTCCAGCCACCTCTTGGAGAGGGCAGAGAGGGGGTAGAAGTCTGTCAAGACTGGGTGTGAGAAGATACCATAGAGGATGGGGGAGTTAGGTCAGTGTGTGGAAGGGGACCAGGATGTAGGTCGTGGCATTGAAGGATAGAGAGGGGCAGTGGGAAGGAGGGGAGGAGAAGAAGGCAGGCAAAGAGGAGAAATTTGGTCCTAGACCTTTGTCCCAGAGGGGAAAGAAGGCAAGATGGGTGGATAGAGGGAGGAAAGTGAGGAATGTTGGCCACTGAATGGAACATGCTGCAGCCTAGGAGGGGAATGGGTAGGCAGGTTTGGGGGGAGTTGGGAAGGGGTCAGTGCCTCCAGCAGCAAGGTCAGGGCAGAATATTCAGGGTCCCAGTTCCCAGACAGGCAGGAATCTGGAGGTGCTGCAACCCTGGACAACAAGATCTGAGCCACAGGACATTGGCTACTGAAGGTGTAATGATATGGCCTGAGGGAAGGCCTTGGCAGGTTTTGGACCAAGGTGCCCTGCAGTGGGTGAGACACACCATGTAGGCACAGTGGCTGGTGGAAAGTTACTTGCCTGGTAGACTTGATGTCCACGTGGCAAGTTCACTTGTGGGGAGGGTAGAGAGAATGAAAGGAAGGAGAAAAGAGAGAGAGAGGGAGAAAGAGAGAGGTGTGTGCTACTTATGGTGAGAGGGGAGAGAGAGAGGAAGAGAAAGGGAGGGGTTTTCCTCAAAAAAGGATTTACGTCAGGATGCAGGGCAGGTCCCTAAGAGGTGGGCCAGAATGCTAATATTTCTCCATTTTGATTATTATAAAAAGGTGAGTGGGGGGGGATGAGGGCACCAAATTCTCAAGACTACTTCCTGCTGATTTGGGAGCAAAATAGGCAGGGGGAAGTTGGGATTCGGGGTCACAAAGGGTGGGATGTGTGAGTGAAGGAGCATTGCAGTTGGCTGTCATCATGGAAACCTCAGGCATAAAGATCTAAGGCATCTGTCTGTTCCTTGAGGGAGCTGAGAGGGCAGGTTGCTAAGGAAAAAAAAGATTGTTATCATTGGTCTCATGGGTGTGTGTGTTGGGGGGGGTTAGCCATGAGAAAAGTGACAACTGCCAAAAAGAATGGAACAGAGAAGTGCCCTGGTTGTACAGAAGAGGCAAGGGTAAATAAGTGAGACACAAGAGCGGATACACCCTTTATTGGGACATCTTGGAAAGTTGGGTACTGGTTGTTGGGTAGGTGCCCGCTCAAGCCTGGAAAGGTGGTACCAGCAGTGAATTGAGGGGTGATGTGTTCTTTGGGAGTACATGAGCCATATCTGTTGTTTCTCTGGAAGTTGGGGTGCATCCATCCCAGTTGGCATCCTTGGTTGGTGGTTGGCATCCTCAGAGCTAGTGCAGGAGCTGGTGTATCTGGAGGACCCCCTATGGGTTGGCCTTGGCCCAGGCAGGAGGAGTGAGACTGCAAAATATGCTCAAAATGGGTGTGGTTCAAATGGGCTCTGGAGACTGTTAAGTTTTTGTTGGACCAGATTTCTTGATACTGTAGTAGAACTTCTCCCAGGAGCCTGTAGGTATCTGTCAGATAGCTGGAATGGATTTACATCCCAGTGTCATGGCTTTGTGGTTAAAAGGCATGAAAATTTTCTGGCTTCAGCCCAATGAAACATTTCTTTAAATCTATAACCAGAGGAAATTTACTAAATGGAAGTGGTTGAGTGAATGAAGGAGCGGGGAGGCTTCCATAAACATCATCAGAGTGAACAGAAGTGAGACAGCTTTCCTATCTTCATATAAATAAACCTTAAAGCTGTTTCTTTTTATCTAATTCACCAAAAGATACTGAGAGCAGTATTAGCCCTAAGAGAATGAGTCCTGTGAGTTTTACATAGAGAACTGAGATTGAGTTTTCTTTACCTGTCTATTCCTGAGGATGGTATTTTTCTCTTTCCTGGTTTCCCTTTCCCAATTACTAAGACCACGGACCTAAACATTCTAAATAAGTTCATAAAATTTAACTTTTATCTCTAGTCTCTGCTTCAGCAAGTTTCCACTTGGCTGGCAGACACATCCAAGCATCAATTGCTGACTACACTCTGCTCCAAAGGACCATAACTTGCTGAAGGCTGATATGATGTAGACAAGTCCAACCAAACATAATTGTTCCCTGTCTCTACAGCCAGGTCAGATGACCACACACTTCCCCATTGCCTAGGTTCCCTCGTTACCTTTGACTGGCCTCTCGGCCTCCTTGGGCTCTGTTCACCTGCACACCACTTCAGCCTGAAGCAGTTATGGAAGAGAATACATTGTCCTATGCTCCCCATTCCCAGAACAGGCTAAAGGCTAAGTTAAAGGTAGACCCCCTGGCATAGGGGACAAATTGGTTACCTAATGAGCCTTGGTATACCAGGAAACTGCACTCAGTATTGTCAATTGATGGATTTATTAACTAATAATATAACAATTCTGCAATAGGATAAGACCCTTGACCTTCTTTATGCAGAACAAAAGAAGTATTATTTGAGCTTAAGAAATGATTATTTCTATATAATCACTCAGGATGGAGTTTCTGATCCCCTGAGAGGAGCTTTTTTTCAGAGGGTCCTTTTCTCAGAGTTGGGCCATTCCTCAATTCACCTCTTTTCTCCTGTTCCCATTTGGCCCTGGGATCTTTCCCTGTCACTCTTATTTGCCTTCTCAGGAGACAGTAAGCCCTAGCCTTATGCAAGCTGCTAAGACATTGGAGACTTAGGGAACACTAGCTGATAGTCAGACAGACAGTTCTCAAATGTTCAGAGATCTGCAGAATATGGCACTTAAGTGTTTAATTAGAAAGCTTTTCGTGATAGAGAGACATGCTGACTCCTGGCAGCACCTTTATTTCCTCCAAAGATGATGACTAGGCACAGAAGAACCTCCACTCAGAACTTGCTTCAGAATGGCAGCACCAGCCACTGAGATGGGCACAGAAGAACCTCAGCTGCTGCCAGGGCCTTCTTCAGACCATGGACAACAGGACTCTGGGAACCCATTGCCTCACTTTTGCCTCAACAAGGTAGGCTGGTCCTTCCCACAAGTTCCTACCCCACAACTGTCGGATCTTCTGAGGCCTGTCAAGCCTAGGCCTGGCAGCTGAAGACTAATGTTGTTGCCCTCAATGACAATGGAGGACCCGGGGGTGGCTGTCTAGGTAGGTAGCAGGTAAGTCTCTGTCACTTCCAATTGCTAACTGAGGTAAATTTTATCCTTCTCAGATCTCTGATGCCATCTGACAAGCAGGCTTTGCCTTTTCAGTTCTCTATGTAAATAAGCTGGCCTCATTCTCTTAGGGATAATACTGCTCTTAGTATCTTCTGGTGAATTAAATAAAAAGAAACAGCTTTAAGGTTTATTTATGTGAAGATAGGAAAGCTGTCTCACTTCTGTTCACTCTGATGATGTTTATGGAAGCCTCCCTCCTCCTCCACTCACTCAACAACTTCCATTTAGTAAATTTCCTCTGGTTATAGATTTAAAGACATGTTTCATTGGGCTGAAGCTAGAAATTTTTCATACCTTTTAACTCAAAGCCATAGTCTTTTGCTATGGCACCAGGAGGTATATCTGTTCCAGCTATCTGACAGATACTTGCAGGACCCTGGGAAAAGTTCTACTATAGTATCAAGAAATCTGATCCAACAAAAACTTAACAGTCTTCAGAGCCCATTTGGGCCACACCCATTTTTGAGCATATTTTGCAGTCTCATTCCTGCTGCCTGGGCCAAGGCCAACCCATAGAGGGTCCTCCAGATATGCCAGTCCCTGCATCAGCTCCGAGGGTACCAACCACCAACCAAGGATGCCAGCTGGGATGGATGTACTCCAGAGAAACAGCAAATGTGATGGCTCATGTACTCCTAAAGATCACACCATCCCTCAATTTGCTACTGGTACCACCTCTCCAGACTCAAGCAGGCACCTGCCAGCAACCAGAACCTGGTTTTCCAAGATGTCCTTAAAGGGGTGTATCCGTTCTTGTGTCTCATTCATTCACCCTTGCATCTTCTGTACAACCAGGGCACTTCTCTGTTCCATTCTTTCTGGCAGTTGTATGATGGAAGTTACTTATACCCAGGTACATGTCCATGTGAAGAAGAATTATTATAATAGAAAAATAGAAAGAGAGGAAGAAAGGAAAGGAGGGAGAGAGGAAGAAAGCGAAAGGGAGGGAAAGCAGAGTGTGTACTGTTAGGATCCTGTACATGCACAGCTAGGGGTCTCGTGTTTTACATCATCAACGGGCGCTGGAGACTACATACCCGCCTTGTGGTCACACAATCCCCACCTTGAAAAGCCAGACGCAGAACCCCACTCTCTCTGTTCTCTGCTCTGCTCCTTCCCCCTGCTCCCCTCCCCCACCAGGCCTGGCTCTCCCCTCTTTCTTCTCCTAATAAAGCTCTGTAAGTACCAGTGGGTTCTATGATGACCATGACCTTTCCACATAGTAACCAGCACCACCACTAGTGCTGTGACTCAGATCTCAGAAAAGAAGTTGGGTTGAACGTTGTTGGAAGCCTATACCGAGGGCCTGCGACTGCCTTGCCCACTATGAATTTGCCCGCCCCCACAGTACTGCATCAGGACTGTGCTCGACACCGTGTCTGCCACCACCACCACTGCGTCTCCCCAAGATTGGTGAGTCCCTGCGGCTGCAGCCTGAGCTATATTACTTGCCCGGGATCCCTGAGGCGGGGAGAGGGCCTTGGCTGCATACCATGACACTTCTATTTTGACAAAGTATAGGATGGTGTACGCCCCCCCCCCGAGGGGGGGGAATCTCTGGTGCATACGCCCCGGCCCTTACCCCTATCGTGGTGATGATGATCTGGGTAACCTGTGCTGTTAATGCAGATTCACAGACTGTCTATTCTCAGGGACGTTTGAGATAGGAGCCTGGGATCTCCATTTGTTGCTTTAATTTTTTATGGCTCCCAAGATGGCATGGGAACATCAAGCTAAGCCCTCCAGTAGACCTAGGCTTGGCCACAGGCTGGCGGGAAACCCAGAATGAAACATGGAAGCGATCCGTTTTTTTCCTTCTGGAAACCAGAGCCACTGACCTGGTCCTGGGAGTTTGGGGGTCTCACCTCTCTATTGTTGGGGTAGGGAGGACAGCCTTACCACCACCACCCAGATTTAATTGTACTTTCAGGGTTACTTAAGGGGAAAAGATTTTCCAGCTTCTTTTTCATTGCTCCCTCCATGTGCCTCACTCCAGACCTGTCAGAAGTGCTACTCCTTCTCATGCACACAGACAGGGCCCTGATCTCTCTGTCTTGTCCCTAATTCCAAAGAAATAAGTTCTCATGCACCACAAGCTTTTCTCTTCCCAGTTCCCTCTTCTAACTCACTGCTCAGCTAATGGTACAGGACCACCACAGAACTGGAGTCTAGAGATCATCAAGTAAGAAACTGTAACAGCTAAAAGATATTTACACTCCCAGACCCAAAAGTGTCTGGGCTCTACGAAAACAGACTTTAATATGACCATCTATTTCTGTTCAATGCTCTCAACAATTGATCACCTGTTTCTCCTGGATACTAAACTAGTAAAGGAAACAGGTGCCTTAAATAATCTGTCTCTGATAAAGCTTAACATGTTCCAATCTCTCGATCTCTCGCATTAACACTAACCAATACAAGCAAAGTACTAAATGCTACCATGGTCACTAATTTTCTCATGGCTGCTTCTTAACATGTTCAAAATTTTTCCCAAGCTCCAGAAACTAGCTTAAATCCATCTGGACAGGTCGGATCTACTTCAGGTTTTTCCTGTCTCACCAGCATCCTGTCAGACACAAAAGCAGCCAGGGTGCCAAGCCAAGAGGGATGGATGGCTCCAGGGCAGCAGGACAGCCTTACCCACCATCCCAGGATGCCTCAGAAGACCCACTTCCCTACGCCCCCCAAGAGCCAACCAACACCCACCAAGTCAGCTGGAAGCAGTTTTTTCGGGAGAAACAATGCCCCTATTCCTATTCACTCACTTTTTTATAATAAGCAAAAAGTTTGAAATGTTAGGATCCTATACATGCGCAGCTTGGGTCTCAAATTTTACATTATCAGCAGGCTCTGGTGACTACATACCTGCCATGTGGTCACGCAATCCCTGCCTTAAAAAGCCAGACACAGACCCCCACTCTCTCTGTGTTCTCTCTCTGCTCTCTGCTCTGCTCCCTCTCCCCATTTCCCTCCCCTACCAGGCCTGGCTCTCCCCTTTCTTTCCCTACCTTTCCCTCCTAATAAAGCTCTAAAAGTACCAATGGGTTCTGTCGTGACCGTGACCTTTCCATGCTGTAACATGCCCTGCCACCAGTGCCGTTTATCATAACCATCAAGTACACCTCATGGTGGAGAAAGGAGGAAGGGGGAAGAGGAAAAAGGGAGGGGTTTTTCCTTAAAAAAAGGATTTATGTCAGGACACAGGATGGGTCCCCAAGGGGTGGGCCAGAATGCTAACAAAAGGGAGGGCAGGAATGCAGAACCCAAAAACCACAGACATAGGGCAGTTCTGACCTATCTCTGCACTGGCAAAAATGTTCAAGGTCATGGAGGATGGTAAATTCAAGAGTTCCCTTCAGTGGCCATCTTGATTGGTTATCAAGAGCGTATTGTGGCCAGGCCTTAGCGCACAGAGAAATCAGGCATTCAGGAGATATGGTTTCAGATAGCCCCAATTTCAATAGATTTTGTAAAAGACATCCCAAGGATGTTTGGGGATCTGGCTTAGACCTACAGGTGACTATTTCACAAGCCTGTATTGGGACCTGAAGTCTAAAACAATGTGTCCACTGCTATAGGCCTTGGGTCAAAAAAGGGGTGTATGGGATGTGCCCTTGAGCAGAACATCTTCTGAAGGGGTCCCGAGGAACAAAGATGGGTCTTTGCTCCAGTAATGGGTCGAGGGCCTGGCATGGCCGTGTCTTCGGCAGGACATCCCGAAAATTGGGGAAGGCCCTGGGCCTCTAGGGTAATGACTAGGAAAGGACAACTTACCTATCTAAAAGCTGTTCTAATCTGGCATAGAGCAGGTGTGGGGGAGGGGGTGTTTTCCCACCATGTGGCTGAGGGCCAATGAGGGAAGATCAACCCTCCTGGCTAATGCACCAGATGAAAAGTTTCTGAATACCTGGATATTAAGCCTCTCTACCAACGCAGTAATCCAAATCAGACCAAATCAAACCGAATTAAGAATTAAAAGTCCAGGTTTAATGAATAAAAAGCTCCCGGATGATCTTTTGACCCCTAGTGAGGAGATGGGGAGAAGAGACCAAAAAAACACATGTCCTTTCTCTGAGGGACAGTTTAAGGTCTTGAGCAGGTGTGGTCTTGAGCAGGTTTTCTGAGATGAGGCAGGGTTTGGAGAGAGAGATGGGGGTGGCTGAGGTGGCACTTCCACCTGAACAGGTTGCACCATTTTCTATTTCCTCTTGTACTTTCAGGTTGGTGATCACAGTGTTTCTCTATGTGACTGAGCTATCTGGTTAGATTTTATTTTATTTTTTTACTTTCTATTTATTCTTTAACAATTTCATTCATATATACAACGTATCTTGACCCTATCCAGTCCTGCCCCCACTCCTCTGTAGACTCAAACCTAATCCTGACTGCCAACACAACCCTTTCTCACTTTTGTGTCCTCTTTATTCATAACTCATTGTCCACTCCTTCAAGGATATGGGATTGTCCACTGGGACATGAGGAACCTATCAGCGGCCAACTAAGGGAGAATTTCATCCCTCCGCCATAGTCACTAATCACCAAAAGCTCTTCAGTGAGGGGTGGGTCCTCATGACCCCCTCTTCACCCACATTGTCCTGCTGACAGGCGGGATCAACTACATCATGCTTTGAGGACAATGTTTCACAGCACTCCTCCACATCATTCAGGTCTTACTTTTTGTTGTTGTTGTTGTTGTTGTTACCTTCTTCCCTGTACAAGGCTGTTGGAGGCATTGATACAGATGCTCCATTTGGGGTTGGGAACTCAACAGTTACTTATTCTCAACACATTTACACATTATGAGTCTACAGGAGACACTACTCCACTGTGAAAAAGAAACTCCTCTGACCAAGGTTGAGAGAAGCAGCCGTGTAAGGGGTATAAACATAAACATTTAGAAGGCAGTTTGGCAACATGTCTTTTTAGCAAAACAAGAGTAATAAGTTCCCTGTTAGGATCTATGAGCCTATCCATAGGCTATTGACAAGATATGACAAGGTATAATTACGTCTTTTGTGAAGCTACTAAAACTAATAATAACACTATCTTCAATAAAAAAAAGTAAAAACACAAATGAGGGGCTTCTTGGTTTTGGTTTTTTTGTTTGTTTGTCGAAGACAGCATCTCATTATGTAGCCCAACAGGCCTTGAATACTTAATCCTCCTGCTTCAGCATCCTGAGTGCTGGGATTACAGTTGTACAACATCATACTAAGTCCTCAAGATACTATAAAGAAATATTTTCACAATTCTGATATGACAATTTACTAATTTGTTTCCATCATAATTGCTGAATACAGAAAAAAGTCAAAAATTGATAACACTAAGAATAAATGTACTCTTCAAATATCCATGTACACGTGCATCTGTGAGTGTCTATAGGCACAAGCCACAAAGGAAAAAATACAATTTTTTATATATTACTTCTAGACATTCTTATTGTTTAGATTTTAGTTACTCCCATGCTTCATAAAAATGAATTTCAATGTACTCTTGTTTGTAATATCTATTGTTTATTTATTTATTTATTTGGGAAGTTACACTGAAAGGGTCAGAATGTAACCTATCTTAGACACGGAGCAACTCTATTGTAGATAATAACCTAAGCCTGAGTCCATGAAGTCCCCCAGCCAAGTTTAGCCAATCAGCTAAACAGTTTCAAATGTGGTTTTATAAGGCTGGGAGACCCAAAGTTATAAGATATGGCTGTTATTGACCATATGTGACTAAAAAGCCCACAATGGGTGAAACTGTTACTAGCTCTGTCCAATCAACATGCGCCCCATGTAACTGCTCCATGACTGCCCAATTAGAACAGAGATTAGCTCACCATACTTAGAATTCCCCAAGTTCTCTTTAAAAGGGCCCACGAGCCTTTGTCCTGGGTCAACATCTCCACTTTGTGTGGATGATCAGCCCCTGCACGCTGGCTGTTTCTGCAGAATAAAGGCTCTTTGTGTTTGCATAATATTTGAGTATGGGGTCTTTCTTCAGAGATTCTGGGACCCTAACAATACTCACAATCCTCCAGTCTTAGCCTCTTGCCTGATGGAATCACAGTCATGTGCCCATACCTATCCTATAATCTTTATTTTTTTCATAATATTTTTATTGATTATTTGGGAACTTCACATGATGAACCTGAGCACCCTCAATTCCCAGTCCTCCCAGATCTGAACCCCCCATCCCTATGGACCCCTTCCCCAAAAAGGAACAAAAAGAAAAAAAAAGTCTAATTTGTGTTGCCCATTTAAAAATTCTTGTTAGTTCAGTTGGTAGGTGTTGGCCTCACTTATACTGAGCCCTAAATTCAATCTCCAGCAGCATAGGGAGCTGAGTAAGGGAGTAAACGGTAACATCTGCAATCCCAGCAACTGGGGAGGTAGAGGCAGAAGGTCAGGAGCTCAAGGTCACTCTATGCTATACACTGAGACTGAGCCCAGTGTGAACAAATGAGATCCTGTGATGAAAAGGGAAAAACAAACAAAAGAACCCAACTTTACAAAACTTCAAAAGCTTGAGGCTCTGTGCCAATTCAAATCGTCACATATTTAAAGACGTTCAGCAATTCTGAATGATCTGCAAGATAATAAGTTTCCATCCCTGGACAAAAGGCTGAGGTTCCTACTTAAAAGCAGACCTGGCCTCCAGGTTCTCCCAGCATCCCTCAGTCCCTACCAGTTACATGGGATGCCTGGCATACCTCAACCTTTCCCCTGAACTCTTCAGCCTGGGGGCTGGGCTGCCCTTCTCTAGAGGCTCTTCCCTATACAATCCAGACATTACGGTTACCTGCCCCTTTTGGACCTTTGGCCTCCAGGATGCAACACCTAGTTCCTGTTTCCCTTCCCCTCCCCGTCTCCCTACATGGCCCAACTCAATCTAGTCATGTCCACTCTGAACTCTCCCAGATGTTCATTTTTTATCTTATTTTTTATTTTTTTAATTTATATATTATAAGCAATTGTTTTCTGAATGTAAATTTGTATCACTGAAAAACAACTGACATTAAATGTTAAAACTACTTAAAAGATTCATCTAATAATCCCATTAATGATGTTGTGACACTATGATATGAACCATTGGAACTGGCCAAAATAAAAACTTTTTAGAGCTCCTCATTCATTTCTTATTATTTATGATTAATTTCTATGGTCTACTATATAAGATATCTGTGGCTAAAATTAAAATTGGCACCACTTTTTAGAAATCAATTGGCAATACATAGTCTTTAAAAACTTAGAAGTCTTTAAAAGGCTTATGCCCTTTACACAGTATTAGCTACTTTCTAGAAAAAAAAGTAATATACAATAAATTGATTATTGACTTGGGCACAATTAAGTTGGTGAGATTATAGGAGAACATGTAAATGACAGAATTCAACAAACTATTCCATCATGACTATAAATAACAATGACATAAAATGGAAATCATCTTAGGTTAAATGAATAAATCATTTTATTTATGTTACAATAATAGGTAAATTTGATATTTCTAGGCATTAAAAGGATATGAAAAATGAGAAGTCTTTTATTATTGGGATGGGAAGGTTGTGAGCAGGCCTCCATTAATAATAAACTTGGGATCATTGGAAAAGTACACATCTTTTTGGTGTATCTGTCATCAAAAGTGTTTGCTATTTTAAAAGCCCCCTATAGAAAGTATGTGTTCAGGATAATATTGTTTGCATGTTGTCTATTAATGTCATGATGAGCTTTGTACACTGAAGTTGAAATTTTACTTTATGAGACCCACTAACTGATTGAATAGTAAGTTAAGTGGTGGCTAATGTGAAATTTCAACTTAGAATTATGACTGATTCTAGGAATGCACTTGAACCATAGTTTTGCTCATTCTAAAGTGCTGTGTGTTTTTAAAACGATTTAACCGAAAGTCTACGGTTACTGACACCGTCCCGGAAGAACACCGGTCCTGAGGCTGCGCAGATCTGGACGAAGGGACCCGTTAAAGAGGCGGTGCTCACTCCTCCTCCCACAGTCTCTGCCGAGCGAGCGCGTCTGCGCGGAGGACTGGGCACGCCACTGCCTCCGCTCCATGAACAGCGTAACACACGCCACCGCCGCCTGGGACGATGCGGGGCACAAAGGGAGCGCGGCTCGCCGGGCCTTCCGCTTCCGCCCAGGGTGTCACATCTATAACTGTCCGGGTCCACCCACTGCGCTCACCTGCGGACGTCCGGCGGGGAATCTACCGCCCAGCGCCTGGCTCCGGCCCCCCTTCCCGTCTCTTCTGCGCCTGTGCAACCCGAACGTTCGCGAAAATTCCTGAAGCGGCCCCGGCGGCTTCCGGAAGCCAGCCGCGGCCTGTCCAGGAGCGCCGGCGATTGGCGTGGTGATTCCCTCTTAGTCCCGGCGGTGTGCGTTTCACCTAGGCAACGGAATGGCGCTTCTGTGTTACAACCGCGGCTGTGGCCAGCGTTTCGACCCCGAGGCTAACGCGGACGGTAAGGAGGACCCTGGCCCGCAGCCTTCGCCCGCCGCTTGCCGGCCCCCGTCTCCCGACCCCCGGCCTTGCTCGCCTGGCCCTCACGCTGTCCCGGGAGCCTCCACGTGTCTGCCCCCTCCCTGGGAGCGCAGGGCCGGGCGCTTCGGTGTCCCCGGTGCCCCTCATTCCTCAGAGGGCATCCCCTGCACCTCCTCAGTTCCAGGGCTAACCTGACCCAGTTCACACTTTGTCACTGCCTTGGTTCCTGGGCATGAGAGGTCCGAAGAGGTGGTGGGCCGTGGACCATTCTTGCAGTGGGCTTCTTGTTGCATGTTGAGTACTAGTGAAAAGCGTAGTGTGACTAGTTCAGCCCCCTCTCCTATAAATCACTTGCTTTCTAAAGAACTGTTGCGGAAACGACTGTTAACACATCCGTTCCACAGTAGCAACGTTTTCGGTATACTTTTGCTGGGGCCTGCAGTTTTAAACCACGCCAAGCAGCATAAAATGAGCCCCATTGGTGCTCCAAAAACCAGTGTGGTCTAATTAAGATCGTACAGGGAAAGCAAGCACAGGCTGGGTGAGCTCAGAGGTGTGAGTGAGTCTCATTAGTGAGTGGGGATAATTATGCAGATTACTAGGCTCTTGTGGAAAGTGACAGCACTTATCTCAGGTTCGCCTAGCATGTATAGTATGCTTTTCACACATGCAAGGTAAGGTATTGGACTGTCACTTCGTTATATAACTTAACTACACTGAAGTATCTCATTGCAGACAGAAGCTCCACGTGGTAGTAACACAGTTCTGCATTGTGAAAGAGTTTAAAACCAGTACCTTATTTAAAGATCTGGGGTTTTTTGGTGGTGGTGGTGGTGGTGGTGGTGTTTTGGTTTTGGTTTTGGTTTTTTGGTTTTTCGAGACAGGGTTGCTCTGTGTAGCTTTGCGCCTTTCCTGGATCTCGCTCTTGTAGACCAGGCTGGCCTCGAACTCACAAAGAGCCGCCTAGCTCTGCCTCCCAAGTGCTGGGATTAAAGGCGTTCGCCACCACCGCCCGGATCTGTTTCACGTTTGAAGTGATTGAAATATTTATCTTGGTACCCAAGTAAACTGGTGACTTCTTTCAAAGTAAAATTGGTACAGGATTTAAAGAGAAAGATGAAGCCAGTGTACAAGCACTTGTTAAACTGCATTGGTAATGTGCACATTCTACTTAAATACTAAGTAGGTTGATGCCTTGTAGCATGGGGCAATAGTTGTAGTGTACTAGATTCTGGTTCAGAGTTCAGGAGAGATACCAGCTTGTTACTGGAAATTACTCTATCTGTGTGTGGAATGGTGTAGTACTTAGAAAAGATAAAAACCAGGCTAGGAAAGCCACACAAGTAAATAACAGCCATCAATTTGAGGCTATTAACAGCATCACATACAGCAAGGAACTCAGTCAACTGGCAAAAAAAGTTATTCACTTTAGCAAAGTGGGAATTGTTTTAGAAATTAGGGGTAAATGTCAAGTAGATTGGTTGAATGAATGACAGTTGATAACACTAGACTTAAAGTTTTTGGAATGGGAATAATTTGACCTTATACATTGAAATTACACATTAAAGGGTTAATGTCGAAGGTACCAATGTGGTCTGTGATTTCGGGGAGTACGGTCGGTGATGGATGTATTATTTGTAAAGAGCTGTAAGTCTGGATGCAGTCTTCCCTTTCTTAATGGTATAGTGTGATTTCCACATTCGTTGATTTATTTCATCTCTTTTAAGTTTATTTTTGTTTGTTTTTTGCCTTGTGTACAAAAATTTGACTCTTTTCAAGATATAGGACATTTTAGCTTATGATTCAAGTACATGTTAGAAAGAAATGTGAATTGTAACTTGCACATGTTAAGTATTGTAAAGTAAACACGTGTTTACAAACAGGACAGCAGCTACGAGTGACAAGTGAAAATTTCAGCTAAACCTAGTGTTAAAAAGCCCTTAAAATTTAGCCACTAACCTGTTGTAGCTTCTCAGCATTAAATACAAATTTCAGCAAAACTGGTAAACCTGATAAATGCTAGAGAAGGAACTCTGTCTAGTTGTCATTTCCTTTTGAAAGCAGTGATTTTCACATTTCGTTCATGCTGGTTACATGGGGAAGATCCAGCTGTCCCAGACTGTTTATGCCTGGCTGTGTTTATACATTGTGTACTTTATGGCAGTGATTATACATTAAATGATCTGGTATTCCCCTCTCAACTTCATGTCTGTGTTCATACACAGTTCCATGCCCAACTTTTTCTAACTCTGCTGTATATAACCAGTAGCCTCTTCCTAATCTGTGGGTTTTCTTCCTGTTCCATTTCATTAGCTAGTGTTTTGTATGCATAACCAACACTTACTAAGGAAGTAGTATTAGTTGTTAATAGAGATTAGAGAGATTTCAAGGCAATACCAGAAATCAGACTGTAGGGAATTGAAAATTAAACTTGAAAGATTGAGTGAAGTAAGAATATTATGGAGGAATGTAACTTTCTCTAACCTCATGGTACTGTATTCTCAGATAATAAGTGTGTCCGTTACCTGATTGCTTTAAACAAAATATTCCATATTGCTAGTGGTAATAAATGTATTTGGTATAAGAGTTAAATAAATTAAATTTTTTATTCTGTAATATGGAGAGAGACTGGATATACAAAATGATCAATAGCAACATACTATAACAGAGCAATAGAAACAGACTCTAGAACTCAACTCTGGTTTGTATCTAGGAATTACTGGTTAAGACTGCTAATGTAGTTATTACAGTAGTTATTAAAATGTTGAGTCAATTATTTTTTTCAAAAGAATTTTTTAGAGGATCTCTTGGGCAATTTTATGGATTGATTTATAAGTATACTGAAATTTGATATTTTTCTAAAAAGATAATTGCAATATGGCCAATCAGAAGATGGGAAGGAATGCTGTGAAATTCTGTGCTCACATCATGACATGACTGTTCATACATGAACTCTCAGCTGGTGTGGTTGCCTGCACAATATAGCATCATCATCTAGTTAAAATATTCCAGCAGAGTGGAAAGGGAAGTCTGTGGCTCACCCAGGCTAAACTGAGAAGCTGCTGGCAGTTGATGGCTTCTGAGGGAAGGAGTGACTTTTCTTCCGGGGAGTGGCTAGCGAGGGGCATGGGCATAGAGGCAGCACTAGTTGGACTCAGTGGGCATGAAGTTCTGGGGAAAGGAGATGAGTTGGGAAGTGTAGGTGGGGGTAGCAAGTGAGAGAGGTGGGCATGACTAAGATACTTTGTATAAATGTATGAAATTTTTAGAGAATCAAAAAGAAATACTGCCAGAATCATTAGAATTTAAAGTTTACTAGTAAACAAATTTTACTCCAAAAGATGGAAGAATATACAACAGTGGTTCTCAACCTGTGGGCCACAACCCCCTTAGGGGTCAAAGCAGTCCTTTCACAGGAGTTGCCTAAAACCATTGAAAAACATATTTACATTATGATTCATATTTACATTATGATTCATTTTATGGTTAGTGGGGTCACCACAACTGAGGAACTGTATTAAAGGGTCACAGCATTAGGAAGGTTGAAAACCACTGATATAGAGTATTCCTGAATGTTATTCTTGAACAGTTCTATATTACTTTTGTCTGTGTATCATACTCACAGAGATTTAACTGTTAGTATTTGTAGTACAAGGAATTAATGAAGTGTTAAGAGTAACTTACCTGCATTTGGAAAAAGGATCAAACCCTAACAACCTGAAGGAGTAATACATAAACTTCTAATTTATAAACAGCTGTATTGTTTCCTTTTTCTGTTTTTGACAGATGCTTGCACATACCACCCAGGTGTACCTGTATTTCATGATGCCCTAAAGGTAGGAACAAGATACTTTTCAGTTTCTTTATACCTGTATGATAAACTTCAAGATACAATAAAAGTTGTTTTCCTCCCTCAGCTTGTTGGTTTTTCCTAATGACCATTTTGGGGTGATTTAAGCATATTCTCTAAAGACAGAAGATAGTAGACAGTGATATTTTCTAGTTAGAAAGTTATTTTATTTATATTCCAACCCATTTTCCTAATGATTTATTCCCTTCCTAAGTTTGAAGTGAAATAAAAGCAGTCATATTGGTCTCAGTGTTTAGTCTGTCACTGCTGGCTAATAAGAAAGGCTTCCTCTGGGTGTTGGTTGTTTCAGATGTTTAATGCTTCTATAAGTGTTTTACTGGAAACATGGTACCACATTTTCTCTTTTATTTCCTTTGTGAGCTGAAGAATCAGAAATAGTACAGTGGTGGTTTATTTGTTTGTTTTTGCTTTGTTTTGACCAAGTTTTCAATGTTACCTTTTAAAAATTCATGATTAATAAGAGGTATACAAGTTCTCAGTAACATATATTTTTAAAGAAAGATAAATTTTAAGTATGTAAACATAAGGTTACTTTACTATCTTTCCTTGAATATTAACATTAACAGATCTTTTCTCTGAATATTCCCCTTATAACATTAGAATGTTTTATTATTAATATAAATTTGACCACTCATTTCGTTAGAAGAAACTAGTGGCTTTATATCAGTGCTTGTATTACCTGAAATTTACTGGGCCATGGAATCCAGCAGACTTGGAAAGCCGAGGTTTATAAAACATAGTTATACAGACAGACAACAAGAGTCTGCAGAGTGACTGACAGTGACATCACTCATCATCCAAGCATGACACCTAAGTTTGGATCCCCAGCACCTACATAAAATCAGAGTGAGGGCCTGCTCTAACCCAGGTCAGAGAAAAGTAAGTCCTTGGGCCTTTCAGTCTAGCTAGTCTGAATTATCAAGCTCCAGGTTCTGTAAGAGAACTTGTCTCAAAAAGTTAGGTGGAGAACAGAAGACACTAGATATTGACTTCCGGTCTCGACTCCCACACACATTCACATACAATGAACAAAGCTAATAAAAGCCAACACAACTACAAAATGAGAGTAATAAAAACATTTGAGTTTAGGAATGATTTGATGTTATCTGTACATCACATACATGCAAATCAGAGAATCACTGGACTAGAGGTGACAACGTGAGGACACAAACAAATGTACTTAAGGAGTGAAAATGGGAAACATCCCTATGATTACAGGGGAAAAATGAGAAATAAAAATGTACAGTAAGAGAGTAATAAACAGCAATCAAGAAACAGTCCTTTTCCAAGAAAGAGAAATACACCTTCATAATCAGTTCCAACACCCATAAAGGCTGTTAAAGAGGCTAAAGAGATCAAAGCAGGAGCTGGACAAAGGGCCCTCTGGAACGTTGTTTCCCTCACACAGAACTGAGCAGATAACACAGACTTAGCTGCTTGCACCTTTGTTTACATTGTTTTCATGTACCAGTTAATTACTAAGTATCTCTGCCCCCCCCCCGACACACACACACACACACACACACACACGATTAAGTCAGTAAAACTCTCTTACAGAATACATTTGTTGAATAATATCAGCACTCTTTAAAACACTGTAAGATGATTTTGGTAATTGGTGGTTGCTGTGCATCTTAATCCAAAGTTATCAAGAAAAAGAAAAAAGAAATTACAGGATATTTAATTTTCCTTCTTAAGAACAGGAGAGCAGGAGAGAAAGTGCGTATAGTGTTAAAAAATTCACTACCAAAACTTCTGTGCCCTAAGAAGCTGACATAAACCCACATAAATTTAATATGAATTTGTGGACACAAAGATATTGTACTTCTATTTCCTTACTTTCTACTACATTAAAATTAAAATCAATAACTGAAAGCTACCTTCAGTAAGCTGTTTATGGTAAACTACATAAACTATCTGTTTTTTGAGTGAAATAATTAAAATTAGACCCCTTCCTCAGTGGCATAGCACTAGACAAAGCAAAGGTGGAGACCAGGAGAAAAGCCAAGCAAGCTTTTAATGAATCCAGAGTACAGTGAAAGAATCAATAGTGCATCTTACGGTGGTGGTGAGGCAGGCAGTGCGAGGAGAGAGCATTAGGACCAGGAGCCTCTGCTCTTTGTTCCTCTTGGCTTTTATTAGGGTTAAGAAAGAATCAGGATGATGGAGGCTTCTAAATACCAAAGCAGCCTCTTTGCTGGCTAACCAAGGAAGAATTATTGAGCCTTACTTTATTGTCATTGGTTTAACTTTCTAGTCAGTTAAGGGCTACTCTTGTTACCCAAAACCCAAGATGTGTGTTTGAGATGGTGGACCACTAAAATCATTTATTACTATGAGCATATTTAGCTCTGGGTCAGCTAAAAGCTGCTCTGCTGATAATTCATTACAAGTGTTCTGTCCTGGCTTTTATTTATTTATTTGTTTGTTTGTTTATTTATTTATTTTTAACTTGGTAGCCAGAGAAGGGCATTGTAACTGGGGACATCTGTCTCCTCTGTAACTCCCTGCTTTAAAGAGTCACTTGGTAGTTAGTTCAAACTTCACTTACTCAGTTGCTTCTGTCTTCTCTGCTTCAGGCTGAAAGGCTAGTTTAATTGTTTAGAAACTATAGTGCTATAATTGTTACTTAATAATCACCTTATTCCTCAAATCCTTCAAATACATGAATTAGAGAGAGGTTGTTGGGAATTGAACTTGCAGTATTATGCGCACTAGGCAAGAGTTCAGTGAGTTACACCCGTAGTCCTGTAGATGGTGTTTAAAACCTTTTTTTCTACAACTCAAATAATATTCTTAAAAGCACATTTGATTTTTTGTTTTAAGTAGTTAATTGTTTATTGAAAAAATTATGGGATTAGGACACACCTTACGAAAACTGAACTCACATGTATATATGTGTATAACGTCTGGATTCAAGGACATAAGTGCAACACAGTTTTAAGGGTTGGTTTCCCTTGTTTTACAGGGTTGGTCTTGCTGTAAGAGAAGAACAACTGATTTCTCTGACTTCTTAAGCATTGTAGTAAGTACTAGTTTACTTTGTTATTCTTTTTCCAAAAGTACATCCTCCTAGATGCTCCAGGCAGAGCAGTCAGGTCACTGGTATCCATTAACTCAGCTATCAGGGTACGCCATACTTTACAAAGCGGATTCATCTCTGCATAGCCTCTAAAATCCTTTGTTTGCCTTGGAGAGTAAGATTTTATTATGTTAACTTCATTTGTCATTTTACATTCTTGATTTCAGTAGTCCTGAAAAGAAGGAAGGAAGTCAGAGGCAGGTAAAGAACATTTTCAATTAGAGGCAATAAATTTTATCAGGACACCAATGAGATGGTTCATTGTTTCATATGGCACGAAGAAAGAATTTCTATTTATAGATGAGAAAAATAAATTTTTAAAGATTATTTGAGTTAAGATCATATTTCAGTTTAATAGCAAATTAGAAGCCTAGATTGAGACCTTTTTGTTTGTTTTGTTTTAAGGCAGGGTCTCAGGAAGTCCAGGTAGGTATAGCCAAGGATGACCTTGAACTCCTGAACTTCCAGCCTCCAAACCCAAATGCTGAGATTACAGGTGACACCATGCCAGGCTTAGTGGTATTGGAGGTCAAACCCAGGGCTTTGTAATGCTAGACAAGCACTCTGTCAACTGAGACTGCAGACTGGGACCTTTTTGAATAAAGAGCTTTGGCATGTATACATAATTTGAAAAGGCTTTTGAAAACACCCAAAACGCAAACATACATACATAAAGTAGGTGAAAGTGTAACTATTCGTTTGTATCTTTTACTAATAGGGTTGCACAAAAGGTAGGCATAACAGTGAGAAGCCACCCGAGCCAGTCAAGCCTGAAGTCAAGACTACAGAGAAGAAGGAACTGTCTGAATTAAAACCCAAATTTCAGGAACACATCATTCAAGCCCCTAAACCAGTAGAAGCAATAAAAAGGCCAAGGTATATAGCTGCTTATATTTTTAACACTATGGTAATGGCATTTGCTGGTGGCAGTTCCTTTTAATGTTATATATAAAGGTATTTATAGTGGCTACTGTATATGGTTTTTCCTTTGGTAATAACCCTTTGATTTTTGAGGGCATGCACACAGAGTTGGGGAGTTGTACATCTTCAATTTCTGGTGTATCTTTCTCAAGTGGCATGGTGGAATTCAGTAAAAGAATTGTCCTAACAATTAGTTTGAATTGAAGAGCCACAGAGGCCTAATCACTTACCTTTACTTTCGGCTTGGAGATGAATTAGTTACTCTCATTAGTACTTGTGGAGTTTTCGTTTATTTGATTTAGGATAGCCTGCCTGTCAAAATACTTTAAAAATGGCTTTTGCTCAGTTTGAAGTAAATTAGATTGTTTATATCACCTTCTGTTCAAACAAGACTATTTTGAGACACATTAATTGGATTGCTCATGTAACACAAGATCCTCAAACTGCACTTAAATAGTGGTTGTTTCAGAACTTGAACTACAGGAGTTAGCACAGGATCTGGACTCCAGATTTGTCTCTCAGATGAGTTCTTTTTAAATACAAACCTGAGAAATCATTGAAACCAATTGAAGCTTTTATTCATACTATAAATTTACAGTGTTCCCAGCTCCTTCTTTATTATACTTAAATAATTTATAAACCGTTACATAATATAGCACAAGATAAGAATCCTAACTTTGGATGCTTGTTTCCTCATTAATTTTTTGAGGTATAGGCTGTAGTTAAAGATCAGAATGTTTTTATTCCACCTGCATTATTAATCCAGTCTTAAGAGACTGTCAAACACGAGCCTAGGCAGTTTAAAAAAATACTGGAAAAAGACAAGAATTCTGATACAGTACAGTTCATCCTTGAGCCTATTACAACTTAGAAGCCTCCTAGAATATAGTAATAGTATGAGTTAATACCGTTTCTTTAAATGATGGACTGCAGACTTATAAGTTCTACTTAAAAGACTATGAGAAAAATGTATCATTTTATTTCATTTTATCTGTGGGTATGTTTTGCCTGCATGTGTATCTGACCACTTACATGCTTGGTACCCATGGAGAATATCTGATTTTCTTGGAACCAGAATTACAGACAGTTTTTGATCTACTATGTGAGTGCTAGGAATCAAACCCCTTAATCAATGAGCTAGCTCTCCATCACTTAAGTGTTTTATTTAAATCCATCTGATACATGAGTTACTTCTTCTAGTGTACTTCATTAATGTTTGCCAATTTGGCGTTGTGGATGCAGAGTGAACTGCCTATGATATATTTTATTGCTGTATTTATTAGTAGTCTCAATATTTGCTTATTGAATAGGCTTAAATTATATAAAAAAAACTTAAGCCATTATGAATTTTTAGAACATGGTAAGTCTGTATATGTCATCTCTCCACATAAAGTTAATTGACTCTGCTAATACACAGAAGTATGCTTTCACTTAGTGCTTGAGGATTTGTGCTCAGAATTTTGCTTAGGGATGAACTGAAAAGGATTATACAGTCTTTTTTTCCACAGAGTTTACATTCCTAGTCTTTACTTCCTATAGCTCCACTGTATTGTAGTATCTTTTTATGCTAGCAGTGGCTTAAGTATTTGAAACTTAATTTCTTAGTAGAAGAATCATTTTGATAAAAGTTAAAATGTTGGTAGATTGTGACATTTGCTTATAAAATACTTTTATTAGGAATAACTTGATGCACAAATATTTAACGTCTTCTATAGAAGATATATATATATTATATATATATTTAACATCTTATACGTTGGTCTATTGATGATAATATAACTTCAAAATTCTCCAGCCCAGATGAGCCAATGACAAACTTGGAATTAAAAATATCTGCCTCCCTAAAACAAGCGCTTGATAAACTTAAACTGTCATCAGGGAATGAAGAAGAAAAGAAAGGTAGGACACTTTTTTGTTTTTTTTACAATATTCTTCTGTATAAGTAAGAAGCCATTCTAAAAAGATAGCTGTAGTACACTGAGCATGTGAAAATGTAGCACATTATAGTGAAGAACTTTATTCTCACATGCTAATAACACCATGAAAGAACGTTCAGTTCCTTGATTATGTCTGTGTGCAAACTTATCACCTCTTAATTATTTTATCAAGTAATAAATTTCTTCAACAACTGAAATTTTTTTTGTGCATCATATAAAATATATTTTATTATCCATTTGACCTCTGCCTAATACCAAGGGACAAAAATAGCTTCCGTGATTTCTGCTGTATAAGATTTTATAAAAATGGATAAGCACTGCATTGTAGAATGAAAACACATATACCATTTGGGGGCACACAGACAAAACCTACGTACAGGGATTTTTGTTTTTTTTTTGTTTTGACACAAGACTTTGTCCAGTAGCTTGTCTTAGATGTCGCTTTGTGATCTAAGATGTCTTAGAACTCATAATCATCTTGCCTCAGCCTTCCAACTGCTGGGATATACACCACCACATTGACTGGGCTCTGGGTTTCTGTTTTCCTCTCTCTCTCTCTCTCTCTCTCTCTTTTTTTTCCCTTACATTGGAACTGGGGTTTTGGTTTTGGTTTTGGTTTTGTTTTTTTAAGACCAATACAACAGTGGTGTTCTATTTTAATATTGTAGTTTTAGATTTTATTCCTCTTGTTTCAAAAGAACATAGTTACGAAATTTCGTGTTACCTTTTTTTTTTTTTCCATTGCAGAAGAAGACAGTGATGAAATTAAGATTGGGACTTCTTGTAAAAATGGAGGGTGTTCAAAGGTATATATTATAAAACTTTGGATTTATGGAGTAAAATTTTAATATTGAAGCAAAGTACTGTGACTCACTCTAAAGTTAGCAAATAGTTGGGTGTTAGTTACATTTTGGGCACTTCACTGAAGATTAGGGCTGTAAATACAGTAAGAGACTTTGTAAGAGGAACATCTGATAGAATTATGGGAATAAATCTAATTTGATTGACATTTACTAAGCATTTCATCCATGCTAAACATTGTTTCAGGGGCTGGAGACAACAGTATCAAACAAAAACCTCTGTTCCTAAGGAACATACTCTGATGTGAGCAGGAGAACAGACTAGGCCATTGAATAATGAACTCAGGCAGACCTGAAGTAAATTTAATAGATGGAGCACCTGCAGTGGTCCCAGTCAGGGGCTACTTAAATGAGATTTGTTGGGGAAGGTCTTTCTAATGAGGCACTAGGTCAGAATTATGGGGGAGGTGGGCTGTAAACCTGAGAATGGAACTATCCTTAGATGGAGCAGCAGAGGCAGAGAGGCTCCAGAACTAGACTGTTTGGTTAGTGGCAAGGTCACAGGATTTGGGCAGTAATCTGAAAGAAGTGGGCCAAGAAGTAGACAAGATGGTGAAAGGTCTAAACCAGGATGAGGGTCTGAGCTCCTTCACAAACTATGATGGTGAGTCGTTACCTTTTGGGAAGGTGTTCTGTTTGCTGAGGCAAGTCTCACTCTACCCCATCCTGGCCTCAAGCTTCATTCCTGACCCTTAGCTGAATGCAGGATTACGGTTATGTGCCACCTTGCCCAATTTAGGGAGAGGTAAAGCAGTCTCTATGACAAGTGGAAATGGAAGAAGAGAAAGCAGCTTGGACACTGTTGTTGAAGACCAGGCAATGTCATTCTGGAGAGTAGGTTGCTGAGACATGACTGAGTGTGGGGTATGGCTTAACATAAGCCCTTTTGCTGTCTGCTCTGTGTACCCTCTCATGCTTTTTCCTCTGTAACACTTGTAACCTTCCTTGTCTCCCTTCAGTTACGGTGAGGATTATGATAGTATGGTTTTGTTTGCTTTTTTGTTGTATATTGAATGCTTTGAACAATGCCTGGCACATAACTGATATGTGTACAATTAATGATAAAATTTGAATAATTGTGCCTTCAAGAATCTGGGTAATTGGTGGGCTTAGGGTTACAGTCTATGCCCCAAGAAGCCAAGTTCATCCACCCATCTTTGAAAAGCCAATTTAAACAGATAAGTTAATCTGAGAAAAACAGAAAAGGCTTTTATTCATGTGATCACATTGGGAAGAGGGACAAAGATCCAGCAGCACCCACTGCAAGTCCGTTTTGTGTAAGGGAGATTCTTAAATAGAGGGCTAGAGGTATGCATAGTTAAGCAGTCCCAGGCAAGGTCTGGTCCCACCTACCATAATCATTGTCTGGCCTTTCCATTGACTGGCACAGGATTGGCTTTCTCTTCTCCCAGCATGATATTCCTGGGAGGAATTTGTGTTTTAGAATCCATTATTTCGGTAGTCTGTTAGTTAAGAGCACTGGCTGCTCTTTCATAGGATCCAGGCTTGATTCTAACCATCCATATGGCATTTCACAACCATCTGCAACTCTAGATCAAGGGGATCCATTGACCCTCTTTTAGCCTCCCTGGGCACCAGGCACACATTGGGTACACAGATATAATCAGTCAAAACACCCATACTCATAAAAATAACAATAAAAACGGTTTCTTCATCCCTGCCAGACAGACCAGTTATAGTACAGTTGAGAATGAAGATGGGGCCTCAGCAGGTTTGTTTTCCTTCTACGAAGTTTGAGACTCCTTTGCTTACTAAAAGTGGAATGGAAATAGAAGTATAACTTCATATGTATAAGGTAGAAGTAGTAGGTAAAAGAGGGGTAATTTTTTTTTGTTTTAAGTTTTATTACTTATTTTTTAAATTCTCATTCTTTTCACATTCCCAAGCCTTTCCAGATCATCCCTACCCACCCACCTTCATGTTCTTTCTCTCTCTCTCTCTCAATAAATAAATAAATCAGCAAACCGTAATAAAAAATGCACCCATACAAAAGCTGGAATCTGTTTTGTGTTGGTCAGCTCCTCCTGAGCATGAAGCCTGTCCTGGAACATGGTTGAATTTTTTCCCCTTTCTCAACAGGTACCAGTTGCAAATTGCTTCTTGGTTAGGTGTGTGTACTTCACCTTCTCTTTGCTAGAATTTTCTCTGGTTTCCATTTTTTTTCAAGTCTTGTGCATGCTATCACAGTCTCTCCATATGTACATAGGTTCTGTTATATCTGGAGCATGCTGTTTCTTTGAAGGCATCCACTATCTCTGGCTCAGAATCCTTCTGCCTCTTCCTCATTGCTTCCTAAGCCTTGAATGGGGAGGGCTTTGATACAGACATCCCATTTACAGCTGAATGCTCCAAGGTTCCTCACTGTCTGCCCACTGTCAAATTGTCTCTATTAATTACCGTCAACTACAAGAAGCTTCTCTGATAAACTTGAGTGATGCAGTGATCTATGGGATCGCAATCTCTCCCCACCCCTCATGTTCATTTAGCAGAGAAGTAGTAGACTTCCTCTCAAAGCCCATGGCCTATCTAGCCTTAGATCTTGGCCTCTTTAACAATTTCAGGTGTAGATAAATTCCATCTTCTGGATTGGGCCTTGGACCCAGTCCAGATGGTTTGTTATGCCCCTAACATTTCTGCTCCTGTTGCACAGTCTTGCAGTCAGTTTGCTGTTAGAGGTCATAGGCTACATAGTTCAGTACCGTTCATAAGAGAATGAGAAAGGCAATACAGGTAGCAGAGTACTAGTGGAAATTCAACTTAATAAAAGTACCAAAAATGGGGACGGGGAAATACACCCACTAAAAGTGATCGCAGTAGTACAAAGAAAATAATACGAATGTCATGATACTGTTTCCTTATATAAGTTGAAATTAAGAGATAACCGTATTTAAGTGCCTTTTGTGCTGAGAAATTAAACTTTTAGATTATAGAGGATTTAAGAATTATTTAAACTATTTCATTGAAATAGTGAGATTTAAACTTGAGGGCTTTCAAAATGAAGATGGCAGTATTTCCCTACAAAGGTTTATTTTTTTTCAAAATGAAGATGGCAGTATTTCCCTACAAAGGTTTATTTTTTATCTATCAACACATAATACTTTGCTCTTTGTCCTCTTTCTTAATATTCACTTGTGTTTGTTAGATTTGTTTTAAGGAATATAGCCACAATCTTGCCCTTTTTGATGCTTTGTGAATGTCAATGTTAAAAGTGTGCTACAGTTGATAATTGATTTTTCCTTCCTGCTATCTTTTTTTTTTTTTTTTTAAATAACACCACTTTAAACATTTCAGTGTGTAACTTTTGTGACTAGAAATGGAATGTATGTATGTGTTCGGTTTTAGGGGGTATGAAGACATAGGTAGTTTTCAAAGGTTCTTTCCTCTCTGGCTAAATGTCCCTAATTTCTCACCTGTCTTTTTCATTTTTTTATAACAGTCTTGTAGGAACTATTGATATCTTTTAGCTATAGGTCCTTTGTCAGAGATACTTAGTTTCGTTTTCACTGACCTGATAAACAAAGAGACTTAATTTTCATGAAATGAAGTTTTTCTATTTTTTCCTTTATTGCCACTGCTCTGCTTTATTTCAGAAATACTTCTGAGCTATAGGCAGTTTCTCATGCAGAGGTACTTTTAAATATGTGAAACACCGAGTATGGCAGAAACTATGAAGTGTTCTTTTAATCAAAGGACATTTGAGGAGAATTTGCTAGTTCTTGGGTGAGGTTAAAATGTTAAGTGTTTCCTTTAAGTTTGACAAGATTTTGTGATAACTTTAAAGGTAGAGAGGACAGATGTACTGATTCAGATTTGGAGGACTCAGTACATTTGGTGCCATTGAATAAGATAAGAAATGAGACATTTAGGTGCAGTAATGATAAGTTCAGATTCTAACATACTGGAATTTATGTACTTAAGGTAATAAACACCCAGTACTTTTTACCTGCAGAAAAGAAACAGAAAATTTCATCTTCTGTACTTCAGTTAATAGAAATACAAAGTTAGAGAATATACTACCAGCTGCATCCATATTTTATTAACATAACTTTTTGTGAATTCATCTGTAGAGCCTTCATGTACAGCAGCAGTGGGGCCCGGATCTTCCAGACAAACCATGGATGTATATATAGGTCTGCAGCTCATTTTACCATTTGTAGGGATAAGATATCACCATTTTACTGAAACTTCCAGAATAGCTTATTAGATTTCCCATATTAATTGGTAATGCTCACACAGAGTATAATATACACATAATTCATACTCTTTTGGGGGAGAGGATAAGTCCCTTGGTTCCAACATGTTTCTGTAAATTTAAATACTTGAATATTGTTCATTGTAACTTCATACCTAAAAGGCTAAAAGCATCTTATATAGTGAGTTGCCTACCTTTTTGTTTGCTTTCTTTACAGGGATCTAGAGTTTAACCATGTCCAAAAGAGGGTCATTTTCCATTCCTTAGTGAATTTGCCAGTGTTCTTGTAGCTGCTGTTATTTAAGTATTTTCTGAAGGCCTTATGGGTAACCAGTACTACAGATAGGTATAAGATGCAATGTGAGATGAACATCTAATTTTTTCTCTCTATCTTTGTTTTTTAGACATACCAGGGTCTACAGAGTTTAGATGAAGTCTGTGTATATCATTCTGGAGTACCTATTTTCCATGAGGGGTAACTTATGCATTCCTAATTAAAATATTTATAGTACTGATTCAGAATATTAAACCTTTATATCTTTAAACGCTGCCATGCAGTTTTTGGAAAATTTTACCTACATTACCATTTAATCCTTATACTAACCTAAGTAAAGGGCAGGGGCGGGTGCCTTCACTAAACACAGGAGAAATAGGGTTACAGTTTTTAAGTAATTATTGTGATTCTTCAATGTGATCTTATTTGGACTTTATTTTTACTTTTTATTTTTAATCTGATGCAGGGTCTTACTGGTTGTGAGGACTGCCTCTACCTCGAGATACTCAGGCCTTAGCCTCCTGCAGAGAGAGCACTTTACAGGCATGTCCTACCATGTGGCCTGAATTACTTTTCTTAAAGGACTGTCAATTCATTTTTAGGACATTAGAATTTTTGGCCATGGGGCACTAAAGCACCATAACCCAGGAAAGCCCATGCTTTTCCATAACTCACAATTTTTAGTTTGTCTCTATATTGTGATACAATTAATATATAGAAACTTGATGGTATTAGACTCTTCAGCTGTTTCCACATGCTTCAGATGTCTGGAGATGTGTAATTTTTAGTTACCTGTGCAGGGTTTTTCTCGATACTAGTAATGGTTTTTCCTGCTTTGAGATTGGCCGTCATGTGTGGAAACACTAGTTTCTACTTAGTTCCATGTTCTTCAGTGGGTTGTGAAAGTGTGACTGTCAGAATATTTGGTCATACCACTTTTTGGTAGCTTCATGAGGGAATTAAGGTATACATCCTCAGTGAGAAATTATACTTGGAATTTGTGATTGTTTTGTATATTTACTCAAAAGCCAAATTAATACTGTAGCTTGAGTTTTCCTGCCTGGCCCACAGTCAGGACAAATCTCTCTCACCTGCCAGTCCCACAGCCGCTCAGACCCGACCAAGTAAACACAGAGACTTATATTGCTTACAAACTGTATGGCTGTGGCAGGCTTCTTGCTAACTGTTCTTACAGCTTAAATTAATCCATTTCTATTAATCTATACCTTGCCACATGGCTCGTGGCTTACTGGCATCTTTACATGCTGTTTCTCATCATGGCAGCGGCTGTCAGTGTGTCTCTGACTCAGCCTTCCACTTCCCAGCTTTATTCTCCTCCTTGTCCCGCCTATACTTCCTGCCTAGCCAATGGCCAATCAGTGTTTTATTTATTGACTAATCAGCAACACATTTGCCATACAGAACATCCCACAGCATAATACAATAAATACCACCCTGGTTTTAAAATAATTAGTTTCCCTAGTATGTGTTCATTTTAACTGTTCACTAATACTTGCAAGTTATTTAAAGTTGGAGTTTTTATTTCTTAATTGCACCTGTTATAATGATAATACTGACTTGAATTCATTGTCTAATTTAAAGGATGAAATATTGGAGCTGTTGTAGAAGAAAAACCTCAGATTTTAACACATTCTTAGCCCAAGAGGGCTGTACAAGAGGGAAACATGTGTGGACTAAAAAAGATGCAGTAAGTAACCTTTCAAAATCACATGCTGACCTCTATTCATCTAAGTCATTTTTAAAATAGCTGAGATTGGTATGTGTTTATATTACAAAAATAGCTTTCTTACTATTTAGATAAAGCATTGACACATATGTACAAAGTAGTTAATCTCAGTCTCCCAATGCTGCCTAGTGACAAAATAACCCTTGTGTGTATTGATGCAGGTATGTAAGTTTTCAGAAATACTTTAAACCTGTAAAAATTGAAAGATTTTTGTCTTACTAAGTTGGCTCCATAGGTAAGAGCACTTGTTCTCGCAAAGGACCGAGATCGGATTCCCATCATCCAGAAGACTCAGCATTTCCTTAGGCACCTGCATGCATGTGGTGCACAGACATACATGCAGGGAAAAAACACTCATACACAAAATAAATCTAAAAATATATTTTTTAAAAATTAGTTTCACAACCTTTTCCTACTTTAAAAATTGTTTCATATCTTAAAAGCACTTCCTATTAATTTTATGTTACTAAACCAGTATTCAGGCCTCTAGTTCTTTTTTAGCCACAAAGTCTTTGAACCATACGTATACTCTTCCGTCTAGTGTCCAAAGTGTTGATTCTTCAACGGAATTTCTTTGAATGCCTCTGTCAGCTCTGGAGAAATTTATCAAGAGAAGAAAAAAAGAGTTACAGAGCATCAGTTCCTATTTTCTAGTTTTTTTTCCCCCCATAACATCTTAGGGATATGAGTGTAATCCCCTTAAGCTCTTTATATTCAAAGAAGAAAACCAGTTTGTTGCTAAATAATGGTTTGTATGCTAGATCTTATTATTTTAATAGCATGGTTAATATAAACAAATCTTTTGTGCTATGCTGACAGTGATAACCTTTTAGGAGCCTTTCTGGTTCATAAAACTTTTACCTTTCAGGCTAGAGATGTATTCAGTCTTTGATATATCACTGTTGTTGGTTTTGAATCATAGATTACTGACCATAAAACTTGCAGAAATATTTTACTAGCAGAAAGTGAGGTGTGCTTGTACATTTTCTCTGAGGTCAAAACCTTAAATAGTTTGAAAAAATAAATTCTGCTTTACTTTTTGTTTAAAAAGTTTTGAGAGTGTATTCCTTGGTGAAATGTAACTATTTTCTTTCTTTTAAATATAAGTGTTTTCAGAGTTTCCTGAGCTTTTTGGCTGAATTGTTCTTACTTAGAAAAATCTCAATTTGTTCATTTATTTTTTGGAAATCGATTGATACCATAGTAAAGCACTGGAGAATAATGGTCATATCCATAATAGCAGTCAAAAGATGATGTGTATAAATTGTGACATTTTCTGCATGCTAATATGAAAGGACAAGATAATTTAATAATAAGAGACTAGTTACTAGTAGACAACGTGTGTGTGTGTGTGTGTGTGTGTGTGTGTGTGTGTGTGTTTGCATTTGTGTGCGTACATGGGTGTAACAGTTCACTTTAGGTCTCTTCCTTGTCACTACCGTATTTTATGAAATACGGGTTCTCCCTGAGCCTAGAGCTCATCAGTGCAGCTGTGGGACCTTGTGCTCCACCTTCTACCACTAGGATCACAGAATCATGCTACCATGTATGAATGTTTTCATGTCGATGCTGATGTTCCAAACTCAGGCCCTCATGCTTGGAAAGCAGTCATACTGCCAACTGAGCCCTGTCCCCAGCCCTGACACCACCCAAAACTCTCATTTATATAAAATAAACTCAGGTTCTCATGCTTTCAAGTTCTTGTGTTATCTTGTTTATTTTACCAAACAAATTCCTTTTTCATTTCTGTCTTCAAAGAATGATTCTATGACAGTACATAATGGACTATAGGATATGAATGGAATAAAGTTTAGTAAGGCTTGAGAAATTATCTCCCAAGTGGACAGTGACAGTGTAGCCCCAAAGGATAAAACCAAATTGGAGAAAGAGGGTGTTCTCACATCATAAACTGTTAAGATATTTTGTATCGTAGTTTACTGTTTAAACCTCTTGGTGGAATCTTTAGAAGTTGTTGCCCTGAGGCATCAAGTGTTAGTTGTGCATGGTAAATTTTCTCTAGATGAGTGAGTTCTTTCGTAGAAGTTGATGACGATGAAAAAGCTGTGGTGGTTCTTAAGATTACAAATTCATTATTACATTACAGGGAAAAAAGGTTGTTCCATGTAGACATGACTGGCATCAGACTGGGGGTGAAGTTACCATCTCCGTGTATGCTAAAAATTCACTGCCAGAACTCAGCCAAGTAGAAGCAAATAGTACACTGGTGAGTATATTAATTGACTGAACAAAAATTATCTTAAACCCATTCTTTGTTAATATTTTCTGAGTTCTTAGTTCTCATCAGAAAATTACTAATGACTTTCATAGAAACAGTATTTTAAGTGAAAATCACAGTGTAGTAGAGTTTGTTCTGAAGTTTTCTAAAAATACAGTATCTTAGAAGAATCATAAAATATATATTTGTTTCTCAGTACTTTCTGGTTAATTTTTCTACTCTCTTAATCACTTTCTTAAATGTGGGGCCTCTACTGACATTTTCTCATGGCTTAAGTAATGTCAGTCTTTCTTGTCTTTACAGTTGGTAGGTACTTGGTTTCACAGATCTTCAGTAGGAATTTGATCAGTTATCACTCTGACTGGATGTGGTTCAGTGTTTCACTGCATGCTTAGTATGTATTAAGGCCTTGTTTTTAGTATCTGGCACCAAAATAATGATAACAATTTATCTATTTCAGTTAAATGTTCACATTGTATTTGAAGGAGAGAAAGAATTTCATCAAAATGTGAAACTGTGGGGTGTAAGTATTATGAATCCAACTATATTTTTCCTGATGATTCAAAACATTTTGAAAATGAGTATTCATGGAAAGTTTGTGAATATAACCTTAATGTGTCTGTCAAGATACTTAAACTGCATGAAAATGGCCTCAGATTTTGACATTAGAATAAGCAAGATGTGGTATTTTTGTGACCAATAAAAGTACCCACTTAACTTTTACTTTTCATGTGTTGTAGGTGATTGATGTCAAACGAAGTTATGTAACCATGACTGCAACAAAGATTGAGATCATTATGAGAAAGGCAGAGCCCATGCAGTGGGCGAGTCTTGAACTGCCTACAACCAAAAAGCAGGAGAAAAAGAAGGAAGATAGTGCACATTGATTGGAAGAGAAACAGATAGCTCTTGTCTGTTTTAGAGTTCTTAACGTGTGTGGTGAAATAGTAGCTTGCTGCTGTAATCCTTTTGTTGTTTTTTAATCTGCCCTTTTAGAGTTATCATGAGGTTCTTCAAAGCCAAAGTCTGTTAATTTTTTGTGCCTCTATCTTCCTTTTGAGTTTCATAATACGATTTTTTGTGCCTCTTTCTTCCTTTTGAGTTCCATAATATGATTATTCAGTTTCCTCACTAGTAGAAACATAGTTGTTACCCCACACATGAAGAGAGGGAAAGAACTCATAAGCTGTATTATTTCTTAGTATAAAAAAAAACTAGTATTTCTTAGTATAAATTATTATAAGCAGAGAAATAAAAGGATTTTTTTTATCCTGATATCACTGTTACCCTTAAATGGGAAAGCAAGGTGTAATATAAAAAATTTAATTGGCCTTTCCATGAACTTTTGTTACTGTAATTCTTGAAAACCTTTAAAGAAAACAGTTCTGTTTGCTTTCCCCAATGAGATGGTTACTTCCTGTAGTATTAGCCCTGAAGCAATGTAGTCACCATTATATATAATTCATTTGCAATTAATTTAATTTCAGAAAGCTACATCAGTACCTATAGTACTTGTCAAACAGTATAATTTAAGACTATAGGAAATATAACTAAGATTATAGAAGTACCAATTTTGTTTAAAATTCATCATTTCATAAGAGTAAGCAATAATGTTTAAAAAATTTCTTTTAATTATTTAAAGGTCTTTGTATGGTGTTTTAATTAAATTGTATCTAATTTATAGTCTAAGCCCTTTTAGGGATTATATCTGTCTCCCAGATGAAAAACTGTATCTGTAAAATTGTGACTGTGTAGCTTTGTTGAAATAAGGTATGTGTGAAGCTTGAATCTGGAATGCCCTTGCAGGCTTGTTTTGAACTGTTGGTCCCCCAACCTATGGCTTATTTTGAAGGCTGTGGAATATTTAGGATGTTGGGCCTGGTTGGGCTCTCTGGGGTGAGCCTTTAATGATTATGCAGCCTGCTGGCTTGCCTGCGGTCAGGGCACGTGAACCGCTCTGTCCAGTGCTCTCAGTGCTGCCTCCTCAGCCATCATAGACTGTATCCTCTGAAACTGTGAGCCAAAATAAACCTTTCCTCCCTTGAGTTGTTTCTGTCAAGTGCTTTGGTCAAGGCAACGAGAAAAAATGACACTACAGAAAAATTAGGAGAGTTGTGTCTTCTATGTTAATGGAGTTGCCTAACTCTTTGGAGTTACTTTAAGTGTTTCATGAAGAGGTTGACAAGTTTACTAATACAATATTGGTTACATATTATACTTCATTTACATTAATTATATATGACAGAATTGCTTGTTTATGCCAATTACAGCCGTTAATGAATGGGTTACTTTTTGAGGCACAGCTCAAGAGGAAACTTGTTATATGAAAGTTAGAACTGTAGCAGAACTTAGTAAATTGGTGCCTTAAACTTGTATAAGTCAGAATGAAAGTTAAAGGTGTTTACTTCCCAAACTCTTTGGTATTAATGGAATTCTTACAAAGAAAGTTTGAGTATAGCCAAGATATTATTTTTAGCAAGTAAAGAAATTAGGACAGGGGCTGGAGAGACAGCTCCCTTAGGAGCAGCTATTGAATTTGATTCCCTGAACCCATATGGCAACTCATATACTTAAAGGAACTCCAGTTATAGGTCCCTCTTCTGGACTCCATGGGCACCAGGCAAGTATGCAGCGCACCTTAGATACAGCAGGCAACCTGTATGAGTCATTCTGCTATTAGCAAATAACTATTAGAGATACTGTCTAGTTCTGTCAACAACTGTAAAGACACAAATTTAGCCTTTAAGCTTTGATGCGACAAGAACATGCTAAAAAAAATTTGGCAATAAAAAACTGGGATCCAAATAGTGTCTCTAAGTTTCTAGTTAAACATGAATTCATTTAGCAAAGAGATCTTGTTTTCTGCCAGAGGAAAGAGGTTGAAATATTTTGATTCAAAATATTAATTATACCTGTATCACTTCCTTGTTGAGACTTTTGTTATTCCTTGAATGGTAGTTTTGTCTGTTGGGATGGTACTGTTGAAGCAAGTTAAGTTTTCAGACTTGGTTGCGCAGTACTGTTTTTATTTTTCATACAGTTGTGCAGGGGTTACGTTTGTGACTATTTAAATACTGTTTTCTTTCAGAACCTCTGGATGTCACTCAGATATAAATTAAGTGAAATTTACCTTAAAGTCTGGCAACAGAGTTGTTTTTTTTTTTTTTTAAGGAAGAATGTTTTACTCTTTCAGTTTATTAAGAAAAGTTAATGAAATGCTTGTTAGCACTAAGAAGTTATTCCTGCTAGATATATGCCTTTCTTTTAGTATGGCATCAAAGCAGTCAAACCTAAATATATTTTATACATGTTGTTACTCACTTTAGCATGGGAAACTTAAATGCTATTTTTCTTGCCTAGCTTTTGCTTGCACAAAGGAATTAATACCCTAAGTTGACCTGTCTTTTCTAACCTCTTATTTTAAAATAACTTTAGGTTGGCAGAATTACAAAACTAGTACAGGGGTTCTTTATAATTAGTATATCATCTTCCCATGTTAAAATTGCCATGATAGACAGTTTACAAAACTGAGACATTAACCTTGGTATAATTTAAAGTAGAATGTTTAATTTTAACCTTTTTAATGGAGCCTTTAAATTGTAATTCTTGAAACCTGTCTTCTAATTTAAGCCAGTAATGTAAACAATTAAAACATGAATTGAAATCAGATGTTTATAGGTTGACTGTATACATTTAGAGAACTGTATAGTCAGTGCACTGATTGAGCTTTGTCATTTGTATCTTAATGCTGGGGGTTTTGTCTTTACTATACATAGAACTTGTTTGATTTTCTTCTTATCAGTTCATCATAATGAAGAGAACCATTAAAACATTTTTGCAGATATTTTGAGTCCTGTGAATTACTGCTTCTAACCCTCTTGTTAAAATGATTGCTTTGGGGGCTGGAGAAATAATGGTGCAGTGGTTAAGAAAACTTGCTACTCCTCTGCAGGAGCTGAGTTCACTTACCAGCACCCACTTTGGGCAGCTTACAACTACCTATAACTTCCAACTCCAGAGGATCTAATGCCCTTTTCTGGCATCTGTGGTTAGCACCCACAAACACAGAGAATAAATAATGAATAAATAGGATTACTCTGAACATTGGTTGTTACATACATCTACAGTAAACTTTAAAAATTCATTAAGGAGCCTAGTGTCTACTTTTTTGTTTTTGGAGACAGGGTTTCTCTGTATAGCTTTGCGCCTCTCCTGGAACTCACTTGGTAGCCCAGGCTGGCCTCGAACTCACAGAGATCCGCCTGGCTCTGCCTCTCGAGTGCTGGGATTAAAGGCGTGCGCCACCACCGCCTGGCTCCTAGTGTCTACTTAAAGGCACTTGAGTATGTATTTTTTTAAACTTAATTTTTCCTTTTTCCGTTTGAAAACGATTGTTTTATGCTGTCATTCTGTTGTAGATTGTCTTATTTGACTTTAATCTATAGTAGTTTAATCCAGTATTGCTTCATAGCCTTATTCTGAAGTAGGAGCTGTTAAGTCCAACTTGGTTTTTTAAAGCTTATTGTTATATAAATCTTTATTGTTATAGATTTCTTTGGTCTGGTCAGTAGAAGGTCATGTTTTTCCCTGATTGCTTGTCATCTGTTCTTGCAACTACAATTCATCTCACTTGCATGGGCCTTTTAATTAATGATGGATGCCTGTGCATGTAGCATTATCTCTAAATACCTACCTTGACAGGCTTCTCTCTATATATTTAGTGCTTTATTTTTGAGTTTTCATGGAGTTCTTAGATGTAAGGAATTTCTTCAAGAATAGGTTTCCAAAGACTATTTTCATTAATGATCTGTAGATATTTTTATGTCACTTAAAGATTTATTTAAAAATAGCTTGATTTGTTACTCTTTCTACTAAGCAAATATTCAAATGGTTAAATTGTATAATTATCTTTTAAAAAAGACCTTTGTAATTACAGCCTAATGATTAAGCATGAAAAAGGAAAATCTCCCAAAACTTGAAACACTTTATTTACAACAAAGACGTTAGATGAGTCTATTCCTGTTCTATGTGTATTATTTATTAGTCTTTTTGCTGGCTGTGTGTTATTTTGGCTGTTTCTGATTTGGCTAACTAATGGATGCCTGTTTTCTACTGCATTATTTGACATATTTGGGTAACTGCTAATGACAAACATACACCAGTAATGGACTAGCATTGTTTTTTGTTTTTGTTTTTTTTTTTTGGTTTTTCAAGACAGGGTTTCTCTGTGTAGCTTTGCGCCTTTCCTGGAACTCACTTGGTAGCCCAGGCTGGCCTTGAACTCACAGAGATCCGCCTGGCTCTGCCTCCCGAGTGCTGGGATTAAAGGCATGCGCCACCACCGCCCGGCCTAGCATTGTTTTAAGAACATCAATGCATATGAACCTAATTGCTCGTGGCTACCATGTGAGGTATGTGGTTTTGTATTACGGGCGAGGAAAAAGATTCAAGGCACTGCTTAAACTCTTCCAGTAAGCTGTGGAGTAAAAATGGCAGACTCAGACATTGAGAATTTGTTCCCTATGTCTGTGTCCAGACATACTCTGTACTACTTATTAGCAGGATGAATAGCTTTTCTAAAATATTGGCACAGTACGTGGAAAACTGGTGACTGGTAGTCAATACTATGTTTTGTTAGAAAATAATATGTCATTTTTGCCTGGATGGTTTTGATTGATAGCCTATTAAAACTCATCATTTGTGATTTGACAACTTTTAGAGTGTGGTTTCTCCAAAGATCTTGAAGGAAATCTCAAAATCCTCAATGCAGCAAGTCATAATAGTTTCCATTGCCGTTCAGGTAGTGTTACATGCCTTATAGATAGGTATGCCAGAAGCTGTAGTCAAACACCAGCAAACTTACCTTTGTTTTCCCTGTTAATGTAAGATATTAAAAATAGTCACAAATTTGCAGTATCTAGAACATATTCCTGGTATAGGAATAAGGAGTTAGAACCAAACCGCTAAGGATCATTAGATTTTTGTTCTCCTGTGGACCAGTGGTAGTCAGAATACTATTTCTAGACTAGCTTGATCACCCATCAATGAAAATTAGTTAGAAATGCAAGTTCTTGATCCCCAATTCTAAACACTAAGTTGGAAAATTGAAATGGAACCTAAGACTATACTAAAAGTATTACAGGTATAACAATTTAATTTTTTAAAATTTGTCTGGGTTACATTATGATGGTTCATGTATATAATATGTATTAATCACATCAAGGTAGTAAGCATTTCCATCTCTCAGGCACTACTTAGTCACCTTTATGCAGTGGGACTGTAAGTTCTGTTATGGCCATTTTGAAATAGACCATGTGTTGTGAGGTGCCTGCCAGCTCAAAGTTAAGTTCCTTTTCTATCCACTTTTAGTAACATGAACAACACAGTTTACATCTTAGAAAGATCAATTTGATACAGGGCATTTGGAGGTAGGAGAGAGACAGGAACAAAGCATAAAATAACATCAGGAAAGAGAATTAAGAAACTACGATCCTGAATTGGGGATTAGAGAGTAAAATTTTGAATAGCTCCTAGGTTTGAGTAAAGAGGAAGAGTCCAAAGGAGACAGATAACAGATTTTGGAAGTAATTGGTTCTCAAAAAGATTGCTGAGTCACAAACTAAATAAGGTTGCCCAGGCTTTAAGGAGGCTCTGAGTAAGTCAGCAGGATGTAGGATTATGCAACTTGAGGATACAGTGTTGACAGTATTCTGACCAACTTTGAGGACACCTACTCATTAAGAGAAAAGCAATAAACTCATTACAGATGGCACAGGCACAGAATAAATGAATCCAGTAAAAGATTGATTTAGGTTAGCATACCAGATGTTTGAAGGACACCACCAAGCTATCTGTAATGTGCCTCCCAGAGGAGGAGGACTCTCATCAGGAGAATGAAAAATGAAGGTTGAACAAAACCACACAAACCAATGAGGGCATTTCAGGCCTTATTCAGTGTCAGTGATGATAAACATACAATACATCCTTAAGGTAGAGAAAAATGAAAGTTTGTGTCAAATTCCACAAACTTAAATACTTGGTACTTTGGGTTAATCCTCATAAGATTGGTATAATTACATGATGTTTTTATAAAACTTCAGATAGTTTTCTGGTAGTTAAAGCCTGATTCAAAGCGATCCGCTTCCTATTAGAAGCCATATTGGCCACTTTGGATACCTTAAGATTTCTTGACCTTTTTGCTTCCCAGCAAGAAGAGACAAAAATGAGTAGAAAAAAAAGGCAGGAAGTCTTTCTAAAGCAGTGGACTTTTATTTTTAAGAACCTTCCCATTATTAGACTATTCTATCACCCATATTCAAAGGGAAAATCTGTGTAATTTGCCTAAAGTCACAGATGGAATAAAGTGAAATTCAATTTTAGCAGGAGGGCCTTCGCCCCCAAAGTTCTTTTAAGAACTTAACCATGACCCTAAAGATAACATTCAAAATTAAAAATTATGATTGTTTGTTTCTGATTTTCTTATAATAGCTGAATTGTCATTAAGTGTGAGCATGCTTTGCGTTGTCACAGTACTTGTGAGAGCAGCAGTTTTAATTGCCATGGCCTGGACTCACTTGAGAAGGAGAGTCTTAATGAGGGATAGTCTAGATTGTGTTAATCCTGGGGGCATATCTTCAGAGATCTTGATTACATTAGTTGAGGTGGGAAGACCCTGACTGGGGTCCTGGGCTGTAGAGTGAGTTGAGTGCCAGTATGCATGCATTCCTTGCTCTTTGCATTTGGTACAGTGTGACCAGCTCTCTTGAGCTCCTGTCACTGTACTTCCCCATAGTGATAGACTTTGACCTGGAACCATGAGCCAGAATGAGCCTCTCACCTTGGAGCTGTTTTGTCCAGGTGTTTGATCTTCAAGTGAAGACACAAAGACAGTGGGAGTCAGCTGCTTTCTCAATGAGCGCCTTAGGGCAGTTGACATGAATCTGGACAGATGTAAAAAGGTCCTTGTTCACTAGTTAGTCCTCTGCAGTTCTAAAGGCTTTTGTGTGTGAATAGCCTTGGCCTGTGATCATCTAGACTGGAATGTTTTCCTACATCTGTTAGGTGTGGATGACTAAAAGTCCATGTTTCTAGACTGTCACAGCAGGGCACTTAAATAATAGTGTATCAGGCAACATACTTGTATTTCTAGTCATGTAAAATAGGTTCTTATTTGTGGAAAGTTAGCAAAAAATGTCCCATCACAAGGGAAGAACATTTTCTTAGAGCAGGGCAAACCTGATTCAGTAGTTTTATTCTACTTAATAAATTATCTGTCCCAACAGGTTTCCCAAGGGTTTTTCTTTTTACCTGTCTGACAGATAAAAAATGACTGACAGGCCCATTTGGATTACCTCTTAAAGGAAAGGACAGTAATAAGTCTATTCTTTACTAAAAAGCCAGAGATAAGACTCAGGTCCTTTCTTTGAGAATTTTGTGCCTGCATATAATATATTTTGATCAAGTATACACACGTGCACATAGGCACACACACACAGAGCTGATCCCCCCCCTTCCCCATCTCTCTACCACTATTCCCTCTCAATTTCATGTTTGGGGTTTGTTTGTGTATGGATGTGTGTGTCTGTGTTTTCTTTTTAATCCACTGAGTTCACTTAGTATTGTCACTGTACTGCATGTGTGGGTATATGGCCATCTACTGGAGCATGGGTAGCCTCTCAGTGGTTGCATTCTTTTTTTTTTTTTTTTTTTTTTTCTTACTGAGATGGGGTTTCTCTGTGTAACAGCCCTGGCTGTCCTGGAACTCTCTCTATAGACCAGGCTGGCCTCAAACTCACTGAGATCCACCTGCCTCTACCCCCCAAAGTGCTGGGATTAAAAGCATGTGCCACCACTGCCCCGGCTCAGTGGTTGCATTCCTGAAGGAAACTGTCCTCACCCCCAACTTCCCTTCAGCAGTCATCAATTGCCATAGCTTTTCAGCTAGGTGTGGGACGTGTCAGGTATTATTTCTTTTTCAGGGGAGAATGTAAGAATTGACTAAAAAGAATTAAAGAATAAAAAAAAAGTAGCCATGCTTAGGATCTTGGAGAGTTGTCTCAGAAGTTAAGAGCTCACTGCACTTCCAGAAAACCAGAATTTGATCATTTGATCCTCAATACTATATAGCAACTCACAACTGTCTAACTCCAGTTTCAGGGGATCCAGTGCCCTCTTCTGACCTCAGTGGGCAGTAGGCATGAATGTAGTACACACCTTCACGCAGGCAAAACACCCATACACATAAATAAAATTTAAACTTAGAAAAATAGCCATGGATGACCAAGAGAAATTATCCTTATCCTTCCCTTAAAGCTTCACAACAAAGTGTCCTGCTCCCACTTTCCTCTTTTCATATGATGTTTTCAACCTCAAGGAGAGACCATGTGATACCTCTCCTTTACCGTTACTGTTTCTCATTTGTCCAAAACTGATTATGATCGAGTGGTCCTTCTTGGGTTGACCTTCAAGCCAAGACCTTAATTTTAAACTAGCTTACTAACAGTATCACATGTTCTCCAGAGGCATGGGCTGATCACAGTGCATGCAGCACAATGCCTTATTCTGTCATTAATGATCAGCAGCTGACTTAAAAATAAGAAACGAAATAACCAATTAGGTATAGTAGTTGGAAATTTTACTATTGATCCCAAACTCACATTGCTAATCATAGGTGCTGTCTGGCAGCCATGTTTTTCAAGAAAGCTATTAGCAAGAGAAATTCTCAGAAATTTCAAAACTTTTGTCCTTTATCACCTTTAGAAGTGATTTAGAAATAGTGTACTATGGCTTTGAGTTTAGAAATATATAGTATTTCATTCACTTTGATAGCAGGGAAGAATAAGCTTCAGAAGTGGGGCTGGGAAGCACTCCTCACTGCCTCCTGCTACAGCTGGACCAGTTCCAGAGACCTCCACTCAGGTCAGGTCTGAGCACAAGGATTTGAGCAGAAGCCATTGTGAAGCAGAACTGGGATTTATTAAGGTGAGATCTTGACACAGATTTAAGCATAAGTGTTAATAGGTGTTAGGATCCCAAACCAGATGCTGCTTAGGTCATGCCCCTCTACAGGTGTCTTTCCACCTTCAGAGCTGACTGTATTCCCACTCTGTAGGGAACTGACTGAGGAAGTCTATAATCCTCATGCCTAAGGAGTTTATCAAGCTGCCCAAATAACCAGACTAGGAAATTGACAAGTACTCTATGACTCTAATTCTCACTTCCCCAAAGAAAGTTTATCATGCAACTGTTGACACCCGCTCCCCTTGAAAGGCTGCATTAAGTGTAAAAATTAACACCCTTCCCCCTTCCTTTCCCACTAGAAAATCAGAGCCTATGGGTTTCTTATCAGCTACAAGGCATAGAAGAGTCCTGCTTTGTCTTGTAGGCCTGAACTCTTGTCAGAATCCCCAACCTAATATCTGTTCTATGGCACTAATAACTTTTTTAATGAATCTCTTACCCAAAAGGACATTCTGCTTCAGTGTCTGTCTGAACTGCAAATTCTAGACATGCTAGAGGAAAGGATGGGACACACCTAAAGGTTTCCACAGGGGTAAGTAGTCCTTAATTGTCTTAGCAAATAGCCACATTAGATTTTGGTAGCTTCTGAAGTTACATTGTACAAAGAGTTATCAAGAAATGTGTGCTTTTGTTTTCCTTTCAATTTCTGCAGCTAATTCTGGGTGGGTCCTAAGGGAACACTGGACAAGATTATAGGCTGATATAACAAAGCCGTAGGTCACCAGAATTTTAGAAATCACAATAAGGTTTAAATATGTTTTTACCATAAACAAAGTTTATTATAGTCTTGTGAGATCTTGGAATAGTGTAGGCTTGTAAGTGGGAAAGAAATGAACCCAAACGCAAGTCATTTATTCTCAATCTAAATTTAAGCATGGCTCATACTATTTTAAAATTCTTAAAAGATCTCTATATAAAAAGAATATTATCCGTGTAGGCAGTCTTCACAGCAAATTTTAAGTGTGTTGTTGAAAATAATTCTTCAAGACTTCGAGCAGACTCTTACATGAGGGGCTCCCTTCCTTCTGCATGTCTCATATACAAATATCGGGGGTTGCAAAGGTTTGTGCTTCTCCGACACCCCACTCATTAGTCTGTCTTCTTGGCCAGGATGGAAGAGTAGTGGGATCATTTCTCCTTGTGGTCAAACTGAGCTGTTGCTTATATTTTAGCTAGTGTGCTTATATAAGGTTAATTTTTAAAATATTTTTATTCCTTGATAATTTCATACATGTACATAATATATTTTGAACGTGCTCACCCCCAGTCCTCTTATCACTCTCCCATGCCCTCCAGAACCTATTTTCCCAATACCTTCTACTCCTTTCATGTCTTTTTTTTTTTTTTCCAATACACTGAGTTTAATTAGATTTTCTTGCATGTGAGTGGTTGTGGGTCTGTTTACTGGACCATGGGCAACTTACCAGTGGTTACAGCCTGAAAACCTAGCTTACCTTCTCCCAGCCATTAACTGCCAATAGTTCTTTCTTTACAGATGGCACCTCATGAGTTTCTCCCCTGTCTGTTCTGGACTCCTTTTTGGTTTGTTTGTTTTCTTTTTTTGGTTTTTTGAGGCAGGGTTTCTCTGTGTAGTTTTGGTGCCTGTCCTGGATCTCGCTCTGTAGACCAGGCTGGCCTTGAACTCACAGAGATCCACCTGGCTCCTCCTCCCAAGTGCTGGGATTAAAGGCCTGCACCACCACCACCCGGCTCTGTTCTGGACTCTTGTACTTGACCTTGTGTAGATAACCCACAACTGCTGCACATTTATGTGTGCAACAATAACGTCCAGAAGACCATTCCATAGCATTCCTTCCGGTCCTCCAGCTTGTATTTTTTGTCCATACCCTCTCCCTTGATGCTCCCCGAGGCTAAGGGAAAGAACTGTGTTATTTTTTTTTTTTTTATTTTTAATTACTTGGTGAAGTAGTTAAACAACGAAGCTTACTTGATGTGTGAGTGCATATGTGCTTGTATATACACATATATTCATGCAGGTGGGTGTAATACTGAGGAAAAAACTTGGTTCTTGAAGAAACGAAGCAAGTGTCCTACCATTGAGCCAAGTATGCATCCTTTCTTACTGGATGAAACTTCAATGATATTTACCTGTAATCCCAAGGCTCTGCCTAAAACCCTGTAATGCTGTTGAACTTTTCTTAAAGGAATTAAGGTGGAGAGTTGGGGTGGTTATTTCCTCATTTGTTAGACTTACATGTTTATTCAGTAGAACTGAAGTTATTAAAGTACCATCTGTACTTCATATATTCCTTGATCATTTACAAGGGATGATGTACTATTTCTGTTTCTTTACCTGACTTCTTTTTTTGGTGGGATTTCCCCCTCATAATCAAATGTATTTAAAAATAGTTTTCAATAAAATGTAGACATTTAAATGACAGCTTGATGGTAACTAACACTAAGCCAGAGGTATGGAAAATTCCATTTATCCCAGAAGTTTTTCCATTAAAAGGATAAATAGCACTGTAGATTAGTTTGGTCTTATGGACTCACTGATGTCCACCTTTTTACTCAGCAGGATCTACCAATACTATTGGATGTTCAGCAGTTCTTTCATTTTCAGTAGTACCCCACTGCGTATGTACGACAATGAATTCAATTATCTGTCCATGAACGTTGGGATTGCTTCCAATTTCACTTTCACTGAATATGCATGCAAGAGCTAAAGTGAAAAACAAAAACAGGACAGGTAAGTAAGGTGGCTGTACAAAGCATGACCTGAAATGACGGTTTTAGAATACCCCGGCTTGGTGAATCATCAGAGAAAGACGTTTTGTCTCCGCGGCACCTTTAGTGGTGAATCCGTTTGAGCAAGACCTCCCTCTGACAGCTTCACTCTCAAACCCTCTGCAGTGCTGTTAGAGATGAGGCTACTTGACAGGAGCTTTACAACCCATCTGTCAGTGTCCCTGCTGCTGCTTGAATCGTGAAAGCGGCAATAGAAATATGTTTCTTCACTTCTGCCCAGGCCAAGTGGGGGTCTGCTCTATTTTCGATATCAAACATGGCATCATAAATCCCAGGGAATGATTCTCCAGCATATTTGTTGTGACTACTTGGAGCAAAGATGATGTGCCTAAACAAACAAACAAACAAACAAACAAATGAAAAATTACAGATGTCATAGCTACATTTATCTAAGAAGTTGTTGGACAAAGCATAAGTATGCAATATGTCATACAGCCATTCTACAAAATCTTTACAGTAATGAGTAGCATTATTCTAGAACACTGCAGCAGACTAAAACTGCAATATGAACTACTTTGGTATTCAAATATCTAAATATTCAATTAATAGTTCAAAATGTATTTTTAAAATAGAGCATAGTGTTTGGGAGGACATTTTTGATATATTCTCATCAAATTTAAAAATGTGTTGTCTTTTTTTGGCCCTAAGTCCCAGGGCCTGATTATAGAAATATTAATATTTATAAATGTTCAAAGAGAACACAAGGACATCTTAAGGAAGTGTATTTCATAATGGAGAGAAGCTCATCTAATAAATCTCAATAGTAAGTCATTAAAACTATAAATGAAAGCTAACCAATGAAGTACTATGTAGGGGACTAAAGTGCTAGAACTTTCTATGCTGACATCAACAGATGAATTCTTGAAAAAAAGTTGTAAATTAAGGTATGGTTCCATTTATATAAATATAAATGTTTCTGTACTAAAAGACCTGTGAATATGTATATATAAATATACATTGAAATACAAATATAGTACATGAATATAGTAAGCAGACTTACGAATAAATATGTGTGTATACAGTTACATGTAAACATGCGTATAAAGTACACATTTATGTACACATACATACACGTTACATAAGTGTGTTAACACTTCACACAAGGTTGAGTTTTCCTGAAAAGATTAGCAGAACTAGATGTGCAATTGAGGAGGGAACTGATGAAAGAGAACTGTCTCTAGATCACATGCTTCAGAGTCTGAACATTTTAAAAGTACAGATGTTTTCACTATAAAAAGTAGTTCTAAAGCATTAATAGGCTAATAACTTTCAGAAAGGACTAAAATTGCAGATATTTCTTGTTTGATATATATACACATACACATATATTCATAACTGACATCTCCAATTTGTATCTATGAATAAACAAACATTTATAAATACAGCTCACATTTCAGAGTGCCTCCCTCTTTGAGATGAATCTTCAGATGCCTTAAATCTATAGGCCTCAGTGCTAAGAGCTAAAACCTCCATTTGTAGCTGAGAAATCCAAGGTTTAGAGAAATGATTTCCCAGGTCACAGTAGAAGATCTGTGCTCCAAAAGCTCTGTTTATATCATTTGAATGTTAGTCCTAACCACTAACATTTAGAGAGGTGATAGCTAGCTTTGTAAAGTAGCATTTGTTATGTTAATTCAGACAGGCAAATCCTAGCGACATGCTAACATCAAAGAGCACCGAAACACTCAACCCTACATCTGCATGAACATGAATGAAGAGTTTTCTGTCTAGCACTTTAAGTGCTAGGACCATCTTAATTTCCATCAAGGAACCACTTAAAATAGTTTTGAGATTTATTTACATTGTTATGTACATACATGCTTTGCCTGGGCGTATGTATGTATACTCTGCGTGCCTGGTGCCTGCAGAGTTCAGAAGAGACTGGCAGATCCCCTGGAGTTACAGATGGTTGTGAGCCACCATATTGGTGCTGAGAATCAAACTTGAGCCCTCTACGAGAGCAACAAGTGCTTAATCCTTAAACCATCTCTCCAGTGACAAGGAACCCTTTTTATTTTAAGGACCTTGAGAAAAATAGACTTTGGGGGCTGATCGTGCTAAAAAAAAAAAAAATGACATAGATAGAAAACAAAAAGAAATAACCTGACATAAAACAATATTTCTTCCAAGGGACATGGCAGCTGTCTTAACAACTTAAACCATTATATGGAATGAAACTAAATTTAATAAATGTAATAAGCTAGTTGCTTTACTTGGGAAGAAAGATCAGGTCAGATGAAAACATTACAGGATAAAAGTTTTTTTTTTATGAAAGAAATTCTCTAATAATTACACCTTTCAATAAAATAGACTAGAATAGGATTCTTTACAGAGCAGTAAGCTCTCCATCACTAAGGCTGAAACAAACTGCGTATTTATATACCTGAAAGCACACAGAAGGGATTCCTTAGAATTTGCATGTGCTCTAAGATTCCTTTCAAACTCTGTGGCTAGAATATTTTGTTAAGGTTCTTTCTCAGTTTGGCACACAGTGAAGAACTAATTGATGTGAAATGTATTTCTCTGATACTACATATTACACCATTACTGGATACATAATCATACCCATATTACATTTACCATTTATATTACATTTAGTATATTAAGTATTTAGTCATCTTCCCCTCCTGTGATGGCATTAGTTTAAATCATCTTTGATATGCTTCTTTGACTATAGAGGGCGCTTGGTGCTCTCTGGAGCACCCATCTTCCCCTTACCTGTAGAACGGCCTCCCAGGTAAACCAAGAGGATCTATGAATGCTCTTTCCAGAAGCATCAGTTGGTCATTCATAATTCGCACTGCAATAGGACTTGGAGAATAAGAAACACATCATTCAAATCTCTACTAGTAGGCCACAATTAAACTAATATTAAATAAAGGTAATACGTGGGAATATAAATAAAATGATCAATAGATCATTAACAGAAACAATGTTAACACAGTAATGTGTTACGCAGCAAACACCGTATAACAGCAGGGTCATCTTACTAGTATTTGTAATAGACACAGAATGTTACTGAGAAGTGGTGTGTTTTGGTTTTCAAGGCCACGGAGTGGTCAAAAAGAAGTGAAAGAAAGATATTCTTTATTTCTCTGTAGGATAACCAGACCTCCCAGAAAGATGGAGAAAACTGCCAAGTTATTCCTTATGACTCACACAGCCCCATTCTGGAAGAAAGAAACAGAATAAAGATAAGCAACAACAGAGAGTAATGGTCTCTAAAGTCTGTGAGAAAGGCAGGGGCAGCTTCACACAGTAAACAAGGACGGTCCTTTCCCCATTCACAATCCTTATCCTGCTTTTGGCATAGCTGAATTACATACATCTTTGGGCTCTCCCATAATCCAAGGGACAAGAGCACCTCCTCAAAATGACTGATATGGCTTGTTGATTAAGTCTGAAAAAAAAACTATACTTTGGTACAATTCCATTTGTGGTATAATGTTTTAATATAATTTAAAAATTATTTTCTACCTAAAGTGGCAATAACATAAAAAATTCCAGAAAAAAAATCTATACAAAAAAGTGGTTGATGGGTGAATAGGGGTATTAAGAAGAACTATACAGAAATATACTCAAAAGCACCCAAGTTTATAGAGTTATGAATTACCAACTGTAACTCTCATCACACAAATTCAACTTTAATGTTAGTGTAAAATCATCTACAGTGTCATTTAAAAAACAGAGCTCTGAGAGCCCTAGTTATAATAGAAGAAGAAGCCAAGAATCTGAGAATGAAGTGAGGGAAGGGGACAACAGAGGAATTAAGGGAGTAGTTGGAAATTAGAGAAAAGACAACTGTAAGCGTGCCTTTCTGCTTTCTAAGAAGCTGGCAATGGTTGCTGATGCTGCTGTCGTGCAGACCATGGCTTAAGCGGCGACACATGTGTGGGGGAAGACAGCCCACCCTTCCGAGAGTGGGCAGCTGAAACTTACTCAGTAAGATCAACTTGTGTGAGTCTTCTATGAAAGTCTGAAGCAGCCTTTGAAAAGTTTGTCACAGCAGAAAATAAGGAATCTTTTTCAAAAGTAGAAAAGTAAAAGAATTTAGTCAGTGGTTCACATTTCAGAGGGTCACATTACTGTCCTCTCCCTCATAGGACCAAACATTAGAAAAACCATTATTCTAGGCATCCTTCTTTGTGGACTTATGAAAAGTATTGGTGAAAAAAGATGGGAATTTTAAATGTAGTCAAATTGTGTTTTTAAGTGTGTGTGTGTGTGTGTGTGTGTGTGTGTGTGTGTGTGTGTGTGTGTACATGTGTCCTAGTGCCATGGAGGTCAGAAGAGGGGGTAAGATCTCTTAGAGCTGGAATTACAGGTATTTATGATCCACACATTTTAGGTATTTATGATCCACATGACATGAGTCTTGAGATCTGAACTCCTGTTCTTATGATAGACCAGAAAATACTTTTAACCACGGAGCCATCTCTCCAGCACTCCCCTAAGTTGGTTCTTAAGAGAATTTTCTTTCACAAGTACAGGGAATAAATAATTCCTTAGTCAATTATTTACCCAAACCCCAGCATTCATTCATTGAATATATTTATTAGAACAATTATGACATATTAGTCTATATATGTATATATACACACACATATATATACATACATACACACACATATACATACATACATATATATATATATATATATATATATATATATATATATATATATATATATTAGCATCGGTCTTGAGCAGGGCCTTGTCTTTTTCTCCAGTTCATCTCTTCATTCCTCTCATCATGCAGACATACTCTTTCTTCTTTCTTTTGTTTGTTGTTTTATTTTTTCAGGCAGTCTTGCTAGGTTGCCCAGGTTGGTCTAACACCTGTGATCATCCTGTCTCAACCTTCTAAATGCAAGGTTGTGGGTATAGACCAGTACACCTGGCTCTTCTTTTTCATTTTATGTCCACTTTGAAACACCCACATGTGGGCTAGCAAGATGGGTCAGTCACTTGCTGCCATGCTTGGTTCGATGCCTGAGACCCACAGAGTAGAAGGAAGAACCAACTCCCATGAAGTATACTCTGACCTCCACATTTACATGGTAGCACACAACATCAACCCCTACAAATAAGGACTCTAGAAATGTGATTTTTTATTTAAAATAAAATACCTGCTATTCTTCATAACTTCATAAAGATTACTAATCCTTATGTAATAAACTAACATTCAAATGTCACTAATGACCAACTCCATCCCTATTCTCTATGCTCTTAGTTACTCTTTTTGTCCCTCTAATAACTTGTCATCTATGTTCGCCTTCCCTTTTCTCATATTAAATTTCAAGCTCTTTGAAAACATTAGTGATTATCACTTTAATATTAGTAATGTACTTGGTACACAGTAAACATTCAGTACAAATTTGATTATTTTGATATAGACTAAGAATATATATCTGGAAGTCAGGAAAGAAAATATTTATAATTAGTGCCAGTAGGCAACATTCATTGAGCGTTAAGTGCCAATCACTACTAATCTACATAATCCCTAATAATCTCCCTAATAGTGAAGTGTGTTTTATTGGTTCGTGGTTTAAGAAATTAGCAATACAGGAGTTAAGAAGTGTTCTAAAGATCACAGGTACTAAGTGGAAGAGAGAATATCTGAATCAGGCCAATTGCTTCCAGATCCAGTGTTTAATGTTACAGCATTGTGCTGTGTTTCATCCTCCTTTATAAAAGACACGTGATATGAAGAGCCAGTCATAAAATGAACGACTGACTATAACAATGTAAAATAGCCTTTATGTACACAAATACTGATGAATATATTCAGCAAAAATAATATACGTAATAGAATTTGGGACCATAATTTTTAATATTTGGGGAATATTAATAAGAGTAGTAATGTAAGAAACTATATACTCAATTTAATGTTTGTAGCACTACTTCATAAGTAATGGATTCATCATAGACATTTCAGATTAAATCAGACCCCTAAGTCAGTATTTGTTTAAAGTTTTTGTCAGAAAGAGTAAGTAAATAAGCAGAATTTCTTCTAGAATGCACTGACTATGATGGGAGCTAAGAAAGTTTATATTAAAGTCCACAAAATATCTTACCAAATGACACTCCATAGTTTCTCAGTTGCTGTTTGTGTTTCTTTGATAAATTGAAGATATTTGCTGCATAGGTTTTCAAGGCTTTTGCATAGTCTTGAATGTTGAAAGGAATGATAACAGAGTCTGCAAGCTCATATACCAATGCTCCTCGAAACTGAGCCACAGAAAGCTGTTTTTTAAATGTAGGGTCATAAAAGTTCTCTACTAATTCAAACGTCTCATAGATGGTATGGTATACAGGATAGCTACTGTATTTATCTGTTTTCTAAAATAAAGAAGGAGTTGAAAAATAAGCATTACATGTTCAATTTATAATATTTTAATCATAGAAATGATTAAAATACACAACAGTCCTGATTTCATCAATTAAGCAAATAAATTTAAAACATTACAGCCAAAATGCTCACTGATTTAAATTTTTACATTCCTGTCTTCATTTTATGATTCATGTGACCTTCATTCAACCTTTGGTTCTGATAACTAAAGAAATACATATTCAAATCAGCGCTATTCAACATTACGAACTGATTAAGTGTATGAAAAGTTCTGGGCACCTTAGTGTCTATAGACCTGAAAGGTAATGCATTCTTTCCCTAACCAAGCAGTCAACCAAAGGCTATCAACCCTTTATAATATTCTGGGAATATGTGTAATGAACATGTTATCACATGTTACTACCATGTAGAAATAATTTGAGATCTTTGGTCTGCATATCCTAATTTTATTTTTTACCATCTACTATCTTCTTAATAGGACTGTCATTCCTACTACTCTGGATCACTAAAAAACAATCCAGTATCAATCCCCTTCTTCTAAATGTGTGCTTCTAATGTGCTGTAGTCTTGAATAGTAGACAACTTTCTTCAAACTGATGACAGATATAATAGTGAATAGGGTGATAAAGAGCTAAGTCACACTTTTCATGTGCAGTTGACCCATGAACCACACAGGAATTAGCGAGAAACAATTTAATTTCCATATAGTTGAAAGTACGTATATCAACTAAACTACTAATAATATGGACAACACATATTTTGTATGCTCTATGTATTCTGTATGATGAAAATATGATACATATAAAAGATTACTTTTTACTACAGTATACAACTTACTGAAGAGGTAAAGAGCTCAAGCACAGGTGATTTAGTGTCACATGACATTTTCAGTAAATATTCAAAACAGTCACACCACAACACCATAGGAGAGAGCTATAGAATTATTTTAGTAGTATATTGTGTTCTATAGTTAATTTTACACAGCTATAATTTAATGTAATATCTTTACATTTTCTTATATTTCATTGTATTGAAAACAGCACCATGTATAATTCTGTATACAACTTTGATAAATTTATTTTTCATTATTTTTATATATTTTATAGCAGTAAAAGATGAAACTAGATTCATCTGCATATATTTTATGTAGGACATACCTAGCTCTTAAAGTTTTTTTGATAGTTCTAGAGTATGTACTTTGTAATCTTTTTCAAATTGTAGAAAAATCTTAAAAATATTTACATCTAAATGAACCCATACCATTTAAACCCATGTTGTTTGATGGTCAGCTGTAGTAAAAAAAAAAAATGAGTATTGATATATAATGCTCTTTCATCTAATTGTCAATATTCTGGAGCTATCTTGGCTTTATCATTGGCCAAATTCAGAATAGTTAAATTGACAACCAATATGCATTATGTACAGCAAGATGTTGATTAAAAGATGCAAAGAAGCCAAGTCTACTAATATTTGGTGTATGACATAACTTAAGACATGCTCAAAGCAACACAACACATGTTCACTATGTCTAAGTACTTGCAAGTCATCAGAATGGTTCAATGACAATGATACAAACTAGCCAGTACAGAATAGAAAATAGGGAGAAATTAAAAACTGAAAGAAACTTGCTTTGTGCTCTACCCACAGACCTTGCTTCATGACAGACAGGAGTAAGAAAATGTAGACAACAAAAACATTTCCTTTAAGAAAAACATATAGAGTCTACACAACTAGACTACAAAATAAAATTTTATTTATTTATTTATTTTTCATTTAGTTGGAGTGAGAGTCTAGTCCAGGCTGATCTCAAACTCTCTATGTGGCCAAGAATGACCTTGAATTTCTGTTCTCCCTACTTTCACTCCAAGTACTGGGGTTACAGGGATGCTGTATGGATACATTCCATTTTAGGGGAAGAAACTCAGGGCTTTGTGCATCCTAGGCAAGCACTCTACCAACTCAGCTACATCCCCAGAAAAAATAAGATTTTCCAACAAATTCTGTTTTGAGAAGAGTATGCAAATGGTTAGCATGTATAACCAACTATGCATCCAGCATGTATACGTGAACTATCATTTCAATGAAAAACTTAGTAAATGATTCACAGAACAGCCCACATCCCTTCATAGTGTTTCTATAAGGAGCAGGAACAAGTAGTCTGTCTGTATCCCTGACCTCTTCTTGGGTCCCAAGGCTACTTACTGCCTGATGCAATTCAATTACAGTTCATATGAGGGAAATGTTGCTATGGTTTCGATCTGGAATAACCACCATCCAAAGACTTATACAAAAACTCATAAGTTCAAGCTTATACTCCCAGTGTAGCACTCTGAAAGGTAGTAGAACAATTTTAAGAAGTGTTATAGAAAAATGGATGGAGCTTGAGCTCATCGTATTAAACAAAATAAGTCATACAGAGAATAATAAATATGGTATGTTTTCTCTATTTACAGAAGCTACATATCTAAATTTAAAACAAAAGACATGAGAGTAGGTAGAGGACTATTTGAAAAAGGACAAAAACTACAGGAGGAAGTATGAGAGGGTGGAGAAGGTACAAGAGGAAGATAAGCATCATTAAGTTTCATTATTTCATAACTAAAAAGAAATGCCCCCAGAAAGACGTATTGGGAAATGCCCTTGAAGAGGAAGTGGAAATTCAGCCCCTTCTAATCTCTCTTTGCTTCATGGCTGCCCAAAGGTAAGCAGCTTTCTGCCCACTATGATGTCCTGACTCATCACAACCCTACAAGAACTGGAACAAACACTTTGAAACCATGTATAAAAACAATCTTCTCTGGGAGATGATCATTCCAGGTATCTTGTTCCAGTAATGAAGAGTGAAATAATATACTACATATTAAAAATTACTAAATAGCTTACCCTGTTCTTAGTGTAGCGAGCTCTGCCTGAGGCAATTCCAAGTCTCTGAAAATAAGCCTCAAAATCGCTTCCAGATCCCAGCTTATTGATTCTAGATATAAAATATTAATAAATAAATATATACATGATAAAATAAATAATACAAGTCAAACAAATGGGAAAATGAATCATTCTCCAAGAGTAGCTAAGAATTTGCATACCAAATTGTTATAAGAATTAGAAGAAGCTAAACAATCTTCAAGCTGTTTTCCTATTATTTGCTAGAATATTAATGTGACAAGCTACATTAAATATGACCAGAGTTCTATAGAACACTGAAGCCTAACATTTTTAAATGAATGGAAATATTTGAACCACTCATGAGCCATTTTCATAGGCCACCTCAAGCTGTTTATAGGAAGAGCCTGTTTTTTTGTCTTTTGGGGTTTTTTGTTTGTTTGTTTCTTTTGCTGAATAAGCCTATTAAACTTTTATAAAGGAAAAAACACACTTTTAAGTTTCACAAGACTAATTTGGAGCTGGGCAGTGGTGGCGCACGCCTTTAATCCTAGCACTCGAGAGGCAGAGCCAGGTGGATCTCTGTGAGTTCGAGGCCAGCCTGGGCTACAGAGTGAGTTCCAGGAAAGGCACAAAGCTACACTGCTGTGGGATGTTCTGTATGGCAAATGTGTTGCTCTGATTGGTTAGTAAATAAAACACTGATTGGCCAGTCAGGCAGGAGGAAGTATAGGCAGGACAAGGAGGAGAAGAATTCTGGGAAGTGGAAGGCTGAGTCAGAGACACTGCCAGCCGCCACGATGACAAACAGCATGTGAAGATGCCAGTAAGCGACAAGCCATGTGGCAAGGTATAGATTTATAGAAATGGATTAATTTAAGCTGTAAGAACAGTTAGCAAGAAGCCTGCCACGGCCATACAGTTTGTAAGCAATATAAGTCTCTGTGTTTACTTGGTCGGGTCTGAGTGGCTGTGGGACTGGCAGGTGAGAGAGATTTGTCCTGACTGCGGGCCAGGCAGGAAAACTCTAGCTACACTACACAGAGAAACCTTGTCTCGAAAAAAAAAAAAAAAAAAAGACTAATTGGAGCACCAACAAGATGGCTTAGAGGATAATGCCTCTTGCAAAGAAGCCTGATAACCCGAGTTTGATTTTGTGAACCACATGAAAAAAAGGAGGAAACAAAGGAAAGTTGTCCTCTGACCTCTGACCTCTACACAATTGGGTGGCATATGAATAAGGACACACACACACACACACACACACACACACACACGTTAAAATAAATAACACCATTCTCTAGGGTATAACCCAACACAAACTAATAAAAGAAGTCCACATGCCCAGATCTCATCACAAAAATACAAATAATATCATGCAATATCAAGGTAGTAAACCCACACACATAAAGTAATCCACCAGTTCTAGAGAAATGTCTGCCAATGAGAATTACCTAAATGAACCCCAGGATACAATTTAAAAGAAAAATTATAAACATCATCAAAATTCCAAAAGGTTTAAAGAAGACAAAAAGAAATAGCTCAGTGAACTTAAAGAGAATGAATGCCTGAGCAATGTCCCAGAAAACAAATGTAAGGCTGATAAAAATGATGGAGACAATCCAGGATTTGAAAACAGAGTTCAATAAAGAGAAACTTTGTGAACGACTAAAGCTGAAATGAAGATGGCATTGAAAAAACCAATACCCTCAACTAGAAAACTCAAAGGAAAGCCTTACAAGAAGAATTAAGTAGAAAATAGATCAGAACTCAAAGATAAAATAGAGGAATTTTATGAAAAAAAAATTTTAAACACTATTAAAAAAAAAAAGCCAAACCTCAAATTACAGAAATAGATGACAGATAAGAATTCCAGGTCAATTACATAGACCAGATACTCATCCAAATCATGGAAGAAAACTTCCTCAAACTAAGAAAAGACATATTCGTATAGATACCGGAAGAACACAAAGTGTCAAATATACAGGATGAGAAAAGAAAATTCCCATGACAAATTATAGTTAAAACACTATACATAACAAAGAAAGATTATTGAAAGCCCTAAGAGAAAAACAAATCACATATCTGATAAAATCTGATAAATATCTGATAAAATAGATCTCAAACCAAAACTAATCAAAGACATAAGGGAATGTCATTGTAATCAAGAGAACAGTTAACCCAGACTTTACTCTCAAGTATACATGCATCAAACTCTGGAGCATTCAATTTCATTAAAAAAAATACTACTAGAATTAAAGACACAAATCAATATCAACCCATAAATAGTTGGTGAAGGTGATTTCAAAATCCCATTTGCTCCAATAGTCAGGTCATCTGAACAAAAATAAGAGAAATATCAGAATTAGAATTAAATGATCATGTATCAAATGGACCTAGCAGATATCTACAGAATGGTCCAGCAAAACAACAAGGAATATATATTTAACTAGCAAAAGATGGCAAAGCTTTTTTAAAATAGACCACATTCTGGGGAACAAAACAAAGTCTTACAAATTCAGAAAAATTGAAGTAACTCCATGTATCATCTCTGACTATAACTCAAAGCAACTCAAAATTGACAGCAAACAAAACTATTAAATACACAAACTTATGGAGATTAAACAACACAGTACTGAATTATGAATGGGTAAAAGAAGAAATCAAAAGATAAATAAAAAATTTCCTGGAACTAAATGAATATAAAAACATAACAACACAACAAAACCTCTGGGACACATAAAAAGCAGTCCTGTGAGGGAAAATTATAGTTCTAACTGGCTACATTCAAAAATCAGAAAGAGCACAAACAAATTACTTAATGATTCCACTCAAAAATTTGGAAGAACAAGAACAAACCAATCCAAACCTAGTCAACAGCAAGAAATAATAAAAATCAGAACAGAAATTAATGAGAGAGAGAGAGAGAGATAAGGAAGGAAGGAAGAGAAAGAAAAAGGAAGGAAGGAAGAGAGAGAGGGACAAAGGGAGGGAGAGAGGAAAAGAGATTAAAAAAAATAAGTGAATTGAAGAGCTGATTCTTTGAGAAGATAAGCAAGATCAACAGACCCTTGGCCCTACTAACCAAAAGAAAGAAAGAAACAGTAAAACATTAAAAGAGATACCCCAAAATTCAGAGTATTATATGGGAGTATTTTAATAACCTGTACTCCATTAAGTTGGAAAACCTAAAAGAAATTAATGCATGTCTACCTTCAGCTAAACCACCAAAATTATACCAGTAAGAGATTGACAGCCCAAACAGACCATAGCAAACTTTGAAATAGTAATAAAGACTTCCAACTATAAAAGGTCCATGGCCAGATGAATTCACAACAGAATTCTACAAAAATTTCAAAGATCTACAGCCAATCATCCTTAAACTATTCCATAAAATAGAAACAGGAGTGCTCCCAAACACCTTCTATGAAGACAGTTTCACTCTAATACCAAAACCAGGTAGAGATACAACAAATAGGAGAAAACTATGAACATAGAGTTAAAAGGCACTATAGAATACTTGTAAAACAAATACAGACATGCACCAAAAAGATTATTCGTGTAACCAAACTGGCTCTATCTCTGAGATGCAGGTATGGCTCAACACACAAGTCAACAAATGTTATAAGCCAAATAAATTGACTTAAAAAACAAAAATCATATGATCATCTCACTAGATGCAAAAAATTCATCATGCCCTCTTTGCCAAAATCCAACATGTCTTCATGATAAAAGTCATAGAGTGAGTAGGACTGGAGAAAACAAACTTCAAATAGGAGATATATATGAGAAATGCACAACCACCATCATTCTAAATGGAGAAAAACTCCAAGCAATCCCATTGAAAATAGGAAGGAGACAGGGTTGTCCACTATCACCACTCCTTTTCAATATTTTGTTAGGGCACTAGCTGGAGTAATAATGCAAACAAAGGAAATGAAAGGAACACAGGTAGAAAAAACATCAAACAATTCTTTTTAGCAGCTGACATAATATTATACATAGAGATCCCAATAATTCTAACAGAAAGCTTCTAGAAATTATAGTTTCAGCAATGTGACTTGAGCATAGGTAACTACAGTCGTTTAATATTTGACAAAGATGCCAAAAAGCACAACCTGGAAAAACCATTTCAACAAATGGTGTTGGGAAAATTGGATGCTCATTTGTAGATAGACTGAAATTAGATCAGTGTCTATCACCTTGCACAAAAACTAACTCCGAATGGTTCAAGGACCTAAATGTGAAACTTAAAACACCAAAACTACTGGAAGAAAACATAGGTGTGGGAAAGATGCAGGTACAGGAAAAAACTTCCTGAATAGGACTCCACTTATCCTAGAATTAAGGCCAACAATTGACAAGTGGACAAGACTAAAACATTTGTGAACAGCTAAGCAACAATCAAGCAAAAAAAAAAAAAAGCCCACAGAATGGGAGAAAAGTCTTTTCTAGATATGCAGCTAATACAGGATTAATAACCAGAATATATAAAGGACTCAAAAAGCAGAGTCAAAAAATAAAAAAATAAAAAGACTCACTCAAAAAATGGAGTTGGGATATGAACAGGGAGTTCTGAAAATCAATCAGTCAATCAGTCAATCAATCATAGCTAAGTAAAACCTCAAAAGGGAACATTCATTGTCTTTAGCAATTCAGGAAATGTAAATCAAAACAATTTTAAAATTTCATCTTAACCCAGTCAGAATGGCAAAGATCAACAATATAACCCTAAGGATGCAATACTAACATAAATACCTTGATGGTAACAACAGCTATTTAAGTGGACATAGGTCCCACTCAACAATAGGGAAATCATTCCTGATACTGGAGACCTCACCAGCTACCCAGAACTACTAGTGAAGTCATGGATATTAGAGAACTTACAACTGCCACTTTATTAAACCAGATTAATCACTAACTTTTATAAATAAAATATTTGTCATTATACCTCCCCCAAATAGTGTCATTCTCATTACACATCAAGGAAAGTCCTCTTTGTGACAGAAAGAAACCAGTACATAAAACCATAACTGTTCAAAATGCCTGGTTGTGGAGCCAAGTCCCAACTGATACATCTACAACACAACTTCTGAATCTTAAGGCTCAGGGATCATTGTGGAAAAGGAGGCAGAAAGGTTGTTAAGATTCAGAGGAATAGGAAGGTTGCTCTGAGATTGTGTCTTCTAGAAAGTCAGAGAAGCTACACCCATAAAGTCTCACCAACATGGCTGCCTAAACAAGAGCTGAACACAGATAACACCAGTAGATACGCTATCATGGGAAGGAGGAAAGCTCATGGGGCTTCAATCCTAGACAAAGAACTACAGACAACTAAGGAATGATGAGAACAGAGGAAATAGTCTTCTCCCAGGAAACAGCACACCTATTGGTTATCCAATACCAAATGGTCAGCCCTGAAAACGTATAAGTAACACTATAAGGACTGAGCAAGTTGAATTTATACCTTTAGGAATATGCACACTGCACGTTTCTATGTACACATATAGACATGCATATATGTAACAACAATTGAAGAAAAAGAGGCCATAGATTTGAAAGAGAAGGCACAGAGTACATGGGAGGGATTGGAAGGAGGAAACAGAAGAGGAAAATGATAGGATTATAGTCTCAAAAAGTAGGAAAAAATTATAATAAAAATAAATAGAATAATACTTTCAAGAAGACTTAAGGAAATAGAATGACACTATAGACTACTACCATCTTCTGGTAGTTTTATAAATCATATTGAATAAAAATGGATAAATATATAATAAACTCAAGAAGACACTACAGCATGAATGAGAAAATGTAAAAAGATAAAAGTCTAAACTGATTACAGAAAAACACACAATTTGAAGATTATTGGTAAGGCCTTTTATTAAATATAAAATAAAATGAGGGGGTTAGGAAGATGACTCAGTGGGTAAAGTGTTTTCTGTGCAAGCATAAAGACTTAGAATTCAGATTTCCACAGTCCACATAAAAGCCAGTCTTAGCCACTCATATCTCGAACCCTATGGCTAAGGGTAGGGGGCAGAGACAGTCAGATCCTGAAAATCCACAACCAGCCAGTTTTGCTGGGTGCTCCAGGTTCAATGAATAATCTATCACGAAAAAGTAAAAATAAATAAGGTAGAGGGGCTGGAGAGAAGGCTCAGTGACTAAGAGCATATAGTGCTCTTCCGGAGGATGTAAGTTTAGTTCCCAGCACCCACATCAGATGACTCAAAACTGACTGTAAATTCGTTTCATTTTATCTAACTCATCTGGCCTCTGAGGATAGATGCATATACCCATACACAAATGTACATATATACACATAATTAGAAGTAAACATAAACACACATATATACCGCATATACACACATGCACACACTTACATCCATACACATCCATACACATGAATACACATAATACATTTATTTTTTACATCATTATCACATGAAGTTATGCTATTATTTAAAGCATTTACTACATATTTAAAATTACATTTCTGTAAGAATGCCAAATAATGATTAATAAAAAGCAAAAATCATCATAAAATTTATTTTACTTATATTTAAATGCATATGTCTTCAAGTATATACAAGGATGTTCAGGTGCCCACAGAATCCAAAAGATGCTATTGGATCTCCTGGAGCTGGTTACAGATGGTTGTGAGCCACCTGACATGGGTGCTGGGAACTGAACTTGGGTCCTCTGGTCGAGCAGCAAGCATTCTTAAGTCCCCATAAAATCAGTTTAATTGAAAATTTCCAAAGGTGTATCTAGCTTACACTGAATGGTAACTATGTGTCTAAGCTGATTAGTAAGCAAAACAGCAGCTGGCTGGACAGCTTTATTGAATTCATTTAAATTATTGGTAAGCTCTCTGAGAACAGCATGTTTGGAGGAGCAAGGGAAAGGGGGAAATCTATATTTATCCCAGAATAGAAAAGATGCATACATTAATTTACCTAGGATAATCTTTATTTTCAGGTGAAGGGTCTTTTTCCAACCAGCTTTCATAAAGTGTTTTACTTTCAAAACCATCATCGGGGCTGGAGATCTAGAAAAACAAACAGTGGGCATGAGGAACTGAAGCAAATGTATAACCAATTTAACTCCATCTGCACATTAGTATCAACTTCCATTGCTATCTGTATGTGCGTGCATATGTCATGTTCACTTACATGAAAATAGTATATTTTGCAGCTTATAAGAAGAACAAACAACTACCCCAGATTTGTCTTAATTTATGATGACTGTTCTTGGTAACATTGTCAATTACCTAAAAAAAGGAATTTCCTTTTTTATTGATAACATTTTAAGTAAAAGTTTTAAAATGTTTCAGGTAAAGATACTGGAGAAAATGTAGATACATTTTCTTTAATAAATTGCCTTTATCTAAACAGATAGATCCTACTTTTGCTGGAAAAAAGTCAGTAGTAGTGAGTATAATTATTTCTATTTTTTAAATTATATTTAAGCAAAGCTGGATTTTCTTAATGTGCAGAATCAGGAACCTTTATACCATGGTACAGTTACTGTGGAAATCAGTGTGGAGTTTTCTGAAAATCAAAAATAGATCTTCATATGACTCAGCTATACCACTCCTGCACATATACTCCCAAAACTAACACTAGAGACACTTGCACATTTGTGTTCATTGCTGTCCTCTTTACAATAGCTAGGAAATGGAACCAAACTAGATGTCCATCAACTGAAAAGTAGGTAATAAAAATATGTCACATTTATACAATGTAATTCTATTTAGCACCAAATAAAAATGAAATTTGTAGGAAAATGGGTAGATTGAGGATAAAATTCACTAAGTGAGGTAACTCAGACCCAGAAATCCAATACCACGTGTTCTTTATTATACATGTATCATCCCTTTTAATTGAATTTTGTATTTAACTTGGAATCTATAGAGACCAGGAAATTATAAAAGGAGTATGGGGGCTAGGGAAAAGTCCTAAAGAAGGGTGCACAGTAGAACTCATGTGTAGATGAATTTCTAAATGGTCTTATTAAATAAAAAACACAGAGCCAGATATAGGGGTGAAAGCCTGAGAGAGATCAGGGACATAGAGAAAGCCACAGCTAACCTTACCTCACCAATTTGGCAGCTTCCAAATGCAAGCAACTTCCTATCTACCCATACCTATAAGCCTTAGCTGTTCTGCCATCTGATTTGCTCTCTGTCCAGCTATATCACTTCCTCTTCCTGCCCAGCTCTGTCACTTCCTGTCTGTCTGTACAGATCTCCAAACCTCCATGGTTAACTAGTGTTGGAATTTAAGGCATATGTCACCACACCTGGCTCTGTTTCCAGTGTGGCCTTGAACTCACACAGATCCAGACAGATCCCTGCCTGCCAAGTGATAGGATTAAAGGCGTTTGCTACTGTTGCTTGACTTCTTTATTTACTTATAATGGTTGTTCCTATTCCTCTGATCTCTAGGCAAGCTTTATTTGTTAAAGCACAAATAAAATATCATCACATTTCAGCACAAATAAAATATCACCACACTCATGTGATATGAAAATGGAAAGGAGTGTGGTGGGCCACAAGAGTATATTATAGAGATTCAGCTATGTATTAAAGCTATACTTTGACTGGCCAAGGGTCATAACTAAGACAGGATCCAAAATGCAATCTCCTGAGTATGACAAGCCATTGTAATTCTAGCTTACAGCAATTGTGTTTGCAGTTGCCTTCACTGAGCCTGCATTTGACTGGGCCTATCAACAGTCAATTGTTGAAGGGAGAAAAATTTGTGGCTATTGATGTATGCAGAGAGAGGAGGATTCATTGTCTCTATTTCTGTACCTACCAGTAAGCCCAACATGCTCCAGTGGCTAGTTCCACAACCATGGTCATAAGGACAGCCCTGTTTAAACTCAGTGGGTTAAAAATCCAAAGAGACATGAATATGAGGAAAGGGAGGAAGGCTGGCAAGGTAGGAATCCGCCTCATTTTCTAGAGTCACTAACTCATCCTTGTGGCCCTGAACCATGACCAATCTTAACTGCTTCCGTGAGATGTCCTATTAGCACAGCAGTACGGTGCCCCATTTCTTGTTGAGTCGGGCAACTGCTTTTCTTTACCCTCCTGCCATCACCTTGATTATTTGACTTATTAGGCGTGGTGGTTTGAAGGCCTGCCATAAGCTCATATGTTTGAATGCTTGGTCCTCAGTTGGTGGAACTGTTTAAGGATTAAGATGTATGGGCTTGTGGGAGGAGGTGTGTCACTGGGGAAGGGCTTCAAGGTTTCAAAAGGCTATGCCATTCCTAGTTAGCTCTCTCTGTGCCTTGTGCTTACAGGTAAGGATGTAAGTTCTCAGCTACTGCTCCAATGCGGTACCTGCCTGCCTGCTGCCATGCTACCCACCATCATGGTCACAGACTCACCCTCTGAAACTGTAAGTCTCCAGTAAACTCTTCCTCCTATAAGTTTGTTTGGTCATGCTGTCTCTTCATGGAAATAGAAAAGTAACTAATACATGAAGGATGGGAGAAATTGTAGTAATCTGTGTACAGGAAGGTGAAGGAGTCACTTTAGTTCCCCAGGTCTTTGTATGACCATAGATAATAAGTATGTGTCTTTGCACAAGATGCACAAATAAGAACTTCTACTTACTGGTTCCAAAGTTCTTATCACCCTGACATCAAAGACAGGAGCCATTTTTCAAATACAGTACAGATCATAAAAACATATTCTGAAGTATTGCACCATAAAGATTCTCTTTACACTTGATTTTAGGAAAGAAACTATTGTGAGGTGTTCCAATAAAAGAACAAGGAAATAAGTTTACTCAAGAGGGTAAGGACACCAACAAGAGGGAAAATATAGCAAGCACTTTTGCTTGAAAAACAAACAAAACCTGTAAACACTAGCAGTAAACAGGCAGATAGAGCAAGATTAAAGAGATTAGAAAATAGAACCTGCATTAGAATGATACTCACCTCTTACTTTTCATTAAGGCTGTCCTTACAGCAGCAAACACTTCTACAAGTAAATGCTTTTGTTTTAAAGATTCGTTTTATTTTTATTGATGTGATTTTTGTTGTTGTTGTTGTTGTTGTTGTTGTTGTTGTGTGTGTGTGTGTGTATTCTCATGCACCATGTGTGTTCAGGTACCCAAGGAAATATAAAAGGGTGGCAGATCCCTTGAGCTGGAATTACAAGCAGTTGTAAGACAACTGATGTGGGTGATGGAAACCAAAATCAGGTCCTCTGGAAAATCTGGAAGGTCAGCTGGTGCTCTTAACCACAGATCTGTCACTTCAGCACCTCTATAAGTAAATTCTATACCAGAGGACTACTTAAATGAAGTGTACAGCTATTGGGAGTACATTATCTGATTTTACTTTGAGATTCAATGTGCTCTAGTTCTTCAGAATATTTAACACGTATAGTTAGTTTGATGTTTATAATGTTTCTGTGTAATCACCAGTTGCAGATCTCCTCCCCCTTTGCCTCTGGACTAATTACTGTTCATTCTACTCACTATGCTGACATACAGTGATTTGTCTGGTGAGGAAGACCAGTGATTTCTGCATTGCCTGATTTCTGAATTCCTTGGCTTCTTTTTAATACTTTACTTCTTAGCATCCTCACAATTATGTCACATAGTAAGCTGTATATTATAAACTTTGTTTTAGTTGCTACTATTTGAGTCACCGATGTTCTGATAGCAATTTAAAAATAAAGGTAGCTAATTAAGCCAGAAATGTGTTATCCATTCATCATAAAATGGTAAGCCAGGTGTCCTCATTTACCTCTCTTGCCACTTTATACACCAACTGGTAAAGAAGAGGAGTACAGTCAACTCGTAGAGTGTAATTGCCTGAAGAACAAAGCAAACACAAAAGTCACATTTCATGCTACTAAATGAAATCCATTTATGTTTAATTGCAACTTTCTATTTAAAATATAATGTAACAGTCTTTAATTCAAAATGCGAGAGAGAGAGAGAGAGAGAGAGAGAGAGAGAGAGAGAGAGAGAGAGAGAGAGAGAGAAGCTGCAGTGCATTGTTTAAACCAATGAAGCAATGGTGGACCCTGGTGGCTGATATGGCAGCTCCCACAGCCATCGGCCAATTTTCCTTGTAGCACCATCTCTCAGGGACAGTGTCAAAGAAAGCATTAAGACTACAGAATCATTCATTCTTTCATTTGTTTAGATCAATGTATTAGAAAACAGTATGCATGTTGCAACAGCTTCAGGGACAATAAACAAAAATGTGCCAAAAATACTGAGAGGTAAATACAATGTGTCACTCCAAAAAGCAGTTCCAATAAGTAAGTGAAATATTATTTTTATTTTTCAAGGAAATGTTTTATTAAGAAAATATTTTTGTATGAGATATTCTGCAGAATATTTCTTCTTAAATACTCCAATCAAATTTCACTAATTCCTCCACAAAATTGTGGTGAATAGTAGGGTTTTAAGTCGCAATCCAAGGCAAGCAAATATAAACCAAAGATAGAGCCATAGCTCAGTTGTGAGTCATAATGATTGATATGAATTATTTTTCCTGTGGTAAAACTAAAAACTAAGTTATTGCTGAATAGTTTTATCTAAACATAAGATTTGAGATACTAGTAAGTTAGAATTTTTAGGTCTAAGAAAATAACAAACCAAAAAAAAAAATTGTCAGGCATTCTGGTGCACTCCTGTAATCCCAGTGCTTAGCAGGTAGAAGTGGGAATTTAAGGAGTTCAAGGTCATGAACACCAACACATTTGAGGCCTTTCATGAGACTCTTAACCTAAAAGGATAGCATACTTACTAGAAATGAAATTACTAAAAATAGAATTTACTTTTTGAACACTGTATTTCAAAACAAAATAAGATGCACCTTCTATAGATGAATCTGAGTTGATGTAAGCAACGCTTCTGTCCTGGAGGATCTTTGCATTCTCCTGCAATTGAAGCCAAGCTGTTAACACTCACAGCATTTACTGCTTTGGAAATATAAACAAAGTAGCCACACTAATCTCCTGTAAAATGGGTTGCTGATGTTTATAAGTCAAATACAGTATCTGCCCATGACCACAAATTTTAAAAAATTCTGATAATTTCTTTTTTTTTTTTTTTAAGATTTATTTATTTATTGTGTATACAGTGTTCTACCAGCATGTGTCCCTGCAGGCCAGAAGAGGGCACCAGATCTCATTATAGGTGGTTGTGGGCCACCATGTGGTTGCTGGGAATTGAACTCAGGACCTCTGGAAGAACAGCCAGTGCTCTTAACCTCTGAGCCATCTCTCCAGCCCCCAAAAAATTCTGATAATTTCTTAATTGATAATAGCAATAAAAACTAAAGTAAGAAAAAGAGAACATTATGAAGCTGTATACCAAAAGCAAAAAGGCCATGAAAATATTTTCAGGTGTGATTCCTTCATTCTTTGTATCAGAATATGCTGAAGTGAGGGTCCAAAATTTGGTAGTCCTAACTAAAATCTATTAAATCTAGACTGTTCAAAGTGAGGCCTGAAACTGTTTTCTAATAGGTGTCCCTAGAGATTAGTCCTTACATCCACTGAAGTTTGAGGTCCACTAAGTGGATTCCTAAGTACAGTATAAGAGTGAGAAACATAGAATTCATTTATCTATATTTATAAAAATCTATGGAGAAGTGAAAGAATAAAATAAAGAATAACAAGCCTACTGTATGTGCTAGGGTTCTGGGCTGGAAAGCAAGCACCAGCATTCATCTAGTTCAGCTTCCTGACTGTGGATGTAACGTGATCAGCTGCTTCACAGAAATGGCATCTCTACTTTCTTGCCAAGGGGTTGTACCTTTGGTCTGTGAGTGGAATAAACCCTTTCTACCTTGAGTTGCTTTTCTCAGGCATTTTGTTCCAACAACAAGAAAAGTAACTAATGTGGCTGCCTTGATTATAGTCAACATCTCTAGTACAGCATTTGCAGGGACTCATATAAACTTGGCTGGTCTCAAACTATAGATCTTCCTGCCTCTGCCACCTGAGTGGACTAATTAAGGTGTGCATCACCATACATAACTCCTTATATGTTCTCATAGAAGTTAAATGTACTATTGAATATGACAACCTGACTTATAGAAAATTGTTGTGGAATATTATTTTAACTAGGAAAAGATGTGTTACATTTGTTTATGCTGCATTTGTTTAGCAATGTAAGGATGTGTGTTTAATTATGTAAAGATGTCTTGTATTTGTTTCACCTTGCCTGCCTAAGGTACCTGACTGGTCTAATAAAGAGCTGGGCAGCCAATAGCTAGGCAGAGAAAAGGATAGGCGAGACTGGTGGGCAGAGAGAACAAATAGGAGTAGAAATCTAGGCTTGAGTTCGCAGCCGTCCGCTCCTTAACGCCAGCGCCGCCTCTCGCTTGCAGAGCTCCAGCCGAAGGAGAAGGGGGCTAAGTAAGGAGGTGCCCATACCATGGCTCGTACAAAGCAGACTGCCGGCAAATCCACCGGTGGTAAAGCACCCAGGAAACAACTGGCTACTAAAGCCGCTCGCAAGAGTGCGCCCTCTACTGGAGGGGTGAAGAAACCTCATCGTTACAGGCCTGGTACTGTGGCACTCCGTGAAATGTTATCAGAAGTCCACTGAACTTCTGATTCGCAAGCTCCCCTTCCAGCGTCTGGTGTGAGAAATTGCTCAGGACTTCAAAACAGATCTGCGCTTCCAGAGTGCAGCTATTGGTGCTTTGCAGGAGGCAAGTGAGGCCTATCTGGTTGGCCTTTTTGAAGATACCAACCTGTGTGCTATCCATGCCAAACGTGTAACAATTATGCCAAAAGATATCCAGCTAGCACGCCGCATATGCGGAGAACGTGCTTAAGAGTCCACTATGAGGGGAAACATTTCATTCTCAAAATTTTTTTTCCTCTTCTTCCTGTTATCAGTAGTTCTGAATGTTAGATATTTTTTCCATGGGGTCAAAAGGTACCTAAGTACATGATTGCGAGTGGAAAAATAGGGGACAGAAATCAGGTATTGGCAGTTTTTCCATTTTCATTTGTGTGTGAATTTTTAATATAAATGCAAGATGTAAAGCATTAATGCAAGCAAAATGTTTCAGTGAACACATTTCAACAGTTCGACTTTATAACAATTATAAATAAACCTGTTAGAATTTTCTGGACAATGCCAGCATTTGGATTTTTTTAAAATAAGTAAATTTCTTATTGACAGAAAAAAAAAAGAAAGAAAGAAAGAAAGAAAGAGAGAAAGAAAGAAAGAAAGAAAGAAAGAAAGAAATCTAGGCTTGAGAGAGAAGAGAAGGAGAAGGAGGAGAGAAGAAGGGACTTGTCTGGGGCCAGCTAGGAAGCTGTCAGCCAGCAGACACAAGAAGCAGTGAAAGTAAGATATACAGAAGCAAGAGAAGTAAAAAGCCCGAGGCAAAAGGTAGATAACGACAAACAGGTTAATTTAAACTAAAAGAGATAGCCACAAACGAGCCTAATCTAGGCCGAGCATTCAAACTAGTAAGTCCCCATGTCATAATCTGGGAACTGGTTAGTGGCCCAAAAGAAAAAGCCTGGTACAGAAAACTAGGAAGAATGTTAAAATTATTCCTAAACCCACATGTGTATCAATGCAAATTTACTATTGTAAATCTTAGATTTCTTTTTTTTATTTTGAATTTCTGAAATGGAAGGAACAAATATATCTATGTACACATACATTATAAGAAATCACACATTCTAAAAAGAAATTACCTTGATCCATAATATTCAACCAATCTAAATTAATGTTCTATTTTCAAATTTCATATTTAGTATCAGTATCAAAATGAAACTTTACAATGTAAATGTAACCAACAAAGATAAGTGATATCAGTTAAGTAACTATTTGTTTTTGCTTCATATGATTATTTTATAGTAATGTAAGAGGAAATGATTTGGGAGGAAAGCATTTTTTAAAATATACACAGACATGCAAATTTTGCTTTAGAACACACCAGTAAAATTTATACTTACATATGACAGAGAAATGGTAGAGAGAAAGCATATCTAACTTTATGAAAATGTGTGCTCGCTTTACACATGTGAGAACTTAGACATTACCAACAGAGGAGAACTGGAAAGAAGAAAGAAGGTGCACAGGAGAGGCTCTGTAAGAGTTAAGAGCCTGTAAGAAAGAAAGAAAGACAGCACTGTGAAATAGTAAGGTAAGCTACTTTATGAAACTGATTACATTTACAAAATTGTCATTTTATATTTAACAATCAAAGCATATAACTGTAATGAAAGGTAAAAAAAAATGAACAGCTTGCAGATTCCGATTATTTTCTGAGTTTACTGATTTTGTTTTCACAATACAAATACAGAAAAATATTGGAATACTTTGGTAATAAGTAGTTTTAGCCTAAGAAGTGACTCTGCTTTGCCAAATAGATGTGAGAGTAAAAACAAATTCCATGTCTTAAATTCACTTGAGTCATTTTCGGTTAGGTAAGATAATCTATACAGTATTATAATAAGTACCTTCTCTGCCACTTACTTCAGCCCATTCAGTTGAACCCAGCAGCCCAAACTCCTCTGCATCCCAGCTGGCAAAGATGATCGTTCTCCTAGGTCTCCAGCCTGCAATCATGTTAGTGAGCATGGTTAAATACACCCACCTACAGGTACAGGAATATTAAGCAAGTCACTTTCAGTCAGCAGCTACCAGAGAATGCGTTACCTCGATTCATCAGTTTCCCAAAACTTTGGGCAATCTCTTGCAAAACTGCTGTCCCAGTGGTAGGGTCAATCCCTCCAAACACCCAGGAGTCACGATGACCTCCCAGAATGACATACCTATCTGGACAAGAATGTGTTCAAAGAGGTTCAACTTGTATACATTACAGGCATTTGTCATTTATGTATTTAAATTAAGTTTTCTCCTGCCTGAGTTTCCTCCACAGAAGACAACCAAAAGTAAAATCTTTTAGATTGGAAATATCCTTCCCCTGAATTTCAGTTTCAAATCAGCCAGAAAAATATGTTACTGACGAATTTCATCTTTTCTTAATCTTTGTTAAAAAAAAATGTCTTTAAAATTTTAGTGACTCACCAGGTTCCATGGACCCTCTGATAGTTCCAATCACATTGTAAATTCTTGTGATTTTGTTAATGTTATTAACATGCATTCTAACTTTCCTAGAATTTTGAAAAGAATAAGTTAGTTCAATTAAGCATTGTATTTAGTTTCATTTAACATTTTATTGTGAAAAATCTCAAAACTACAGAAAACTATACAATAGGACAGTGAATTCTCATATCTTTGCCATCTCAATAATTGGATTATTTAAAACACTTGCAAAGCATCATTACAATGTATTCCTATGTATTGAGGCATGTACCTTAAAATCAACTTTAAATACCAATATTTTATATTTTTCTTCATAGCTATATTACTTAGTCTTACTTTTAACTCAAAATATTCTATTAAATGCCTTAAAGTATTAGTTTTAAAATTTTATGCTCTCACTACACAGGGGCAACTGTTTGTTATGTAGTAATAACTGAAAAGATAAATTTATTGTTTGAGCATCTGTTTCTGTAAATCCCTGAACAGCCCACTGATGTTTAAATCAATAACAGATTAGACATGTGATAGTATCCCTAAAATTACACAAGAATTAAAAGGATCTATTAACCCTGCACCTGCTATGATATCATAGTATAATGTATTACTTATGTGTTTGTAGTGATACTAATGTAAACAGACATTAAGTGTAGAGCAATGCAGTATGTACAATTCATAGTGTACTTTCATTGTTCATTTAAAATGTACTCCTCCTTACTGAAAAAGAGTTTCCTCTAAGACAGATTGCCATGTTAGGCTAACAGTAGCCTCCTTCTTCCTGTTTACAGAATCTCTGGATGCCATCAAGAAGCCACATTCAGTGACTGATCAAACCAGTTAGGTATGTGTAAGTACACTCTGATGTTCCAACAATGACACTTTTCTCAAAATACATCTTCCTGTTAAGTGACACATGATTACAGTAATACTTGCTATTCATTAACTTTCATTAATGACTGTGAAAGTGGTCTATAAACATATTACTTGAAATTGATCTAAGCAATGAATTGAACTAGAAAATACCATCCTGAGTGAGGTAACCCAGATTCAGAAAGACAAACATGGTATGTACTCACTCATAAGTGGATACTAGATGTAAAGAAAAGGATAACCAGACTACAACCCACAGCTCCAGAGAAGCTAGGAAACAAAGAGTACCCTAAGAGGGATACATAAATCGCCCTGGGAATGGGAAATATAAGAGATCTCCTAAGTAAACTGGGGGTGAGGGGGGCAATGGAGGGTAGGGGATGGAGGATGGGAGCATGGGGAAATGGGGTGGTTGAGCTGGAACAGGGCAGAATGGGAGAGCAATGAGGGAGATGTATTGATAAAGGGAGACATCATGGGGATAGGGAGAAACCTGGTGCAAGGGAAGTTCACCTGGAGTCCACAAGGCCGACCTCAGCTTAGACTACTATAAGTGGTAGAGGGGGTACCTGAGGTGGCCTACCCTGGTAATCAGATTGGTGAATGCCCTAGCTGTCATTATAGAGACTTCATCCAGTAACTGATGGAAACAGATGCAAAGAGCCATGGCCAAGCACCAGGCATAACTCCAGGAAGTCCAGTCGAAGAGAGGGAAGAGCAAGAGGCATCAAGACCATGATGGGGAAACTTAAAGATACAACCAAGCCAATCTACTGGGAACTCATGAACTTTGGACTGACAGCTGTGGAGACATAGGACTGGACTGGACCCTCTGCATGGACGAGACAGTTGTGTAGCTTGTTCTGTTTGAGGGCCTCTGATGCATGAACTGGCTTTTTGGAGCCCATTGCTTATGGTTGGGACACCTTGCACAGCCTTGATGCAGGGGGAGGGGCTTGGACCTGCCTCCACTGAATGGGGGGATTTGCTGACTCCCTATGGGAGGCCATACCTTTTCAGAGGAGGGAATGGGGAGTGGGCTGGCGTAGAAGGCTGGGGGAGGGAGTGGGAGGAAGGATGAGAGGGGGATCTGTGGTTGGTATGTGGAAAGAATAAAAAATTTCTTAAAAAAAATTGACCTGCGCACTGACTGAAGAATATGATCAATTCTATTGTTAAATAAAAATTTGGAAAGCTGTGCTAAGTGCAGAACTACATACTGAAACTTCCCTGGGCCATCCATTTTGATTCTGATTTGGGCTGGACTTTAATATTCATTCATGATTTTAGCCAATTTAAAAGCAAATGTAAGCCGGGCGGTGGTGGCGCACGCCTTTAATCCCAGCACTCGGGAGGCAGAGCCAGGCGGATCTCTGTGAGTTCGAGGCCAGCCTGGGCTACCAAGTGAGTTCCAGGAGAGGCGCAAAGCTACACAGAGAAACCCTGTCTCGAAAAACCAAAAAAAAAAAAAAAAAAAAAAAAAAAGCAAATGTAAATTCAGTCAAACCCAGCCAGACTTCCTCCATCTCAAAGGCAATACACATTCTATGAATCCCCGAATGACATACATAAATATTGAGTTGCTTTTTCACAGGAACAGAAAACAAGCCTTTGTTTATTCTAGACATAGAAAGGTCTCTAACTTGTTATCATGATTATTTGATGGAAGGAAGGATTCGGCTACCAAAGCTTGTACAGTGTGAAATGCATGCAGATTTTGCTATCCTCCTAAATTTTTTCTAAATACATAATTAATCCTAATTATAATTAATACATAATTCAGCTAAAAGTTTCAAGAGCAAAAACAATCAACAAGCGAGGGTTTTTTTTTTTTTTAAAAAATGCATTAAGTAAAAATATTACTTTTGCTATTGTGAAGTAAAAACACAAAGGAGCTGGGGAAATGGTTTAATGGCGGAGCCACTGGTTTGCAAAAGCGAAAGCCTATGATCAGTTTTAGCAGGAAAACACCCTGCTGCTGCAATGCAGAAACATTTTCAGCATCTTCCCGTAATTAAGAGCTTAAAGTCTATAATTAAAAAGAAACCCAAAGTCATTGGTATTATATCACTGTATCATTAAATTAAGAAAGCTAAGTCAGGCTTAGTGTGATGGCTTTTGCCTCTAACAGCAGTACTCTGGAGCCTGAGGCAAGAGAATTTCCATGAGTATGAGGCCAGGTCAGCTACACAGTGAGAGCTGTTAAAAAAAAAAAAAGGTAAATATTGATGCAATAGATGAATGAAATTTAGAGAAAAGTCAGTAATTGTAAACATTAAACATAGGGTAGGTGCCCAGAGTCTCAATCGTTTCTCCTACATTCAAGCCTTCTCCCTTTGTACTTTCCAAGCTTTTACTTTCTTTGACTTCCTGAATTGTTTGTAGCAATTATCTGCTTTTCCTCACATCACTCCAAACACACTGTCTTCCAAATGAAGCACAGTCTAAGATCTAGGCTTAATAGAGGGGTGATTTTTGCTTATTTGATCCAGGATGAATTCCCAGGACTCGGAGTGGTACTTTGTGTACAGTTAGTTAATGTTCATCAAGTATTTGTCAAATGAACTAACTCCCTCCTATAGGGAAAAGCTGGAAAACACTCTAGCCCATTTATCACTGTCACCTTAGCTTTTGTTTCATTTCATTGTACGACTAGACTGCTTATACATCTCTGTAGAGACAGTCTGAATGAACACACAGAAGCATGACAGAAACACAAACAATTCACAGTAGAGTCATATCCAGTACACATTCATTTAAGATCCTTCCCCACTGTAAAAGCAAGCTTTCCTGCAATTATGTTCATCTCAAGACCTCTGAGTAAACTCAGAGAAATTATGAATGTATTTTCTCCATGTCTGTCTGCTTCTGCTTGTAAATTTTTTTTAAAAAAGGCCTTTATGTTGTGCAACTATGTTATCTTTCCCTCTCTCTGGAGAATATAAGAAAAACAGATAATATACCTTCTAATTGATGGAAGACTGTTGTGATTGAATTATGATAATTAAGCCCTTATATACCTCAAATTCTAAAATTCCCATAAAAATAAGAAAACTGAACTTCTTTCACTTCAAATTTTCTGAAACAAGTCAATTCTAGCAATAAAAACATATCCTGAGTATCAAAGTTCATATAGATAGGCAAATTAGCAAACAAGACTGGCTGAGCAATGTGTGTTTAATAAAATAAACATCTAACTATATCCTTTCTGATTTGTCAGCACTAACATTTCCCTTCCCTGGTCTTTCCAGTACAAACATCCTACCATGGCCCATGTTTCCACAACTACACTGTCTGCCTGCTTTTTCTCATGCCAACAGGCACATAGGGTCACTCCTTGGCAACAGTCTTGTGTTAAAACAACACTAATTAGAGCAAGTGGTGGTGGTGCCCCCCTTTAATCCTAGCACTCAGGAGGCAGAGGCAACTGGATCTCTGAGTTCGAGGCCAGCTTGGTTTACAGAGTGAGATCCAGGACAGCTGGGACTACACACAGAAACCTTGTCTTGAAAAAAAAAAAAAAAAAGGAACAGACAAAAACGATACTAATTATAATGATATATCTATTGAGAATTGTTGTACAACATGGCTTCCTCATTTTGACTCATTTATGCCATGTAGTATAGGTAAAATAACTGATGGATCCTCAATCTCTGCCCTTTTAGCTTCTATCAGCTGCCCCACCAAAAATGTCACTAGGAAAACTGGTTTAAAATTTGAGTTGAAAATGGAAGTTAAACCTTCAGTAATGTGGCAAAATACAAGAGCAACTAAAAAAATATATATATATATATTAGTAGCTCGCCTATAAACAAATGATAAATGGGCTGAGAAAGAAATCACAGAAACAATAGCCACAAGTAATATAAAATACCTTAATATAATTCTAACCAAACAAGCGAAAGACCTATATGACAAGAACTTTAAGTCCTTAAAGAAAGAAATTGAAGAAGACATCAGAAAATGGAAAGATTTCTCATGCACTTGGATAGGTAAGATGGACATAGTAAAAATGACAATCTTACCAAAGGCAATCTACAAATTCAATGCAATCCCCATCAAAATCCTAACACAATTTTTCACAGACCTCAAAATTACAATACTCAACTTCATATGGAAAAACAAAAAACCCAGGATAGCTAAAAGAATCCTGTATAATAAAGGAACTCCTGGAGGCATTACCATCCCTGACTTCAAGCTCTGCTATAGAGCTATAGTAATAAAAAAACAACTCAGTATTGGCATAAAAACAGACATGTGGATCAGTGGAATCAAATTGAAGACCCTGACAATAAATCCATACACCTGTGAATACCTGATTTTTGACAAAGAAGCAAAAATTGTACAATGGAAAAAAGAAAGCATCTTCAACAAATGGTGCTGGCATAACTGGATATCAACAGGAAGAAAAATGCAAATAGAGCCATATCTATCACCATGAACAAAAGTCCAAGTGGATCAAAGACCTCAACATACATCCAATTAAACTGATAGAAGAAAAAGTGGGAAGTGTGGTGATATTTTGTTTGTGATCTAACAAATAAAGCTTGCCTGAAGATCAGAGTGTGGAGCTAAGCCATTATTTAGCCATAGAGGCCAGGTAGTGGTGACACACATCTTTAATCCCAGCACTTGAGATCTCATGCCTTTGATTCCAGCAGTAGGGAAGTGGAGACAGGAAGCGATATGGCTGGGTGAAGAGAGGAATATAAGGTAGGAGGAGACAGGAGCTCAGTCTTTTTCAGGCTGAGGGTTTGGTAGAGGTAAGAAGTCTTTCTAGTCACTGGCTGCTCTGCTTCTCTGATCTTTCAGCTTTCACCCTGATATCCAACTCCAAGTTTTTAATTAATAAGACCAATTAGAATTCACGCTACAGGGAAGTAGCCTTGAACACATTGGCACAGGAGACCACTTCCTGAATATAACACCAGTAGCACAGACACCACTAGATCAACAATTAATAAACGGGACCTCCTGAAACTGAAAAGCTTCTGTAAGGCAAAGGACATGGTCAATAAAACAAAACAGCAACCCACAGAATGGGAAAAGATCTTCACCAACCCCACATCTAACAGAGGGCTTATCTCTAAAATATATAAAGAACTCAAGAAACTAGACATCGAAATACCAAATCATCCAATCTTAAAAATGGGGTACAGATATAAACAGAATTCTCAACAGAAGAATCTCAAATGGCTGAAAGACACTTAAGGAATTGCTCAATAGCCTTAGTCATCAGGGAAATGCAAATCAAAATGACTCTGAGATACCATGTAACACCTGTCAGAATGGCGAAGGTCAAAAATACTGATGACAACTTCTGTTGGAGAGGATGTGATGTAAGGGGACCACTCTTCCACTGCTGGTGGGAGTGCAAACTTGCATAGCCACTCTGGAAATCAGTATGGTGGTTTATCAGAAAGTTGGGAATCAGTCTACCTCAAGACCCAATGATACCCCTCTTGGGCATATACCCAAAGCATGCCTAATCATACCACAAGGACCTTGCTCAACTATGTTCATAGCAGCATTATTTGCAATTGCCAGAACCTTGAAACAACTCAGATGCCCGTCAACTGAAGGCTGGATAAAGAAAATGTGGTACATTTACACAATGGTGTATTACTCAACGGTAAAAAAAACAATGACATCATGACATTTGCAGGCAAATGGATGGAACTAGAAAAAATCATCCTGAGTGAAGTAACCCAGACCCAGAAAGACAAACACATTGTATGTACTCACTCATAAGTGAATATTAGATGTAAAGCAAATGATAACCAGGCTACAATCCACAGTACCAAAGAAGCTAGGTAAGAAGGAGGACCCTAGGAAGGGGAAATAGATAAGATATTCTGGGTAAATGTGGGGTGGGGATGCGGTAAAGGGGAGGGGATGGAGGATGGGAACATGAGGGATTGGGATGGCTGAGTTGGGGGAGGGACAAAGAGGGAGAGCAATGAAAACTATCTTGACAAAGGGGGCCATTATGGGGTTAGGGAGAAACTTGGTGGTAGGAAAACTCTCAGGAATCCACAAGGATGACCCCAGCTAAGACCTCTAGCAATAGTGGAGTGGGTGCCTGAATTGACCTTCTCCTGTAATCAGATTGGTGTCATCATAGAACTCATCCAGTAACTGATACAGAGATCAGCATTGGGCTGAGCTCCAGGAGTCCAGTTGAAGAGAGGAAGGAGGGATTATATAAGCAAGGGGTGGGGTGGGTCAAGATCATGACAGGAAACCCACAGAGACAGCTGACCCATGCTTATGGGAGGTCATGGGCTCTAGACTGACAGCTAGGGAGTCTGCATGTGACAAACCTAAGCCATCTGCATGTGGGTAACAGTTGTGTAGCTTGGTCTGTTTGTGGGGCCCCTGGTAGTGGGACCAGGATCTGTCCCTGGCATATGACCTGGCTTTTTGGAACTGATTCCCTATTGTGGGATGCCTCGCTCAGCCTTGATACAGGTGGGGTCAGCTTAGTCCTGCCTCAACTTGATATGCCATGCTTTGTTGACTCCCATGGGAGGCCTGCCCCTTCTTGAGGAGTGGATAGGGGGTGGGTAGAAAAGAGACGGGCAGAGGGAACAGGAGGAAAGGAGGGAGGAGAAACTGTGGTTGGTATGTAAAATAAATTTTAAAAAAACTTATAAAAAATTAAGCCGGGAAGTGGTGGTGCACGCCTTTAATCCCAGCACTCAGAAGCAGAGGCAGGCAGATCTCTGAGTTTGAGGGCACCCTGGGCTACAGTGAGTTCCAGGAAAGGCTCCAAAGCTACACAGAGAAACCCTGTCTCAAAATTAATTAATTAATTAATTAATAAAGTTAAATAAGTGTTCCATTGGCAAAAAAAAAAAAAGAAAGAAAATGGAAGTTAAAAAAGAAGGCTATTTGTCCCTGTGCTTTATCCGGCCCTCTGAGTGGGTGAGACAGTTGATTGGCCTGATCTGTTTGGGAGGCATCCAGGCAGTGGGACTGGGTCCTGTGCTCATTGCATGAGTCGGCTGTTTGAAACCTGGGGCCTATGCAGGATCGCTTGGCTCGGCCTGGGAGGAGGGGACTGGACCTACCTGGACTGAGTCTACCAGGTTGATCTCAGTCTGCGGGGAAGGCTTTGCCCTGGAGGAGATGGGAATGGGGGGCGGGCTGGGGGGAAGGTGAGGGAGGCGGGAAGGGGGAGAACAAGGGAATCTGTGGCTGATATGTAGAACTGAATTGTACTGCAAAATAAAAATTAAAAAAAAAAGAAGGCAACACTATAGCAATATTTCACCTAATAGTACAATGTCACCACTGAATAATTCAATAGTTAACTCTGTAAGTCCTTCTGAGTTGATATAAAATGATCAGTTGGTCACTGGTGACAAGGAAAAAAAAGAAAAGCATACTTTACCTGGCAAAACATTATCTTGACATTTTTTTTTTGTTATAACAAAACTTTTCCAGGCTATTCAAGATTCACATTACCTGGAATATTCACTTCCTGTAAAGCCAGGCCCGATATTATAACTAACATTTAGAGTTCCCTTCCAGCTTTTGTCTGGTGGAGCAGCTCCTCCCAAGTTTCTGTCAAGATTACATGAAACAACAAAAAGATTGATCTTGAGAAAATCATGAGATTGAGTGTGATACTATAAATGTTGGAACTATTTACAAAAAGGCCTAGCCTCATGGAGCTTTCATTCTGGAAAGAGTCATAGTCTAGATAAATAAGTAACATGCCACATGTTAGTTATAATGACGAAGGGAAAAAATAAAATCCAGAGGACAGATAGATGAGTGGCAACAGCCTCCTCACACATGATGTAGTGGGAAAACCGGGGAATTGAGGCTATCCGAAAGAGGGAACATTCCTGACTGTGTTAAGAAGCACCACATTTTTACAGAAACTCCTGACTCCATAGGAGGCGCCTATAAAAGGTAATTAAGTTACTCTGGTACAGACGTGTAGGAAATGAAGTTGGGAAATAGGCGACGAAGTACAGAAAACATTACCAGCAAATATTAACCCAATGTTCACTGTACTGCAGACCCTGCTCCCAGCTGGGATTCCAGAAGAAACAGCACTGTCCTCATTTTACAGTGAGGAAACTAAATCAGGAAGTAACTGGTGAAGATCACGCATCTAGTGGCTAGCGTGACTGTGTGTTTACACCAATGAAGTCTAAGTATTGGAATCTTGTCAAAGGGCTTGAATTTAAGTGGGGTTTTGGTTGTTTTGTTTTTTTTTGTTTTTGTTTTTTTTTGGTTTTGGTTTTTTGAGACAGGGTTTCTCTGTGTAGCTTTGCGCCTTTCCTGGAACTCGCTTTGGAGACCAGGCTGGCCTTGAACTCGCAGAGATCCGCCTGCCTCTGCCTCGCCTGCCTCTGCCTCCCTGCTGGGATTAAAGGCGTGCACCACCACCACCACCACCACCACCACCACCACCACCACCACCACCACCCAGCTCAGTGCTTGAATTTAATCTTTGGACAGAATTTCGTATTTGGGAATTTCATTTGAGCAGAGAAATGTTTTAGTATTATTTCTTAGTAGTTAATCTGATTGTTCTCATAAAAATAGTGTTTCTACTTCAGGGCTTATTTTGATATATGTTATTTTTAACATAATTGACTAATAGAGCAGAAAATGGACATTGTAGGGTAAGATATACTCATATGCAACCAAATGACTATACCGTAACAGTATCTCTGCATCATTGTATCCAATTGGATGTACCGGTATATTCGGAATCCCTACTCCTTCTTCAACATGAAGTCTGAAGGTGTACTCTGCAAAAATCAAGTATATAAGTGAAAACCATTGAACAATACGAGCAAGGATAATGGCATGCAGGAGTTTCTTGTAATATTAATACAGATTTGTTATATTTTACAATTAAAATAAAATTAAAGGTTACCAAAAAGTCAAACTGTTTTATTTAAACTGGACTATTTGAGTCAGTAGTAAATAAAAAAATAAATAAAATGTCATTTACATTTTAAGGCAAAAATCAAATCATAGAAATAGATTTTTAAACTAAACATTTGAAATAATTTTCTTAAACTTTTTAATATTTTATTTGCTCAAAAGATATTATAAACCACTATTATAGAAACTCCAGTAAACTGTATGCTTGGAAACTATGTCTATATATTCTAAAGTCACATATAATGGGGAAAAAAACAGAAAACTTTTGAGATCTTGAGGAATAATTACATTTATCCAAATGATAAGACAAAGTTTTCTTCAAAGGATGCTTGGAAAGTGCTGTCAGACTGATAAACTCTTGGGGCCTGGCTATCTGGCAAGAGAGATTAACATGGAACCCTTCATGCTCATATCTGGACCAACTTAAAAATGACAAGACATATGAAGCAATAATTCAAAGATTTTTTTCTTATTACTCATTTTTATAATTGCTTGTTGAAAAAAAAAGCATAACAGTGTAATTATACAAAAAAGTCAGCAACTACACTAACTTGATCGGGCAGCTATTCTTAACAGTTGGGCATACTTCAAAACAGCAGAGTTTACTTTGTTCTCAGGTATGTGGGGAACATGCATTCAATAGATTTATATTATGGTATTGTGAGCCATAAAACATGTTCCAATGAATGCAAAAATCATACAAAGTCTATTGTTTGACAATAGTGAAATTAATTATAATGGAATTAGAAATCAATATTGAAGAAAATATTTCCAAAATTCTTGAGTAGCTAAAAACCAAACAATGTGATTCTCTGCTAACACACACACACACACACACACAAAAACCCAGGTAGGCTTTCTGCAGACCTTCCCTTCTCTCTATTCCGCAGTTTGAATCTCCGAGTCTCATCCCCAGCTCTATAGCAGAACACCCTTGGCAGCCCCTCCTTCCATCTCCCATGGATCCCACAGATCTGCCCCCTTTTAACCTTCCTCCTTTGATTTGTTGTTTTGTCCAGACCCCTACCCCAGTGGGCACTCCCTGCTAACCCAAGGGCCTCTCTCAGGGCACCTGTGCTGCTGCTCCTGAGATCCACCCTAGTCCCAGTACCATCCCCAGCTCCTTAGCAGGAAACCTGCTGTGGTCTCCCTTTGCTCTCTGACTTCACCCTAATGGAACACAACGACCATTCCCAACCCTCCTTCCCCCATCTAATCCCAGTATCCCAGTCTCCAACACCAGCAGGCATTCACTGGGAACACAGCAGCCTAGCAGAACAACGGAACAACCCACAACTCCAGCAGACAGGCCTACATTAACCCACAGGCCACACCTGCAGGCTCCCTTCAGACCTCCTCTTCTCTCTGTTCCACCAGTTCCATCCCCAGCTCTACAGCAAAACAAACTTGGCGGAGTCCCACCCCCACCTGCTTTCATCTCCAGCGGATTCCACTGATCTTTCCTCTTCTAACATTTGTCCCCAACTTGTTGCTTTGTCCTAGATCCCAACCCAGCAGGCAGCCCCTGCTAGCCCAGGGGCCTCTCCTCCCAGGACAAGTAGGCTGGAGGCAGACTCACACCTCTCCTGCTGCTCCTGAGTTCTAATCCCTCCAGTTTTATCCTAAACTCTGTAGCAGGATATTTACTATGGTCTCAATTTCCTGTCTGACCCCATCCCCAAGGGATCACAAAGACCTTCTTTTCCAACCTTCCTTCCCCTTCCTCATCCCAGTTTCCCAGCCTACAACACCAGCAAGCATTCCCTGAGAATGCATAAGCTGGATAGGACAGGCAACACTCAGTCAAAACACTCTCTGAAAAATCCAGAGAGGAAACAGAAATCAAGGAATAAAACACCTATCCAATAAAGACAAATCCAGAAATCAGCACCTAGACCTATAATCATCCCAAATTCAGATGCCAAGATGCCAGCATAAAAACATAATCAGCCGGGCGGTGGTGGCGCACGCCTTTAATCCCAGCACTGGGGAGGCAGAGCCAGGCAGATCTCTGTGAGTTCTAGGTCAGCCTGGGCTACCAAGTGAGTTCCAGGAAAGGTGCAAAGCTACACAGAGAAACCCTGTCTCGAAAAACCATAAAAAAAAAAAAAAAACCCATAATAACAGCAAGGGCAATATGTCTCCAGTAGAGCCCAGCTATCCTGCTATAGTAAGCCCTGAATATTCCAACACAGCTGAAGCACAAGAAAAAGACCTTAAAATCAACTATATGAAGATGATAGAGTTCCTTAAAATGGAAATTAATTAATCCATGAAAACAATGTGAGGAAATGAATAAATCACTTAAAGAAACCCCAGAAAACACAAACATTTGAAGGAAACAAATAAAAGTGATCAAGACCAGAAAATGGAAATAGAATCAATAAAGAAAACACAAGCTGAGAGAATTCTGGAAATGAAAAATTTAGGAATTCAAACAGTAACTACTGAGGAAAGCTTCACCAACAGAATAGAAGAGACGGAAGAGAGAATTTCAGGCAATCAAGGTACTGCAGAAGGAACAGCTACATCAGTCAAAGACAATGTTCAGTGTAAAAATCCCCTGACACCAAACATCCAGGACATCTGGGACACCATGAAAAGTCTAAACCTAAGAATAATAGGAATAGAAGACGGAGAAGATTCCCAACTCAAAGGCCCAGAAAATATAGTCAACAAAATCATACAAGAAAAATTTCCTAACCTCAAGAAAGAAATGCAGCTAAAGCTACAGGAAGCTTACAGAACACCAAATAGATTGGACCAGAAAAGAGAGTCCCCCCACTACATGAGAATCAAAACACTGAACGTACAGTAGTACAAAGAAAGAATATTAAAAGCCACAGGTGTTAGTTTTTTGGCTGCGTTGTGTTCTTACCCAGCAAGGAAATGCCACGAAACACGACAGAATCCGCTAACAAAGAGTTTTATTAAAGGTAAAGGGACAGAGAGTGAACAGGCCTGCGGGAAACACGTGTGTGGAGAAGAAGGAACCAGGAGCATGGCGCCTGATTTTTTAAAGGCTGGGCGTGGACAGATCAGCGTCACTACTACACGCAAGCGCGTAGATCACATGGCCACGTTGCACGCTTACGTGGCCAGTGAAACGTCACGCATCTCGGTCCCGCGAGATGCCCTGACCCGGAAATGGCTATCCTGACCTGGGCCTGGCTAGGCGGAAGTGTCCGCCAGGCATATGCGAACACGCCTGACCGTGGGGGCGTGTTGTAAATCTTTCATTCCTGACTCTTTCTTTTTAAAAAAGAAAAAAAATTGTGGTTGACTGGGTATGGGGGCGACGTTTCTCTCAAAGACTGCTTCCAGCTGAATAGTGGGCGTTGGTTGGCTCTTGGGGGCAGGGGGATGAGAGAGTATCTTGTGAAGTCCTGGAATGATGGTGGGCAGGTCCTGGAATGAAGTTCTGCCGCTGTCCATCCGTGCTGTGGCTGAGAACCTTCCGTGCTGTGGCTAGGAACCTTCTGTTTGACAAGATACGCCTGGATATTGATGGTCCTTTTTTGCCTCCGGCTCTGTGTGGCCCTGGTTGGGAAATGAAGGGGTGATACCTTATTCCTCTGGAATTGGTGACAAGGCAGTGGATCCTGGTGTCCTCTGGAGCTTGAGAGTGAGAGGGGATACTGAGCTTGGGTGATATACCTGGCAGGATCTTGTAGCTGGATAATAACAGGCTGATGGTGCCTAGCAATAGAAGGGTTCTGGGTATCCCAGACTTTTGGGTCTACCTGAGAAGCTGGTAGGGGAAAAGAATTGTTAGAGTCATAAGAGTGAGTAGCTAGGAGAGGTCTACCTGAGAATCTGGTAGGGGAAAAGTATTTTAGAGTCAGAAGAGTGAGTAGCTAGAAGTAAAGGAGCTGCTGGCGCGTCTGGGATGAGGCGAATGTGTGGAGCGAAAGAAATGGACGCTCCTACCTTAGCTAGAAGATCCCTCCCCATTAAAGGTACAGGGCAGCTTGGCACCACTAAGAATGTGTGTGTGAGAGGGATGCCCCTGAAAATGCAATTAAGTGGTGGTGTCTGGTGAGGTAGATAAGGCTGTCCCCCAACCCCGACAATAGGGAGACGAGCAGGAGAAGTGGGCCCCCAAAACTCTCTCAGGACACAGTTTTGACAAGGCTTTGTCGGTGCCCTTCGTGGGCCGGCGGTACAAGCCCGGGCCCAATGGCCTTCTCTCCCACACTTGAAACAGGGACCAGACGGCTTTCGGGGAGCCGGTCGGGCAGTGCTTGCCAGCATCTGGCAGCTCCTTCTATGGGCTTTTTCATCTCTACCATGGTACACCTTAAATGCTATCGCCAGCATATCTGCCTGTGGAGTTAGAGGGCCGTTCTCCAAACGTTTAAGTTTATCCCTAATGTCAGGGAAGCTCTGTGAGACAAAGTGGGTCATTAGCAGCTGCCTGCCCTCCGGGCTCTCTGGGTCTAAGCTAGTGAACTGAAGTAGAGCCTTGGTGAGCCGCTCTAGGAAATGAGACGGATTTTCGTCCTTATCTTGAATAACCATTTTTAGTTTTTCATAGTTTACTGGTTTTAGGGCAGCCTTACGGAGACCTGTCAGGAGACAGGTAATAAACCTATCTCTGGCTAGACAGCCACCCTGGGTGTTATAATCCCAGTGTGGCTCCCGGTCAGGAACCGCCTCAGCTCCTGGAGGGTGTGAAAGGTTAGTTTGATGGATTTCGTCTGCGTGAATCCTAGCCTGCTCCCAAACCCACCTGCGCTCCTCAGGAAGTAAGTTATTAGAAAGTATCATGAATATATCATGAAAGGTGAGACTATAAGATTGAGTTATATATTGAAATTGTTTAATAAATGCAGCAGAATTAGAAGTATAAGAACCCAGCTTACTTTCTATCTGAGAGAGTTCTGCTAGAGAGAATGGAACATGAACTTTAACTAGTCCATCCACACCAGCCACCTCTCGCAAAGGGAGAACAGTGGAAGGTTTCGGATGGCTGGAATCCGGCAATTTAGCAGCCCGAGAGCGGGTAGTAGGAGGAGTGAAGTTTGGAGCTAGGGCAGGGCCTTTGGAACTGGCCGCTGCCGAGGAAGGAACAGCTTTAGAAGAAGAATCCGGAAGAGGAGCGGTAGGAACAGTCGTTCTAGGAGCCGGAGCTGGAGGCCGAATAGGTGGAGGTTCGTTAGCAGGATCTAGAGTCAGAGATTCCGGAGTTAGAGAATCCTCCGGTTCAGGCATAGCTAAGAGCATATGAGCAGGAGAGAAGGAATCCAGAAGAGACGGTTTAGCACTGAGAAAGAAAAACGCAATTATGTAGGGAAACTCTTTCCATCTGCCTGAGCGCTGACAGTAATTAGATAACTCCCGTAAAATATCGGGATCTAAAGAGCCGCTCGGCGGCCATTTTTTGTTGTTTTCTAAAGCATATTTTGGCCATTTTTTAGAACATAGATGAATTAGCTTAGGAATCTTTATGTGAGGCATTAAACTGAGAGGTTTTAAAGCTTCAACAAGACAGCCTAACGGAGAGGAAGGAGTAACAGGGTTGGAAGCCTTGTTTCCCATGTCTGCAGCAGAGAGGCAGAAAAAAATAAAAAAGAAAAAAAAAAACAAACGTGATCCAGAGCCAAGGCCCCAGGCGTCCCCAAGGCCAAGGACGGATACCAGGCACAAGCTGCTCCTTGGCTCGTCAGCCACAGAAGCAGGGGCCTCCCGCCACGTGAGGAAAGGATTCCCCGGGAATCCAGACAGCGTCTGCCGCTTCGTCAAGTCGGATGAACGCGTCGGCCCCACGTGGCCCCCAGGACGCACCCAACGGCGGTGGTCCCAACGCGAGATATATCTCAGGCTGCAGACGTGGGAGAGGGCTAGAAATCTCAGGCCTGCGATAGGGGCCGACCGTAGCCAATGAAGACCGTGGCCGGGGGTTCCCCCGGTCTCAAGAATAATTGTGAGGCGCCAGACGATCAACGGTCGTTCTCACAAATTCAGGAAACCGTTTACGCTGGCCAAAAAATGGGGGGACTCACCAATCGGAGAAAGCGGTGTTGCATGGAATTTTTGCAGTCAGGCGAAATGGAGAGCGGTCTGTCGCGTACGGAGCAGAGTGTTGCAGTCCCCGGTTTACGGGTTTCCAGGCGCAGGGCTCCTGGAAGCGCCCGCTCGGTCTCGGCACCAAAATGTTAGTTTTTTGGCTGCGTTGTGTTCTTACCCAGCAAGGAAATGCCACGAAACACGACAGAATCCGCTAACAAAGAGTTTTATTAAAGGTAAAGGGACAGAGAGTGAACAGGCCTGCGGGAAACACGTGTGTGGAGAAGAAGGAACCAGGAGCATGGCGCCTGATTTTTTAAAGGCTGGGCGTGGACAGATCAGCGTCACTACTACACGCAAGCGCGTAGATCACATGGCCACGTTGCACGCTTACGTGGCCAGTGAAACGTCACGCATCTCGGTCCCGCGAGATGCCCTGACCCGGAAATGGCTATCCTGACCTGGGCCTGGCTAGGCAGAAGTGTCCGCCAGGCATATGCGAACACGCCTGACCATGGGGGCGTGTTGTAAATCTTTCAACAGGGAAAGGGCCAAGTAACATAAAAAAGCATATTAGAATTACACCTGAGTTCTCAATGGCGAGTCTAGAAGCCAGAAGGGCCTGGTCAGATACCTTGCAGACTCTAAGAGACCACAGGTGCCAGCAATGACTACTATACCCAGCAAAACTTTCAGTCACTATAGATGGAGAAAACAAGATATTCCATGATCCAGTCAAATTGAAACAATATCTATCTATAAATCTGCTGTGGATGGTTGATTGATAAAGTGCTGATTGGTCAGTAGCCAGGCAGGAAGTATAGGCGGAACAAGGAGAGAGAATTCTGGGAAGTAGAAGGCTGAGGCAGAAGATGCTGCCAGCTGCCGTGATGAGAAGCAACATGTTAAGATACAGGTAAGTCACAAGCCACGTGGCAACTTAGATTAATAGAAATGGGTTAATTTAAGATATAAGAACAGTTAACAAGAAGCCTGTCACGGCCATACAGTTTATAAGTAATATAAGTCTCTGTGTGTTTACTTGGTTGGGTCTGAGCGGCTGCGGGACTGGCGGGTGAGAGAGATTTGTCCTGACCGTGGGCCAGGCAGGAAAACTCTAGCTACATAAATCCAGAACTACAGAAGGTGCTAGATAGAAAAACCTAAACCACCAGTGTTAACTACACCCGTGAAAACATAGGAAATAATCTTATACCAGCAGAAACAAAAGAAGGAAAGTGCACACACACCACCACCACCATCACCACCACAAACAACAACAAAATAATAGGAATCAACAATCATTGATCATTGGTTTCTCTCAATGACAATGTCTCTGTGAGACCAAAATGACCCATCTTAGAAATAAGACCAAAATGCTTTCACCCTAAAATTAAGGCTTCTCCTTTTGGGAATAGGCCACTAGTTACTGAAACCAGTCAGTTCAGATTCCAGAAACCAGGAAGTGTAAAAGTACAGAGTCACAAGATAGTCACGAGGTAATGCCTGCCGGATTATGGAATGTCCTCTCCCTGGTTTCCAGGGTAACTGATCACAGAAATGTCCGCACCTGAGGGCAGCCAATGAGAAATGGTGGCGGGCAACCACTCCCTTAGAAGTAATTTCTAGAAGTCCCTAGAAGTGAGCCAATCAGAATTGTACCCGTACTAGCACCCCTAAATGATGTAATTTAGTGATTTTTCCTTTTAAAACCTGAGCTTGCAGACAGGTGGGCACTTCCTCCAGCCTCCACTGCGTTGGATATATTGGACGAAGTCCCTGCCTAGGCTTGTATATCCAGAATTAAACCTTGTTTTTGCATTCCAGCACGCTCGTCTTTGATGGTCTCTCTGGGGGTCACGATCTGGGCACAACAGTCTCAGTTCTCCAATAAAAAGACAAGGACTAACAGACTGGGTGTAAATCAGGATCCATCCTTCTGCTGCATCCAAGTAACATGCCTCAACAACGAGGATAAACATTACTTCAAGGTAATGGGTTGGAAAAAGATTTTCTTTTTTCTTTTTTCTTTTTCTTTTTTTTTTTTTTTTTTTGGTTTTTCAAGACAGGGTTTCTCTGTGTAACAGAGACCTGGCTGTCCTGGAACTTGCTTTGTAGACCAGGCTGGCCTCAAACTTACAGAGATCCTCCTGCCTCTGCCTCCCGAGTGCTGGGATTAAAGGCATATGCCGCCGCCACCACCACCCAGCTGGAAAAAGATTTTCTAAGCAAATAGACTTAAGAAGAAAAATGGTGTATCCATTTTAATTTACAACAAAATATACTTTTGTAGCACAAATTCTAATTGGTCTTAATAATAAAAACCCGGAGTCAGATATAGGGGTAAATGCTGAAAGATCAGAGAAGTAAAGGAGTCAGCCACTAGAGAGACTTCTTACCTCTACCAAATCCTCAGACCAAAAGGGGCCCAGGTCCTGTCTCCTCCCGTCTTATATTACTATCTCCACCTCCCTAGTGCTGGGATTAAAGGGATGAGCCTCCACCACCTGGCTCTGTTTTCTTGTATAATATTAGAGGGACCAGCCTTAATATTATACATCCCAGGGGCTCAGGAGAGAGAACTACTAATGGCGAGGACTATTTTCAGGAAATAAAATCTCAGCACACCGAGCTCTATAGTCTACTTGCTTTAATTCCTCTGGCATAACATCCACATATACACAGCTTCAGTTCTGTTCTTGTGCCTAGCTCCTTTCTTGCCTGATCACTCTCTGTTTATCTACTGTTCCCTCTCAAGTTCTATCTTAATTCTCTCGTCTTAATTCTGCCTCATCTAGGTCCTTTTCACCTTGTTCTTACCCAGCTAGTACTTCCCCATCTGACTCTTCCTCATTTTCCATCTCGTTCCTCTAGTACTCTCTTCTAGCCCTTCAATCTAGTTCTTCCCCATCTCAGTTTGTTCCTCCCAAGTTCTTACCCATATAGTTCTTCCATTCTCTTTTCTTTTCTCTGTCCCTTGTCCCTGGAAGTCTTAGTATATAAAGAGAGGGTCTGGAGCTACATTGTGTAAAGCTATTATTTAACGTCTACCTCTCCTAGGCAGTGTCTCCTTGTGGAATTTACCTTAAGTCAGGAGACTTGCCTGTGGGCTGCTATCATTGTTAGTCCTTGGAAGTTGGGCACCACCCTGGGCGGTGTCTCCTTGTGGAATTTAAGTCAGGAGACTTGCAGGTGGGCTGTTATCATTGTTATCCTCGGAAGTTGGGCACCCACCTGGGTGGTGTTTCCTGTAGTCCTTGAAAGTGGCTAAGGGAGATAATCTGATTCCAGAGAAAGCCTTTCCTGAGGCTGTTCTCCAAATACCTGGAATGTGTATGTCCAGAGAGTGATCAGTGCACATTGTTAGCCCTTCTTAGGGAAAAGTCAATTGGGAAAACTATGAAGGCACACATGACTTTCATGACAGAATACAGCTGATATATAACAAGCCAAGTAACACCAAAAACTCCTTGGGATTTGGCTTCCTCTGGAGGAATTCCCTGATCCCTCCAGGTAGTGACTTTGCCATAACCAGCTGAGTTCTTATAATATATTCCTGCGGCCTGCAGCACTGTTTCTCTATTAGACAGGATCAGAACTCCTGATCTTCCTGCTTCCTCCTCCCAAGTGCTAGGACTAAAGGGGTATGCCACCACTGCATGGCCTCCATGGTTAGCTACTGGCTAGCTCTGCACTCTGATCTCCAGGCAAGCTTTGTTAGAGCACAAACAAAATATCACCACAGACTTCAAACCAAATTTAATCAAAAGAGACAGAGAAGGACACTACATACTCATTTTCTTAGTTAGGGTTTCTATTGCTGTGAAGAGACACCATGACCACAACTCTTATAAAGGAAAACACTTAATTGGAGCTGTCTTACAGTTTGTGGCAATTTGAAAGAAAATAGCCCCCAAAGGGAGTGGCACTATTAGGAGGTGTGGCCTTGTTGGAAAAAATGTAGCCTTGGAGAAAATGTAGCACTGTGTGTGTGTGTGTGTGTGTGTGTGTGTGTGTGTGTGTGTGTGTGTGTTGTTGGGGGGAGCGCTTTGAGGTTCCTTTTGCTCAAACTTCCCTTAGTATGATATTCAGTGGACTTCCTGCTGCCTGCTGGTCAAGATACAGCCAGCACCACATCTGCCTGCAGGTCATGATGCTCCCTGACATGATGATAGTGGACTGAACCTCTGAAACTATAAGCAAGCCACCCCAATTAAGTGTTTTCTTTATAAGAGTTACCATGGTCAAGGTGTCTCTTCACAGCAATAAAAACCTTAAGACACCGTTTCAGTGGTTTAGTCCATTATCATCATGGTGAGAAATGTGGTGGTATGCAAACTGACATGGTGTTGAAAAAGGAACTGAGAGTTCTGCATCTTGATCAGCAGGCAGCAGAAGGAGTCTGTGTACCACACTCAGTGTAGCTCCAGTATATGAGACCTCAAAGCCTGCCTCTACTGAGAAAGAACACACTTCCTCCAATAAGGCCACACCTACCCCAGCATGGCCAAACCTCCTAATAGTGCCACTCACTCCCTATGGGCCAAGCATTCAAACACATGAGTTATGGGGCTATTCCTATTCAAACTACCACATTCCATTCCTTCACCCCCCAAAGCAATTCAACTAAAATGTTTCCTAAAAGACAAAACTGCCCACACTCTCCATATCTACTCTTTGTAGTACTTGAAGTTTTTGCTAGAGAATAAGACAACTGAAAAAATCAAGGGAATACAAATTGGAAAGGAGGAATTCAAAGAATCATTATTTGAAGATGATCTGATAGTACACATCAGTGACCCTAAAAATTATCCCAGGGAACGCCTACAGATCATAAAAACCTTCAACAAAGTAGCTAGATACAAGATTAACTAAAAAAACAAAACAAAACAAAAAACCAGTATCCATCCCATGTACAAATGACAAACAAAATGGGAAAGAAATCACAGAAACAATACGTTTCACAATAGCCTCAAATAATAAAAATATCTTGGGTGTAACTCTAACCAAGCAAGTGAAAGACTTGTATGATAAACTTCAAGTCTTTGAAGAAAGAGATTGAAGATATCAGAAGATGGAAAGATCTCCCATGCCCATGGGTCAGTAGGATTGATATAGTAAAAATGGCCATCCTACCAAAAGCAATCAAAATTCCAAGACAATTCTTTACAGACCTTGAAAGGACAATCCTCAACTTCAAATGAAAAAATAAAAAAGTACTTATTTCCAAGTAGTCAGGCTACAAAATGACATAAAGTGCTTGTTTGTATACACCGAGAACAGGAAGGAGTGTTTTACAAAAGTGATCAACTAACAGATTTGCCCATTACCTTTAGCTGGATAGCCTGGAGTGAGTGGGTCACCTGCCCCATTCAGATTTAAGACATTTCCTCTCTGTGCTGCAGCTCCAGGAAGGTTCCATCCTTTGGGATACGGCTGTACCTCAGGGGCAAAGTAGTCAGCTGGATCAGAGTACAGGATGATTCCTATGGCTCCAGCTAGCATGGCATTTTTAACCTGTAAGAGCAATATGCAAATGACTCGTTTACTCCTACAAAAGTAGTAATAACTGCTTTTGATCCTGTTGTTATATGCTTGTTATCTTTGCATTCAAAACTAATTTTCTTCATGGTAAACTTAACATATGGTCACTTATCTTACAAAATCCTTACTAAATTATCTCTTTTAAGAACTGTTCCTGGCTGGGTGGTGGTGGTGGCGGTGGCGGTGGCGGTGGCGGCGGCGGCGGCGGCGGCGGCGGCGGCGGCGGCGGCGGCGCACGCCTTTAATCTCAGCACTTGGGAGGCAGAGGCAGGCGGATCTTTGTGAGTTCAAGGCCAGCCTGGGCTACAAAGCAAGTTCCAGGAAAGGCACAAAACTACACAGAGAAACCCTGTCTCAGAAAAAAAAAAAAAAAAAAAAAAAAAAACCAAAAAACTGTTCCTGTCATTCCCAAACTTGCAAAATTAAAGTCTCCCTTCTTCATACTTATTTTATATATTTCTATCATAGGACAGTTTATAATATATTAAGATATCTTTCTAATGTGTGTCTCCCCTACTAAAATGAGAGTGTTGTTGAGAATGTGACTGATGCTATACTCTTAACCAACTACCCACAAAAGTCTTGCACATCACTGAGAAAGCATTTTACAAATACTTACATAAGCAAACAGGTTTTCACCTTTATGTAAAACAGTCACAGTGTGTTTTTCAAAAGTAACTTTGTAAGCATCTAACCATCTGGATTTGCTAAGAACAGAAAACTTTATTCTGTGAGATAACTGAATTCTTAATTATCAAAATTATTACAGCAAAAGGAAGAAAACTTTATTCTGTGAGATAACTGAATTCTTAATTATCAAAAATATTACAGCAAAAGGTAGGTAACTCTCACTCTTGGCTCTCTCATATGTATTATAATATTAAGAAAGCACTCAGCTTTGTTAATGTCTCAACTTTCTGGAAAAGAAATTTGATCATTTCATCAAAATTATGAAAGAATATATAATACATCTATCTATATGTATATATATATATATATATATGTACATACCCTTAATTTTTAGGAATCTATATCACAAAAATTGGATGCAAATATTTGAAGTATATGTGAAATGTTAATAGTGGAATTCTTTAAAGTAGTAACATATTGAAGCCCAACTGAGGTAAGCATCTATCAACAGAAGAATGATTAAATAAACTATCAATTCTGAAAAATATTATGTTCCCATTTAAATTAATGAGGCATTTAATAAACAGTTACACAGAAATTACTAGTATCAGTTTCCTACTGAGATGCTCTCCAGTGCAGACTAGGATCCTATGAAGAACTCTTTGAGGTTGGTATTATTGACAATCCTAGTCCACTCATGAGGACACTGGCACAGAGAGAGTAGTTGACATTGAAAAGATCTAGAGATTCAGGCCCAGACCATGCCTGACCCAGGTGTGGAGCCAGAGTCCTAGCCCCTTAACTGCTACTGTACAGCTCTTAGTCTGTTACCATAGATATGTGCAGGAATAGCTGAGTGGGAACAACAATGTTACAGGATACACAGTGTATCATGGCATCTTTAAAATCTAACCATAATAATTGCATAAAGTGTACATATATTCATAATTAAAACTCAAAGAGTTAAATCAGGAAGGGGTGGCTAAAACTGAATATGTCTAGAAAAATTAAGTTGGGCAATAGAGAGGAAATGTTCCTTTTAATTGATACAGATTTCCTCTTATTGACTTTTAAAAAGCAAATACTACTTTTGTAACAAAAATAATTTCCTTCTTAGAAATATAAAGTTACATAAAAATAAAGTTTTCTGTGTAACCATGGAGAACAACCAAAAAAATAATTAAAATTAAGAGCAATTTTAGAGTGAATATAACCATCCATTAATATCTGTGGGATCGAACCTCTCCCCTTCCCTCTAGAAAGAAGAATACCCTACTTTATTTCCTCGAAAGATCTTCCCATATCTTGCAATAACAATCTTCCCAGTGCAGGTGATGTTCATCTCTCTTTCTAGTTTGAAGAAGTCTTCAGTGCGAGCATAGTTGACATATACAAGCTCTCCCTACAGGGAAATGGGAAAGATACATATGCTACTGCCTTAAAGATAAAATTAAAATAATTTGTTCTTCAAAACTCTATTGGCAATTTTCTTTCCTTATTTGGGATTAATTAACATTTTGGAACTCATTACAACATCATTTTCACACTTCAAAAACTTCTTTAAGGAGCTAAGATGTATTTTCAATAGTTGTTCTCCAGAAGAAAATATCAGCAAGAAACAATCAATGCCATTTCAATAATCCCAACTGTGTTTTAATTTTTAGCTTGTTTTTTATAATCTTTTTTCTTTTATTGAAAATATTTGGGCTGGAGAGATGGCTCAGAGGTTAAGAACTCTGGTGTTCTTCCAGAGGTCCTGAGTTCAATTCCCAGCACCCAATATGGTGGTTCACAACCATCTGTAATGAGATCTGGCTCCCTCTTATGACCTGCAGAGATACATGCAAACAGAACACTGTATACATAATAAATAAATAAATCTTTAAAAAAAGAAGATATTCTTAGTACAATATATTTGGGTAATGGTTTCTCCTCTCCCTACTCCTTCCTGTTCTTCCTCATCTCCTCCCCCATCAGGATCCACAGCCTTTCTGTCTCTCATTAGAAAACAAACAGGCATCTAAGGGATGATAATAAAGTAAAATAAGATAAAAACAAAACCAAACAAATCAGAATAGGATAAAACAACCAAAAAAGAACAAGAGTAAAAGAAAAGGTGTAAGGAATGCATATAAATGCAGAGACACATGTATTCACAAACAAAGTAATTCAATAAGCACACAAAACTAGAAGCCATAATATATAAGGAACGAATCAGTAAGATTAAAACAACCTGGCTTAACATTATGAGACAAAGAACCTCCAAAGATGCCATTGGGTTCATTTTGTGTTGGCCATCTACTGCTAGGCATGGGGGCTTACCCTTAAGGGTGGTTTGTTTCCCTAGTGAGACTTCTGTGGAGAAAACTAACTTTTCATTTGCAAGTGGCTATCAATTGTAGATAGCCTTTGAAATCCCAAATGTGTTTAATTTCCAACCACAACATTATTTTAAGAATATCTGTAGTATGAACTACAGGAACAGATGGATAAAAATAATTTAAAAGTCAAATTGTAAGCAGTGGGAAAAGCTAGCAAGAGCACCTGTTAAAAGCACACTCAGAAGTCTGCTGTTTGGTAGAGTGCTATCTGCTTCAGTGGGACTCCTTTTAGTGCATTTGTTTCATTTTTCTCTCCCTTATGATCTTTTCTATTACTAAAAAATAATTTTAATTTTTGAAGGTGTTCATAGTACTGAACATTAAACAATGAATACACAAGTATTTAGTCTGCATGTGAATTCCCCTTGGTTGCATTTCTCTGCACAGGCTTTCATATAACAAAGAAAGGCATAAAGGTGTGCATATTTAAACATGTAATTTTTTTTTTTTACCTCTGGCATGCCATGGGCTGAAAACGCATTATATGGTGGTACGATGTTTGTAACATTCTCATATCCATCTGGTGGTGGTTCAAAGTATGATGTTTTAAAAATCTAGCAAGAATTCAAACATGTCAAGTCACAGAGAATAATCCCAGGTCACTATTAAGGCATGGTCCATCTTGCCCTCAAGTTACACTTAGGTAAAGTTTTATAATTTAATAGATGAATCTTGCTGACAACAATAAGTTTTATATCATCTTCAAGATAATAGTCCTAAGTGATTAAATGTTCTCTTATTAAGTGTAGAAGCAGAGCTGCAAAGGTGGCATTCATGGGCGAGGGTGTAGCTCGGTGACAGAATACTTGTATATCATGTCGAATTCCATCCCCAACACTGCTTAAAAGTGAACAAAGGAATTGCTACCAATGGTGGCACTTTGTGATTCCCTTGTTTGTCTTTTCTTCTTCTCTTGCAAAGCCCTGTTCTTTCACCATCATTTAAATGGTTACCATATTTTATCCCTATACCACTTCTTGACTAATTTTCTATTCCTTCCAGTGTAATTTCACTATTAAAACTGTGCCAACAACTAATATGCTTCTGGGACTCAGCGCTTCACATTCCTGTATTTAAGAGCCAGGTGACTATTTAGCTTTGATGTTCAAACTCAACATATTAAACTTTGCTTTTACCTTCTACCGTCCCTAAGCCTGCTTATGGTCTGCATCTCCCACCTGTGAACTCCGTCACTAGGTAAGCCAGCTGCACCAGGCAGTTGGGAGTGGACAGTCACCCTGATTATTTATGCACTTCTTCCTTGCTCAAGTCAGCCATGAACCATGTTGCTAACACACTCCCGAACTGCTTCTCAAATTCAGCCTTCCTCTTTACTTCTGCTCATAGCCTAATTCAGGGCTTCACCCTTGACTTGAACTATTGTTACAGTTGTAACTTTGACTCCCTGCCTAGTCTCTATGTGATATGCAAGCACCCTAGGTAACATGCTTTTCGGTCCCATCTTTGTTTTACCTAAGCTTTTCAGGAAGTTTCATTACTGAAGCTTGACATTTAACTCCTGAAGATATAATATAATCCTATGACCTGTCTCCAGAATATATCTACTAGTTTATCCCTTTTTGTAGCTCACTTTGCTTTCACACTATTGGAATACACAAAATCTTTAGACTCTACCAATAATACCGAGCCATGATACACATCCATGCATGTCCAGTGTTTTCCTCTGACTAGAACTCTCTTACCTTGCTGTAAGTTTTCATGTGGTTAAACTCTTATTCTCTTTTCGGACTCATATATCAATTCCACCAGGAAGACTTTCTATCTCCTTATTTAGGCTAAATGATCTGTTCCTTTGTAGATCAAGAACTTTAGTTCTCTCTTCCCAGCACTTACCCTACGGATTTTAAATAATGTATCCCTTTGTCTGCCTCACCTTACTAAGCAAAAGAACTATGTCCTAATCTTCATTCTGGCCTGAGGAATTAATACCATGCTAAACACAAACAGACACCGAAGTTTGCAGTCTATCCACTTTTCTAAATGATGTAAATGGTACTGCACTATTAACAAATTTCTATTATTACTTGACTCTACATTCCAATCAATGAAGGGGCAAGAAGCAAGTAATGAACTGGGTTGTGTGCACCTGTAATCTCAGAACTCAGGAAGCAGAGGCAAGAGATTCACCACAGATTTGAGGACAGTTTGATTCATCCAGAAGATTCCAGGGCAGCAAGAGCCAAAAAGTGAGATCCTGTCTCAAAGGCAAAGTACAAACCAGAGATTTCAAAATACAAAAACTCCCAAGAATTCTACATCACCTCAACTCCATGTTCATCCACAATTGATACATAGTTTGCATTTGTCTCATTTGGGTAAGATAAAAGAACATCATAATGAACCAAGTTGGCTGAATCTAATCCAAATTTCTTCCACTGTGTTTGGATTTTCTTGGCAAGCAGTAAATTTTGTTCTGTTCCTGCCAGATGGGGAAATTTTGTAAAGGAACTGAAATGAGAGTAACAAAATTGAGAATTAAGAGAGTACATCCAAATGATGCTACATGGTTCACCTTTCAGGAAGTCATGTATCAATTTTCTATCAGATGCAGAAAAATCTCAGTTGGATATACCAATTTTCAGACATGACTCTTTAAAATAATTAAGCAAAACTGCAATTTCCATGTTATGCTCCCTCTGTGAATAACATAATCCCTGGTAAACACAATATCACAGGACTAAATGTGAGAAGACACCTATAAGAATGTCATAGCTCTACAACAAGGATGCAACACCCTGATGTTTATGAGTGAACTGAGGACATTTTGAGGGAGAAGTCTTAATATTTGCTCAGGAACAGCCCAGTACTCTGCATTTGGCTTAGATGCATTTATCAACTATAACATGTATGTAGCAATGTATTTATTTCATTGAAATTAAGGTCCATGAACATATATATTCTCTAGTGCCAAGGTCTTGTCTGTGACATGAAAAGCACAGCTCTGTTAAACTACTTTGGGTGATATTTTCTTAGTTCTGGGTGTAAAAGAGCTATAGCATTTTAATAACCCCATAAAGAGTTAATAGTGAGATTTATTTTACTTTAGACAAATATTATGTTAAAGGTTTCTTCTCTTTTCCACTTACATCAGTAGAGAAATAACATTACAAAAAAAACCCTAAAACTAAAAAACAAAAACCTATGGACATGAAGATGAAATTTTCATTGAAAACCTGGTACCAGCACTTTTACATTTCATCTTTACCCTCACAACCACTCTTCCTTTCTCCTATTTTTCAAATAAGATAACTGAGAAAGTAGTTCATATTGTTATAGCTAATAAATGCCTGGGCTAGACCTTGAAATTATAACTTTCTGATTTTGAGAAATAGTATATTTTAGTAGTTGTAAGTAGACCTTACTGCATGATTGCTCACGATACTTGGACAGTCCCATATAATCTAGACTATAATGTTCATAACCCAACATGCATTTGACCCACCCTTCCATCTTTCAGCCTCGTTCACTGTTACTGTGCTCACAAGCTTTTGCTCAACGGCACTCTTTCCACTGTCATTTTAATTGTTTGTAGACTTTGCACAAGGTCTTCTTTCCAGAATAAATATTTCTTCATCGACTTGAGTCTTCCCTCTCCTACCTGCAAACTATGACTGATCCATGATGACTCAAGTATCAAGCTCTGTGAAGCATGCTCTCTGTCTCTGTCTCTGTCTCTGTCTCTGTCTCTCTCTGTCTCTCTCTGTCTCTCTCTGTCTCTCTCTCTCTCTCTCTCTCTCTCCATGTCCTTAAGTGAAAACTGCAAGCTACAGATGTTTAATATGTCAAATATTTCCTTTACAAAGTACAAGTGAATTCAGAAAAGTTATTTTACAGCTAGAGAAAAATACTTCAAGCCTAGGTATATTTAATTTCTACTTTACATACTTGTATTAGTTATGGTTTTTTGTTTTGTTTTGATTATTGTTTTCAACTTGACAGCCAAGAGTCATCTAGAATGGGGAATCTCATTTGAGGAATTGCCTCCTTCAGACTGGCCTTGCAGACAAGTATGTGAGGAATTTTCTTGATTAATGGTTTATTGGGGAGGGCCCAGCCACCATGGGCAGTGCCATACCTGGGCAGGTGGTTCTGGAATCAATAAAACAGCAAACTGAGCAAGCCAGTAAAGTGCATTCACAGTTTATGCTTTGGTTCTTATCACCAGGTTCCTCTCTTGAGTTTTTGTCCTGACTTTCCTCAGTGATGGAGTATGTCCTGAGAGTTGTGAGATGAAATAAACCCTTTCCCCTCAAGTTACTTTTGGTCATGGTGTTTATCACAGCAATAGAAACCCAGCTATGACAATAGTTCATTGTTGTCTTACTTTCTACAGTGGATAGATACTATTTTTTTTTTAAGATTTATTTACTTATTATGTATACAGTATGCCTGTGTGCCAGAAGAGGGCACCAGATCTCATTACAGATGGTTGTGAGCCACCATGTGGTTGCTGGGAATTGAACTCAGGACCTCTGGAAGAGCAGACAGTGCTCTTAACCTCTGAGCCATCTCTCCAGCCCTGCAGATACTATTTTTGTGCACGCTTTTAATCCCAGCACTTGGGAGGCAGAGCCAGGCGGATCTCTGTGAGTTTGAGGCCAGCCTGGGCTACCAAGTGAGTTCCAGGAAGGGCACAAAGCTACACAGAGAAACCCTGTCTTGGAAAAAAAAAATTCTTTAAATGGAGATGAAGGATTAATCATGAACTTGTGCTTCTCATCTTCTAGAGGGCTCAATGAAATGAAACACAGGAGTGAAAAAAGAAAACCAGACATTTGAGTTTCCCTTTGTGATCCAAATTGAACAGTAATTTGGTAATGTTCAATCAAAGAACAAGTAAAACCACAGTTCCCTCTTGCATTTTTCATTCACTAGAGGAAAGCTTCTTTAGTTACACTTCCTCCACCTTTCATGAAGCATGACCGCATCGCACATCCCTTCTTCAACTAATGACCAGAGAATTCGAATTCTCAGGATCCCAGTAGAGCATGTGGTTTGTTGACTATAATACATCTGTAAAATCTCTGAAATCACAAGGTTCTGAAGGTGTGTAGTTTATGTAAATTATCATTCCACAAAGCTGATTTGTTAATGCCACTCTTTTTGAGGGATTCTGAGAACAAAAATGTGTTGCAGTAGCTGCCTTCAAAAAGAAGTTGAAAAGTTTACATTGTCTTTACTGTTTTCATTTTGTTCACTGTTTGAGAAAAAAAATTATATTTGCAAAATGAGGGGGGAAAATGTAAGGCAGCCACAATCAGAAACACTGATCTTCTTTCTAAGTCATCAGGCTGCCAGTGTCCTAACTCTTCTTCGCAGGATGAATAAAGAAAGGGGGTGGAAGGGTGGGGTAAGATTTTTCTAGTTAATGCACAAGGAACACAAAATCGCATTCAGTTGCAGTTCGAGGTTACACAACAATAAAATGTCTCTAAAAAGACCAACCAGATACTTTTCTGTGGGATGAAGTTATAGGTGAAAAAAGACTCCTTTGTAACAGGCCATGGATTTCATCCTGAGTGGTTTAGAGACATTTTAAAAATTGGCGAACTAATGAAAAATTTATAATTTCACATATAAGTAAAGGCTGGCCAAGTTTTAATACATTTGTTCATGCAACACTGTTTTTAAGATAAAAATGTAAAACAAACTTACCGAAGAAATGATCTAATGTTTTCAGCTTTCATTTCAGATAGGAGTTTCCACTGCATATTTTGATGATAACCAGTTGATGTAGTTGTTTCTTTGAGAGGCTTAATAAACCAGCCTGGGGGTGAAGTGGAATTACAGATACATACAAACAACACACAGAGATAACAAACACACATAAAGACACACAGACACAAGCACACTGATTGCTTCTGACTATTAGACCCCAGTAAAGTAAACATAAACAAATAAATAAATACATAATAAAAAATGATATCTAACCAACAGATCACTGTGCACTTTTGGGGAAAAACATGCTAATTGCAGAAAGCTTTAAAAATTCTTATACACACATAACTCTCAGTTGGTTAACACAGGTTTACTTTAAGAACTGTTATCTACTTCTCTTGTGCTATGGCCTTCAGGCTCTCTTTTGAAATCTAGTTCATAAACAGCCCCTGACACTCAAGAAGCACTGAAAAAAAATCCATGTAAAAAAAATGGTTTCAATTCATAATTTCTTAGTCATCTTTTTTCCATGCACATAAATAGTAACAGCCCGTGTTCTCTTCCCAGCAGCTTACAGCACTAGTCTATACGCAATAGAAACTTAATAAAGTTGAATTCCGATTTAAATGCATTCTACTCGCTCTCTACGTTTGCTGTGTTCTTTTGGGAACTCCACCGAACCCAGGCCAGCCCACTCTGGGCTTCTCCTCCCTCCAGTGAGATCTCCTCACCCAACTTTTTCGTACTTACCCAGAGTGAAGCCGGCGAGGAAGGACGCCAGTGCAGCGGCAACGCAAATCCCCAGCCCCCTGAGATGCCTAGGCTTCGCCATGCCGTCCTGGGCCCGGGAGCTCGGGGGACTGCAACTGCAGGCCTGAGGGCTGCGGATGGAAAGCCAGGGTGAGCAGAGGACTTTGCCACGATCCGGAGACTAAGGGAAACTCTGCAAGGCCATGGAAGCCCTGCAGGGAGCAGCCTGCTCAAATCTGCCTGCAGTGGAAGGCGGGGCAGCGCAAGAAGCTGTTACAAAGAGCTCCGATTATTTACTGAAGAGACCAACCAGAGCCTTAGGTCAACCACATCCTAAGAAGGGCAATTTCAATGCAAATCTCACTGAAGAGTTCCTTACCTTGCTTTCAGATTCTACCAGTTGCTACCTGATCACACTAAGGCATAGCGTGTCCTGGGCTGCTTCTGGAACAAGCTGGAGCCTCAACCCTGGAACACCAAATCCTAGAGACTGAGACAGAATTCTTCCCTCTCCACCCCAACACGCATATCTGAACAGGACTCCGCATTTCTGTGCTTCTGTAGCAGTTTTTAAAACATACCTCACTGGAATATTGTAGCTACAAATGAACAAAATTCACCATTGCAAACGCCTTACACTATTACTGGCAGTGAGTTCTAAACGTCACTTCTGTCCTTGTCCTGTTAAACCTAAAAAACATTTCCCTTTAAAAGTGTTTAGAAAGTTGGCAAAATAGCAGGCATTGCAAATAGAATTCCTGCCTGCATCTCACCCAAAGGGAAGGTCTAACAAGTGATAGCTGACTTTTCATCCCTAGCCAGAAACACATTTGCAGCCAATCAAATTCCCCAGTGGATGATGAAGGCAATAACACCTCTACGATATGCCCAGCTGTTCTCCACATCCTGGGCATTCTTAATGACTTTGACTTTGGGTGAGACACCTTACTTCCAATAAGGTGCTGAAAGTTCCTAGTGTGTTTCTTTTGGGTGTCATAATTGATTGCTGTATCAAGTGGCTTTTCTATTCTAACTTTGGCAAAAGCCCTAAAAGCTACCTTAAAAAATATTTATTGATTGATTGATTGATTGTTTTTTGAGACAGGGTTTCTCTGTGTAGTTTTAGAGCCTTTCCTGGAACTCACTCTGTAGCCCAGGCTGGCCTCGAACTCACAGAGATATTTTAATATAAGTTTATTTGTTTGTTGTTTGTTTTTTAAAGAATTCTCCCAGTCTGGCCTTGAACTTGCTATGCAGGCAAAGGCAATCTTGAACTCCTGAGGAGTGTGCCCCCATGCACTGTTTCTATGGTTATGGGAATGGAACTCAGATCCTTGTTCATGCTAGATGTTCCTTCTACCAACTGTGCCACATCCCCTGCCCTGACAACTTATTTCTAAATGTTTGGAAACTTTAAAAGCCCCATGAGCTCCTTCAATAGTGGCTCTTTAGACTGTCCTAACCCAATGTCTCTGTCAGTCTCAATTTTAGAAATAAATACCTTTTCAAATACATTTTCATATCAAAATGAATTCCCCTACATGTGGATGAATACATAGAAAATTAGAATGAAATTATTTCGAAGGCGCAGCAGACTGTGAGGTAGACACACTCCCCAAATATAGCTTAAGAAAGCAAGCTGTTATGTAAATAAAGAATGCCAGAATTTTGTTGGTTTTTTACTTTTTTGAGACAGGGTTTCTCTGTCCTGGAACTTGCTCTATAAACCAAGCTGGCCTCGAACCCGTAGATCTGCCTGCCTCTGCCTCCTGAATGCTGGGATTAAAGGCATGCTGTATCATACCAGGCTAAATATATGGTTTTAAGTAACTGTCCGGTATCTAACAGCTGGGACAAGAATTACCTCCAATCACAAACAGTATGAAATGTTACTTGTATTCCACATAAGTATTTTGGGAACTGTTTATATAATTTGCTAGTTTCCAGGCTTTGGGCTGGTATCTAAAAGTACACAAAAATTCAGTTAGGTTTGTGAGAGAAAAGGTGGCAACTAATGATTAAAGTAACTAAATTATTTTCAAATTTCAATTTTCCCCACCCTATCTCAATTTTGACAGCCAATTGAAGTTTGACAAGTAGAAGTTGATGCATCATTTATCTCTTTGTCAATTTGATTAATCTTCCAAAATTAAAATTAGCATCTTGATTCAGTCAGCATTTAATAAGCAACTATTACATGACACACATTGCACAAACTCCTGAGGATGTGATACTTGCCATTACAAGACCTATAATGGACTGATAAGGTAATCATTGGATAAATTATTTCATATAACAAGTTCTAAGAAAAAGCAGTATTACCTCCAATATGACCGCCGCCGATACCCTATCAGGCGGCATCTGCAGTCTGAGTCCTGAAAATCCATTGTAAAAAGTGTGATTGGCTAGCTCCAGAGTCTTCGGCCTTTGATTACTATGGAATCTGCAAGCATTCAGAATTTCTGCTCCATTAAGTGTATCACAGAAGGCTACTGTTAAGTAATGCTTTCTAATAATTAGCATCTTGGCAGATATTTGCATTTTGCAAAGAACATGTAAAAGACCAATACTATTGATATTTGCTAACTTTTTCTAAGAATTTTTCTTTAAAGCTAAATATGAATATAAAAAAACGTTTTCTATTGGAAACCAATCTCTCCATAAAACTATTTGATCTACTCATTTGGTGAGCCTCCAAAATATACTGCTTTCCCATTCATCAAGTTGAATGCTTTTATATAAATATTTTTTTCTTCCTCTTCTCACATTTTAGAAGCATCCTTACAACTCCAAAATCAAGTCACTTCAACTAGTTTATGTCTAATCTTTTGAAAAATGATTAAATATAGCTAGGTGTTGTGGCACACACTTCTAATCCCAAAACTAAAGAGGCTGAGGAGATTTACCTCAAAAACTTGGAAGACATCTTGTACTAAGTAATGAACTCCAAGCTAGCCTGAAATACATAGGCCCTGTTTTTAAAACAAAAACAAACAAACCAGTGTGAAATGTGTACCAATAAAACAATATATATAGCATATTTATCTTAATAATATTTTAATAATTAAGTGTTAGAAAGGGTTTAGTGACTAGATATTTGTCACATCCACATTCTCAACAGTGGCTATATCAGAAATTCCACCTTTAAGGTTTAGCCTTATTCTAAATGCCCTCTTTATAAACACAAGCATTAAACCATTAAAGATATCACAAGGTAACACTACTACAGAAACGGTCATAGGCTATATGATATGGCCATCGAGACAGCAATGCTTACTTTCCAAAAAGCAAGTGTTGAGTACCTTGAGTACTGTATTCACGAGAAGAGAGGCATTCCAGTTGAGCATTTCTAAGATTCTGGGCACAATTTTCATTACAAATAGAAATTGACATGCTATAGTGTTAGCATACTGATCTATATAGAGAAACCTGTGGGACAGATGATAGATGAAATAAAGGTAGTGAGAAAAGACTAGCAAAGAGGAGAAGAAATTTAGAGAAAAAGCAGAAACCATGATTGGATGGTTTTCTTCTGATGTCACAATTACTCTACTCAACAATAAATGTAGAAATTAGGGAACAGCCACCTATTTCAAGTGGAGGTGAAGGTCTCTGCCTCAGCTCCTGTCAAGCCAACATTCCAGTTAGAATACTGGTAAGTTACAAACACTGGCCTTTAACTCAGATTTTCCCACTTAGCATTGTTCATCTCTTACCATTAACATACACATTCTGTCTGTTACCCATGACACTTTGCCAGCATTGATCATCCTAGTGTCTTTTCTTTCTGTGTTCTCTACTTTCCTTCAGTAACCTTGGTGTCTCAGTGCTTCTACATCCTCTCTAAAAGGCTCTTTTTCTGGTATTTATTCGCATTTGATGATACCATTTTCTAGAAGCTAGCTAACAAGCCATTTTATCTTTCTACCATCCTTCATCAGAGTGTAGCATGAATCTTAAAAGGTCTTGCCAGCTGATCCTGTTTCCTCAGACTGGAAGCCTCTGAGTTCTCATCCAGAATGAATCTCAGTTGAACTGTTGCTCAAAAGTCTAAAAGCTTAACCAGCTCTAGTTCCTGGTTTTCATGCCTTATATACCTTTCTGCTTTCTGACATCACTTCCTGGAATTAAAGGTTTGAGTCACCATGCCTGTCTGTTTCCAGTATAGCTTTGAACCCACAGAGATCCAGACAGATCTCTGCCTTCAGAATGCTAGGATTAAAGGCATGTGTGCCACCATTTTCTGGCCTCTATATCTAGTAACTGTTCCGTTCTCTGACCCCAGATAAGTTTATTAGGGTACACAATATTTTGGGGAACACAATATCACCACATCAGAGGTCGGAAGTGAAAAAGGCGTTTGGTCTGCTGCCTTGCTCTGCTCTGCAACATCTTTTGAAATCTCCTTCATACATTTGCTTCATGTCAGGATCCTTCCTGCCAGCTGAGCACCTACTACCCTGTTCCCTGGTAGTAACGACTGTCCTTTAAATTTTATGTCCAACACATCTTTGACCTCAGTTTTTCATATTATTTCCTCAGTTTTTTTACATCCCACACACAAACTTTCAGAAGACTATAATGATTCTGCAATCCAAACACAACTGCTTTCCACCTTCACCACACACACACACACACACACACACACACACACACACACACACGCACACTACTTAAGGTAGAGTTCTTCCTAAAGCAACAGTCAGATCACTCCAAAGCCTCCCCTTTAAACTTAAAAACAAAGTTCAGACTTGGGATAGTGGTCACCAAAGTCCATGTGATCTAGTTTTAAATTCCACCTCCCTTCACGGGAAACCTTCATCAAGGAGAAAAATGTAAAACCAACACATGTAGACTAGGCAACCACATATCAACAGATCACTAGCATCACAAAGAAACTACTGAAGGCCCAGTGGTGCCATGATTTCCTGGTGATGGTGTCAGTCTTCATGTCTTCTAGTGAAAGACACAGTGTGACATGGTAAATGGCCTAGAGAGTCCCCAGCTATCTTTAACAGTATTTCCCAGGGATCCCCCAACAAAAGACAAAATAGGAAGAGAGTAGCTAATAATTTTATAATGAAGACGATTGTTGGAAAAGTTAAATAATTCTGTGCTTTTATTCCATTGCGTTAAAAAGTCTTTATTAAATAGTTACTCTTGGTGACCAACTAGATTGGCTGAGAACAGCCCACTTCATTTAATAAGAGTATAAACCTTGTCCTCACAGACACAATAATCACACCCCATTTTCTTTTTTTTTTTTTTTTAAATAAAGATTTATATATTTACTATGTATTCAGTGTTCTGCCTGCACGTCTGCCTGCAGGCCAAAAGAGGGCACCAGATCTCATTACAGATGGTTGTGAGCCACCATGTGGCTGCTGGGAACTGAACTTAGAATTTCTGGAAGTACTCAGGGCTCTTAAACCATTGAGCCACTGAGGCATCTCTGCAGCCCCACTCCCCATTTTCTTAAACTGCATTGTCAATAATAGGATTCAGGGTTAATTCTGTGCTTAAGTCATAAACTACCTGAGAAAGACTTGCTAGTTCTTTTCAGTATATACTATCTCCTGTGAAGAATTCTTTGTTTGTTTGTTTGTTTTTGAGACAGGATTTCGCTGTGTAGTTTTGGTGCCTGTTCTGGATCTTGCTCTATAGGCCTGCCTGGCCTTGAACTCACAGTGATCCTGGCTCAGCCTCCCAAGTGCTGGGATTAAAGGTGTGAGTCACCACCACCCGACTTTTAATTATTTATTTATTTATTTATTATTTATTTATCTTTCCATTTATTTTTTTGAAAAAGTCTTTTTTTCTCGAAAACAGACAGGCTTGTATAACAGCAAATATGTAAAGTTACTTTTCTGATGATTAGATGATCAATTTATAACAGACTCTGAGTTTGACCTTGAAATGGAGGTGACAGGTTAAGGGAAGGAAGAGTAAGAGGGTCATGGTGGAATCCAACTAACTGGGGAGCAGCTGATTCAATCGATGCTTTCTGACCCTTACAAAGAACAAATCTGTTCCAAGATATTATTATAAGCTCCAAAATATATAATCTATCATCAACAAATTAAATACATAGATTTTTTTAAAAAAAATTAGTATATACTAATTATGAAAGAGTGAATTTCCTGGTGATATTTGAAATCATGGATTAGTCAGGGTTCTCTCAAGGGACAGAACTGATAAAATGACTGTACAATTAAGAGGAAACTTATTAGAGTGTATACTGAAGATGTGGTTTGAGTAGCCCAACAATGGCTGTCTCACAAACAGAAGGCTGAGAATCCAGTAGTTGTTCGGTCCATGAGGCTGGATGTCTCTTCAGTCCAAATATAGTCTTGCAGTCTTGAAGGATTCCTGGAAAGCTGCTTGTCTTCAGTCTATATGGGAATCCTGATGAAGTTTGATTTAATATTGGCCACAGCAACAAAATAGACAAAATTCCCAGCATGAGTGAGGGCAAGCCAGCAAAAAGAAGAAGTATCTTCCATGTCCTTTTGTGTGGGCTCCACCAGAAGGTATGGCTCAGTGTTAGAGTGAATCTTCCTCCTTCAAATCAGCTGAGTGATATGAAAATTTCTTACTCAGCCTGGTATGGGGGTGCACACCTTTGATCCCAGCACACGGGAGCCAGAGGCAGGTAGATCTCTGAGAAATGGAGGACCAACTTGATCTACATAGTAAGTTTCAGGACAGCCAGAGCTACATAATAGAGAGGCCCTGTTTCAGAGAGAGAAAGAGAGGGAGGGAGGGAATTCCTTACTGGAGTGCCCAGAGGCTTAGATTTAGATGAACCAAGATTAGCCGCCACAATAAGTTTCTTTGCATTTATTAACATGTGGAAGCGTTCATGATGGGGTGTTCATGAAGAGCCCTGCTTCATCCATAGCAGAACAGCAAAAGAGCCATGAGGGCTAAAACACCCCTCAGGGTGTATCCAGTGGGCTAGGGAAGGAGATTGTATAAGTTAATTGAATCAGACTAACACGTAAACACTCCACCTTAGGGTGGGGCTTTCAGATCTGTATATAAAGGCTTCAGAACTGCAAGATGTGCTCAGTTCAGAGTCACTACTGCTGTCTAGAGAGTCCAGGAGACACAGCACCCCTGAAGCAGAGAGCAGACTTTCTGGCAAGCATTGTTGAGACCAGAGCATCTGGAGGTGAGTTGAAATCCTGACTTTATATTTCTTTCTCAGATTTCAAGTTTTCTCAAATAGATGTATTGAACAGAGTTAATAAAGAGGACACCAGCTGGTGGTGGCAGTGAATGCCTTTAATCCCAGCACTCAGGAGGCAGAGGCAGGTGGATCTCTGTGAGTTGGAGGCCAGCCTGGTCTACAGAGTGAGTTCCAGGACAGCCAGGACTCTTTCACAGAGAAGCTATGTCTCAGAAAATAAATAAATAGACAGACAGACAGACAGACAGATAGATAGATAAGTATTTAGAGCACCGTTATTTTCAGTTTCCTGTTGAACTACAGAATTTTGATCTATCATTTTAAAATTTAAAATGAATGTGATTTTTCTGTCTCCTTTATGTTTCTTGTGATCCTAAATTTTGAATGTATGGATATATGTAGTTCTATTTTTAGTATGGGATCTGAACTTAGTGCACATTATAGCATTCATAAAATGCAATGTGTATAAAACCTTCCACAGTATAAGAAGCTATAGTCTTGTGTCTCATGTTTTAAAAAGCTTTTTAAAAATAATATGTTATTAGTGCATTATGACACATTCAGTTAGTAATATTATACATTTGCTGAGCTGCTAGTGCTGGAGACTCAGCTCATTAATAACTTGCCTAGCACACGTTTTTGTTCTATCCCTGGCACTAAGAAAATATCAAAACAAATAATTGAAACCACTCAGTTTTACTGGTGCCTACTTGGGAGCTTTAGGCAGGAGGATCCTGAGTGAGAAGGCAGCCTATGGTTAATAATGTTGATTTTGACACAATTTAAAAAGTTCAAGGTAAGCTTTCTATTTAGATCCAGCTGATCTTATCAATTTTCTTTGCAGAGAGTTTTTAAATGATGGATGGTTTTTATCTTTATTTCTACTTTATTATATTTTGTTTGGTTTTTTTTTTTTTTTTTTTTTTTTTTTTTGGTTTTTCGAGACAGGGTTCCTCTGTGTAGCTTTGTGCCTTTCCTGTACTTTAATATATTTTAAAACAACTCTCAGTGTTATTCTCAAGTATTCAGAAGTTTACTCTCAAGATTTCTCCTTTGAGAGGATTGGGCTCCCCAAGGATGAGCCCTCTTACTGGCTGCTCAACTCAGAGTGTTTAGCCCTGAAACTATATATACACAAACAACAACTAAAGGCTCAGAAGATTACATGCAATTTGGCTTAGGTAAGGTTCAGAGCACATTTTTGAAAAAATTAGGAGAATACTCAGAGTGATCTGTTGAACCACATTCCAGAGAAATTACACTACAAAGGACAATATTGGTGAGAAACTAGCAACCGTCAGAGCTGTTGCCACGTAATCGAGTTCTGGGTTCCAGATACTTGTGTATGTAGAAAGAGGAGCCAAATAAAACTGCAAATGTGGTAATGCAATGCTTGTTTGAAACCTATGCAAGATGATGCAGCATAGAGCTCTTACTCCTGGACACAGAGTCCTGGAGACTATATAAATCCATCATTTATTACAGAGTCACATTCAAACCATGAAAATGCCACAGTTGGATGTCTAGGGAGTTCAGTGTCTTGTCTCCTGTTTTCAGCTCATTTGCTTGTAAGTGATGAACAGCTTGGCTCTATCCAGACAGCAGTCAGATTCAGTGTGAAAGTCCTTTTCTTCTTAGTCATTTAGTCTTATTGTTTTGCCTTTTTATTCCATCCCCACTGGGCCCTCTTGTCGACTTCTTCTTCTCCTTCTTCTTCTTCTTCTTCTTCTTCTTCTTCTTCTTCTTCTTCTTCTTCTTCTTCTTCTTCTGTCATCTAAGCTTCCCCAGCCTGGTCTTTATTTCATTCACATTTATTTATTTATTTGTTTGTTTTATGTTTGTTTGATTGAGTATCACTGTATAACCCTTATTGTCCTAGAATTTGATCTGTACACCAGACTGCCCCTGAATTTACACAGATTTGCTTCCTGGTGCTGAGAATAAAGGTGTACCCCACCATGCCCAGCTTCACTACCACATTTTTCAGGCAAGCTCTGCTAATATTTGGAAAAGGAGGCCAAAGATGCTAATACCTTTCAAAAGGAGAAATAATTGCCTTACATTGTTAATAGTAAATTAATTGTATAAGTAACATTTTACAAGTGATACCTGATTTTTTCTGTAAATTCCAATTATGAAGTCTAACACTCATTTTATTTCTCTTCAGAAATACAGATTCATTCCAACTGTGGAATTCAGAAACTATCTACAAAGTTGTACGTGTTTGTCTAAGCAGTTCCAGCTACTGTTAAGGTGTTCGCACAACTGAGATATTATTAGTGGGCACAGAACCTAAGCTAGTGATGGCATCACTTGATAAAGATTATCCATGGTCCCAAGAAGACATTCTGAAGTTACTGGAATGCATCAAGAAAAATATCCCCTCAGATGACTCCAGATCATTCAAAAAAACCCAGGAAGACCTAGACTGGGGCAAAGTGGCTTTTAAACATTACTCAGGAAAAATGTGCAAACAAAAGTGGATGCAACTTTCTCATACTTTGAGGAAGTTCCGCACACTGTCAGAATTAGTGGTAGAAGCCAGTGAACATATGAAACAACAGCCCAAAAGGAAGAACCATCCTGACTTCCCCAAAAGACCCCTGACTGCCTATCTGCGCTTCTACAAGGAGCAGCGGGCTAAGTACTCTCGGCGCTATCCTGAATACAACAACTCGCAGCTGGCCAAACTCCTGGCTGAGAAATACAATCAGCTGCCAGGGGAGGTCAAGGAGAAATATATTCAGGACTTCCGGAAGGAGAAACGGGACTTTGAAGAAAAAGTGACTAAATTCAAGAGAAGCCATCCTGATGTAGAGCATAGTAAGAAATCTGTGGTGCGCAGGAGCCAGGAAACCAAAGTCCCTAAGAAATCACAAGGAGGTATGGAAAACGTGAAGTCTCCTCCAAAAACAGATCTTCCCAAAACATTACCCTCGGTGATGAAATTTCAGGGAGAACCCAAGAAACCCCCTATGAATGGATACCACAAATTTCACCAAGATATGTGGTCAAGTCAGGAGCTGCGCCATCTACCCTCGAGGGAGCGCTGGGTTGAGATTAGCAGAAGATGGCACAAAGTCCCAAAGAGCCAGAAAGAGCATTATAACAGCCAGGCTGAGGAGCTACAGAAACAATACCAGGTGGACATGGACCTCTGGCTCAATGGATTGTCATCTGAGGAGTACACCGCCTACAGAGAGGCAAAGGCCACCTATGGTAAGCGAAAGAACTTGGCCATGTCTGGAGGCAGAAGCCCCAAGCGTGGACGGACAGATCAGCAGTCCGCTTCAGCAGAGGAGCAGCAAAAAGGGCCTGGGGAAATGCAAGGGCTGCTGGCTCCTGGAACAGATTCCTCAGAGACTGTTCAGGGCGCTGATGGTGGCTCCCAGGTATCCAGGCAGAATATGATGGAAGATGGAGAAGAGGAAGACTCTGGCAGCTCCCCTGAAGACTCCAGCAGCTCCTCCGAGGACTCCAGCAGCTCCTCCGAGGACTCTAGCAGCTCCCCTGAAGACTCCAGCAGCTCCTCCGAGGACTCTAGCAGCTCCTCGGAGGACTCTAGCAGTACAGATGAACGTGAAGATGAAGATGAAGATGGCTGCGAGGTGGAGGCACAAGCCCCTGATCCCAGCACTGACGAGGTAGAGGCAGGCGGATCTCTCTCAAAAAAAAGAAAGAAAGATGAAGATGATGGACATCTCTCTTAGCGAAAACCTCAGATTTAGACTCCATTTTAGTCACTTTCATATCCTAAATGATTTTTTAAGACCCAAGGCATCCCTGACAGAGAGGGAACTGTCTTCTCTCTGCTTTTGTACTCCCTCGCTTTTTTTCTCCTACATCCTTCCTTACTAAATGCAAAGGAGTATGGTTTGGGGAGAAGGGAGTTTGCCATAGCACTGCCTTCATCAGGTGCATAGGCTTAGGAAGACACTCTTGTAAAAGCTACTATCATTTTATTCCAACAAACTATAGAACCAGTTTTACAAAATTAGGCACTTGTGTGTACAAGTGGTCAGTTAAATCTAAGACAGTTCTCTTAGTCCTTGCGATTCAGGATAAGTAGAAACACAGATAGATACAGATAAATACTCTATTCTCTGAACTTATCTGATGTCTTTAATATATACATCAGCACCACACTACCGTCATTATTTTGGTTACTGGCATTTTAAATATATTTACTGTTACTTTATCGTTTTGCTTCTGAATAATCTAAGCTGTTTTCATGAATATTACCATTATAGAAATTGTTTAAGACCTTAGAGATTGTATATTTGTACCTAAATATTAATTGATTTCTTTTAACTTACACATAAATTGTAAAACTTGTACATATTAATAGATTACTAGGATATTTTTATAAATATTTACAATGTGTAATGTTTAAATCGGTTAAATATATGTATCTCTTCAATTATTTGTCATTTATTTAAGGTGAAATTTGCTAAAATAATTTCTTTTGGAAATGTATAGCACATTATCATTCTTATCTTAGTGAATCACTGTTTATATGTTCTTGCATGAAAGATTGTTTTGATGCATAATTTGCAACCCATAATTTTGTACCTTTCTGATTTGCCCAAGCTTCTAAAGATGTTGGATCAGATGCAACAATATTAAAAGATAATAGTGATAAATTTGTGTCATTTTAAAACACTTAAGCTAAAACTTGCAGGATTTGCTATCATGAAACTGTTGATATATAAGTTTGAATTAAATTACAGCATATTGCCAGAAGTGTATATTTGCTTATACAATTAAACAATTTTAATGCATGATGCTTATTAATTTTGTCCTATCTTTAATCATGTAATGATAGACTTTTCTATAGCATAATCCTCACAGTTCTTTAAAGATACACAGAAAGTACTATTATTGCTTCTACTTTGGGGCCAAAAATAACAATGGCCTACTTAGGGGCCATCTTCTGCATGACTATGTAGTATCTCCCTGTCTCTTCTGGTTAGTTTTGTTTGAGGTCTATTTTGTCAGATATTAGCATAGCTACATCTGCTTGGCCTTGGGTGCATTTGCTTGGAATAACTGTTTCTATCCTTTGACCCTGAGAAGACTTCTGTCCTTGATGATAAGGTGTGTTTCTTGAATAAGCAGAAAAACCACAGTTTTCATATTATTCCTCAGTTTCTTTCACATCTCACACCCAAACCTTCAGAAGACTATAATGATTCTGCAATCCAAACACAACTGCTTTCCACCTTCACCACACACACACACACACACACACACACACACACACACACTACTTAAGGTAGTGTTCTTCCTAAAGCAACAGTCAGATCACTCCAAATCCTCCCTTTTAAACTTAAAAACAAAGTTCAGACTTGGGATAGTGGTCACCAAAGTCCATGTGATCTAGTTTTAAATTCCACCTCCCTTCACGGGAAACCTTCATCAAGGAGAAAAATGTAAAACCAACACATGTAGACTAAGCAATCCCATATCAACAGATCATTAGCATCACAAAGAAGCTACTGAAGGCCCAGTGGTGCCATGATTTCCTGGTGATGGTGTCAGTCTTCATGTCTTCTAGTGAAGGAGACATTGTGACATGGTAAATGGCCTAGAGAGTCCCCAGCTTTCTTTAACAGTATTTCCCAGGGATCCCCCAACAAAAGACAAAATAGGAAGAGAGTAGCTAATAATTTTATAATGGAGACGATTGTTGGAAAAGTTAAATAATTCTGTGCTTTTATTCCATTGCGTTAAAAAGTCTTTATTAAATAGTTACTCTTGGTGACCAACTAGATTGGCTGAGAACAGCCCATTTCATTTAATAAGAGTATAAACCTTGTCCTCACAGACACAATAATCACACCCCATTTTCTTTTTTTTTTTTTTAAAGTAAAGATTTATATATTTATTATGTATACAGTGTTCTGCCTGCACGTCTGCCTGCAGGCCAGAAGAGGGCACCAGATCTCATTACAGATGGTTGTGAGCTACCATGTGGCTGCTGGGAACTGAACTCACAACCGCTGGAAGTGCTCAGTGCTCTAAACCTTGAGCCACTGAGCCATCTCTTCAGCCCCACTTCCCCATTTTCCCCATTGTCAATAATAGGATTCAGGGTTAATTCTGTGCTAAGTCATAAACTACCTGAGAAAGACTTGCTAGTCCTTTTCAGTACGTACTATCTCCTGTGAAGAATTCCTTCTTCTTTTTTGTTTTTTGTTTTTTGTTTTTTTGAGACAGGATTTCTCTGTGTAGTTTTGGTGCCTGTTCAAGATTTTGCTCAGTAGGCCAGGCTGGCCTTGAACTCACAGTGATCCTGGCTCAGCCTCCTAAGTGCTGGGATTAAAGGTGTGAGTCACCACCCCCCAGCTTTTAATTACTTATTTATTTATTTATTTATCTATCTATCTCTCTTTCTATTTATTTATTTGAAAAACTCTTTTTTCTCAAAACCAGACAGGCTTGTCTAACAGCAAACATGTAAAGTTATTTTTCTGATGATTAGATGATCAATTTATAAGAGACTCTTAGTTTGACCTTGAAATGGAGGTGACAGGTTAAGGGAAGGAAGAGTAAGAGGATCATGGTGGAATCCAACTAACTGGGGAGCAGCTGATTCAATCGATGCTTTCTGACCCTTACAAAGAACAAATCTGTTCCAAGATATTATTATAAGCTCCAAAATATATAATCTATCATCAACAAATTAAATACATAGATTTAAAAAAAATAGTATATACTAATTATGGAAGAGTGAATTTCCTGGTGATATTTGAAATCATGGATTAGTCAGGGTTCTCTCAAGGGACAGAACTGATAAAATGACTGTACAATTAAGAGGAAACTTATTAGATTGTATACTGAAGATGTGGTTTGAGTAGCCCAACAATGGCTGTCTCACAAACAGAAGGCTGAGAATCCAGTAGTTGTTCAGTCCATGAGGCTGGATGTCTCTTCAGTCCAAATATGGCCTTGGAGTCTTGAAGGATTCCTGGAAAGCTGCTTGTCTTCAGTCTATATGGGAATCCTGATGAAGTTTGATTTAATATTGGCCACAGCAACAAAATAGACAAAATTCCCAGCATGAGTGAGGGCAAGCCAGCAAAAAGAAGAAGTATCTTCCATGTCCTTTTGTGTGGGCTCCACCAGAAGGTATGGCTCAGTGTTAGAGTGAATCTTCCTCCTTCAAATCAGCTGAGTGATATGAAAATTTCTTACTCAGCCTGGTATGGGGGTGCACACCTTTGATCCCAGCACACGGGAGCCAGAGGCAGTTAGATCTCTGTGAACTGGAGGGCCAACTTGGTCTACATAGTAAGTTTCAGGACAGCCAGAGCTACATAATAGAGAGACCCTGTTTCAGAGAGAGAAAGAGAGGGAGGGAGGGAATTCTTTACTGGAGTGCCCAGAAGCTTGGACTTTAGATGAACCAAGACTGGCTGCAACAATAACATTTATTAACATGTGGAAGTGTTCATGATGGAAGTGTTCATGAAGAGCCCTGCTTCATCCATAGCAGAACAGCAAAAGAGCCATGAGGGCTAAAACACCCCTCAGGGTGTATCTAGTGTGCTAAGGAAGGAGATTGTATAAGTTAATTGAATCAGGCTAACACATAAACACTCCACCTTAGGGTGGGGCTTTCAGACCTATATATAAAGGCTTCAGAACTACAAGATGTGCTCAGTTCAGAGTCACTACTGCTGTCTAGAGAGTCCAGGAGACACAGCACCCCTGAAGCAGAGAGCAGACTTTCTGGCAAGCATTGTTGAGACCAGAGCATCTGGAGGTGAGTTGAAATCCTGACTTTATATTTCTTTCTCAGATTTCAAGTTTTCTCAAATAGATGTATTGGACAGAGTTAATAAAGAGGACATCAGCTGGTGGTGGCAGTGAATGCCTTTAATCCCAGCACTCAGGAGGCAGAGGCAGGTGGATCTCTGTGAGTTGGAGGCCAGCCTGGTCTACAGAGTGAGTTCCAGGACAGCCAGGACTCTTTCACAGAGAAACTATGTCTCAGAAAATAAATAAACAAATAGATAGATAGATAGATAGATTGACAGACAGACAGACAGACAGATAGATAAATAAGTGTTTAGAGCACCGTTATTTTCTGTTTCCTGTTGAACTACAGAATTTTGATCTATCACTTCAAAATTTAAAATGAATGTGATTTTTCTGTCTCCTTTATGTTTCTTGTGATCCTAAATTTTGAATGTATGGATATATGTAGTTCTATTTTTAGTATGGGATCTGAACTTAGTGCACATTATAGCATTTATAAAATGCAATGTGTATAAAACCTTCCACAGTATAAGAAGCTATAGTCTTGTGTCTCATGTTTTAAAAAGCTTTTTAAAAATAATATGTTATTAGTGCATTATGACACATTCAGTTAGTAATATTATACATTTGCTGAGCTGCTAGTGCTGGAGACTCAGCTCATTAATAACTTGCCTAGCACACGTTTTTGTTCTATCCCTGGCACTAAGAAAATATCAAAACAAATAATTGAAACCACTCAGTTTTACTGTTGCCTACTTGGGAGCTTCAGGCAGGAGGATCCTGAGTGAGAAGGCAGCCTATGGTTAATAATGTTGATTTTGACACAATTTAAAAAGTTCAAGGTAAGCTTTCTATTTAGATCCAGCTGATCTTATCAATTTTCTTTGCAGAGAGTTTTTAAATGATGGATGGTTTTTATCTTTATTTCTACTTTATTATATTTTAAAACAACTCTCAGTGTTATTTTCAAGTATTCAGAAGTTTACTCTCAAGATTTCTCCTTTGAGAGGATTGGCCTCCCCCAAGGATGAGCCCTCTTATTGGCTGCTCAACTCAGAGTGTTTAGCCCTGAAACTATATATACACAAACAACAACTAAAGGCTCAGAAGATTACATGCAATTTGGCTTAGGTAAGGTTCAGAGCACATTTTTGAAAAAATTAGGAGAATGCTCAGAGTGATCTGTTGAACCACATTCCAGAGAAATTACGCTACAAAGGACAATATTGGTGAGAGACTAGCAACCGTCAGAGCTGTTGCCACGTAATCGAGTTCTGGGTTCCAGATACTTGTGTATGTAGAAAGAGTAGCCAAATAAAACTGCAAATGTGGTAATGCAATGCTTGTTTGAAACCTATGCAAGATGATGCAGCATAGAGCTCTTACTCCCGGACACAGAGTCCTGGAGACTATATAAATCCATCATTTATTACAGAGTCACATTCAAACCATGAAAATGCCACAGGTGGATGTCTAGGGAGTTCAGTGTCTTGTCTCCTGTTTTCAGCTCATTTGCTTGTAAGTGATGAACAGCTTGGCTCTATCCAGAGAGCAGTCAGATTCAGTGTGAAAGTCCTTTTCTTCTTAGTAATTCAGTCCTTTTGTTTTCGCTTTTTATTCCATCCCCACTGGGTCCTCTGTGGGGCGTTTACCCAACCACCCCTACAGTTCTCCAGAGTTTTCTTGAGTGGGAGCAGCAGGAAATATTAGATAGAAGGATGTATTGCGAAGATAAACAGATAGAAAATAAAGGATAGCCTCGAGAGGGCCTGGAACCTATTCCAATGAGCCCCAACTGTCTCTGCCCCAGGGTTTTTATAGAGACACCAAGGGGTGGAGCAAAAGACCTCCTCCCCCAGCACAGCCAAGTGCAGACCATCTCAGACACCTGCACTCAGGCCCATGGTCCTAATCATCCTCTATGTGGACCTGCTGGGTAAAGCCACGAGGAACCCGAGAACGGGCTCCCACAGGTCCCCCTTTCTTAATATATAAAAAAAATAATTATTAATGGCTTACAGCAATCTCCATAGCTGTTACACCTTCCAATATGGGAGTAGAGGATGATAAAGATGGCATTTCTCTTTTGAATAGGTCCAAGGTGACTACAGCAAAGTTAGCTTTCTCAAGCCCTTTCTAAACCAAAAATTCTTAAGGCGACTACAAACTTAAAGAATCCCTTAGCTTCATCGTTACCATTAACAGGTTAACATAAATATTGCTATACATAATCACAATTCTCTCAGTCTTATAACTCAAAGCAAACTCTTAACAGAACCATTTGAATTAGCATAAATGTTGTTATATATAGTTAACAATTTTCTCGGTCTTACAACTTTAACTCAATCATTTGAATTTTCTTGCTAACAGAACAAAGGAAAAACTTTGATGTATTCACATCAAACTTAAATATTCCTTAACTCCACAAAACCAGGGTGCATTAATATCAATAGGTTTCTGCAAACATAATTCAATCTCATAACTCCTCCTTTTCTTTATAATTTTTTAAACAAAATCTCAAACTTAGTTAGAAGAACCCAAACTTATACAATTCCTACAAACCCATATTGAAAAGCAATATTTTCAATCTAACCATTAACACTTTGAAAACTTTGCAAAACATCCAAAAGCAGTTTCTTAATAAAACTCTTTACACTTTAAAAGTAGTCTCTTAATAATACCCCATTTGCATTTTTTACTAACAAAAACATGACATTAATCCACTCAAACAACTTTTGAAATTAGACTAAGGAATATTATCTTTCCCCCTTTTCTTCATAATTTAAGCAAAATCTCAAGCCTAGTTAGAAAACCCAAACTTTTCCATTTAAACAGTTCCATTTATAACACAAAACCAGTTCTGTAAGTAATTTCATTTTTACATAGACAGTTCCACAAAACAATTCATGAATCACCAATTAATAAAGCACATATGCATATACAAAACTGCATTTTGATTCTAGGTAGAAATAATAAATTTCTTCATTTAAACAGTTCCATTTTTAACCCAATTCCAGCAAACAGTTCCTAGGTCATTACTTTGAATAAACTCAAAATTGTCCCATTGCAATGAAATCTCTTGTTTATTTCATTTCTTAAGTCTTAAAATTCAAATGATAAATTCTGGTACTAGCCTTCCAAATGAGAAATCCATAACCAAAATCTTTTTGTAATTTTATCTCATTTTAAGTTCAAAAAGTTCAAACAAATAAATTCTGGTATTAGGCTTTCACTTCAAAATATGAAGAGACGTTTTTCAACCAAAATTTTTTGCAGTTAACAATTTTTGTTCAAACAAGCGTCTCTGAACTTATTCTCAAGCCAGAGACCTTTTTAGGTACAGTAGTATTCTAAACCGCACCGTTTTTGATGTTAGCTCAGGTTTTTCGGTGTTGCGTCGATTTTCCACGGATCTCAGCTGAGGATTCCTTGTGCGGGTTCTCGCGTCCGCCATTCTTAGCTTCTTAGCGGCTTCTGGAGCTTTTGAAACCATTCAGACTGCCTACTTTGCAGTCTACTAGGACACTACCTTCTGTGTCTCAGGTTCTTTCACCACATACATTAAAAATAGACTCACACTTAACATTTACACTTTACAAACTCACATGTAACATTTTTTGCCTTGCAAAGCATTTAGACTCACATTCAACATTTACATTTTACAAACTCACATATAACGTATTAATATCTACTTATTTATACTCCTTAGGGAAACTATAGAACTACTTTAGCAAATATATTTCTTATTGCTTCTTATGTACTTATTTAAACTTACATTTACAACTAGCATCTTTACTTATTACAAGCTTATTACTACATGTCTTAAGACAACATTAGATACTTCTTGCAAGCTTATGTTCTTAAAGGAACTCTATAGATCTATTTTACAAACTTATATAGGGCTACCATTAGCATATATTTAACTTAGCAAACACCTAAATATTTCTTAACACAGATCTAACAAGAGATTTTTTACAAACTCACATATCTTAATTTCATCTTTTTCTACTTCTTACTCTTAATTATTATCACTATCTCTATTAGAAAGATTCTCTTAACTAGACAGGAATTACGTACATCATTTCTAAATTTTAGAGTTTATAGTCAGCTTTGCTATAAAGCACTGGGATTTAGTGAGTGTTGTTGTTATAGAATTGAGATAGTTGTTGCTAGGGGACTGTAACCTTCCCAGGACGAAGCCACACTCCAAAGTTGCCAGTTCTCTCAGCCGTTCCGGAACCGGCAGAGATGCACTGTCAGCGGCAAACGGTTTTTAACTAGAGGTGTCCTTTCACCCAAATTCATAATAGTTCCCCTAAGTACTTCAATTTAGACAAACATTTCTATTACAGCAGTACTTTTTGTTTGTTCTACCGAAAAACTTCACTTCACGCTGAGGGTGAAATTACTGTATTTAGCTGCTGTAAAGCTCTTCGCCAATACCGAACAGCTATTAGGTGATATAAAGTATTTTTCTAAAGGAGCTAGTAAAGCCAAAAGCGTCACAGGTCCAAACTGTATTTAGTATTTTCACTTCATTAGCTTTAACTCCTGATGTTATTAGCAGCTGTAATATTTAGCATTGATTTTTTTATAAGGAACTTTCAGGTGAACCAACTTTTGTAAGACAGCTAGATTTTCTGAAATTTGTTTCCCATCTATAAAGCAGTCATTTTTTTGAATGCCTGTTTCCTTGTCTCATTAGATTTGCAAAGGAATCACTCATTGCAGGCTGTTTGTTCAAAAGGTAAATAATTTTTAATTTCACATAAGTTTCTTCATATCTAAGACAATGTTCAGTGTATAAACTGCTTTCCCTTGTTTTAAGGATTTTTAAGTGGCTTGTTTGCTCTTATAGGTAGCTTTTTGTCATCCAACTACCGTAAAAACTTTGCACAGCTGTTAGGGTAAATAAGGCATTTTACCAACGGAGCCCCAACCCGCGAAGCACCTAGTTCCGTATCCTTTCAATTTTTCATTGGAACTGACACTTAAACTCTTAGATGATTTTCCTCCTTATTCTTTTAAAAGCTGTATTTTAAGTTTATCATGAACGTATTTTTGAGCTGACAAAATTGTTTCAGGGCAATGTCGCCATCTTTAGCGGAAAAACTACCTTTCCCAGAATGCATTTCCCTTATATCAGTCCATAATAATATCAGTCCCATATCAGTCCCTTATATCATTTTCCCATCAGTCATTTCCCATAGTTCTTTTCGGGTCTGAGAGTCAACTGGTTCTCTTTTACCAGACTTGCTTACAAATTCTTGCCCGGGAGGTTTGAACAAAGTTTTTTGCTTTTGCAACGGGAGATTTGAACAAGCATTTTACATTTTCAATTTTGGGACACTGGGAGGTTTCTGGTCTCTCAGCTGGCTTCAACAGGTGTCTCTCCATTTGACACGGGCCTCCAAATCAGAACTGTACCTGCCTCGTTAGCTGGCATTGAGGCTGGCATTTCTGATAGCAACTTTCCTCGAGGCTTGTGTTTGTCTTAGCCAGTGAGTGAAAAACAAGATCATTTACAACAGAGCTTTTCCATGGCTCCTTCAGAGATTTTCTCCCACTGATCTATCTCATTTTGCTTGTTTCTTCCTTCCCCGGATGCAGAGCTTCATGTATCTGTCTGCTGCTCTGTTCCTCTGCTAGCCGCTTTTGGAGGTAGGGGCTTTTTTTCTTCCCCCGAATCTGCCTCAAATTCTAGCAGCTTTTTCAGGTCACATATTTTCTGGGGAGGATTATGTTCCTTCTGTTTCTTCGGAGTCTTTTTCCCAGACAGTTCCCAGTTTGGTCTCAGTTTATCCCCTCTACCCCAAAAACAGTGTCCGACACTACAGTGGCGGCTTTCCCTGCTCCTGAAGGTAGGGGCTTTTTGTCCATTGGTTTTCTGGGTCTGTGTGGTTTGCGTACAGACTGAAAATCTAACAAGGGAGGTTTTTGCCATCTCTAAACTCCCATTAGGACAGGTGTTTTGCCTCATCAGGCCTTCACCTGGCCTAGTCCCCCAGTGGGTTGTGTTTGCTTGTCTGGGTGCTCAAGGACAGAGCTTATGCCAGAGGCTATCACCCCTCAGGGCTACTGCCCGGTCCCGCGGGCCAGGATATTTGATGAGACCCCAGGAGGCACCTCCTGAAAGATCAATGGGGGCGAGAGAGAAAGGAGACCAGGCGCGTAAAGGAAGACAGAGTCAGTCTGAGTTGCGTCAAGGTCTCATTTATTGACTGGGTGTTGAGGCTTATAAACAGGGCTTCAGGCAGGGAGGGGGAACAGGGGAAGCACGGAGAGAAGGATGGAAAATTCCTAAGGGAGGGTGAGGGCACTTTTGGTCCCAGGCCCCTGCACCTGGCTGATTAGCACGAACTCCAGGAAGTTGTACAGCCCGCGGTTAGGCCAGGAACTTCCTGCCTTTGTAAGGTTTGATAAAGTAAGGACACTGCTGTCCGAAATCGGTCCCCAACAGGCTACACTCCCTCACCTCATGGGGAGTCAGTTGAAACAAAGCTTTTCTCAAAGAGGTGCTTTCTCTGACACAAAAGAAAGCTTTGCCGGGCGGTGGTGGCGCACGCCTTTAATCCCAGCACTCGGGAGGCAGAGCCAGGCGGATCTCCGTGAGTTCGAGGCCAGCCTGGGCTACCAAGTGAGTTCCAGGAAAGGCGCAAAGCTACACAGGGAAACCCTGTCTCGAAAAACCAAAAAAAAAAAAAAAAGAAAGCTTTACTCCTGGATAGTTCTGTCCTGCCCTGGCTGGGCTCTTTCCCCAGACAGCGTTCTGACTCAGCAGCACGACTGCTTCAGACACAGTTCGGCTTTACTGTTTTCCCAGAAAGGTCCTTCCTCTGATGGGAAAGCTTTTCTCAGATGTCTTTTTGCAGCTGTGGACCTATCAACCCCGGACTTGTAGGAAAGCGGGCAACTGTGCTGTTCCCACCAGCTTTAGTTTTGTTTGTTCATTAGCAATCTTCCCCTGGGTCCTGCACCTTCCTGCCTCAGCTCTGTGCTCCAGCAAGTTTACCACTACAGGAACTTTAGTATCCCCAAAATGCACCCCAACTCAGAGATGCTGGCCAGTCGCCTCTGGGTTTTTGGTCAGAAGTGAGGATACAATGCTAACAGTTTGCCTTGCTTCAGGGGATCTTTGCATAAGGACGATTAGGAGCACCTTTTCAAAGATGCTCACTCACAAACAAAACCCTTGATGCCTCAGCTGGGCTGTAACTGAAAAGCTTGGCTTTTTTGCTTTTCTCAGGTAAAGTTTCTGGCCCTTTTGGGCTCTCTGTAGCTCTTTACCCACACTCTCCCAAGCGTTTCCCTCGGGGTACTCTGACCCACTGTCTTTTACTAGCTTGAAGAGACAGCTTAGAAGAGGTTTTTAGAACTTGTCCCTGCCTCCTGCATTGCAGGGAGGATTTTTAAAGCTTGAAAGGGAACTTGGAGTGGTTTTGCCATCTTAAGAGGTTTGTTGTTTTCCCTTAGAGCTAATCATAGGCGGTCCCCATATTAATCTTCAGGTGATTCTAATTTTTGTCCTTCTGAGAAAGTTAAAGGCTTTAGTTTTTAAGTTTAAGAGCTTTTGAGAAAGATGAAGGCTTTTTAGAGAGATTTCCCCCCCAAATTTTCCAAGAAAAGCTTTTAGTTTAAGAGTAAGATTTTTTTCCCAAGAGAAAGACCAACTTTTCCCAAAACTTCCCAACTTTAAACTTTTTGGCTTTTTACACCCCCATTTTTGTCTCAGGGAGAAAACACTTTCTCCTGCTGCTTGGACTTAGCATTTCAGCTGTCCCCAGGTCAAAAGCTTCCATAGGAAACTTTTTCTTCCCCATAAGCTCAGAGAAGAGCTTTTTTACTACCTGTAAAGCCCAAAGAAAGATTTTTCTCTCAGTTTGCATTTATAGCCCCCAAAGTTAGAAAATTGAAGAGTTTTTCTGTCTAGTTGCCTTACTTATTTTTTCCTACACGAACTTACACTGCTAAGTTTTTCCTACACTATATTACTACCCTATACCTTATACTTATTTTTCAGATAGAAATTGAGAAAGGGATAGAAGATAGAAAATTTTGACAGAAGAGAATTTCGCTGCAGCATCGGACATCCTTCCAGTCTGCTTTCCTTTTCTCTCGAGGATAAAATCCCTGCCTCTCAATATATATATAAATATATATATTTTCCATAACACCAGCATGCCTATCCACTGGCAGGGCTAACTCAGCACTTTAGCCAAAAACTCTATAATAAAACTATTACTTTCCTTTATCTTTAGTCCCTATTACTTTGTCTTTAGTCCCTGTTCATTTGTCTTTAGTACCCCCCCACCCCCCCGCTTTTTTAGTCCCCCTTTTTTCTTTAGTCCCTGTTCGGGTGCCATTCTGTGGGGCGTTTACCCAACCACCCCCACAGTTCCCCAGAGTTTTCTTGAGTGTGAGCAGCAGGAAATATTAGATAGAAGGATTTATTGCAAAGATAAACAGATAGAAAATAAAGGATAGCCTCGAGAGGGCCTGGAACCTATTCCAATGAGCCCCAACTGTCTCTGCCCCAGGGTTTTTATAGAGACACCAAGGGGTGGAGCAAAAGACCTCCTCCCCCAGCACAGCCAAGTGCAGACCATCTCAGACACCTGCACTCAGGCCCATGGTCCTAATCATCCTCTATGTGGACCTGCTGGGTAAAGCCAGGAGGAACCCGAGAACGGGCTCCCACAGTCCTCTTGTCACCTTCTTCTTCTTCTTCTTTTTCTTCTTCTTCTTCTTCTTCCTCTTCTTCTTCTTCTTCTTGTCATCTAAGCTTCCCCAGCCTGGTGTTTATTTCATTCACATTTATTTATTTGTTTGTTTGTTTGATTGAGTATCACTGTATAACCCTTATTATCCTCGAATTTGATCTGTATCCCAGACTGCCCCTGAATTTACACAGATTTGTTCCCTGGTGCTGAGAATAAAGGTGTACCCCACCATGCCCAGCTTCATTACCACATTTTTCAGGCAAGCTCTGCTAATATTTGGTAAAGGAGGCTGAAGATGCTGTAACTATGTTATATATAAGGCAAACAACTTTTATTTCAAAAGGCGAAATTATCGCCTTATATTGTTAATAGTAAATTAAGGGTATACGTAACATGTTACAAGTGATACATGATTTTTTTTTGTAAATCCCATTAATGAAGTCTAACATTCATTTTATTTCTCCTCAGAAATACAGATTCACACTAACTGTGGAATTCAGAAACTATCTAAAAAGTTGTAGGTGTTTGTCTAAGCAGTTCTAAGGTGGTAGAAAGGAAAGATACATAGGCATAAGGACCTGAAACTAGAAGAATATGGCTGGTTAAGCATTCAGGCTTTTGAGTAGCAGTTCAGCTGAGAGCCATTGGGATGAGGACATAGAAGCTTCTAGTCTGAGAAAATAGGACCAGCTGAGAAGTTGGCCAGGTGAGGTTAGCTGTGGATGGTTCTGTCTCTCTGATCTTCCAGTAATCACCCCAATAACTGGCCCCGGGTTTGATCTTATTAATAAGAACTGTTAATATTCACACTACATCTGCTTATCAGATAATATCTGATATACTGTTAAGGTGTTTGCACAACTGAGATATTATTAGTGGGCACAGAACCTAAGCTAGTGATGGCATCACTTGATAAAGATTATCCATGGTCCCAAGAAGACATTCTGAAGTTACTGGAATGCATCAGGAAAAATATCCCCTCAGATGACTCCAGATCATTCAAAAAAACCCAGGAAGACCTAGACTGGGGCAAAGTGGCTTTTAAACATTACTCAGGAAAAATGTGCAAACAAAAGTGGATGCAACTTTCTCATACTTTGAGGAAGTTCCGCACACTGTCAGAATTAGTGGTAGAAGCCAGTGAACATATGAAACAACAGCCCAAAAGGAAGAACCATCCTGACTTCCCCAAAAGACCCCTGACTGCCTATCTGCGCTTCTACAAGGAGCAGCGGGCTAAGTACTCTCGGCGCTATCCTGAATACAACAACTCGCAGCTGGCCAAACTCCTGGCTGAGAAATACAATCAGCTGCCAGGGGAGGTCAAGGAGAAATATATTCAGGACTTCCAGAAGGAGAAACGGGACTTTGAAGAAAAAGTGACTAAATTCAAGAGAAGCCATCCTGATGTAGAGCATTGTAAGAAATCTGTGGTGCGCAGGAGCCAGGAAACCAAAGTCCCTAAGAAATCACAAGGAGGTATGGAAAACGTGAAGACTCCTCCAAAAACAGATCTTCCCAAAACATTACCCTCGGTGATGAAATTTCAGGGAGAACCCAAGAAACCCCCTATGAATGGATACAACAAATTTCACCAAGATATGTGGTCAAGTCAGGAGCTGCGCCATCTACCCTGGAGGGAGCGCTGGGTTGAGATTAGCAGAAGATGGCACAAAGTCCCAAAGAGCCAGAAAGAGCATTATAACAGCCAGGCCGAGGAGCTACAGAAACAATACCGGGTGGACATGGACCTCTGGCTCAAAGGATTGTCATCTGAGGAGTACACCGCCTACAGAGAGGCAAAGGCCACCTATGGTAAGCGAAAGAACTTGGCGGTGTCTGGAGGCAGAAGCCCCAAGCGTGGACGGACAGATCAGCAGTCCGCTTCAGCAGAGGAGCAGCAAAAAAGGCCCGGGGAAATGCAAGGGCTGCTGGCTCCTGGAACAGATTCCTCAGAGACTGTTCAGGGCGCTGATGGTGGCTCCCAGGTATCCAGGCAGAATATGATGGAAGATGGAGAAGAGGAAGACTCTGGCAGTTCCTCGGACGATTCTAGCAGCTCCTCCGAGGACTCCAGCAGCTCCTCCGAGGACTCTAGCAGTACAGATAAACATGAAGATGAAGATGGCCGGACATTGGAAGCGCAAGCCTCTGATCCCAGCACTCCAGAGGTAGAGGCAGGCGGGTCTCTCAAAAAAGAGAAAGATGAAGATGATGGACATCTCTCTTAGCGAAAACCTCAGATTTAGACTCCATTTTAGTCACTTTCATATCCTAAATGATTTTTTAAGACCCAGTGTATCCCTGACAGAGAGGGAACTGTCTTCTCTGTGCTTTTGTACTCCCTCGCTTTTTTCTCCTACATCCTTCCTTACTAAATGCAAAGCAGTGCGGTTTGGGGAGAAGGGAGTTTGCCATAGCACTGCCTTTATCAGGTGCATAGGCTTAGAAAGACACTCTTGTAAAAGCTACTATCATTTTATTCCAACAAACTATAGAACCAGTTTTACAAAATTAGGCACTTGTGTGTACAAGTGGTCAGTTAAATCTAAGACAGTTCTCTTAGTCCTTGCGATTCAGGATAAGTAGAAACACAGATAGATACAGATAAGTACTCTATTCTCTGAACTTATCTGATGTCTTTAATATATACATCAGCACCACACTACTGTCATTATTTTGCTTACTGGCATTTTAGATATATTTACTGTTACTTTATCGTTTTGCTTCTGAATAATCTAAGCTGTTTTCATGAATATTACCATTATAGAAATTGTTTAAGACCTTAGAGATTTTATATTTGTAGCTAAATATTAATTTTATTTATTTTAGCTTACACATAAATTATTGATCTTTTACATATTAATAGGGTACTAGGATATTTTTATAAATACTTACAATGTGTAATGTTTAAATCGGTTAAATATATGTATATCTTCAAATATTTGTCATTTATTTAAGGTGAAATTTGCCAAAATAATTTCTTTTGGAAATGTATAGCACATTATCATTCTTATCTTAGTGAATCACTGTTTATATGTTCTTGCATGAAAGATTGTTTTGATGCATATTTTGCAACCCATAATTTTGTACCTTTCTGATTTGCCCAAGCTTCTAAAGATGTTGGATCAGATGCAACAATATTAAAAGATAATAGTGATAAATTTGTGTCATTTTAAAACACTTAAGCTAAAACTTGCAGGATTTGCTATCATGAAACTGTTGATATATAAGTTTGAATTAAATTATAGCATATTGCCAGAAGTGGGTATTTACTTATACAAATAAACAATTTTAATGAATGATGTTTATTAATTTTGTCCTATTTTTAATCATGTAATGATGGAATTTTTCTATAGCATAATCCTCAAAGTTTTTTAAAGATACACAGAAAGTACTATTATTGCTTCTACTTTGGGGCCACAAAAAACAATGACATACTTAGTGGCCATCTTCTGCATGACTATGTAGTATCTCCCTGTCTCTTCTGGTTAGTTTTGTTTGAGGTCTATTTTGTCAGATATTAGCATAGCTACATCTGCTTGGCCTTGGGTGCATTTGCTTGGAATAACTGTTTCTATCCTTTGACCCTGAGAAGACTTCTGTCCTTGATGATAAGGTGTGTTTCTTGAATAAGCAGAAAAACCTCAGTTTTTCATATTATTCCTCAGTTTCTTTCACATCTCACACCCAAACCTTCAGAAGACTATAATGATTCTGCAATCCAAACACAACTGCTTTCCACCTTCACCAAACACACACACACACACACACACACACACACACACACACACACACACTACTTAAGGTAGTGTTCTTCCTAAAGCAACAGTCAGATCACTCCAAATCCTCCCCTTTAAACTTAAAAACAAAGTTCAGACTTGGGATAGTGGTCACCAAAGTCCATGTGATCTAGCTTTAAATTCCACCTCCCTTCACAGGAAACCTTCATCAAGGAGAAAAATGTAAAACCAACACATGTAGACTAGGCAACCACATATCAACAGATCATTAGCATCACAAAGAAGCTACTGAAGGCCCAGTGGTGCCATGATTTCCTGGTGATGGTGTCAGTCTTCATGTCTTCTAGTGAAGGAGACATTGTGACATGGTAAATGGCCTATAGAGTCCCCAGCTTTCTTTAACAGTATTTCCCAGGGATCCCCCAACAAAAGACAAAATAGGAAGAGAGTAGCTAATAATTTTATAATGGAGACGATTGTTGGAAAAGTTAAATAATTCTGTGCTTTTATTCCATTGCGTTAAAAAGTCTTTATTAAATAGTTACTCTTGGTGACCAACTAGATTGGCTGAGAACAGCCCATTTCATTTAATAAGAGTATAAACCTTGTCCTCACAGACACAATAATCACACCCCATTTTCTTTTTTTTTTAAATAAAGATTTATATGTTTACTATGAATTCAGTGTTCTGCCTGCATGTCTGCCTGCGGGCCAGAAGAGGGCACCAGATCTCATTACAGATGGTTGTGAGCTACCATGTGGCTGCTGGGAATGAACTCAGAACCTCTGGAAGTGCTCAGTGGTCTAAACCATTGAGCCACTGAGGCATCTCTCCAGCCCCACTCCCCATTTTCTTAAACTGCATTGTCAATAATAGGATTCAGTGTTAATTCTGTGCTTAAGTTATAAACTACCTGAAAAAGACTTTCTACTTCTTTTCAGTATATACTATCTCCTATGAAGAATTCTTTGTTTGTTTGTTTGTTTTTTGAGACAGAATTTCTCTTGTGTAGTTTTGGTGCCTGTCCTGGATCTTGCTCTATAGGCCAGCCTGGCCTTGAACATACAGAGATCCTGGTTCAGCCTCCTAAGTGCTGGGATTAAAGGTGTGAGTCACCACCAACCGGCTTTTATCTATCTATCTATCTGTCTATCTATCTATCTATCTACCTATCTTTCCATTTACTTATTTGAAAAAGTCTTTTGTCTAAGAACCAGACAGGCTTGTCTAACAGCAAACATGTAAAGTTTTTTTTCTGATGATTAGATGATCAATTTATAAGAGACTCTTAGTTTGACCTTGAAATGGAGGTGACAGGTTAAGGGAAGGAAGAGTAAGAGGATCATGGTGGAATCCAACTAACTGGGGAGCAGCTGATTCAATCGATGCTTTCTGACCCTTACAAAGAACAAATCTGTTCCAAGATATTATTATAAGCTCCAAAATATATAATCTATTATCAACAAAATTAAATACATAGATTTTTTTAAAAAAATAGTATATGCTGATTATGGAAGAGTGAATTTCCTCGTGATATTTGAAATCATGGATTAGTCAGGGTTCTCTCAAGGGACAGAACTGATAAAATGACTGTACAATTAAGAGGAAACTTATTAGAGTGTATACTGAAGATGTGGTTTGAGTAGCCCAACAATGGCTGTCTCACAAACAGAAGGCTGAGAATCCAGTAGTTGTTCAGTCCATGAGGCTGGATGTCTCTTCAGTCCAAATATGGCCTTGGAGTCTTGAAGGATTCCTGGAAACCTGCTTGTCTTCAGTCTATACGGGAATCCTGATGAAGTTTGATTTAATATTGGCCACAGCAACAAAATAGACAAAATTCCCAGCATGAGTGAGGGCAAGCCAGCAAAAAGAAGAAGTTTCTTCCATGTCCTTTTGTGTGGGCTCCACCAGAAGGTATGGCTCAATCTTAGAGTGAATCTTCCTCCTTCAAATCAGCTGAGTGAGAAAATTTCTTACTCTGCCTGGTATGGGGGTGCACGCCTTTGATCCCAGCACATAGGAGCCACAGCCAGGTAGATCTCTGTGAACTGGAGGGCCAACTTGATCTACATAGTAAGTTTCAGGATAGCCAGAGCTACATAATAGAGAGACCCTGTTTCAGAGAGAGAGAGAGGGCGGGAGAGAGAGGGAGAGGGAGGAAGGAAATTCCTTACTGGAGTGCCCAGAAGCTTAGACTTTAGATGAACCAAGATTGGCTGCCACAATAAGTTTCTTTGCATTTATTAACATGTGGACGCGTTCATGATGGAAGTGTTCATGAAGAGCCCTGCTTCATCCATAGCAGAACAGCAAAAGAGCCATGAGGGCTAAAACACCCCTCAGGGGGTATCCAGCGGGCTAGGGAAGGAGATTGGATAAGTTAATTGAATCAGACTAACACATAAACACTCCACCTTAGGGTGGGGCTTTCAGATCTGTATATAAAGGCTTCAGAACTGCAAGATGTGCTCAGTTCAGAGTCACTACTGATGTCTAGGGAGTCCAGGAGACACAGCATCCCTGAAGCAGAGAGCAGACTTTCTGGCAAGCATTGTTGAGACCAGAGCATCTGGAGGTGAGTTGAAATCCTGACTTTATATTTCTTTCTCAGATTTCAAGTTTTCTCAAATAGATGTATTGGACAGAGTTAATAAAGAGGACACCAGCTGGTGGTGGCGGTGAATGCCTTTAATCCCAGCACTCAGGAGGCAGAGGCAGGTGGATCTCTGTGAGTTGGAGGCCAGCCTGGTCTACAGAGTGAGTTCCAGGACAGCCAGGACTCTTTCACAGAGAAACCCTGTCTCAGAAAACAGAGAGAAAGAGATAGATAGATAGATAGCTAGATAGATAGATAGACAGACAGAAAGATAGATAAGTATTTAGAGCACCGTTATTTTGAGTTTCAAAATTCTGAACTACAGAATTTTGATCTATCACTTTAAAATTTAAAATGAATGTGATTTTTTCTGTCTCCTTTATGTATCTTGTGATCCTAAATTTTGAATGTATCGATATATGTAGTTCTATTTTTAGTACGGGATCTGAACTTAGTGCACATTATAGCATTCATAAAATGCAATGTGTATAAAACCTTCCACAGTATAAGAAGCTACAGTCTTGTGCCTCATGTTTTTAAAAGCTTTTAAAATATAATATGTTATTAGTGCATTATGACACATTCAGTTAGTAACATTATACATTTGCTGAGCTGCTAGTGCTGGAGACTCAGCTCATTAATAACTTGCCTAGCACACGTTTTGTTCTATCCCTGGCACTAAGAAAAAATCAAAACAAATAATTGAAACCACTCAGTTTTACTGGTGCCTACTTGGGAGCTTCAGGCAGGAGGATCCTGAGTGAGAAGGCAGCCTGTGGTTAATAATGTTAATTTTGACACAATTTAAAAAGTTCAAGGTAAGCTTTCTATTTAGATCCAGCTGATCTTATCAATTTTCTTTGCAGAGAGTTTTTAAATGATGGATGGTATTTATCTTTATTTCTACTTTATTATATTTCAAAACAACTCTCAGTGTTATTTTCAAGTATTCAGAAGTTTACTCTCAAGATTTCTCCTTTGAGAGGATTGGGCTCCCCAAGGATGAGCCCTCTTATTGGCTGCTCAACTCAGAGTGTTTAGCCCTGAAACTATATATACACAAACAACAACTAAAGGCTCAGAAGATTACATGCAATTTGGCTTAGGTAAGGTTCAGAGCACATTTTTGAAAAAATTAGGAGAATACTCAGAGTGATCTGTTGAACCACATTCCAGAGAAATTACGCTACAAAGGACAATATTGGTGACAGACTAGCAACCGTCAGCGCTGTTGCCACGTAATCAAGTTCTAGGTTCCAGATACTTGTGTATGTAGAAAGAGGAGCCAAATAAAACTGCAAATGTGGTAATGCAATGCTTGTTTGAAACCTATGCAAGATGATGCAGCATAGAGCTCTTACTCCCGGACACAGAGTCCTGGAGACTATATAAATCCATCATTTATTACAGAGTCACATTCAAACCATGAAAATGCCACAGGTGGATGTCTAGGGAGTTCAGTGTCTTGTCTCCTGTTTTCAGCTCATTTGCTTGTAAGTGATGAACAGCTTGGCTCTATCCAGACAGCAGTCAGATTCAGTGTGAAAGTCCTTTTCTTCTTAGTCATTTAGTCTTATTGTTTTGCCTTTTTATTCCATCCCCACTGGGCCCTCTTGTCGACTTCTTCTTCTTCTTCTTCTTCTTCTTCTTCTTCTTCTTCTTCTTCTTCTTCTTCTTCTTCTTCTTCTTCTTCTCCTTCTCCTTCTCCTCTTCCTCCTTCTCCTCCTCTTTCTTGTTGTTGTTTGTTGTTGTTGTTGTTGTTGTTGTTCTTCTTCTTCTTCTTCTTCTTCTTCTTCTTCTTCTTCTTCTTCTTCTTCTTCTTCTTCTTCTTCTTTTCTTCTTCTGTCATCTAAGCTTCCCCAGCCTGGTGTTTATTTCATTCACATTTATTTATTTAGTGTTTATTTATTTATTTTTGTTTATTTGAGTATCACTGTATAACCCTTATTGTTCTAGAATTTGATCTGTACCCCAGACTGCTTCTGAATTTACACAGATATTTTCCTTGGTGCTAAGAATAAAGGTGTACCCCACCATGCCCAGCTTCATTACCACATTTTTCAGGCAAGCTCTGCTAATATTTGGAAAAGGAGGCTGAAGAGCGTACAACTATGTTATATATAAGGCAAACAACTTTTATTTCACAAGGAGAAAATATCACCTTACATTGTTAATAGTAAATTAATTGTTTAAGTAACATGTTACAAGTGATACCTGATTTTTTTTTTTGGTAAATTCCAATTATGAAGTCTAACATTCATTTTATTTCTCTTCAGAAATACAGATTCATTCTAACTGTGGAATTCAGAAACTATCTACAAAGTTGTACGTGTTTGTCTAAGCAGTTCCAGCTATGTTGAGGTGTTTGCACAACTGAGATATTATTAGTGGGCACAAAACCTAAGCTAGTGATGGCATCACTTGATAAAGATTATCCATGGTCCCAAGGAGACATTCTGAAGTTACTGGAATGCATTAAGAAAAATATCCCCTCAGATGACTCCAGATCATTCAAAAAAACCCAGGAAGACCTAGACTGGGGCAAAGTGGCTTTTAAACATTACTCAGGAAAAATGTGCAAACAAAAGTGGATGCAACTTTCTCATACTTTGAGGAAGTTCCGCACACTGTCAGAATTAGTGGTAGAAGCCAGTGAACATATGAAACAACAGCCCAAAAGGAAGAACCATCCTGACTTCCCCAAAAGACCCCTGACTGCCTATCTGCACTTCTACAAGGAGCAGCGGGCTAAGTACTCTCGGCGCTATCCTGAATACAACAACTCGCAGCTGGCCAAACTCCTGGCTGAGAAATACAATCAGCTGCCAGGGGAGGTCAAGGAGAAATATATTCAGGACTTCCAGAAAGAGAAACGGGACTTTGAAGAAAAAGTGACTAAATTCAAGAGAAGCCATCCTGATGTAGAGCATAGTAAGAATTCTGTGGTGCGCAGGAGCCAGGAAACCAAAGTCCCTAAGAAATCACAAGGAGGTATGGAAAACGTGAAGACTCCTCCAAAAACAGATCTTCCCAAAACATTACCCTCGGTGATGAAATTTCAGGGAGAACCCAAGAAACCCCCTATGAATGGATACCACAAATTTCACCAAGATATGTGGTCAAGTCAGGAGCTGCGCCATCTACCCTCGAGGGAGCGCTGGGTTGAGATTAGCAGAAGATGGCACAAAGTCCCAAAGAGCCAGAAAGAGCATTATAACAGCCAGGCTGAGGAGCTACAGAAACAATACCAGGTGGACATGGACCTCTGGCTCAATGGATTGTCATCTGAGGAGTACACCGCCTACAGAGAGGCAAAGGCCACCTATGGTAAGCGAAAGAACTTGGCCATGTCTGGAGGCAGAAGCCCCAAGCGTGGACGGACAGATCAGCAGTCCGCTTCAGCAGAGGAGCAGCAAAAAGGGCCTGGGGAAATGCAAGGGCTGCTGGCTCCTGGAACAGATTCCTCAGAGACTGTTCAGGGCGCTGATGGTGGCTCCCAGGTATCCAGGCAGAATATGATGGAAGATGGAGAAGAGGAAGACTCTGGCAGCTCCCCTGAAGACTCCAGCAGCTCCTCCGAGGACTCCAGCAGCTCCTCCGAGGACTCTAGCAGCTCCTTGGAGGACTCTAGCAGTACAGATGAACGTGAAGATGAAGATGAAGATGGCTGCGAGGTGGAGGCACAAGCCTCTGATCCCAGCACTGACGAGGTAGAGGCAGGCGGATCTCTCTCAAAAAAAAGAAAGAAAGATGAAGATGATGGACATCTCTCTTAGCGAAATCCTCAGATTTAGACTCCATTTCTGTCACTTTCATATCCTAAATCATTGTTTAAGACCCAGTGTATCCCTGACAGAGAGGGAACTGTCTTCTCTGTGCTTTTGTACTCCCTCGCTTTTTTCTCCTACATCCTTCCTTACTAAATGCAAAGCAGTGCGGTTTGGGGAGAAGGGAGTTTGCCATAGCACTGCCTTTATCAGGTGCATAGGCTTAGGAAGACACTCTTGTAAAAGCTACTATCATTTTATTCCAACAAACTATAGAACCAGTTTTACAAAGTTGGGCACTTGTGTGTACAAGTGGTCAGTTAAATCTAAGACAGTTCTCTTAGTCCTTGCGATTCAGGATAAGTAGAAACACAGATAGATACAGATAAATACTCTATTCTCTGAACTTATCTGATGTCTTTAATATATACATCAGCACCACACTACCGTCATTATTTTGCTTACTGGCATTTTAAATATATTTACTGTTACTTTATCGTTTTGCTTCTGAATAATCTAAGCTGTTTTCATGAATATTACCATTATAGAAATTGTTTAAGACCTTAGAGATTTTATATTTGTAGCTAAATATTAATTTTATTTATTTTAGCTTACACATAAATTATTGATCTTTTACATATTAATAGGGTACTAGGATATTTTTATAAATACTTACAATGTGTAATGTTTAAATCGGTTAAATATATGTATATCTTCAAATATTTGTCATTTATTTAAGGTGAAATTTGCCAAAATAATTTCTTTTGGAAATGTATAGCACATTATCATTCTTATCTTAGTGAATCACTGTTTATATGTTCTTGCATGAAAGATTGTTTTGATGCATATTTTGCAACCCATAATTTTGTACCTTTTTGATTTGCCCAAGCTTCTAAAGATGTTGGATCAAATGCAACAATATTAAAAGATAATAGTGATAAATTTGTGTCATTTTAAAACACTTAAGCTAAAACTTGCAGGATTTGCTATCATGAAACTGTTGATATATAAGTTTGAATTAAATTATAGCATATTGCCAGAAGTGGGTATTTACTTATACAATTAAACAATTTTAATGCATGATGTTTATTAATTTTGTCCTATTTTTAATCATGTAATGATGGACTTTTTCTATAGCATAATCCTCAGAGTTCTCTAGAGATACACAGAAAGTACTATTATTGCTTCTACTTTGGGGCCAAAAATAACAATGGCCTACTTAGTGGCCATCTTCTGCATGACTATGTAGTATCTCCCTGTCTCTTCTGGTTAGTTTTGTTTGAGGTCTATTTTGTCAGATATTAGCATAGCTACATCTGCTTGGCCTTAGGTGCATTTGCTTGGAATACCTGTTTCTATCCTTTGACCCTGAGATGACCTCTGTCCTTGATGATAAGGCATGTTTCTTGAGTAAGCAGAAAGATGGATCTTGTTTTCTGATCGAATGTGTTAGTCTGTGTCTTTTTATTAGGAAATTGAGACTATGATTATTGAGAGTTATCAATGAATAGTGTTTATTGATTCCTGTTATTTTATTATTATGGTGTGGAGCTTCTTCTCCCTTTTGATTTACTTGTCTTGGATTCTTCATTTCTTGTATTTTCTTGGTTGTGGTTAACTCTTTAGACTAGTATTTTTTGTTTTGCTGGATTTATAGGTAAATATTACTTTATTTTTTTTTACCATGGTATGTTTTTCTTTTTTTTAATATATTGTAATTGATAGTTTTGCTGGGTATAGTAGTCTGTGCTGTGATCTGTTATAGTTTTTAAAGCATTCATACAGTTCTTTCTGGCTTTCAGAGTCTCCATTGAAAAGTCAGGTGTTATTCTAAAAAGTCTGCTTTATATGTAAATCGTTGTTTTCTTTCCCTTGCTGCTTTTAATATCCATTGGTTTTTCTGTGTTGTTTTTATTATTATGTGTTATAGTGAATTTATTTTCTAGTCCTGTTTACTTAGTGTTCTGTATGTTTCCTCTATCCTGATAGTTGTCTCCTTCTTTAGGTTTGGAAAATTATCTTCTATGATTTTTGTTTTAAATATTTTCTGCACTTTTGACCTTGGTTTTTAATTCCACTGTTCCTATTATCTATAGATTTTGTTTTTTCATAGTGTTCTATATCTCCTGTAGTTTTCAGCCTAGATTTTTATTATATTTAACATTTTCTTTCACTGAGGTATCCATTTCTTCTACTTTGTCTTCAGCATATGAGATGCTCTCTCTTTCATACCTTCTCCTCTGTTTTTGTGGCTTTCCTCCAAGGATTTTGCTTTACTTCTTAATTTTTTTCATTTCCACTTTTATTTCAGATTAGATTTTCTTTAATGTTTTATTTCTTTGTAAAATTCTACTTTGGTTTCATGAATAATTTTCATTCAACTATTTGTGTTTTCATAGATGCCTTATATTTGGCCTCTTTATTTCAGAAGATAGATTTTTCTCAACTTATAAAAACAGTGGTACTGATATAAGCTAAAGTCATGTCTTATATCTCGGAGAATATGTGTGCATGCATGTGTGTGTGTGTATGTGTAAGAGAGTCATTAGTGAGAAATAGTTGTCCAAATAACATTTTATACAGTTAAGTATAATAGCTGATGATTGATCTTACCTCCTTAGTCTGATATAAAAGGGGCAAGGTGATTCCAAGAGGACTCAGTAGGACCATGAAGTTTCATGGGTGTCCCTCTTTTGGCTGTGCCATATGGTAACATTAGCCAAGATGGTGGTGATGTTACATGCCATTTGTCTTTTTTATGATCTCATTAGCAAAAATATCAGTCAAGTCATATGGTTACTTCCATCTTGATGAAGTTCTCAGCCAAGATGCCAGCAAACCATGTGGTTGTTGTCTGCTCAAAGTGAACTTAGCCCATGATAAAGTGAGCCCATCCCCCATTGCCCTATTGAAACACAAGTCCCTCATTTCTCAGCTCAGTGGATTATTACACCCTTTTCTTTAAAAGGACACTTTAGTTAGGTAGGTAGGTTAGTATGGATATAGGCAATAGTACCTATGGCCTAGGCAGCCTTAGCTTAAGGAAGTTCATAGAAAAGCTGAGACACTTTGCTCAGCCTTGGTGTAGGGAGGAGGAGACTGGACCTGCCTCAGCTGAATCTACCAGGCTGGGCTGATTCCCCAGGGGAGACCTTGCCCTGGAGGAGGTGAGAATGGGGGTGGATGGGAGGAAAGGCTGGGGGTTGGGAGGAGGGAGGACAGGGGAATCTGTGGCTGATATGTAAAATTAAATTAATTATAAAATAAAAATATTTAAAATTAAAAAAAAAAAAGAAAAGCTAGAATCATACCAGGAGGTTCCTTTCAGAGTTGAAGAATAGGTAAGGAGAAAGAGACATAAAGACCCTTTGGGAAGTAACTTTCTAAGGAATGTTAGCAGCCCAGTTCCAGGATCAGGCCATCTGAGGCTTGAAAGGTCATCAATCCTTCATTAAATACCTGCTATTACTGCCCCCAGGCCCCTTTTCCCCTGAGATAAAATTTCTTTCCCACTTCAATACTCTTGTTCTACACAGTGTCTGCTTTTGTTTCTCCCTGATCTAACAATATATTTGATAAAGACCTATTTGCTAAGTTTCCCTTTCACAATGAGGATAATAATAATAATAACAAAAAACAGAAGAACGCCTTCAAAATCTTGACTTATTAAACATATCTTTTGTATGATTATGTATTTACAGACTGTCTGCTACATGTGATTATGCTTTTTTAAATATCATGTACTTAGTAACAAATTGACTTACAAGTAAGTGCTCATGTAAACTAAAGTTAACTTGGTCCAACTTCATTTTGTTCATAGTAAAATTAAAATTTTAAGAAAAAAAATAATAGATAGATAGAAGACAAAATGAATATTTTATCAATTTGGTCACAGAGGTAAAACCAAGAGATGATGGCCTATGGTCCTGAATCTTTCTCTGAGACAATTAACATGAGTTTATTGCTGTTGTTTTTTTTAAATAGTTATTTATCTTTATTTATGTTTTGCCTACATGTATGTGTGCACACCATGGTGTGTCTGATGCCCATGGAGCCAGAAGAAAGAGTCAAATCCCCTGGAACAGGATTTAAGGATGATCGTGATCCTCCATATGGGTGCTAGGAACCGAACCCAGGTCATCTGCAAGAACAGCCAGTGCTCTTAACCACTGGGCAATTTCATCAGCCCTAACATGTATTTTTAAATCTAAAATTTTAAATCTGATTTAAAGGACAAGACATATAATCATACAATTCTGGCTGAGATATTATCCATTTGATCCTTATCTCAAGTCTGGATCTACAGTATGGTCCCTGTTGCTTGAAGGAATAAATTAACTTGCTTTCAGTGGTGTTGATGACTGCAGACTCACAGTTGAGAATGAGAGACATAGAAGGTTCCTGTGACAACCTCTCCCCCAACCCATCCCCCACCACCCCCTAAAGACACAGTCTAGACAGGAAGCCATTGAAGAGAACTCTTAAAAATTGTTATAAAGGCCGGGCGGTGGTGGCGCACGCCTTTAATCCCAGCACTCGGGAGGCAGAGCCAGGCGGATCTCTGTGAGTTCAAGGCCGGCCTAGGCTACCAAGTGAGTTCCAGGAAAGGCGCAAAGCAAAGCTACACAGAGAAACCCTGTCTCGAAAAACCAAAAAAAAAAAAAAAATTGTGATAAAGGCCAGGTGGTAGTGGTGCACGCCTTTAATCCCAGCACATCGGAGGCAGAGCCAGAGGGATCTCTGTGAGTTCGAGGCCAGCCTGGTCTACAGAGCGAGATCCAGGATAGGCACCAAAACTACACAGAGAAACCCTGTCTCAAAAAAACAAAAAAACAAAAAAAAAAACAAAATTAAAAAAAAATTGTGGTAAAGATGCTGAAGTGTAGTTCTTCACAGTTGATGGCTTCTGGTGGGGGTGGGGAAGGACTCAGTTTTCTTTAAGGGGCTGGTCAATGGGAGTTTGACCATGCTCCAGTGAGTATATGGGCAACACAAATTGGATTTGGTAATTTTTTTCTTCTTATACCTTCTTTTGTTTTGGGGGGAGGTCACAAGGTTGGGGGTGGACCTGAGGGGCCTTGGAGGTAAATGTGATCAAGGTGCATTATGTGAAACTTCCAAATAATCAAAAATATTAAGTAAGAAAAAAAAAGGGAGAGACAATTGGTCCTACCCCAAGATTCATGGTTTTTTTGGGGGCAATTACCCTCCCTTTAGATAAGAAGAACTTCTATTTGTGCTTTTAAATATATTTTGATTATAAATGAATGTATATAGTGATACAAATCTTTTAAGAAACAATGTTATTTTGACCACTACAATCTCTTTAAAAACAAACAAATAAACAAAGGTTTTGTTTTCATGTTCCTTATTTTAACCAAGCCTGTGTTAAACAAATAAACACCTAATATCTATCTCGAAGAAGACAGGGCCTCTGTCTTATCTTCTAAGTTAAACAACTGTTATCTTCGGACCTTCACCTGTGCCTGCCTAAAATGATCACCGTGGTGCTTGTTAAATCTTTACATTCTTCACAAAAGAAGGAGATGAACAGAGCATCCCAGACAGTTTTATGTAGACAAAAGGGGTGGGGCAGCTAACAGGAACAGCTATCCATTTGGTATAAAAAAGCCTCATGCATACTGAATAAAAATTTTTCAATGTGACTGATTCTGAATCACCCACACTCCCAACAGTAACCCCTTACTAGTTCTCTTAAGTAGACTCAATAAACTCATTGGTTCACCAGATGAACATTGGTGAAATTAAACTTTGGTTTGTCATTGGTACCTTATGAAGAAGGTGTAGACATGGCTTAGTGTCCCCTTCCCTGAGGGAGAACATTCTCATAACTGCTGGTAAATTCATTTGTTAATGCTATTATATCTCATGAAATTAAGAAATAAAGGGACATTTACAAGTATATAAAGATGAAAATGTTCTAGTAAACAAGAGTTGAGAATCACTATGACTGGATGTTTCCAGAAGGAAAAAAAATTAGAAAGGTTTTGCAATTATGAAGATCTGAGAAGTTATTTAAGGTACCTAGTGGATGAGACTTTGAGAGGATATATATAATATTAAAGCTTATAAGACCAAAGTTCAACAATTAAAAACTAGCTAAGGCCGGGTGGTGGTGGCACATGCCTTTAATCCCAGCACTCAGGAGGCAGAGGCAGGCGGATCTCTGTGAGTTCAAGGCCAGGCTGGTCTACAGAGTGAGTTCCAGGAAAGGCACAAAACTACACAGAGAAACCCTGTCTCGAAAAACAAACAAAAAAAAAAAGAAAGAAAGAAAAAAAACTAGCTAAGATATATATCTAATCAAGTTTATTTATAAATTCCTGATTATTGAAGTATTACACAGTAAAGGCATTAGACAAGTATAACTGGCTTTGGGTATTAAATAACCATATTTATAGGTCTACATAAATGTGATCAGAAGAGTTAAAAGATAGAGTATTTTCCCCCTTGCCTTCCAAGGTGAACTAAGTCTCAGGGAACTGTGGATCGTCCCCTAATAAGTTCTGAAACCATGGATGTCAAGAATTCTGGTAGCTGGAAATACAGTCAGAGAAAGCTTGCCTGGGACGCCCAAGCTAGGCTGAATGCTCCAAGGTATGAACCACTCTCAGAATCCCTAGCAGAAGGTTCCTGGAGTCCAGATATGAGAGAACAATACCAAGAACTCATGGCTCTTGCATGCTCTGGTACCCATGCACGCACGCGCACGCACATACACGCACGCACACGCACGCACACACACACACACACACACACACACACACACACTCCCATAAAGAGTGGCACTACTGGGAGATGAGGTTCTGCTGGAGTCTGTATGGCCTTGTTGGAGGAAGTGTGTCTCTGGCGGTAAGCTTTGAGGTTTCAGAAGCACAAGCCAGGTCCAGTGTCACTCTTTCTGCTGCCTGTGGATCCAGATGTAAAACTCTCAGGTCCTTTTCTAGCACCATGTCTGCCTGCACACTGCCATGCTTCCTGCTATGATGAAAATGGACTGATCCTCTGAACCTGTAAGCCAGACTCAATTTAATGTTTTCCTTTACGAATTGCTGTGGTCATGGTATCTCTTCACAGCAATAGAAACCCTAACTAAAAAACAACAACAACAACAACAAAAAGAAACCCCAACTAAAACACACACCAAGTAATAATAAAAATACATTTTAAAATTAAAAATATGTTCAGTCTTTTTGTTCAATATTTGTTAGTATATACTTTTGCTTTAAAATTTTCCTACTAATTCATATACAATAATTATCAGTCAATCAGCTTGAACTTTTCCTTAATGTTGATAGTGGTTTTTTCATTAACAACCTTGAGGTTTTCATAAATGTTTTAATACTATCTGATGATAAAAGTAATTTACCTCTTTCTGTTTTATTTTTATGCCTCTATATTAGTGAGTATTAACTAAAACCTTCAATATAACATTGCATGGTAGAATAGAGTCTCATGTGACCTCTAGTTCATTCTAGTGACAGGCTTAAAATATCACCTTCCACCATTCTGACCATGGCTGTGCTGTGTATAAAAATGATCCCTACTTAGCCAGGCATGGTGGCCCCACTAAACAGGTAGGAAAACTGAATGTGCTGTTTCTGTGACCTCTTCTAGCAAAGGTCTTCGTAGACTTCAAAGATCTTGAGAAAAAGAGGATGTGCATACCAGAGGTGGGGTGCCACTTTATGGAAGTGAAAATTTAGTACACCTGAGCCATGTTTTCTGCCATAGTTGATTTGGTCCATCCCAAAGTTGAGAGTGGAGATAGAGCTGAATCACCCTCCCCACAAGCATGATTCTTTTCTCAAACAGAAACCCAACACCAGTCAAAAAGAAGTCACACTCACTCTCCAGCAAGGCCCATGCTCACTCCTCAACCTGGCAAAAGTCCAAAGATCTCTCAGATATTATGATATGGCTAAGGGACCCCAGGAGACTGAATATCATTGGATAACTCAGGATCATATCTTCTATCTAGTCCAATGGGCATTGGCTTCCAAATACCCAGCTGAAAGCTCTTATTCTACAAGCTGACAATTCTGTCAGTTGTTATGGTAGAATCTGTCATTTTCCTGAACCCCATAAATGAATGGCATACTTTATAACGAGCTAATAGCTTAATCATTTGTGCTTGTGGGACACTAAGAAGCAGTTGCTTGGCATGGTGGTGTGTGCCTTTGATCCTATCACTCAAGAAACGATGGGGTGGGGCACAAAGGGCTGACAGATCTCTGGGAGTTCTACATAAAGAGCTCCAGGCCAGCCATAATAAGACCCTGCCTCAAAAACAGAAACACACACAAAAAGAACTCTTTCTGTTCTGGGATGATTTTAGAAAGTGGCACCGAGTGACTTATTCATTGCAGATATTATAAAGAGTGTCCATTCTGTGTGCAGTGTGTGTGATCAAACTGTATTGTGCCAAGAGAATGTATGTGACAAATTCAGAAACTTAACAACCAGTGTACTTCGGATAAAACAAAGTTGAATAAAACATTAATATAAAAATATAAAAACTAAGAGTTTTATGTACAATATTTTGGAAGCCACATTAAACAAATTCATAATAACATTAGGCAGGATTTACATACATCCCAGTACTACTTCATATAATGATACAAACTGTTCATATTAACTAAAGACTCTACAGTATTCTTTTCTGTACAAGTTTGTTTTGTTCTTAGCTCTTTTTTTTTCTTTCTTGAGGCAAATGTTGTAGACCAGGAAGACTGCAAGCAAAAATCTATACCCACCACAGTCATTCATTAAAGTAAAAAATTTATCCTACCACACAAGAAACAAAACTTACTGTTTTGTTTACTGTTTGGTTCCATGGTTATCCATACAGAAATCCTCTTGGGGTTAGGGTGAGCAAATTTGTGTACCATTTCCCAGGAAGCAATTCTTGTTATGTAAATAAGAGCATTTCTGTGGCATCAGGTTGCAAGTAATTTTGATTAGCTGTACAAATCTACCATTCTGTGGCTGTAGTGGGGTAAAGGGGAAACCCATGTTTTCTTCCTAGGGAATGCTTTTTGGAGTTTGGTAGAAACTAGGACCTGTATATACCTCCTCTGTACTATCATTCACCTGTTGTGGGATAATCTTTTTGTATACTGTGAAGATGTGTCTCTGCCAAGGCACCTTCTGACTTGTTTAATAAAGAGCTGAATGGCCAATAACTAGGCAGGAGAGGATAGGCAGGACTCCCAGGGAGAAAGAGGAACTCAGAGGAAGAATCTGAGAGGGGGGATTTGCCAGCCAGACACTAAGGAAGTAAGAGGTACAGTACTGAGGAGAGGTAACAAGCCACTTGGCGGAATGTAGATTAATATAAACAGATTAATAAGATTTAAGAGCTACTTGGGGACAAGCCCAAGCTAAGGCCAAGCTTTCTTACTTAATAATAAGTCTCTGTGTCATTATTTAGAAGCTGGTGGTCCAAAGAAAGCCCGGCTACACTCTCCCTCCCACCCCCTGTCAATTTTATTATTTTATGTCTATGGGTGTTTTGCCTGAATGTATGTCAGTGAGTGCACCACATGCATGCCAGGGACCTCCAGAAACCAGAAGGGAGAGTTGCCTATCCTGGAACAGGGATATAGGAGGCTATTAGCTGCTATATGGGTACTCAGAACCAAACCCAGGTCCTCTGGAAGAACATGAAGTGCTCTTAACTGCTGAACTATCTTTCCAGCCTCCACCTCCACACTGCTCCCTTAGAACCATAGCTTTTCCTCTACACTCTGGTCTTTGAATTCACTTGCCTTTTATTACTGCTGTTTCCAATGCAGAAGAATCTATGCAATGCACACAAAAGCTAGGAAAGTCTAACAAAATTATCCCCAGGGTTGCACCATACATTAAAAATAAAAAAGAAACATTCCTGTAACCTCACTCCAGACATAATTGTGGCTGTGGATACACCCTTTTCTTTTGCTTTATTATGATAAGAGGGAGACAACTGGATAAGTAGTGGGGCTATCTCTCAGATTAGTGGACACATAGGAACCATTCTAAGGTTGACTTTTTAAAAAAAGGATCAATGACATTTGGCATAAAGGACAGAAGGTAGGTGGTTTGCCCAGCCTGCTAAGCACCTGCTCATGATAAATGCATGCAGATGCCAGAAGAGGTCACCCATACACCATCTTTAGTTTTCCACTGAATAAATGGGAACTTTCTTTACACTTGGCCCAGAAATATGTGGTCTGTGCATTTCTGTGCTGGAATCCCTTGATAAACAAATGCGCATTAGATAAAACATGAATAAATAAATTTTATGTGTGTGAGGTGGAGTGGGGGTGCTCCACACAGTGTCTATGTGAAGGTTGGAGGACAAATACAGATGTCATTTTTCTCCTTCTAACATGTGAGTCCCAGGATACAACTCAGGTTGGCAGGCTCACTGGCCATAAGTGATTTGTTTGTTTGATAAATGGTTTGGCCTGGAACTTATTATGTAAAATAGTAGGGTCTTAAACTCATAGATATCTTCCTGTCCTTGTCTTCCTGGTTCTGGGATTAGATGCAGGTATCACCATGCATAGCCCAGGTGACATTTTAAAGCACAGTGAATGAACACTTGGAAACAATCATAGATCATCTGCTTTTACCTTCCATGAGGGGTTGGGACTAAGCAAGTGCAGTGAGGCCTATTTACCTTTCATAGCAATATCATCAAAATATGTCACAGGCCAGTCATTCATATTTGGCAGGGGTGTTCATCAGATGCTGCTTGTGTTTCTCAAGCTATCATCAGCTTCATGGTAAACTGATAGTTCATGAAAGGAGTGTGCAGGGCTCACAGGGAGCAAATTGCCACCATGCAATGATCCTGGAGCAGAAATTTTTCCAAAGAGCTCTTTTAGGACATTCTAGAAGATAAGAGGTGATGAGATGACCCGTGATCCATAACCATTGCTGCTGTGGAATAATCCTCTTGTACACTGTAAAGATTTGTCACTCTAATTGGTTTAATAAAACACTGATTGGCCGGGCAATGGTGGTGCATGCCTTTAATCCCAGCACTCAGGAGGCAGAGCCAGACAGATGTCTGTGAGTTCAAGGCCAGCCTGGTCTACAGAGTAAGTTCCAGGAAAGGCTCCAAAGCCACACAGAGAAACCCTATCTCAAAAACAAAAACGAAAACATACTGATTGGCCAGTCAGGAAGTATAGGCAGTCCTGGAACTCACTTTGTAGAACAGGCTGGCCTCATACTCACAGAGATCCACCTGTCTCTGCTTCCCAAATGCTGGGATTAAAGGAATGTGCCACTACTGCCCAGCCATAGCTTCCCTTTTTTGCAACCTGAGTGGTCAGTCCTGAGTCCCACTGGTAAATAATTGAGTGTCAAACCATTATGTCCTCCAAAGCTTGAAACTGTTTAAAGAAAACAATTAATTTAATTCATTATCTTTTCTTTTAAATTTGACATGGGAGATACTAGAGGCTGTGGCTGATTTAAATGAATTTCAGTGGCAGGCTGGTTGCTTGTGGGCTCTGTGACAACTAGGTTTTCTCAGGGATTGGACCTTGCTGAGGACTTTTTTTAATCAGTATGTTGAGTATCTTCCTGAACACTGGCTGAGCACTGGTTTCCTTGAGGATGTGTGTGTGTTCTGTGAGATGAAGTGTGCTTCTTGATTCACTGTATAATTCCAAATGTTCCTGTGTGCCCACCCTGAGCTGGAATTGGAGAATACTGGCCAATGTGACCTTGCATGGTCTCACTTCTAAGAGGCTGTTTGCTTTCATTTATGTTGATCTACAGATATGTATGCTGTAGGCCTTCTTTTAGTTATTCATTTCATGGTATTAATTACATTTCTATTTCTTGACCACATAGATTTATGCATGCTCACCAATGGTGGTACGCTGCTACTGTGGTGGTCAGAGGATGACTTGTAATCAAATTCAGGTTCTTAGTCTTGGTGTCAACTGCCTTTACTCACTGTTTTGAAGGCCCATTGACACATATTTTCGTAACTTTAATGTTTAAAATTTCTTTAGCATTTATTGATTCATGAGCTGACTGACTGTTTGTGCCAACTAAACTCAGTTCTTTCCTTCCACCCAGAGATGACCCTCAGGTCATCAGCTTTGGTGGAAAGTGCCCTGGCCCGCTGAGCTTGCTTCGTTGGGCCCAACGTTATGAATATTTCTTCTGCTTACTCAATTGCTTGACACAGTATGCTTAACTCACAGAATGTGCATAGTCTTCTCTGGGAATCATAATATTGGCCAAGCAAGGCCAGGCAAGTCAGGGCCAGAATAGGCTACAGCAGCACCATAGACTTACAGACAGTCCGGTACTCTGTGTGAACCTAGCCTCCTCAGACTCAGACTAGAAATTACATTTAAGGTCACTTGTGCTAACATCCCAGGATTGTACACCAACTAATCTGGACTTCTCCTTTATTATCTGATCATCGTGTCGCCTACTAACTTACTAACTTGACCTGAGGTGGTACTCTATCTACAGCCTAGCCCATTTGCCTTCTTCCAGTGTACTCAATAAAAAATAAAAAAGTAAAAAATTCCATTTATTTATTTATTTATTTTTACTTTTATTTTATTTTAGTTAGGTTCTCTCCCCACCCTCCACCACATACCCCATACCTCCAAACCAGTGGTAAGAAAGAGCAAAAGCAATCTCTCTGGCACTGCGGCTTTAAGTGAGTTTGTGTTAAACATATGTATTTGTAATTTTGAATTTACTATGTTTTGTTTTTCCACTTTTATTGCTGTCGGTGTTACTACTGTTATTCTTTGACAATTTGCATATTTCAGCTGCTTACATGGTTTCCCTCTTTTCCTTCCTCTCTCACTTTCTCAGGCATATTCATAAAATACATATGTGAATAATCTCAGCACAATTCACATAACCTATGAAGACTGCTGATGTAAGGTTAGCAGTGTGTGTGTGTGTGTGTGTGTGTGTGTGTGTGTGTGTGTGTGTGTGTATTCAGGACAATAGTGTGGGAGGTTGTCTTAGTTAAGGTTTCTACTGCTGTGAAGAGACACCATGACCATGGAAACTATTATAAAGGAAAATATTTAATTGGTGTGACTTGCTTACAGTTCAGAGATTTAATCCATTATTATCATGGTGGGAAGCAAGGCAGCATGCAGGCAGACAGGGTGCTGGAGCTGAGAGTCCTTACATCTTGATCCAAAGGCAACACGAATTGCACTGAGACATTGGGTGGTATCTTTAGCATATATGAGACCTCAACACCCACTTATACAGTGACACACTTCCTCCAACAAGGTCATACTTGTTCCAACAAAGCCAGACTTCCTAATAGTGCCATTGTCTTTTGTGGATCATTTTCTTTCAAACTACCACAGGGGTAGTTTGCTGGGGATAGAACCCAGGGCCTTACTTGTGTTGAACCTACATACTCCTTCTCAGCCACATTCCAGATATTCATTATATTTTATTTTTCAATTTTATTACTTATTTTGTGTGTGGGTGTTTTGCCTGCCTGCCTATCTGTGAACAATGTGCATGCCTGTTACCCAACGAAGTCAGAAGAGAGAAGAGGAGGTCAGATAGCCTGGAATTACTGTTACAGATGGTTGTCAGCTGCCAGGTAGGTGCTGGAACTTGGGTCTGGACTCCCTAGAAGATCATTTGGTGATCTTAATTAACTGCAGAAGCATATCTCCAGCCCCTCTATTTTATTAATAGTTTTTAAAAATTATAGTAGAATTATATCATTTCCCCCTTCCCTTTCTTCCCACGAACTCCTCCTGCTGTGGAATAATCATCTTGTACACTGTAAAGATTTGTCACTCAAATTGGTTTAATAAAGCACTGATTGGTCAGTAACCAGGCAGGAAGTATAGATGGGGTGACCAAACTAAGGATGATGAGGAGAAGGGCAGAGTCAGAGAATTACCATCAAATGCAGAGAAGCAAAATGAAAATGTTGTACTGAGAAAAGGTACCAAGACATGTGGCTCAGCATAGATAAGAATTATGGGTTAATTTAAATGTAAAAGTTAGCTAGTAATAAGCCTGAGCTATTGGCTGAGCATTTATAAATAATATTAAGCCTCTGAGTGGCTATTTGGGAATTGGCAGGCAGGAGAGAACTATCCATTTACAACCTCCCATGCACCTCCTTTGCTAAATTTCAACCCTGTTGTTTGTTTTTGAGACAGGGTCTTACTCTGTAGCCAAGGTTGGCCTCCAACTCTCAGTCCTTCTGCCTCAGCTTCCAGAATGCTAGCAACACAGGTGTGAGCCACCACATATTGAATTTTCACTGTTATTGTGCTTCTCCTTGTTTGTTCTTTTGGGACAGGGGTCTCCTTTTGAGGCTCAGCCTAACCTGGAATTCACAGGAGTCCCCTTGTCTCAGTTTCCTGGGTGCCTGAGATTATAGATGTATGTCACCATGCCAGGGCTGACTAGAAGTTTTCATGAGGGAAAGCAGGGCTTGAAGAGATGGCTCTGAGGTTAAGAGAGAGTACTGAGTACTGAATACCAGTACAGAGGCTTGAGTTCCATCCCCAGCATCCAGATCAAACAACTCAAAACTACCTGTAACACATGTAGGGGAGGGTGTTAGAATTCCTAGCCACTCCCCAAGCTACATGACTGCCTGTGTGCTGTCCATTAGCCAGGCAAGGTGCTTAGTCATCCCAGGGCCTTCTATCCTACATAATCCATGTGCTGCATGATCATGTGATCTGTGTGCATGCGTGGTGTGGCTGTGTAAGCCCATGTGCTCATGTGTAGGGAGGGGGGGGACCTTAAAAGCAGGTTCTACCTACTCCTTCCCTCTCTTCCTGCACGCTCATTCTATAGGCCTATGCACATCCTCTATTCCCTTAATAAACTCTTAGAGTGGGTTTTGTTGTGCCTTGTGGTTTCTCTCCTATGGTAAACAGCACCGCTCAAAAAATAACATTGTGCCACTTAATAAATAACAGAGGGGTGCTCTCTACCCCCCAGTTAGTACTGGACACACCCAGACAATAAATTATCAGCACAAAGGATATTTTTTACTTGTGTGTGTATATGTGGGGGTGGGGGCTGCCTCTGAATCAGGCAAAGGCAGGCAGAAAATAGCAGTAGGTCATTTTTGCAGGAGTGGGCTTTTAAGGAGAAAAGGGGGTGTCTGTGCTAGGGTGAGTTGGTGAGTCCTGACTGGATATTGTTTGTTTGGAACCAGCTCACCCCTGCATGACCCAGAAATTCCCTATTCCTCTCTCTCTCTTTCTCCCTCCCCCTCCCCAAACCTGGCCTACTCAAAAAATCTCAGAACAAAGGAAAGGTGCCCAAAAGCCCAGTTCGCAATTCTTTGTTTGTTTGTTTGTTTTGTTTTGTTTTTTTGAGACAGGGTTTCTCTGCATAGCGTTGGAGCCTTTCCTGGAACTCACTTTGTAGCCCAGGCTGGCCTTGAACTCAGAGATCTGCCTGCCTCTGCCTCCCAAGTGCTGGGATTAAAGGCTCACTCTGTAGCCTGGTCTCCAAAGCGAGTTCTCCAAAGTGAGTTCTTCAAAGGTGCAAAGCTACACAGAGAAACCCTGTCTTGGAAACAACAACAACAACAACAACAACAACAACAAAAAAGACGTGCGCCACCACTGCCCGGCCCCAGTTCCCAATTCTTGATGGCTATTGCAGCTTCCTCCTCTGAAGTTGCCAGCCACCCAAGTTCCCACCTAAGAGCTCAGCTTTTGATCATGCTTGGATACAAACCTAGCTTGTGGTGGACAAACCTCTCACACACTCTATAAAACTCTCTTCCCTTGGTCTGGGCCCTCAACTTCTCTGACCTCAATCTTTGGGACCAATGAACCTGCAGGGAGTTGCTTTCTTCAATATACTTGTTGTTATACTTTTCAACTCGGCTTGATCTGGCTTACTTCATCGGCGGAGAAACTTATTATCGGAGGGGGTTGGTACAGAAAACCTATTAGATATGTTAGCCAAATAATAAATTTTGATTGTTGGACCTTGGTGTTTTGTCTCAGGTATGCGTCAGTGGCCAAACAAGAGAATGGACCTTGGGGGCTAGCTATACAGAATCCAAATATGCTTTCCATATCTTGCAAACACACTCAGACATCTGGAAAGAACAGAGTTTTTTGTTTGTTTGTTTGTTTTTTAAACCCGCAAGCTTTTATTCAGTGCATCCCTCGAGTCCCTGTAACCCACCGACTTACTAAGTTCGTTCAGTGGGGCCTGGGCCTCGGTAGAATTCCTGGCTTTGCAGTCCTAGGTAGGACAGAGGGGCCATGACTTGGGTGAGGTCAAGACTGACAATATCCCGAGTCTGTGTTCTTGACAGCTGTGCCAAGAGTTCCTAAGGCTGTAGATGATGGTGACTAGTGGCGGCGGTGAAGTCCCTCAACACTCCACACCATAGCGATCAAGGGGGCGCAACAGCACGCCAATACCGAGGTGCACTGTGCCACCCGCGGCCGTGTGCAGGCCATAGCGGTCAGCTCCACTGTAGATGGTGTCTGTATGCAGCAGCTGTGGCCCACCACCCACGGAGGCCGGTGCCAGCTGTTCCCGCCAACTGCCCAAGGGCCTCCATGTAGGGCAATCGACCACACCTGGAGATGGAGTCGAGGCCAACCTCCGCATACGTGACTGTTAGAAGCAAAACCTGCCGTAGGGATGGTAGTTCATGGGCCTGGCCTCCTCCTCTTGGCGGGCGCCATCGAGGCTAGTCTCGCGCCTCACCCGGGCCCTTCCGGGCGGAGGGAGATCTGTGATCCATACCTCCGCAGCTGCGCTCTCCTCGAGTGCCCCAAGAACAGAGATTTTTGTTTTGTTTTGTTTTTCGAGACAGGGTGTCTCTGTGTAGCTTTGCGCCTTTCCTGGAACTCACTTGGTAGTCCAGGCTGGCCTCGAACTCACAAAGATCCGCCTGGCTCTGCCTCCCGAGTGCTGGGATTAAAGGCGTGCGCCACCACCGCCCGGCAAGAACAGAGATTTTTAAACACAAAAGACAACTCAATTATTAACTCTTCATATATCCATAACCTTCTTAAAGCTTTTACGCTCTCAAATTGTCTTGGTTCATTACAAGGCACATCAGACTGACCCCTGCACTGTCAGTAAAGGCAGTAATCGTGCTGACATGGCAGTCCATCAAGCTGTCCTTTCATCCCAACGTCTCATCCCACTTTCCTCCGGCTACTCTACTATGTGACCCAGATAACAACTTACCTAACCCTCCTTCAACACAGGGCAGTATTCACTACTTCCATCAAGTATTTTACTTTTATACTAAATCCTTTCTATCCTTTCTCTAAACGTCTTTGACTTTCACCCTAGCAGATAAGACTTTTTTACGGAACCTAGCCCCAAACTACAGCATATGCCAGTAGACTAATCCCACCTCCACTATACAACCCCCATCTTTCCCAATCACCAAGTTATAAAGGTCTAAAATTGTAAGAGTCTAAGAAAATGTATTAAGATGTATAAATACAGGTTATGAAGGTCTAAGGATTGTGAAAGTATGTAAATGCAAGTTATAAAAATGCTTTAAGGTCTGAGGATATGAAAGACTAAGTAAGTTGTGAGGATTTGAGAAAGTGATTTAAGGTATAAGTTTGAGAAAGTGACTTATGAGTCTGGAAAAGTAATTTCAGGTATAGGAAAAGTTGCTGTGGAATAATCTTTCTGCACACTGTGAAAATGTGTTGCTCTCATTGTCAATAAAAAGTTGAGCCAGTTGGTAGTAGCTCACACCTTTAATCTTAGCACTCAGGCAGGTGGATCTTTATGAGTTAGAGGCCAGCCTGGTTTACAGAGCAAGTTCCAGGACAGCCAGGGCTACACAGAGAAACCCTGTCTCGAAAAAACTAAAAACAAACAAACAAATAAACAAACAAAGCTGATTGGCAGATTTTAGGGGCAAAGAGAATAGGAAGAAGAAGGGTAGAGTCTTGGGAGTCATAAGCAGACACAGAGGGCAGCAAGATGAATGTGCCCTGCTGAAAGAAGTTACTGACATGTGGCAGATGGTAGATAGGTAATATGGGTTAATTTAAAATGTATGAGTTGTTGGGCGGTGGTGGTGCACGCCTTTAATCCCAGCACTTGGGAGGCAAAGGCAGGCAGATCTCTGTGAGTTCAAGGCCAGCCTGGTCTATAGAGCAAGATCCAGGACAAGCACCAAAGTTACACAGAGAAACCCTGTCTCTAAAAAAACATATATATGTGTGTGTGTGTGTGTGTGTGTGTGTGTGTGTGCGCGCGCGCGCGCGTGTGTGCGTGCGTTAGCTAGTAACCAGCCTGAGCTATTGGCCGAACATTCATAATTAATAATAAGTCTCTAAGTGCTTATTTGGAAGCAACTTCCACAGCACAGAGAAACTCTGCCTACAGAAAGTTGTTTCAGATTTCTTTCTCTCTTTCTATGCTATTTTTTTTGATTAAAAAACATAAATATACTGCACTTTCTATAATATGAATTTTAGTACAGATTATAAACAATAGTAGTGCTAACATATTTAAAGTCTAGAGGCATAGGCTTGTAATCCCAGCTCTTTAAGAAGCTCAGACTGGAGAACAAAAATTTAAGGACAACCTGAATAACTCAGCAAGATCCTGCCTCAGAATGAAATGAATAAAACAGAGGTGAGACTAGAGTTCAGTGGGAGAGTGCTTCTCCGGATGCATGAGGCCCTAGGTTCAATCTCCAGCACTGTCAATAATGATGGTGATGATGATAAACCTGAAACATAGGCTCTGCATAGTAAATGCACACAACTTAGGTAGAGAATAACTGACAGGAAGTTATCGGCATCAAGATATTACCTCGTTAAATATTAGAGTGATATTACTCCAAACCTGAGTTTGAATCTACAGAATCCTTGTAAAAGGTTGGGTGTGTCTACAGGTAAGATGATAATGCTAATATGATGTGCTAATAACACTGGGTTTACTGGTTGCCAGGTTTCAGGTTTATTGCTAACATAAGACACTCATTATTCTCCCTTGGCCTCTGCACATGTGGTCAAAGACATGTACACACACACTCAGTAGGCAAGAATCTGGGAATGGCATAGCAGTGCCTTTAATCTCAGCACTGGGGAGGCAGAGAGAAGATGATCTATGTAACTTTGATGGCAGCCTGGAATACACAGTGAGTTCCAGGCCAGCCAATGATACAGAGTAAGACACTGTCTTTTTTTTTTTTTTTTTTTTTCAGAGACAGGGTTTCTCTGTGTAGCTTTGCGCCTTTCCTGGAACTCACTTGGTAGCCCAGGCTGGCCTCGAACTCACAGAGATCCGCCTGGCTCTGCCTCCCGAGTGCTGGGATTAAAGGCGTGCGCCACCACCACCCGGCATAAGACACTGCCAAAAAAAAAAAAAAAAAAAAAAAGCTGCCAGGAAAAGACATTTGAGAGGCTGTTGCAATCCTGTAGGGTAATACAGGAAAGCATCCCAACAAAGCTGTAAATTCAGCTCAGTTGAACATGTTCCTTTAGAACCAGAAGAGGACAGCCATAGAGGTATTTGCACCAAACATAGCAAATGGTCATGCAAAGAAAGGGCAATGTTTGCAGCAAGTATGGCATAGAACCTCGGGAAAACAAAACACTACAGTTGAAGCAATTATAGGCATTCCACAGGTTGTCATAGGAACTGCTGCTCCTCTTACCTGAGTGAAATAGGCTATAGGGTCATTTGGGTCATTCAGTCAGGCTTGTAACAGTAGAACTCAAGGTACTTGTGACAGTTATTCTTGGTTGTCAACTTGACTATATCTGGAATAAACTACAATCCAGAAATGGAGGGCACATTTGTGGTCCAGATCTTGAGACAGGAAGACAACATGCCTTTGATCCAGATCCTGAGGTGAGAAGACACACCCTTTTAATACAAGGTGAGAAGAGCCACACCTTCCGCTGGAAGCCTATATGAGGACAAGGGAAGAAGGAAGGGGTCATTCTTTGCCTGCTTGCTCTCATCTTGTCAACATATCCATTCCTTCACTGGCACTGGAGCCTACTTCGGGTTTCTAGCATAGACAGAAGACCAGCTGTGATACCCAGCCTCGTGGAACTGAGCAACTACTGGATTCTTGAACTTCCATTCATACCTAGCCATTGTTAAACTACAGCCTGTAAGTCATTCCACTATTTTGTTTGTTTGTTTGTTTGTTTGTTTGTTTTTCAAGACAGGGTTTCTCTGTGTAGCTTTGGTGCCTGTCCTGGATCTTGTTCTGTAGACCAGGCTGACTTCGAACTCACAGAGATCTGCATGCCTCAGCCTCCCAAGTGCTGGGATTAAAGGCATGTGCCACCACTGCCCGGCTTCAGTAAATTCTTATAAATAAATAAACATATATGTGTGTATATATATATATATATATATATATATACACATATATTTATATATAAGTTCTGTGACTCTAGAGAACCCTGAATAATACAGTATCTTAGGATTCTTCAAAGGCTCTGAGTAGTTAGGCTGGCTGCTCTGGGTGCTAGTCCTTCAATCAAGGCAGCTGTGGCTGCAGGAAGGGTTTAATGAATGTCAGTTAGGGAGTCAAATTATACCAACGCCCAACATCTTAGCTTTTATAAGGAACAAATCACATTTAAAAAAGGTGCTTACAGCAAAGTCTTATCAGCATCACGAACAGTGATTTAGTTCTTTGTACTATTTAACTCAGAATATAATCCTATCCCAGGACCCTCAATAAGAAGTGATTCCCTCTAAGCTCTCCCAGGTGAAGCTTTAGTGTATTCACTGCCATCAGTGTAAATGAGGCAGAAGTAGAGAGAAGGTAAAGTCAAGGCTAAAGAAAGACACTTCACTGTGAAAGACCAGAAAAGAGAAACATGGACCCCTAATCATTGGAACAGCTGTCCCCACTGTATGTGAGATATTTCCTAGTACTACATCAGTTGTTTTATGTAAATTTTTGCTGTATGGAGCTCTGTCTGTTGCAAATACTGCATTTTTTGTCCATTCTCTTGTTGAGTATTTTGTTTCAGTTCTAGTTCACAGCTATTATGATTCTAGTTTCCAAGACCAAAGTAGAATGTGTACAGTGTTGGTGGTATACGCAGGGGAATATTGTATTTGTTGTTTTGTATTTTGAGACAGGCTTTCATTATTTAGCCTCGGGGGAACAGAGCTTGCAATCCCCCTAGTGATGGGTTAACCATGCCCTGTACAATTTACTTATATTGTGTATACAGCTTTTATAAATACTACTCAAGGTAGATAATCTAACTTGAACTCCCACGAGCCTCCTTTGAATGATCTTCTCAGTACCATGATGCCTGATGTTTCCGTTTTACCTAAATTGTCTGGGTATAATTGTATTCTACTGTGAGTTAAAAAAAATATTCACCATAAATTAATTAAGTTGAATATTTCTTTTTATTTTCTTCTTCTTTTTTTGGGGGGGGGGAGGGGGACGGACAGAATTTCTTTGTGTAGTCCTGGCTGTCCTGGAACTCACTCTGTGAACCAGACTGGCCTTGAACTCAGAGATCTGCCTGCTGCTGCCTCCCAAGTGCTGGGATTAAAGGCGTGTGCCACCACTGCCCAGCTCAAAGTTGAACATTTCTTTTTTTGTTTTGTTTTGTTTTGTTTTTCGAGACAGGATTTCTCTGTGTAGTTTTGGTGCCTATCCTGGATCTCGCTTTGTAGACCAGGCTGGAACATTTCTTTATATGTTTATTGGCCATTTATTTTAACTTCTTTTATGTGGGGACTCCCAAATTTGCCACCCATTTTCCAAACCATTTCTCATTATTTTTGTTGATGTACTTTACTGGATGTATGTAACTCAAATCCCTTCTCCCACACTGGGTTTTTCCCATCTTCTTGATCTAGTTTGATAAATAATATAATTAATGTGTTATAAATTATAATTATAATTTTGCCTATTATTTTATTTTATTTTATTTTATTTTATTTTATTTTATTTTATTTTATTTTATTTTATTTTATTTTATTTTATTTTTTTGGTTTTTCGAGACAGGGTTTCTCTGTGTAGCTTTGCGCCTTTCCTGGAACTCACTTGGTAGCCCAGGCTGGCCTCGAACTCACAGAGATCCGCCTGGCTCTGCCTCCCGAGTGCTGGGATTAAAGGCGTGTGCCACCACCACCCGGCTACAAGAAACATTTTAAAGTTGACTTTTTCCTCACCACACTCTCACACATGTCCACATTTTTACTTGTCACCATTAGCCACTGCCCTCGTGGAACTCTACTATGTGAATGTGTATTTTTTTGATCACTCACAACCCTAACAATACTACTCTCAAAAAGTTTAGAGAGGAAGGAACTTAAGAAGTATTAAGTAGCAATTTGGTCTTCCAGCCTGTGATGGTACATATGATAAAAACTCCAGCTGATTAAGAAAGAATCCATGATGTAGTGATATTAGTCACCTTTGATGGAGCTATGGCCTTTGATCAGATAGTGAATGACTGTACCTCTACAATTTATTTTTGAGTGTTGAGGAACAAATCTGGGGCCTTACATTTGGTAGGTAGTTTCCACCAAATAACCTGGTTAAACCCAAATTTCCTCTATTTCTGATGGCTGAATTGCAGGATTGGGAAGGACTAATTGCACTTGCTTTGATTGAATCTGGAATGAAATACAAACATGCAGTTCAGTTTAGAAGACAGAAAATCTGAGATTTAATTCCAAACAGCTGTTTTACTTCGGGGAGTAATATGTGATTATGAGACTATGCTTCAGAAAACCAATGGGCATTCCTGTGTACACTAGAAATAGAAACAAAGGCTCCCTTCATTGGGGCATTCAGAGGGACCTCTTGGTTCCTGGAAATCTAAATCTGAATTCTTACTTGCCACATTAGATTACTATTGAATGTAGGACTCCTCAACCCCTAATGGTTGGGGATAAAAGTAAAGATAAAGAAATCCCTTTATCACATGGGTTAAATGATTAAGTAAAGATACAGATACCCCAAATCCTGAAACATTTTGTTGCTTTTTTTTTTTTTTTTGAGAGAGGATTTCTCTGTGTAGTTTTGGTGCCTGTCCTGAATCTCGCTCCGTACCAGCTGGCCTGGAACTCACAGAGATCCGCCTGGCTCTGCCTCCCGAGTGCTGGGATTAAAGGCGTGCCCCACCACTGCACCACTGCCGGGCTGTTGCTAATGTTTTGAAACAGGAAAAAAAAAATCTTGGGCTCTGGCTGTAGCTCATGTTCAAGGGCTGAACAATATCCTACCAAGTGTGAGGCCCCAAGTTTGATCCCCAGCACTGAAAAATAAATTGTAGAATGATTTCACAAGTTAAGTGAAAATAATTTCTAGTGAAATCAATTCAGGTGACTTTCCTAACACTGGCCTTGATGAACATGTAAATATTCTCTAATTTTAACCTGTACAAAAAGTGTTGTGTTGGGTGTGTTCATTCATACCTTTAATCCTAGCACCAGGAAGGCACAGACAGAAAGATCTATCTCTCAGAGGCATGATACAAGGAAATCTCAAGTTCAAGGCCAACCTGGGCAATTATTGAAGTCCTCTTTCAAAAGTTAATGTGAAAGACCTAGGGGTATAGCCCAATGATAGAGTGCTTACCTGGTAACCCAGAGTCCAAAGTGCAAACTATGAAGAGAACTTGAAATATAATACATAGAAAAGTATAAATGGTGGGCTCAATAGTATACACCTTTAACTCAGCAGAGGTAGGTAGGTGGATCTATGAACGATATGTAGAAAAGTATAAATGAAGGTGGGCTCAGTAGTGTACACCTTTAACTCAGCAGAGACATGCAGGTGGATCTATTTATGTTCCAGGTCAGTCAGAGTTAGTGTGAGACTGTCTCAAAAAAAGAAAAGAAAGAAAGGGAAAAAAGGTAAAAGTGAATGTTACTTTATGAAGCCATAGTAAAAGTCCTTACTTTGGAATTAAATTATATTAGAATTAAGAGTCACAATAATATAAATTCAGACATCAAGAGGGATCAAAATATAATTAATTTTTTCTAAGGTATAACATTAGACATGGGATTTTAAAATATTTGTATTAGGGTAAATAAAGGACTAACGATTTCATTATTAGGGTAAGAACATAGATCTGTACGTAATTATAGCAAGTTTATATAGAGGAAAATAGAATAGAACTATTTAATTATAGCCAGATGGTAGTGGTGCAGGCCATTAATCCTAGCACTCAGGAGGCAGAGTCAGTTGGATCTTTGAGTTGAGGACAGCCTGGTCTACAGAGTAAGTTCCAGGACAGCCAGGGCTACACAGAGAGCCTTTGTCTCGAAAAACCAAATGTGTGTATGTTTATGACAGAGTTTATCTGTGTGAGAGAGAGAGAGAGATTCTAAGTTAGATTATAGGAAAAATAACCAAGGGGCTCAGAAAGGATGTGATATAAGTGTGGTTTATCAGGAATGACATGAAATTTCAATGTAAAAAATAGCAAGTTCTGTTTTAATACCCATGCATTGTATTAAAACATCCATTTATGTTACTTCTATAAAGCACATAGTAAGTGTTTTGGATATTTTATTGATAAAACATAATTTTTTATTTTATTTTATTTTTTTGAGAAAGGGTCTTAACTGTGTAGCTTTGGCTGTCATGAAACTCTGTAGACCCTGCTGGCCTCAACTCAGAGATCTGCCTGCCTCTTCCTCCCCAGTGCTAGGATTAAAGGAGTGTACTACCACACCCAGCTCTGATAAACATGTAAATATTTTCTAATTTTATCCTGTACAATAGGTGTTGGGCTGGGTGTGGTCAAACACACCTTTAATCTAAGCACTAGGAAGGCAGAGACAGAAGGATCTCTGTGAGTTCCAGGCCACTCTGGTCTCCACAGTGAGAATCTGTCATAAAAATGTGTGAAAATTTATCTATTTCTTCTCCTTTTCCTTCTCCTTCTTCTCCTTCTTCTTCTTCTTTTTTGTTGTTGTTTTGAGACAGAGTTTATCTGTGTAACAGCCCTGCCTGTCCTGGAAACCACTCTGAATCCAGGCTGGCCTTGAATTCGCAGAGATCAACCTAACTGCCTCCATGGGATTAAAGGTGTGTACCACCACCACCTGGCCTTTTTTGTTGTTGTTGATTTCTACTTTTATTTTTATAGAATGTATTTGGAGATGTTAAACTATTGAGAAAAAAATGGATATATTTAAAATGCTGATATGAAAAGTTGTTGAGATAATGGGTATGCTAATTAGATTAGAGGTGTCTTTATACTTATACATAGAACATTCAATTTTTTTTTTCTCTGTTTTTTGAGACAGGGTTTCTCTGTGTAGTTTTGGTGCCTGTCCTGGATCTCACTCTGTAGACAGGCTGGCCTCGAACTCACAGAGATCCTCCTGAGTGCTGGGATTAACTGGGTGAGCCACCGCCGCCTGACTCAATTGTTCTTTATAAACAGCTTTTTGTTGTGTTTTTGAGACAGGGTTTCTCTGTGGAATATAGTATCAGCTATTCTGGAACTGGCTTTGTATACAGGCTGGCCTCCAACTGATAGAAATTAGCCTGCTTCTGCCTCCTGAGTACTAGGATTAAAGGCATATGCCACGATTCCCAGTTTATAAAAGTTTTCTAAATGTAACCTTTAAGAGTTTAAATATAATGAAATGTTATTAACACTATCATAACCTCAGGTATTTAAAAGCTTTTTGTCCATTAACAATATCAATAATATTTTTGCTTTTGTATGTATATACTTAAGTATCCTCAAATCTCAAGGGTATGAGACAGGAACTCCTGTGGATTGTCTATTGATCACTTTATCTACACTAGTATAATCTACTACCCAGTTTATTCCGTGGTTAGGTTATCTACCAACTGATTTATTTCCTAGCAGTTTTAACACTCATTGGTTTATCTGCAGGTTATCTATCTCTAGTCCTATATAAAAGGAGAATTAGACGAGAAAGACACTGCCATTTCCAGCAACCCAAGCCCTGTCTGCATCTCTGTTGTGGAACCTTTAGGACAAGCCCTACAACCATGGAGGGACCTTCAGGAAACCCACTTCCAAGTCAGCCTTTGCTAGTGAGTATGCAATTCACACAAACTGTAGAATGTTCACTCTTGTCCTTTTTCTTTATATTTAAACCTCCTTCATTTAATGCATAGCTGTACTTGACACAAACTGATGTCCTGTGGGAAGCTGTTAATTGCTTGTTGTTAAAATTTGTTGGAAGAAATTTAAAATGTACTTCATCAGCCCATAATGAGAAGGGGTCCTGTGAAATGCACTGCTGGATGATTTTTGTCCTTGTGTGAACATCTTGAGTGTTCTTCCATAAACTTAGATGGTGTACTTCTGTACTAGTGATAACTGTGTGTCACTGAGGGTAGGTTTGGAACTTAAGCATGCTGTGACCATAAGAAAGACAAGAGTAGCATTCTTATCCTTGAGTCACATGAGTCAGATGTCCCAGAAGCCTGGTACCTAGAGCCTTTACTGCAGCAACATTGGGGATCTAGCAAAATTTCAAATTCTTGGCCCTACCCTAGACATATTTGGATTACAGATATTTGACTTTTAGAAACTTTCACAAATGACTTTAGCCTATGCTGGGATCTAAGACCTAAAAAGGATGGTAGAAAATCCATGAACTGAGAAAATTCTGCATAACTGCTAGTAGATTCCTTCCTCTGTGTTGTTTAAGTTTTACTTTCTCCCAAAGGGGAAGCTCCAAAGAAGTATGATACCTGAGAAATTACAGAAGAGGAGGGCCCAGGCTGCCAAGAACAAGGTCAAGGCCAAACACCGATCTGGGGTCACTCCTGTTCTTCCTGTGAGGCTGACCAGTTGCATCTTCACGAGGCCTGTGACTAGAATAACTTCCCACCCTGAGAGTAAGACCATGCGCAGGAAAGAGGAAGAGAAGCTGGTGAAACCCCGGCAGCTCTGCGCATTAAGGAGACTGCAGGAATATCAAGAAGACAGTAACGGGGAACAGTTACATCCATTGGATCTTAAAAACGCCGTACAAAGAAGTGCTCTGGGAACGCAGGCTGGAGCCAGAGTTCCAACAGCTGCTACCGATCTGCACACTGAAGGGGAACAGTTACATCCGTTGGATCTTACAAACTCTGTACAAAGAAGTGCACTGGGAACGCAGGCTGGAGCCAGGGTTCGAAGAGGTGCTCTGGACCTGCACACTTCCCCCGAGTTCACCTCTGTCCAGCCCCCGAGTTCGGAAAGGAAGGTGCCATCGCCGCCGTCTTTCTACAGTCAAAGGGTAACAACGGCTGTGGCTTTTCAGCTGTCACCTTCTTTCTACAGACAAGGGGTAACTACTGCAGACATCCGGAGACAGACCCGGAGGGTAAAGAACGCCCGGAAGAAACTGGCTGCGGCCTTGGAGGCAGATAGGCTTGCCAGGCAGGCTGAGAATATGGGGAATGGAACATAGCTGAGTGTTATGAAAACTGAATGAAAACAGAGTGTGGTAGCCTCTGCAATTTCTCCATAAAGGAAGTTTGTATGTCTTTTTTGTTTTATTTTTTGAGATAGGGTTTCTCTGGGTAGCCCTGGCTGTCCTGGGACTCTGGAGACCAGCCTGCCTCTGTATGCAGAGTGTTGGGCTTAAAGGTGCCTCCACCACCCAGCATTACTTGTATGTCTTTATATAATAAACCTACTCTGATGATGAGGATATACACAAATCACTCCTTTTAAAGCTCATTTTGAAAGCCAACAAAATGACCAGTAGTGTTTTAATAAATGTTTTCAATTTTGTTAGAAATGATCATGAAAATATCCTTTAGATCAGCTGTGATCCACAGTCGGACTCTAGAATAGATCCAACACCAACCCACAAAGCAAAGGAAATTCCTTATTTTATAGCATTTAGACAAAAAGGGTCTATGACTTAGCAATTAGGTTTAGCGAAGCTACTAGGTAGATTACAAAGCCTTCACTCAGGCTAGGCAGGCCTGGTTAGCTTGAAGGTAATCCTCTGTCCTTCCCTACCATGGGACTGCTACTTGCTAGGTGTTTAGCTTCTAGTGATGGTACTAGATCACATATAAGACTGAAACTCTGGTTGCCTTAGCCCTGGAAAGAGAGAAGCTGCAGCTGTTAATGGCTAATCCCTTCTCTAGTGTTATGTCTATGACCTAACAAGTAGATAGTTATATAATATTCAGTTTATTGGGAGAAGAAAGGGGCACTTTACTCAAAATTGTTCAATTTTAGGCTATAATTTTTTAAAACTTGGTGATTATTGGAATCTCATTATGTGGACCAGGTAGGCCTTGAATTTGATCCTCCTGCCTCAGCCTGATGAATGGTAAGATTACAGGCAAGCATTCCACATCTAACTGTATTTTTTTTTTCACTTTTTAGTCTATAGGAATAATCTAGCCTGAGGCACTATTTAGTGTTTTATGCTAAGTATTTAACTTAACACTTATATTAATGAAAGATGATCCAGGTGCTGCAGCTTTAGACACCATTGCCTTGGATTTGTTTTGTGGAACTCCCTGTTGTTATTCTAAACTATCAATAAAGGTTTCCATTTTAAATACAAGTCCAGAGATTCTTTTATATGATGGTAATTTGATGCCATAAAGATATTATAGATGTGGTTATAGCTATCATTTATCTATCCCTCTATACTAGCTCTCTACCATGAGCTACACCTCCATCTCCTACAGCTAATTTGAAAATAAATTCATTTTTTATTATATAAAGTTACATAAGGTCATTTGCATTGGAGAGTACAATGCAGCTGGGCATGGTAGCACACACCCTTGATCCCAGCAGAGGCAAGCCTGAATCTACACAGCTAGTCCAGGACAGTCAGAGCTACACAGAAAACCTTGTCTCAAAAAACCAAAAATCAAAAATCAAAAAAAAAAAAACACCATAAAATAATAATTTCACTTTGACATATTCCCAGTACCTCACTATCCTTCCTCTCCCACAAATCTTTTGTTTCCTTTTATTTCAATTTCTACTTTCATGTCACCACTATATGATTCTATGTATCTATAAAGGACTCACAAACAAAACATGTCTTTGAGACATAAGTATACCAGAGAACATTTTTCAGTGACACGTCTTGATGTCAGGGCCATTACCTTCAGCCTCACTTTATCTACATCTTCCCAGATATAAATGAAGTATTTAATGTAATGAGCCAGAATTCGATGGAATAGGAAAGAGTCCTGAGGGGAGTTTGACTACACCAGGAAGGGAAAATTGTTGGTTAAGCGGCGGCGCTTGTGGCTGGCCGCTGCCTGCGGTGGCCATGCCAACAGAAGACAGCGCTGGATGCCGCCGTGGCGGAAGAATCATGAGGCATGGTTACCTTTCTAGAGCTTTATTGGGAGGGAAGGAGGGAGGGAAGAGGAGAGAGAGAGAGAGAGAGAGAGAGAGAGAGAGAGAGAGAGAGAGAGAGAGAGCGCGAGCGAGCATGCAGAGGGGAGAGAATACGGAAGGAGAGAGTGCGGAAAGAGAGGGCACAGAGAGGGCATGCCCGCTTTTTAGGCTGGGACGCTGTCGCAGGCTGGTGACGTAATTAAAGACATAATCCTTATAAAAAATAGCCACAGACACGGAATGGTTATTCTTGGTTAACTTGATTAGATGGTGAGATATAAAGCATTTTAATAAAATACACATCTGAAAGTTTTTCAAAGTTAAAAAAAAAAAGCAACTGAAATACCTCTGGGGATGTCCATGAGGTCAGTCCCAAAGTTCATTGGATCCTGGGGCTTAATCCTAATCAAAGGCTTAATGCATGAATGCATTCAAAATCTGAGTAGAGCTGGATTGCTAGAGGTTTGTTTTGAAGATTATAACTTTTTGTTTGTTTGGTTTTTGAGACAGGCTTTCTCTATATAGTCCTGGAACTCTGTAGAGCAGACTGGCCTTGAACTCCCTAGTGCTGGGATTAAAGACCTGCACTACTACCTCTAGGCCTGAAGATTATATTGTGATAATGGCTCCTACCTGTTACCCTCTGATTCCTAAGCATCTCTTACTCATACAATGCATGCATAACATTTTGGCATTATGATGTTATTGTCTACATAGTTCATGCTCAAGAACTGCAACTGAGTTTTTTAAGTGCACAAAACAAATCTTTTAAGTAGGTTTATAATTTTGTGTTGGACTGAATTCATAGCTATCCTTAGTTACATGTGCCTGCATACTGCCCTTGGGCCACAGGTTAGGCACAGCTGTCAGTGATCACACACTGCTCCCATGATGTTCTGTCACAACCACAGCCTAGAAATAGAAGTCTAATTATAGATTTGAACTTTTGAAAGTGATCAAAAAGAAAAAAAAAACTTTCCTCCTGTGAACCAATTAAAAAAATGTATTTGTCACAGTATTAATGCCAACTCATAGAGTAGGTTTGGGAGGATCCAGAATTTTTTGGACTAATCTGAAGATCTTTGAAGTAGTTGTTAGCAGTGATAACTGGAATAAACCTGATTACAGTGGGTCAAATAGTGAACAGCAAAGAATGAAGGAATAGCTATGCCTTGTACCTTTTATAACATGTTCTGGTGTTGTCTTATGGGTAGTTGCTTACCAGTTCCGTGATCTTTGAGTAGTAATTACTCCAGCCCTAGTCTATAGAGGTTCTCTTTAGTTATCTGCTGTGGCCTTGTAGTCTCTCTCTTTTCTCCTTGTAGCAGTAGGCAAGTCCAGTGCCCTGATGGTTGACTAAAGGATACATTTAGTCTTATCTAGCCTCTTCCTGTCTGACTCCTAGCACACAGGCTGTCAAACAGTATGGAACCTCACCTCATAAACATCTAAGAGTAAGAAATCTACAGAGTTCCTGCCAAATTCTCTATTGTAACTCTCCAAATTAAACAAAAGACATCTGAAAAGTAATTTGTCTCAGCTTTCTATGAGACCCATTTGAAGTTAAAAAAAAAAAAAAAAAACCATTCAGGACATGATTGACTGCTACACTTGTTTATCATCATAACTTGGGGAAAGAATATCCAAGTACACACTGTTGGTGTTGGGAACAGGTAAAAAGCACCTTGTCCTAAGTACTGCCATTTTGACTTCAGATTCCATTATACCTGTAGGGCAAAACAGGTTCAGGTTCCCAAGCCCTAGGGGAGCTGGGAACTTTCCAATAGTTGACCCACTTCCTCCTTAAGCCGGCTGCAAGAATAAATTATAAAGATTCAGCTGTATATTAAAGCTATACCTAGAAATTTCAAGGCATTTTTCTAGAGGAAGCCATTTATCAAGGAATATTTGGTGTTATTCAGTTTTTAATATTTCAGCTGCCTTCCACTATGAAATTTTTGTGGGCTCATATACTACTAGACCATATTGGCAAACAGTGTAAGCTTCTCAGACACTCATCCCCTAGGATGTGAGTGTTAAATGCTTTTCTATCTGCCCTTAAGTAAGATTCTGTACAGGATAAATTGCCCATATTCTTTGTAGTTCTATGAGGTTCTTATTTGTGTGGTACAAGCTTTAACTCTAGGAACTCAGGGATTTAGGTTCTTGAATTTTCTGGCAATGACTGTCTCACACACCCCCTCCCCCCACTTTCACACAAAAATCACAGGTGGAAACAATTCCTAGGATTCAAGTGGGAGTATTGATACCTGGGCATCACCCAAGACAGTACAGCAGAGAGGGTTCCTGGGAACTATGAATTCTCCATTCAGATGACAGACACAACTAGACAGGATTCTGAAAAACAAAAGGATACCATCTGAGAGGTTTCCATCTGACTAGTGGTATTGGGTTAGACTACAGGAGCTGCTGCCTCACAGATGTGGCCACACTCAGCAGCCTCTCTATCCCCACACTTGGGATAGGACCTTTCAGTTTTCCCCTCTCAGGCCTCTCTGAAAGATTTGTGAGAACATTGCTTTTTTTTTTTTTTAAACAAAGGTGATTAGTCATCCCTCCCCCCCCCCCCCCACTGAAAGTAGTAAGCCCCACAAGGACTAGTATTAGCCAATTGCATCAGAGTATGAAGCTGAGCTCCCTCCCACAGGAGAGGCTGCAGTCAACACTTTCATTAGGGATAAAAGACAGAAGCCATCCTGGCCAAGTGGGCTGCTAGTCAGATTTGGCTTTGTTGTATGACACTTTGTTGTTCTGACAAAGTTTGCCTGGAGATCAAAGGGCAGAGCTAGCCACTAGTTAACCATAGAGGCCAGGCTGTGGTGGCACACACCTTTAATCCCAGCACTTGGGAGGAGGAAGCAGGAAGATCAGGAGTTCAAGGCCAGCCTGGGCTAAACAAGATTGAACCAGTCTAAAATAGAAACAGAGCTGGGTGGTGGTGATGGCTCACACCTTCATCCCAGCACCTGGAAAACTCATGCCTTTGATTCCAGCATTTGGGAGGCTCATGCTTTTGATCCCAGTACTTGGGAGGTAGAGACAGGAATATAAGGCGGGTGGAAACAGGATCTCAGCCCCCACTTTTGGCCTGAGATTTTGTAGAGGTAAGAAGTCTCTGGTGGCTGGTTGCTCTGCTTCTCTGATCTTTCAGCTTTCACCCTGATATCTGACTCCTGGTTTTTACTGGTAAGACTAATTAGGTTCATGCTTCAGGGCTTTGTGCACATTTTCTATAGAAAGAATTATCTTGCTGAGACACTTTTGCTTTGCTGGTATGTTCTTTTGTGTGACACAGAAAATTATTTGTTTCTAACAGGAAGGATCTCTGAAGGCTTGTTCTTTAAATTTATTAAAATTAATTTTCCTTAATAATAAAAAGTATTATTAGAGTGTGTGAAGTGTGAGTACAGGCATATGTGTGCCAGGGTGCACAGGTAAAGGTCAGAGGACAAATCTGGGTAGTCAATTCTCTCCTTTTACAGTGGTTTCTGGGGATCAAACTCTGGTCATCAGGCCTGCATAGCAACTACTCTTCCCCACTAAGCCATTTTGCTGAACTTGTCCTGTTCTTCATCCATTCTTTCTTGATCCCTAATATTCATGAGGACTTTAACTAGTGAAAGCCCAAGCACCCAGTGACTCATGAGTCAGACTAGGTGGGACTAATTTTTTTTTTTTTTGTATTTCCTCAGATTATGTAGCTACAAACTCAAGGAAGAATGAGTAGATATATTATGTTAACCTCAGTTTCTCCACTTTTCCACATAGACAAACGATCCCATCTCTACCAAATCTCACATGCTAGGCTTCCAGGGGGCTCTTTCATTTCTTGTTTAAAAGTGTTCCCTAATTCAAGCAGATCAAATGCAGTTTTTTGTACAAGACAACCAGACACCCACCCATCTGCATGCCAGTACAGATTTTCTTCTATATTAAAGGTCAGACCTGAAGGATATCTTCTATCATTTCTACTTTGTTCTTTCCTTACTGTTCAATTCTTCCCATGGATTCCAACTTCTTTGGTCCCAAGAAGGTGTCTTCAGCACAGGTCTAATTAGTAGTCTTCTTTCCCTTGCACCTTGCCAGCAATAATAGCGACACCTGTATTTTATCCACTCTCTCATTTGAACAATGTCCTGCTAAGGGTACTCATAATGGGCAGAACAGTATCATGCTTTTCTCCCTGTAATTCTCTCATTACATGGACAAGTTCCTTCCGGGCAGGCAGAGGGACCTGCTGTCTTTCACCACCCACAGGAAAGGGCACACAACTGCCACAAGCTGCTTACAATCTGGTCCCACAGTGCCACTTTTGAGAACTGTTGTATGTTTTCTAGTCCATTGGCATTTTTACTAGTACACCCCTACTTTTGCAGTGGACCCCAGTAAAGTGTGCCATCCCACCCCATGCAGAGAAAGACTGTCCTAATTAGTTCTAACTGTCCACTTTATAAACTCAACAGTCATCAGACATGAGAGCCTCGATTGAGGAATTGCCTAAATCAAATTGGTGCAGGAAGGTACAGCCTTAGTGTGATCGATCACCTTAAGGTGATCCTTAGTTATATAACTGAGACAGAGAGTGAGCAAGCAAGCAAGCTTTCTGCCTAGAGTTCTGCCCTAATTTCCCTCAATAATAGGCTATGACTTGGAAGTGTGAGATAAAATAAATCTTGTCCTCCCTTATGTAGCCTTTGGTCAGGGTTTTATCATAGTGACAGAAATAAAGTTCAGTCACCCTGGATTTTTTTTTCCCCAAAGATACTCTACTTCAATGGCTCTACCTCAGTTGCATGTCTTATCATTTATATCATGTAGCTAGAGTTTTCCTGCCTGGCCCACAGTCAGGACAAATCTCTCTCACCTGCCAGTCCCACAGCCGCTCAGACCCAACCAAGTAAACACAGAGACTTATATTGCTTACAAACTGTATGGCCGTGGCAGGCTTCTTGCTAACTGTTCTTACAGCTTCAATTAATCCATTTCTATAAATCTATACCTTGCCACGTGGCTCGTGGCTTACTGGCATCTTCACATGCTGCTTGTCCTGGTGGAGGCTGGCAGTGTCTCTCTCCGCCTTTCTGTTCTTTCTTTTCTCCTCACTGTTAGTCCCGCCTATACTTCCTGCCTAGCCACTGGCCAATCAGTGTTTTATTTATTGACCAATGAGAGTAATTTGACATACAGACCATCCCACAGCAATATCAGACAGCATGAAACTACCACTAAAGCAAAGGAGGCACACTGTCTCCTACCACATGGGAAGGCCTGTATCAGGTGATACTCCACCCTCAAAAGGATCAGCTTCGGGAGTCTGCTGTGAGATGATCTGTATGGCAAATGTGTTGCTTATTGGTCAATAAATAAAACACTGATTGGCTATTGGCTAGGCAGGAAGTATAGGCGGGACAAGGAGGAGAATAAAGCTGGGAAGTGGAAGGCTGAGTCAGAGAGACACTGCCAGTCCCACAGCCGCTCAGACCCGACCAAGTAAACACAGAGACTTATATTGCTTACAAACTGTATGGCCGTGGCAGGCTTCTTGCTAACTGTTCTTACAGCTTAAATTAATCCATTTCCTTTAATCTATACCTTGCCACGTGGCTCGTGGCTTACCAGCATCTTCACATGCTGTTTGTCATCATGGCGGCTGGCAGTGTCTCTCTGACTCAGCCTTCCACTTCCCAGCTTTATTCTCCTCCTTGCCCCGCCTATACTTCCTGCCTAGCCAATGGCCAATCAGTGTTTTATTTATTGACCAATAAGCAACACATTTGCCATACAGATCACCCCACAGCACTCAGGTTCCTAGTGTGAGCGCTCGACCTGCAGTATGGCGGGAATGAGGCCTCTGCAAGTGGCACATTAAGCTGCGTGGTGGATTTAGACTTTGCTAGTACAAAACAAAAAAAGGGGTTTCTGGGCTACACGCTGCTTGGATAAAAGCATAGACCCACGACAGCTCCCAGAGCTGGCGGTAAACGTAGCAAGGCCATGTCGGAAAGCTGAGGTGGGCAGAGCCAGCAGCCACAGCTGCTGCAGTTTAAAGTGATAGGTTCACAATAAGACAGATTCAGATGTAATAGTTTACAATGTGTGTAAAATATACGTAGGCTTGAAAGAGACAAAAAAAGGTGATATATACAGTTATATAAACAGATACGTAGTTTTAAAAAATAAAGTCTTTAAAGAGACAGTAAAATTAATATAAAAATAAGCCACGTAAAGATGAATATTACACAGAGAATCTGGATTGTGTTGTCTTTGGGATTTTTGACTGCAGAAAAACATTTGATTGTAAAAGCTGTTGAGTTATGCCAAAAAGTGTACTTTAAAGGTATCTTGACTTCAAAATTTGGATATAAGGATATGTTGCTTTGGAAAGGAGACTCTGCTTTTTTTCCCACAGAAAGCCAAAGGCTATGGATTTGTTCCAGATTAAGATACATCAGGTTTGACCAGCCAAGACCCCCTGAAAGGTCTCCGATGACACCATGGCCCAGATGATCCAACATCCAGAATGGTTTGAAGGCAACTGGCTCAGACAATACAGCCTCATGAACTATTCCATAATCCTAAAATTTTCTTTGTGTCCCCATAAGATACAGCGCCCCCCTCCAGCAGGAAGTAAGAGAAGCTACGCCCAAATTCCCAAAATACATGTAATTTTACTTTGTTAAGGTTAAAACCTTCCTTTTTGAAAAAAAAAAGGGGGGGGGGAAGTGCTGTGGGATGATCTGTATGGCAAATGTGTTGCTTATTGGTCAATAAATAAAACACTGATTGGCTATTGGCTAGGCAGGAAGTATAGGCGGGACAAGGAGGAGAATAAAGCTGGGAAGTAGAAGGCTGAGTCAGAGAGACACTGCCAGCCGCCATGATGACAAACAGCATATGAAGATGCTGGTAAGCCACGAGCCACGTGGCAATGTATAGATTAATGGAAATGGATTAATTTAAGCTGTAAGAACAGTTAGCAAGAAGCCTGCCACGGCCATACAGTTTGTAAGCAATATAAGTCTCTGTGTTTACTTGGTCGGGTCTGAGCGGCTGTGGGACTGGCAGGTGAGAGAGATTTGCCCTGACCGTGGGCCAGGCAAGAAAACTCTAGCTACAGGAGTCCATCTTAAATATCATACAGAGCTCATGCAGCTAATCCTCCCAAAGAGATCTTTGGTTCTGCCTGTTCCTGTATGGGTGCCCTGTTTGTGGTATATGACATTCTGTAGAGATGTAAACAAATGTCTACTCCCCAGATAGGGTGCTAGAGCCAGATCAAGGAAACAAGTCCATCAAGCCTGGCTTGGCAAACCAATGAATTACTGAAGGTTACTTATAGGAGTATGGATGACTCTGAGGCTGCTATAACAACAAAAACCCTATCCAAGCATGGGAGATAACAAGAAGCTACATCCTTGGGCTCCCTTTCTAATTTATTAGCAGTTCCATACATATGTTTTCTATGTAGCAGCAATTGTTTACTATTCATAATCTGGGGGATGACCCCTGAGCATTTTGAGTCCTGAAGGTTTGACAAGTTTCCTGTTTCATTAGCTTCCTCTCCCAATGTCATTCAGGGCATCCTTGTATCCTCTAGGAGAGAATATTTCAATTCAGCAAATACCTACACAACAGTTCCCAGAACATACTCAATAGATGGGCTAGTATTAAGATAATAGACAGACTTATGTTCAAATCAGGACTATACTATTATTAGCCGGAGAACTCAGGCAAGTGACTGATGTGTGCCATATTAACTTCTTCATTGGTAAACTGGGAATAATAAAAGAACACACTGATGTTTATTTAGAGTACTCAATAGTTACTTATAAGGCATTTCTGCTTGTCTATGAGAAGCACTACATAGTGTTTGACCATTTATTATCAATGCATTATAGTCCTGTTATGAAAAAATGTAGTCCCTATAAAAAGGAACACCTCACAGAAAAAAGCACCCAATCTTGTATGCACCTAGTTATAGAACTGAAGAATAAATAGAAAAAAAAATGACAAAGTTCTAAGAATGTTAATCCATAATCATAGTGGAAGACTATCATGGCTCTACTACAAAATTATTTTAAAAGAAAACAATTTGTACATACCGTTAACATTGAATGTGTTAATGTGCATACACCCTATATCAACATGTAAGAGAATATATTACTTTCAAAAAACTATGGATATTATTTGACAAACAGGTTTACCAGTTAGACATGCATTAAGATGGAACTTAACATTGCTTCAAAAACAAACAGCAAATCATGTTGGCTTCAACCAGAAAGGGGTTACTTTTAATCAAAGCATGAATTTAAAAAAAAAAAAAAGAATCTAGAACTAATGTACTCAGTCAGAGGTTTTTTTTTTTTTCTTCTTCGAGACAGGGTTTCTCTGTGTAGCTTTGCGCCTTTCCTGGGACTCACTTGGTAGCTCAGGCTGGCCTCAAACTCACAGGGATCTGCCTGGCTCTGCCTCCCAAGTGCTAGGATTAAAGGCGTGCGCCACCACCGCCCGGCAGTCAGAGGTTTTTGAGGAAACTAAATCATTGTTACTGTTCCACTGCTTACATCATCATGATCAAAACAAGAGAAAACAATTCGCACTCCAGATCATACAGCCACTTGCCAAGAGAAAGTATGAGAGGAATAGAAAATAAATGAGAAGTCAGGCTTTTCCTTCGGCCTCCAAATTTCATGGTGCCAGTCTTGAGGCTTTAAGAAATCCTGGCATATTATTTTAATACACTTGCAGATTTAAAAAAATATTGATTTTGTTGTTGGGCTGACATGTGTGGATGTCAGAGTCTGTTGTCTACTTTCACTGTCTGGGTTCTGGGGACTGAACTCAGGTGATCAGGTCTAGTGGCAAGCACCTTCACCCAGTGAGCCATCTTGTTGGCCTTAAGCAGCACAAAATGGACACTAGGTACTTGCAGGACAGAAAGAAGAAAAAAGATCAATATCAAAAAGTCCTATACTCTTGACAAAAATACTATGTTAGCCAGTTCTAGCTTGCATCAAATTCACAATCTACCTTGTCAGCCTCCTGAGCGCTAGGATTACTAGTGTGTGCCACCACACCCAGCCCTTCAGAAGACAAGCTATAAATACACTACACTGAATTTCTGGAAAAGTGAAGGGCTGTTTTTTGGGGTGGGGTTATACATATAAACATACATGTTTATAAAACAAAGATTGAAAATTAATAAACTGGTAACTGAACCTACAGATACTACCTACTGGTAGAGGCATCCCCACACTCATCCATTTCATTTTCTGTATAAATTATTACAGTTACTCAGCAGACAGCTGATGCTGGAGCATCCTGACATGTATTACTTCACTTTCCTAAGGTGTCCCTCTAATTTATGTGCTTAGAAGAATTATTGCCAATTTTTTCCTGCATCACAGGAATCCTCAAACACTTGCCAATGCCTATGATACTCAAGGGGGCTTATCAGAAAGCATTTTCATACCTCTTTAAGGAAGGAAAAGAGTCGAAGATTTCCCATTATCACAGCAGAGCACCTCATTATCTGTGGTGAGTAATGTGAACACTTTGCTATACAGTTTTCTGAATTTCTTTTGTTTTTCAGTGGTGTGATTTCCCACAAGAAAGACTGTAAGGACTGACATCACTGAAGACCATTACCACATGACCAGCATTCTACTTACCAGTTTTTTTCTAATACATAATCTTGGGGACATATTATAAGTGAACTAAAAAGCTTTATCACACAGGTGTCTTTGCAGAAAGATTTAACAATTTACCAAATGTCATTTCACATTGATTAAAAGGATTAAGGTCTATTGAAAACTTCATTACTTTCCTGGCAAGTTTCTCAGATGGTTCTCAGAGAGCTGTCTCCTGACCCTCAGATAATCTGTAGTTTTCTCCCACACTGTGTCAAGGTCGGTCTGTGTTTGACGAATGCAGTAGGGAAGAAGTGAAAATACACCTTTTGGAGGCCAGGTCATATTTCATTTTTTAATTGGCTTCTCTTGGAAGGAATCACCCTTCCCTTGGGGGAGGGATTGTTCTTTTGCCATATTATAAAGATATGTAATCACGCAGAGAGGCCTACACGGTGAGTCAGTGTACCAGCAGTCAATTCCTAGGCATGTGAGAGGGAGCCATCCTAGAAGTGGTTCCTTCAATGACAACTTTAGAAGACGCAGCTCTGTTTGATGTCTTGAATGCAAGCTCATGAGAAGTCCTGAGGAAGAACTACACAACTAAGGTGTCCTCATATTCCTGACCTATAAAGTGTGAGGTATTTGTTTAAAGCCACAAAATTTGGGTGAGTTTATACACCAATAGATAACATGTACACCTGATGTAAACTCTCTCGAGTTATCTTAGATCAACAAAGCTTTCTCTCAGTAATTTCTCATCACAATTCATATCCACCTGTTATGTACTCTTTTGTGCACAGAGAGGTAGGAGTTACTGGTGAAAGATTTTCCACAATGGTTACATCCATAGGGTTTTTGCCCAGTATGAGTCATTAAGTGCTTCTTCACAGCTGAGAGATTATTAAAAGCTTTCCCACAGTGATTGCATTCATATGGTTTTTCTCCGGTATGTATTCTCTTGTGCACAGTTAGAGAAAAGCTACTGCTGAAGCATTTCCCACACTCACTACATTCATAGGGCTTCTCTCCAGTGTGAGTTCTTAAGTGCTGGGTTAGATATGAGCTCTTCCTGAAGGTTTTCCCACAATCCTGGCACTCAAAGGGTTTTTCTCCAGTATGAATGCTATTATGTCCAGTGAGAGAGGATCTTGTACTGAAGGCCTTTCCACACTGAGTACATTCATGGTGATTCTCACCCCCTGTGTGAATTCTCTTGTGGCTTTTGAGGTTACAGCTGGTACGAAAGACATGAAAACACTGGTTACATTCATAGGGCTTTTCCCCAGTGTGAATTCTTACGTGAAGTCTGAGGGATGAGGGATCACTAAACGCTTTTCCACAGTGATTGCATTCAAATGGTTTCTCCCCATTATGGATTCTTTTGTGAACAGTAAGATAAGATTTACTGCGGAAGGATTTTCCACACTGACTACAGTCATAGGGTTTTTCTCCAGTATGAATTCTCTTGTGCTGAGTAAGGTTAGATTTCGTGCTGAAGACTTTAAAACATTGATTGCATTCATTGATTTTCATTCCATGATGATCTCTTTCCTGTTAATTATGACATAAATTTTAACTATAATTTATAATATTAATACTATAACATGCTAAAATAAGATTCCTTCTCCCAGAAAAATCTATGACATTATAAAACAGTTTGGCTCTTTAGTGCTTATATATAACTTCTGCTTAGTTTGAGCTTGTTCAAAGGCACAGCCATTTGGCTATATATCCTTATATTCAAAAACGTTTCCTGATAATTTAGGACCACTTATGTTTCAAGCACTCAACACCTGATTCACGCTTAATGAAATGGGAACTTGTGGAAATTCTCAGGGAAAAAATATGTCTGAAGTTGGCTTAATGTTTTTCTCTATCAAAATATCGTTTCATAGTACCTTCCTAGATACATCACTTCCTCAAGTTTAGATGATACTGTTCATGATGACTCTCTGGGTTTCCTATCTTTTCTAACCTGGGAAAACCAGAACTCATTACCTCCAATTTGACTGTTTTCCCACCATTAGCATCTTCTTTGCTAAAGACATGCTCCTTAGGAGTTAGCCATTTGGCTTTAAGTACAGTCTCCAAATCTGAAACAAATTAAAAAGAAAAATAAGTCAACAGATGAAAAAAAGTGGTGAGGTGTACACATGATTTAAGAAAGACTCTGAGAGATCAGAATACTTGGTAAAGACTGGAGAGAAGGAGGAGTTGGATCTGGAAATTTTAGGAGTTAAAGAAAATGTATTCTAGACATATATTGAGATGGATAAGAAATGGACAAAATAAATGATCAGGAATGGAAACTGTGACTTAAAATTTACAATTTCTTTTTTATTTTTAATTGTTTATATGTGCTTGTATATACTGATATCTATGGTAAAGAGAGGGGTTGGGTTCTCCTGGAGCTAGAATTATAGGCAGGTAGGAGTTTTCCTATGTGGTTGCTGGTAACTGAACTCTGGTTCTCTGCAAGAGCAGTACGTACTCTTAACCTTGGAGCCATGTCTCCAGCCTATGACTTAAAATCTGTAATGCAAAGAACTGCATCTTTGTTTTTCCTTCACAGGCCAAGGCATGAGATGACAAAGGCAGAGTTGAGAGAAAAGTAAAAACAGTGGTAGTTCCTATCTACCTTTTTCAGAGGAAAAGAATACCTTACTTTTCACTCCTGCTTCCCAGGCCATAGTTGATAGGATTCCAACCCCGCCCCATGGTCCTGCATGCCCAGTGAAACACTTAGTCATCTCTACCTAGTCATTTTTGGATCAAACGTCCTGTCCTGCGTGACCCAGGCCCCATGTTTGTGGTCACGTAGTCACGTGGATGTGATCTCTGAGCATGGGCCTGCTGTGCAGATGTGTCCTGGCCTTTATAAAGCAGCGCTATGTTCCCCGGGTCTCTGTCTCTCCGTCTGTCTCTCTCTCCCTCTCCGCCTCTCTCTGCCCCTCTTTCTGCCAGGCCTGGCTTCTCCTGTCCTATCCCCTCTTCTCTCTAGTAAAGCCCATTCTAACTCTGGTAACCATGGCTCTTGACTCTTCCGCTGAACAACCAGCACCGTTATCCTTTCATTGGTGCTGTGGACTCGGATCTCGGATAGGAAGTTCTCTTCACACCCAGCTTCTGGGGCTGAGTGTTGCAGGGAACCCCTGTACTGAGGGCCTCGACTGCCCACCATGGATGCCCACACGTGAGTCCTCCGCTGTTTCCACAGCTGAGCCTGACCTATATTCTTCACAACGGAGCCCCTGGAGCTGGTCCTTGGCTGCGTACCATGACACACTCTATCTTGACGAAGTATAGGATGCTGTCTGGCCCCTGGGGGGTCCTCTGGGTAAATACACCCCAGCCCTTATTCATAACTCGATGGCGTTTTGGATAACCTGTGCTGACTCATAGATCTTTCTCCTTGCCTCAAGGACACCTGGGATTCGAATCTGATCCTGATTTGTTATTTTAATTTTTTATTTTTTTCTCGGCTGCAGCCATGGGACAAAGGGGCAGAAATTTGGCGGATACCAGTAAATCTGGCCTCATAAAACAGTTACTTTATCCCCAAGCTTTCTGCTAAAGCTTTCAACCCTTCTCCCTCCTCATGTTTTCTCTGCCACGTACAACCATTTCTGTCTAGCTGACTTCTGCTTTCCGCTCTCTGGCAGTGGGAGGGCTCTCTACTGTTCTGTGGGCGGGCTCAGTTTAACTCACCTTAACTCCTCCCACTCATTTTCAAGCTGCCATGAGAGGCACAGATGGGTCTGGAAGCTGGCTAAGATCCATGCAAATAAGTTTACAATAGTCAGGATGGCTCTGAAGCCAGAAATCAGTTTATAGTCGGCCTCCTGGCAGATCTTCCAAAAGCTGTCCTCAAGCCAGCAAACATCAAGGAAAAAAAAAATTCAGGACATGGAGTAAAATCCATCTTTTATTCCCCAGACCTCCCCGACTAAAACTTAAGTATCTGGAGAGCAAGGCTCCTGACACCACAGGCAAAAGTGTCATCTGTGGCATTCAAGGTGTGCCAGGGAAGAGATAAGAAGCCCGAGAACAAAATTGCCAAGTGCTGGCACTCGCTGACTCCTGAAAGCTGTTGGGTCCCTGTTTTAAGTGAGGAAAAAGGCCATGGGCTAGCGAGTGCCCTGCCAGGCCATCAACAGCCTTCTTAAAAGTGCTGCCTAGAAAGACAACCAGTCAGCTGACTGCCCCCAGACACCAAGAGGCAAGGGGATAGACAAAGACCTCCAGCAGGCCTAGGCTTGGCCACAGGCTCACAGGGAACCCAGAACGCAGCATGGAAGTGATCCATTTCTTTCCTTCTGGACACCAGAGCCACTGACCCGGTCCTGGGAGTTTGGGGATGTCATCTCTCCTTGTTTCCCTATTGTCGGGGTAGGGAGGACAGCCTTACCCACCTCACCAGACTTAATTGCACTTTCAGGGTTACTTAATGGGAAAAGATTTCCAGCTAAGATAGGAGCTTCCACGTGCCTCACTCCAGATCTACTGCCTGTGTTTCTCAGGTGCACACAGACAGGGCCCTGATCTTTGCCTTGTCCCTAATTCCAAAGAAGTAAGTTCTCATGCACCACAAGCTTTTCTCTTCCCAGTTCCCTCTTCTAACTCATTGCTTAGCTAATGTTATAGGACCACCACAGAACTGGAGTCCAGAGATCATCAAGTAAGAAACTGTAACAGCTAAAAGGTATTTATACCCCCAGACCCAAAAGTGTCTGGGCTCTATAAAAACAGACTTTAATATAACCATCTATTACTGTTAAATGCTCCAACAATTGATCACCTGTCTCCTGGATGCCAAACTAGTAAAGGAAACAGGTGCCTTAAAATAATTTGTCTCTGATAAAGCTTAACATGTTCCAATCTCTGTCTCTCCTATTAACACTGACCAATACAAGCGGAGTACTAAACACCACAAATGGTCACTAATTTTCTCATGGCTGCTCCTTAACATGTTCAAAATTTTTCCCAAGCTCCAGAAACCAGCTTAAATCCATCTGGACAGGTCAGATCTACTTCAGGCTTTTCCTGTCTCACCAGCATCCTGTCAGATACAAAAGCAGCCAGTGTACCAAGCCAAGATGGATGCATGGTTCCAGAGCAATGGACGACAGACAGAACATCATCCCACAATTCCTGTCTACCTCGGAAACTCCCCTCCCTATTCCCCCCAAGAACCAACTGATGCCCACCAAGTCAGCTGGAAGCAGTTTTTGGGAGAAATGATGCCCCACACCCACTCATCTGCCATCTTTTATAAAAGATAAGAGTCCGGGATGTTAGGAATTCCAACCACGCCCCATGGTAGTGCATGCCCAGCGGGACACTTAGTCATCTCTGCCTAGTTATTTCCGGGTCCTGTGTGACCCAGGCCCCATGGTTACACGGTCATGTAGTCACGCAGATGTGACCGTGTGATCTCTGCACGTGGGCCTATGTGCACAGATGCATCCTGGCCTTTATAAGGTGGCGCCATGCCCCCCCCCCCTCCGGTCTCTCTCTCTGCGCCTCTCTTTCTGTTTCCTCTCTGCCAGGGCTGGCTCCTCCCCTCCCCCTTCCCTCCATTAAAAGCTCTAAAAGGTACCACTGGGTTCTGTCGTGACTGTGACCTTTCCATGCAGTAACCAGCGCCAGCCACCAGCGCTGTTATCCTTTCAATAGTCACTTCCCAGAAGAGCCCAGACCCACTTCTATTCACCTGGACAGATGCCAGGAATACTTCCTCTCTCCTCTATTATAGCCTTGTCTTCTTGCTCCAACTGGGATATCAGATTTGGTTTATCAAGGTGATGCCCTATTTATGGAGAAAATACATGTAATGTTAGAAAGATTATTCAAGCGCTATGCAACTCCATAAACCTGAAGCCAAACTTTTGAAGATTAAAAAATGTGACTTTAGCTGCAGTGGAATAATTTTGTCTAAATTCCAAAGAACGTAGTAACTTTCATAAGGAACAAAAATATAAGTACCTCTACCTCAATTTCAAAGTAATGAGTTATTAGTAATCCCAGATGTGCATGCCTAAGTTCAAATATACATTTAAAAGGCCCTTAAAGTTTGAACTATAGAGAATATAAAGTCAGGACAAGAGAGAGGGTGAGGGTGAGAGAGAGAGAGAGAGAGAGAATCATTTCTCAAGGAAAACATTAGACAGAAAGTTCCATGAAAATATGGGCCAAACCTGTTTTCACTACTGTGCTTCGAAATGCCTATTCACATTTAAGGAGATAAAAGTGCTTAAGAAAGACTTATAAAATTGACAATGAAAATGATGAAAAGGGAAATTCAACACCCCCCCCCCCAAAAAAAACAGTAAACAAACTTACACAAATAAATTACCTTTCTGGAACTACAAACTTCAAAAAAATCAAATCTGTTAGTAGAATGTTTAGTTATGGAAACAAAATTCAAATAACCCACCCCTGACTAAATCTGAGTAATAGGGCTTCAGGCCATTTGTAACTGACTCATACCTATCCTTTCTCTGTTCTGGTTGTGTACCAAAGAGGGCAACAAGCATTGTTTATCCCAGAGGGAGCAGAACAGAGCTTAGTCTGTTTTCTTTTGGCCTCCAGGGACTTCCTGCAAGATTGGCTTAAAAGGTGTTCCTTTATTTGTTTAACTCCAAACTTAGACACACATGTGATAAACACATTTAAAGGTCAATGTATAAGAGAAAACAGAAGATACAAATAAGCACTAAACCGAAAAGTATACTAAAAGAAGTTTGCTTAGAAGGTTATTGTAAACATAATGTTCTCCAGAATCAAGATTGTTACAGATAAATCCAAGGTAAAAGCATACACCCAGGGAAGACCTTACAAGGCACTAGGCTCACATTCTTGGTTAATCTCTGGCTTTGCACGAAACAGAAGGTCAAGGTAGTGTTAGCAACCATCTCGCTTAGTATTTATATACCCTCATGCAAGCACAAAGTTCATTTGAAGAGATTAAGAGATTTAAGTTTTTGGTTCTAGTACTTGAAAGAAATATCTGACAAATTACCTGCGTCTGCATCTGATAAATCTAGATATTGGAAAATTAGTTTCGAAACATCAGTAACGCTACATTCAATGAATAACATGATAACCCCACAGATAGAGAAAAATCAGACTCCAGATTTGCTGCACAGATTGATTAACCTAATGCAAATCCAAAACACTCTAAAATCCAAACCTGGTTTTTAAACTTTTATTATTGAGAATTACATACATAAATACAATGAAACATGATCACATTTATATCCTCCTCAATAGGTCCCTCTCTCAATTTCATATCTCTTAGTTTCTATCAATTGCCACCAGCTCCCCAGGAGGCGGGTAGGATCTAGATATCATCTATCCTAACTATGAAGGAATTTGGCTGGCTTGATCTTATGCATGTTTTGTTCAAATAACCACAGCTGCTGTGAATTCATGAGTGTGCCAGCCACGTCATGCCTAGAAAGCCATACTTCATAGTATTCTTCTCCATCTTCCATATTTTATGTTCTTCCTATCTCCTCTTCTGTGACATTCCTTAAGTCTTAGGAGGGTAGTGGTAATATAGCTTTCCCACTTAGAAATGGGAAATGGGTACTGAGTCTCTTATTCTCAGGACTTTGACCAATTATGCATCTCTTCCATTGATTCCTCACCACTGCAAGAAGCTGATTTTTTAACCAAGGTTGAAAGTAGCCAAGGTCTATGGGTATAAGCACAAATATTTACAAGATACTTTGATAGCATGGTCATTTAGCAAAATAACAATAAAAGGTTCCATTCTAGGGCCGATGACTTTCCCAGCCATGGGCTTTTACTAGGATATTGCTAATAATTTTTTAAAAGTCAAGAAGATCATTGTAAGTTTGAAGCCAACCTGGTCTAGCCTTATTACATAGGGAGACTGTCTCATAATATGAGATAGACAGAGACACACAGAGAAGACAGACAAATAGAGAAAGACAGAAACCATGATTTTAGAAGGGGATAGAGTTCTATAATAATTGAGATTTCAACACTTTAGTTTCAATAACATATTAATTCCTTTAAATGAGAACTGTGGTGATATTTTGTTTGTGCTCTCACAAATAAAGCTTGCCTGGAGATCAGAGTACAGAGTTAGCCATTAGAGGCCAGCCAGTGATGGCATACAGCTTTAATCACAGCACTTGGGAGGAGGAAACAGGAAGTGATATGTCTGGGCCGAGAGAGGAAGTGATAAGACAGGGTGGAGAGAGGAGCTCGGCCCTTTCAGGCTGAGGATTCAGTGGAGGTAAGAAGTCTCTCTAGTGGCTGGCTCCTTTACTGATCTTTCAGCATTTACCCCAATATCTGGCTCTGGGTTTTTATTATTAAGACCAATTGGGATTCGTGCTACAGAGAACTGACCACCTAATGTCAGTAAAGAAACAATGGACATAAAGAATAAACTAAATGGCTCTAAGGACATGTAAAGTACATGCACCAACAAGAGAAAACATATTCAACTCAAATGCACATGCAACAATGTCCAGCACTGACTAAATTAGGTAACAAAAGCAGTATTACTATATTAAAAAATGAAGTACCAGGTGTGGCTCTGTGAGACTATACTCTCAGCTACTTAGAAAGCTGACACAGAAATTACTTGAACATAAGAGTTCAAAAACAAGCAAGGCAGTGGTGGCTTATACCTTTAATCCCAGCACTCAGGAGGCAGAGACAGGTGATCTCTAAATTCAAGGCCAGCCTGGTCTACAGATCGAGTTCCAGGACAGCCAGGGCTACACAGAGAAATTCTGTTTCAAAAAACCAAAATAATAATAATAATAATAATAATAATAATAATAATAATAATAAAAAAGAGTTCAAGAACAGCCTGGGAAAGAGAGACTCAATTCCATAAGTAAAAATAAAACCACTACCACCATCCTGTAACAAAAATCAATGGCTCATGCTGTTATCTCCTCTAACAATAATGGAATAAAATTTCAAATGAGGAACAGAAGAATATACATTGTAAACCTTACTAGTGTTAGGGTGATAACACTAGCCAGTGATCTACAGAGATAATTCAATAATGATCAAAACTGTCACTACCTTTCTACTTTAGAAAAATGAATGACCTCATTTTAAAATCTGTAAAATTTCTAGGAATCCTAAACAGAAAATAAACTGTTAAAAAAGAACAAAAAGGTCAAAGGAGTTTGTAGGGAGTTTGTTTAGTGGGCAAAGTATTTACTTCAGCAATGTGAGTGAAAGTCTGGATCACCAGAACACATGTAAAGCTAGCTCACAAGACTAGCCAAAACAGCCAGCTGCAGGTTGTGTAAGAGACCATGCCTCAATGTATAAGGTGGAGAGCAATCAAGGACGACATCCAATGTTAACCTCAATGTACCCACTCTCCCACATTGGTGCACACATATCATAAACACATACAAACACACACACTCCATATGTACATAGATTAAAAAAATACAATGGCCTGTATTCCCTACAAAGCAAGTTATCAAAACAATATTATATAACTCGGACACATGGACTACTGGAATAGAATTAAAAGCATTCAAGTACACTTATACATGCAAAGTAAATCAATCAATCTTTGATACACCATCCAAGACCATTTTACAAAGGCACTAGATAACTGTAGGCAAATGTAAAAGAAAGAATGAAGTTCAACTTCCTCTGCATCATCTGTCAAACTAACTCAAAATGATCAAATACCTAAGGTAAGAATTAAAACCTATAAATTATTGGAAGAAAATACAGAAGGGCTTTTTTTGTTTTTGTTTTTGTTTTTTTTGAGACAGGGTTTCTCTGTGTACCCACAACTGTCCTGGAACTCACTCTGTAGACCAGGCCCACCTAGTATTAAGAGATGCACCTGCCTCTTCCTCCCAAGTATTGGGATTAAAGGCGTGCATTACCACTGCCTGAGTTTTTTAAAAAGGTGCATTTAGTAATGTCTTCTTGAATATATCAAAATCATAGGCAAAAAACAAAATGGAAAAAGAAAAAGAAAAAAGTAAGAAAGAAAAGCTAGAGGGGTGAAGAAGCTGTGGTGTCTGCTCAGCTATAGCTGAGTCTCTTGTGATTAACAAGAGATCAAGACCACTGTAGTAAAATCTTTGCTTTGTGGGGACAATGGATGCTGGGACTGCAGAATCAGCTGTGAATAAGAGAATAGCATAACTGAGGAAGAATTTTCTGGGAAGTGTTTCCTCAGGATCAGCACACAGAAGCTGCTGTAGTCCTGAGGGTGTCAAGACTGTACCTCATGCTAACAGCTAAACTGAGTACTGTTAAGAATCTCCAAGTCGGCCGGGCGGTGGTGGTGCACACCTTTAATCCCAGCACTCAGGAGGCAGAGGCAGGCGGATCTCTGTGAGTTTGAGGCCAGCCCGGGCTACAGAGTGAGTTCCAGGAAAGCCTCCAAAGCTACACAGAGAAACCTTGAAGTGGTACTGTTTTTGAAAGCATGAAGGAATCCCTGAAGAGAAGCTGGGAGAGGCCCCTGGTGATGACAAAACCTCAGTTGCAGTAGAAGGCCCAGGATTGAAGGGGTCATACAGAGAAGCTGAGAACCCTGGATGCTATTAGTTGAAGGTACAGCCAGCTCAGTTGCAGTGGAGACCAGAGCACTATGTTGGAGTGCCAGTAGAGTGGCATGATGACTAAAGACATCAGAAGCTGTAGAGTGGAGCTGGCCTAAGCCTAGGAGACAAGCTCTGTGTGCTGTGGAGGGTGGAGCTCAAGATAACGATTCAATCCCTTCCGAGAAGCACAGAGGACTGTGAATGGATCAGAAGACATCAAGGGCCTAGCTTTGTACTGTTGAACTTTGGTTTTCTTTTGCTTTGACTATAACTGTGCCCTGGTTTTTCCCACATGGAGTTAAGAAACTGTGTCTTTTTTTTTTTTTTTTTTTTTTTACTTTACAGGAGCCCACAGTTGAGAGATACTGAACTTCTAAAAAATAATTTTGTAGTTTTAGAGAGACTCTGGATATTTTAGAGATACTTCGAATATTTTAGACAAACTCTGAACTTTGAAAAAGACTGGATATTTTAAAAAGACTAGGCTTAGAAAGTGATTGAACTTTTAAAGACTGTGGGACTTTTAAAAGTTAGAAGGTTTTATATTATTATTTTAATATTAAAATGAGATCTTGCTGGGCGGTGGTGGCGCACACCTTTAATCCCAGCACTTGGGAGGAGGATCTCTGTGAGTTTGAGGCCATTCTGGTCTACAGAGTGAGATTCAGGACAGGCACCAAAACTACACGGAGAAACTCTGTCTCAAAAACAACAACAACAAAAAATGAGGTCTTTAAGATGAACAAGAAAGTAAAAGTTATAGTGATGGGCTTATGCGTCGAGCTGACAAGGGGTCAACTTGACACAATGTCAACTGGACTCAAGCTAGAGTCCCTTTGTAGAGAGGATCTGAACTGAGAAAATGCCCCTACCAGACTGGCCTGTGGTACTTTTTCTTGACTGATGATTGATACAGGAGGGCCCAGTTCACTGACCATGAGGAGCTTAGTAAACAGCATTCCTCCATGGCTTCTGTTCCTGTTCCTTTCTCCAGGTTCTGCCCTGAGTTCTTGTCCTGGCTTTCCTCAGTGATAGATCTACAAGATGAAAAACTCTTTCCTTCCCAACTTGCTTTTGGTCACAGTTTTATCAGAGCAATGAAAACTCTAACTAAGACAACAGACAGCATTGAGAAAATGAAAAGATGCATAATAGAGGAATTAAGAGAAAACTGAAATTTGAAAAGGTCTCTGGTATCCAAAATACCTAGCAAATTTTCATGCTCTAACAGAAATACTAATAACCCAAATGGACAAAGGACTTAAATGGACGTTTTTTCACAGTTAAATAGTTAACAAGTACAAGCAAAGGTGCTTAATATCATTATTCATTAAGAAAATGCAAATCAAAAACAATGGGTATCATTTAACATCCATTAGAATGACTATGATCAAAAGAAAATATTCCAGATGCATTAGTGTGACTGTATAACTGGGCATATGTCATGGAAGACTTTGAGTGTTCATAACAAAACAAAACAACCCCAGAAATATCACAAGAAATAAAAGCCAATGTTTAAACTAATGTGTAAATACTCCTAACAATATTATTAAAAATACCCGTAGCCAAAAAATAAAAAAGTAACCAAATTCTTAACAATCAATTAATAGATAAGCAAAATTTGGTATGTCCATAATACTAGTTATTCATTACAATGAATGAAACCCTAGTACATAGCTAAACCTTTAAAATATAGTATTTGAAAGCAGATTAATGGTAACCAGGGGCAATGGATGGGGTTTGAGAGTCACCTTAGCAAATTCTGCATGTTTTCTCTCATACATGGTTCCTAGCCTCAAGTTTTTCTGTTTTGTATCTTTAAACCAGAGTACATATGGAAGGTAGGAAACTAAATATGTTCCACTGGTGAAGGATGCCTTCAGGACATAGGTGGATGGGGAAATAGTAAAACACAAGTAAAATGAAAATAGAAAATGGAATATGGGGACAGAAAAGTTCAAGATTAGAGCTGGGTAGAGAATGGGGAAATGAGGTATTAGCAGGAGGCTTAACTAAATGAAGGGTACATGAAAAACCTTTATGGAGTGGGGAGGTGGTGGCACACACCTTTAATCACAGCACTTGGGAAGAAGAGGATGGTGAATATCTGAGTTCAAGGCTAGCCTGGTCTACAGAGTGAGTTCCAGGATGGCCGGGCTACACAGAGAAACCCTGTCTCAAAATAAAACAAAAACCCAAAACAAAACAACCCCCCCCCAACAAAAAACAACCCCTCTAAAAGTTGTGTGGAAACCTATAATCTTCTAATCCAAGGAGGAAGGAAAAAAAAAAAAAAACAACTGCAATTGGGGGAACAGTTGAACACAGGTGACAGAAAAGGACATGGGAGATACACTTGGGGTTAAAGTTTAATTAAGTGGAGATAGAGTGACTGGGGAAAGGAGATGGTGGGCAGGAGTGGATTAGCCAAAGCTAGGACCTATGAAGAAGCCTTGCGGTGGTTTGAATGAGAATGACCTCATAAGACTCATACACTTGAATGCTTGGTTCCCAGTTGGTGGACTGTTTGGAAGACTGAGAGGTGTGGCCTTGTTGGAGGAGCTCTGTCACTAGGGGTGGGACAGGCCCTGTCTCTCATTCTTGGCCTCCATCTTATAGACGATGTAAGTTCTCAGCTACTACTCCAGGGCCATGACTGCCTACCTGCCTATCTGCCACCATGCTATCCACCATGATGGCCATGGAATAACACTCTGAAACTGTAGGCAATCTCCTACAGTTTCTTAAATGTTTTCTTTTATAAGTTGCCTTGGTCACAATGCCTCTTCATAGTGATAGAACAGTAACCAAGACAAGCCTTTTGGAATCCATTGGCTTGCAAGCTGATTTTATATATATATATATATATATATATATATATATATATATATATATATATTATATTATATTTTAAAATATACTCAATTGTATATTTTAAAATGATTTAAACATTGTTTTGTTTTATACCAATAAATAAACTGGACTGAAAATCTTGCTTGAGTCATTAAATAAATGCAGCACAGGGCTGATGGTGGCTTACCAAGTGAAACCAGGTTCTTCCAGTTTTCCAGCATTACCTTCCTGTACAGAGTTCTTTGTAAAGGATCCAGCAAAGCCCGCTCCTCCTCTGTGAACTGCACAGTCACATCTTCGAAGGACACCAGCTCCTAAATCATTCATACATCACAGCTTAGCCAAGGACCCCATCAAAGACAATAAGAGAGCCCAAGATGGTAGACCCATAGACGAAAATCCAGAGCAAAAGATGTTAGGCACATTGAATTCTATCTGCCTTGGCTTTTAGGCTTTGTATCCTGGCTCTTCTCAGGTCTACTGCCCTACCTCCCAAAGTCCCTTTCTTTTTCCACTCAGACTTGAACTCCTGTAATCTCATCTCCTGGGACTAAGCACAAGCCTGGCACAATCCACAAAGGGGAGAGATAACTGTTACATGAATGATTAATTTCCCCATGCTGTGATAAACTGTGAAAAAAAGACAGTCAAACTTTTAGTTGACCTCACTACAAGCTCTTAGGAAGTGTATGGCATCCTTAGAGCCTCTGGAAGGAGCTTTGAGAATACAGTGAATATTGATGCAACAGACATTTTCTGGGATGTCTCTGAGCCCTTTCCAGATGCCTGGGAATCCTGCTTGGAGTGTATAAGTCTTTAAAGTAACAAGTTTTATGCAAGGAATGACTTGGAAAAAATGAAGACCCAACTCACCTGTATCAAGTTTGTCAAGAACTCATTGGCCAGCCCTTCTTTCCCTGTGTGTCCTTTCTCGGGAGAGAGTGGGTACAGAGAAGACTGAACTGGGGAAGAAGAAATAAATCAAGAGAATCTAGGATATCCTAGGATGCTCTGAGGTTTACTTATCCACCTGAGACTGACAATATACCACCACCCACACTTACAGCATGCATGAATATGCACACACATAGCACCTTCTTCTACCCCTGCACAGATACTTAGTCACAGCTTTCATAAACACGGCATAACCTTGTCTCAACTTAGCTAAGATTCAGAGTACCTGGGTCTGACTGCCTATGAGGAAGAGAATGTTTATTCCAGGAACAATTAAAGGTATAATTCAAAAGAGACCATATAATCATCATGAAGACGACAGTTCCAACACCTAGCAGTTACATCGTATTCTAAGAGCTATCTATCATATCTAAGGACTACTGGGCTTCACTCCTTTCCTGCTAGGCCTGAGCCTCCTCAATGGCTACCCATCCTCTACCACTTTCTGAACACGGGGACCTTTGAATCTTACTCTAAAGGCTGCTAGGACCCAATGACCTACCATGTATCAGAGGAATGGCAGCTGCTGCCATCCCGACTCCAACACTAGAGTTCCTGAGCACAATGCAGTAGACGGGTCAGATACACTTCTGCCTCCCACAGACACCAAGGGCAGCACTCTGGCATCAACAGAAGATAGGCAGTCTCCACAGCCACTCTCCTTCCCAGGGGGGTTGAAGACGAGCCCTTTTCAACTTGTTCATCTTAGCCGTCTTTCAACACGCACATCCCACACTGGACCTTTATCCTGCATGGCAGGTTGTCTGTCCAGGGAAGAAAAAAGGTCTGTTTTCCCTCTGCTTTCACATCACCAGCAATAAGAATTCTCCCCACTTCAAGCACCACAGAAATTCTGAAGTCTTCACCAGCTGGACATCTACTAATTCAATCTACTTCTGGCACAATCTGCTTGAATACACTATCAGGCTTGAATATTCACAGGCTGCAGGATCAGTTCCCAGAGTGCCCCTATACCCCAAATGTAGACGCCAGCTGACAGCCCTAAGTGGGCTTCCCTATGTTCTTCACCTAGTGGCTGAAAACTGGGGCTCCCATGATCCCTTTCTTAGGTTTGATTAATTTGCTTAATAGGTCCACACAACTTGGGGAACAATTTCTTTATTGGTGGAGTGCAGCCATTTCTGTCTTAGCTTGTTAAAACTCACAAATTTCTAAGGAGGCTTATTAAGATTCTGGAAATTCTAAAAGGAGGCTCCTTAAAACATGAAAAGTAAACAACTCAGGAGACCCCGATCCATAAAACTGATCGGATTCACAAGGCCCCTGTCTCCTCAAAGTAATATAAGCAGTAAGGACTGCTGAGGAGACAGAGACCAGCCTAGCTACCTGAAGAGGGTCAGACCGGCTAAGCTGCCTGGATGAGATATTCTCTGACCTGTGGAACTGCTGAGGAAACAAGGAAAAGCTTTTTCACACACAGTTGGCATAGCTCTTATGAAATTAATCTGGTCAACATTAGACGAAGAAGCATAAACTTCCAGTATTTATCCTTTCAATCCCATTTCTAAGAATTAGCTCAATGATATTCAAATACCAAAAGACTAGGGTAAGATCACTGACTGTACTTATAATAGCAAATAATTAAGAGAATCACAAACGGTCCTGGGGAGATAGCTTAGCAGGTAAAGGCACTTGCTGTCAAGCCTCACAATTCTTCCTGATCCAAGGGACCCACATGGTGGAAGATGAGAACTAGCAAGCTGTCCTCTTTTTTGTTTTTGGTTTTTCGAGACAGGGTTTCTCTGTGTAGCTTTGTGCCTTTCCTGGAACTCGTTTTGTAGACCACGCTGGCCTCGAACTCACAGAGATCCGCCTGGCTCTGCCTCCCGAGTGCTGGGATTAAAGGCGTGCGCACAACCGCCCAGTGCAAGCTGTCCTCTTACCATACTCTATGGCATATAATATCCGCACACAAAAAAATAAATGTAATAAGATAAACACAGCCCACATAGTAGAAGGAGAGACCCAACTTTTGCAAGTTGTCCTCTTACTTCCACAGTAGCACATGTAAAAATAAATAAAAGGTTAATAAAAATTAAAAAGAAATAAATACAAATGATCATCAAATAGGAAGGGTTAAATAAAACTGTAGGCAACCTACATAATAACACAAAGCGAGAAAAAATATAAAAACAAACCTGAAAACATCTGTAGGTACTGATAAAAATGATCTTCAATTTAAGTGTTAAAAATAAATCAAGATATCAAGAAGGTGGTATGTGTATACATGATGTTTCTTTTTTAGAGGAAGGGGAGGTCTCCTTTCTCTGAAATTCACACCATAAAGAAGCTTCTTGGGGTTTAGTTGATTACTAATGCATCTCAAGGAAAGCAGTGTAGAGTATATGGGACAGGGATAGAGTAAAAACACTTAAGGAGTTTGGACAATGTGACAAAGTGGATTTACAGGGATTCTTTGGCTCCTAGGGCTCTTTGGAAGACAGATTTATAACTCTTCTCATTCCCAGTGTGCCTCAGTTCTAATTTACAGCACCTACTTTGCAGAAAGAATTCTGATGCTGTAAGTAAGGTGGAAACACTGAATCAGGAGATACCCTGGATGTACAATTGGATTGTATTAGCGTCAGGACAGAGGAGTCAGAATCTGAGATTTGACAATGTAAAGCATAGGAGTGAATGGAGGGAAGTGAGGTAGGAAGGGAGATACGAACAGCAAGAGACAGGAGGGGACAGAGAAAGAGAGAGGAAGTGACAGATAGAGACAGGATGAAAGGCAGACAAACCCAGAGCCAAAGAAAGCTGAGGATGCCTCCTTGGTTTTGAAAGTGGAGGAAGATTGCCAGGTATAGTGGTGCATGCCTTTAAGCATTCAGGAGGCAAAGGCAAGAGGATCTGTGAGTTCGAGGCCATCCAGGGCTCTATAGAATAAAACCTGGGGGTGGGGTGGGGAGAACAAAGGAGGATGGAGGAAAGAACCACAAGACCAGGAATGTGGAAAGTTTGTGTAACATGGAAAAGGCTTTTTAAAAAGCTTATAGGAAAGCTGCCTGAGGCACTTAGACATCAAGAAAATGATGTCTCTGTGCCATCTGAAGCCACTGTTTACAGTAATTTGAGATACCAGGCACCATTAGCTTGCAACCCAATTACTACTCCTTTCCAAATGGCTCTGCTGTCTCCTTAGACTCAGTCCTCAACATTCTCATCTTTACCGTCTTTTCTGTTAGCAGGTACATCCCATAGAGATAGGACAAAGTCTGTTTTGGGCCTCATGCGTCAGGCCCAAGGCCCAGCTCATCAAAGTGACCAACTGTTCTAGATTGTCTAGGACTGTTCTGAGTCTTCGGGGTCCTCTGTCTTAGAAAACTCTTCAGCCTTGAATAAAATGAAGGTCTTGATCATCCTAACTTGTGCAATAATGAGTATCAATTACACAATAACCAAATATTCCCTTAATATGATTATAGGAATGCTAAAATAAAAATTGGCAGGAGTAGGGATGTGGCTCAGTGGTAGAACACTTGCCTAACTTGTCCAAGACAAGTGTTTGAACCCCAGCCCTGGACAAAAGAAATCAAACACATATAGCTAATAAATATCTTCCATATTATAAAAGATCATACTGTTGTTTCAGAAATGTTAAATTCCTATTAGGAGGCAAGGTAGGAAGGAAGGACAGCCTTGTACCTTACTCTTTAATCTGAAAGTTGTTCTCTGATATTCTTCCAAATGTTTTCAATTCTTATCAACATTTAGTAGCTAGTCTATTCAATTTTAGATTTATATTACTAACATAAAGAATCGCAGAACTTCTGTTTCATAATGCCCTTTTACTCTGAAACTTCATGAGGATGTACAGGTGTTTAGAAGTCATATGGAATGACTTCTGAAGAATGCCACTGAGTAGTTCTAGCATTTACAGGAAAGACTTGTAAGTGCTAAAAAGACACATAAATATCTCATATATTTGTGCTTAATAAAAAATCCTGAAAATTTCAGTGCTGTGGTACACAAGAAAATTCTACATTTATGTGCTTATTCATATTCATGGTTAATTATGCTTATTTCATATAATTTGCACGTAACTACATTTACTTATTACACACCTTAGTATGCATCCCTTGAATATAAACCCATCAAACACTGATACAGCTTCTTCAGACAACCCTCACTCTTAAGTGGTTGCATCCTTAGAGTTACAACCTGTTACAAGCAAAAGAAAAGCCCTATTGAAGTTCCATACTGCAGGGTCGGCTGGAACTCCATTGCTTCACATTCCACATCACATACATCTGGTTACATGAAATTCATTGATTAATGAAGGCAGGTGTTCACTGAGGCGTTTTCAACCTCACACTGAGGTTTCAACACAAATCTGTTTGAATGATTTTTTTTTAACTGAAAAAAAGAAAAAAGGCATAAAAATCGTTGCTGAGGCCTTTTACAGAAAGCACGAGTTATGTATGATAGGAAAAAAAAAAAAAACAAAAAAACAAAAAAACTCTATACCCGCCCTCCACCTGTGTTTACGAATTTAACATGTAATAGGAGCCCAGCCTATGGCAGGGAAGATGGAATTACCTGATCTCTATGCAGGCACAAGCTCAAAAGGGCAGGCAGAAGATGAAATGATGTGTCTATTTAATTGCGCAACTTATTTGACTGGAGAGCGATCTTCCAGTGACTCCATGGACGGTAAACATGCCTTGTCGCTTAGAGGGCCTAAAAGTGACAGGACTGAACTTCACAGAGCTGAAGGATTTCCACCCCCAGCACTACTGCTAATATGCACTGCTTGCGCCTTGCAGGACAGGACCCAAAATAGCGTCCTGGGCCTCCACCCGCCCGCTAACATTAGCTCTGTCCGCTCCGCCTCCCTCTGGGAGAACAAAAAGCATCTCCAGAGCTGTGAAGTGCAAGAGCTCGGGATTTATCTCTGGGCGACGGAAGGGGCCTGAGGCCTCCGGGAGGAAGCAGGAGTCCGGGGACTCCCTGCCGAGGACGCTGGCGGTCAGAGCTCCTTCTCCATACGACCGAAGCCCATTGTGCACACACTACATCGCCCCTCCCAGCGGCCCAAGGCGCCCACCGGGAGGAAAAACTACACCAGCTCCCTGGAGCCCGCTTCCTCCTTCAGTTCCGCCCTGCGCTTCCACTTCCGGCCCTTCTCAGTTCACTTCCGCCCAAAAGTTAGTCGGGGGTTTCAGGGCGGGGTTAGGAGGCGGATTTGGCATCCGTGGACCCTTGTAGATTGTAACTGTTCTTCCCAGTTTGCTTATTGACTCTGTACACAATTGGACTTCGGGATAGACCAGCCAAGGAGACCAGGGGCGGTTCCGGCGGCGGGGGACTGTTGGAGGAACAGAACCTGGGCACGGGAAGAGCTAAGCTTGGCCGGCCGGGTTAGATGATAACGGGGTGGGGTGGGGGGATAGTCGGAGGGAGTGGCTGCGGTGGGGATTAGTTCCGGGGGCAGGATGATGATAGGCACAGACAAAGCCTGGAGGGAGTGAACTGAGTTGACTGGGGGTGGAAATTAGTTTTAGGGGTGGCCAATGGTAGTGTAGGGTGTGAGATAGGCTTGCTGTGTCCCAAGGAACAGGGATTGGAATTGCAGGGATGGGAATATGGACGGGCATTAGTAGTGTGGGGTGTGTGAGTCCTATGGTCCTAGGGAATGTAAGATCATCCCCAGGGGTGCTACTGCAGGTGACCCGCCTTGGACCATGTAACAACACGATCCGTGAATGAAGCTGTGTAAGGAGAATTCTGATTGCTTGTGAAAAAACTCCAAGAGAACAGGACAAGAGTCCTGTGACCTCAGCCCTCCAAGTACAAAATTGTTCTCGAAATGTGCTTTCATGCCCCTCCCAGATTTAATAAATAGGAGTGGGTTTACTTCAGATTATTTTACTATTCAGATGATGTTTCCAAGCTCGGGTTGTCCTCATGACTGTATGCAGCAGTGGTTCTTAACGGGAGTGGGGGTAGGGGGTTGAAGGACCCTTTCACATGGATTGTCTAAAACCACTGGAAGACACAGATATTTACAGTACGATTCATAACAGTAGCGAAATTACATGAAGTAGCAAGGAAAATGATTTTATGATTGGGGGTCACTACAACGTGAGGAACTGTATTAAAGGATTGCATTAGGGAGGTTGAGAACTACTGGTATACAGCCTAAATGCATGTGAACATGCTTTGCCCTTGTGACTGTATAAAGCTTGAATTCATATGAACTTTGCTCATATGACCCTGCTTAACCCTCAGAATACCCTCCGACTATAAATTGTTTGATGCCCTGAATAAAGTTGGCTATTGCATGAGACTTCAGTCTGCCTCATTTTTAGGCTCCATCCTCCCAGGCTCATACGGCCACCAAGAGTGGTAACAGATCACTCAACAGTAACCTTTCTTCAGTCTATTCTCCATGATTATACAGCCTACTAGAAGTACATTGTACACATTTCTCTGCAGTTTGCTTCTTGAAGGCCAACATTATTTAATTTTTTGACAATTTTACCACATATCTATATAATGAATTGTGGTAAAATAATTGCAGGTATGAGCAGAAAACTTCAGCATGAACACTGGGTAGGGATAACAAAAATTATTCACCTTATGACTCTAATTGCTGGGGCTTTCTGGGATGAAGGAGAAGGGTTATTGTATTTAGAACGAGTGATTGTTGTAGTTCTAATGTTTTGAAGAAATCCCATGGTGACTACACTATTTTCCATTCTCAGAAACAGTATATAAAATTTTCTTTACTCTGTATCCTTAACAACATGTATTTTTTTTCTTTTCTTGATGAAAGACATACTAACTGATCAAGATAAAAACTCCTGCTATACTATTGGGTATTTACTATAAAGAATCAGTCAGTGTTCTAGTTTGCTTTCAACTGCTGTGATAGAACATTCTGACAAGAAAGCCACTTGAGGAAGAAAGGATTTATTTAGCTTACACATCCTGATCTCAGTCCATCACTGAGAGAAGTCTGGGCAGGAATAAAATAGGAGATATGGAGGAACACTGTCTTTGTCCCTTAGGTAGCTCACACTTTCACACAACCTAAGAGTTCCTGTCCAGGGTGGCACTGCCCACAGTGGTATGGGTTCTCCCATATCAATCACAATTATTAAAGTGTCCCACAGCCTTGTCTCCATGCCAATCTGATGGAGACATTTTCTCAGTTGAGGTTTTATCTTCACAGATGGCTCTAGCTTGTGCCAATTTGACAAAAACTACACAAGCTTGCTACATATTACATACCTACATACTCATGTTTGTTACCTCATTCTTCACAGCAGCTATGGTACAACCAGCCTGTGTACCTATTAGCAGAGGAATGGATAAAATCTGGTAAATAGATACAGTGGGACTCTATCCAGCCATAAATAATATGTCATTTGCAGAAAAGAATGGACAAGGGTCACTATACTAAATAATCATAGTGAATGAAATGAAATAAACTAGTCTCCAAAGAAAAATATTGCATGTTTTCTGTCATACATGGAATCTAGGGGAAAATACAGTAGGGAATATCATAAACCCATTCCTTTGTGCAATTAACATGTTAATTTAAAAGAACATTTTATTTATTGTGTGTGTCTGCATGCAGACGTCAGAGGACATTCCTCAGGAGTCAGTTCTCTCCTTCTACCATATGGGTCCTAAGCATAGAATTTATGTTGTCAGGCTTGGAATCAAGCACCCTGACCCACTGAGCTATCTTTCAGGCCCAATATATGCTAATTTGATAATATAGGCTTTTTATGCAAGACAGACAAATCCTAGGCTGTGTTGGGAGTCATTGCCTTAACCTTGTTATATACAGATGTTTGACATTCTGTGTTCCCTTGGCTGAAGTGGATTTATCTTGAATTTAATCTGTTCTCAGGAATGAAAACAAGGACCACAATGCTGAGTGTGAGCAGCAGGGCTGACTGGAGCCAGGATGTCAACTTCAGTTCCCAGGCACAGATGGAGTTCTGTTCCTGGTTCCATGTCTGCTGCAATCATCTGTGTGCTGTGGGATGTTCTGCAAGTGATCAGCAGCTTTCAGTGGACACTATGCAGGGACCAGAGTGGGCAATGAGTTGCCAGCACTCTCAGCCTTTACAGTGTAAAATTATGTGTGGCTGGAATAGGAACCAGCCTTAAAAAGCAAAGGAATTCTGTCATATAGTACAACATGATTGAAAATATTTGTTGATCAAGGTATGCCAGTCATAACAGATAAATGCTATCTGTTTCTACATACAGCTATCCCTAGTGTAGTCAAATTTATAGAAGTAGAAAATAGAACAGTGGATGCCCTGGCCTGGGAAGAGGGATAAAGAGTTAGTGTGTAGTAGGAAAAGAGTTTCTGTTTCCGAAGTGACAGTTCTTGAGATGAATGGTGGTGTTGGCTGCACAACAATATGAAGGTGATTAATACCACTGGGCCAGGCACTGAAGAATGGGTCAGAAGGTCTATTTTATGTTTTCTATATGATACTTTTTAAAGCAAAAGATTATGATCTGTAGCTACCCTGAGATTGTTTTCTTTCTCTGTTCATCTGAATGTCCTTCCTCTTCCTCTACCTCTTCCTTCTTTACCTGCTCCTCTTCCTCCTTAGTCTCCACCTTCCTTCCTCCCTTTCCATTTACATTTCGGTTTTCATGTCTTCCTCTGTTATTTATTTCTCAATGATTGTCTATTCTCTTTTTGTCTCTCTTTCTTCCCTTGGCATTTGTTTCTCTCATCTGTTTTCTATCTCACCCCCCCCCCCAATTATACTGCCAAATTATTTCCTTCCTGTTAGAAAATCCCAGTTTCTGTCCTTTTTTCTATACCCTGTATCCTTTGTGTCACCAGAGAGAGAATTATCTTCAAAGCTGGTGGGCCATATAAGCTGTAGGAATTAAGGCAAGGACTAGGATTTCATGACAGAGAATACATCAAGACATCACATTCCACTTCACAAATATATTTAATTCTCAAAAATTTAAAAAGACATAAAATGATAAAATTTATCAACAACCTGAAGCATTATATAGACACAAAAGTTATTATATATTGTGCCCCCAAATTAATATTTTTATGTAAGTTAAATTTGTTTTTAGCTAATATAACAAGTTTTATATTATTTATAGAATAATTTATTAGTTATATTTGCATAACTAGGATTAAAATATCATAGAAATGATTTAAGGCAGGGAAAGTTTACTTAGCTACAGTTTCACAATGTTACCGTCTATCCTGGTAGGATTCTTGGCTTTGGGATTGGGAGACAGCAGTTGTATGCATGTGGGCAGACTAGGAAGCAGAGACAGGTGATCTGGAACCACAGGTGGTTACAATGTTCACATTGCCTATTCCTAGTGATTTCCTTCTGCTAGCAAGGACCCTCTTGCTAAAGGCTCTATGCCTTCAAAATATTGCCATAAGCTGGGGACTGAGAATTCAAAACATAAGCCTGTGGGGGACATTTCAGATTCAAGCCATAGCAGGAACCATGTGACCCTTGATGTTTTGATATGTGTGTGCATTGTAAAATGTTGGAATCTGGTCTAATCTTAAAGACATTATTTGTTTATCCTGAAAATATAAAAACCTATCAAATTTTTTATTCATAGCCATTATTGTTTTTATGGTTATTTACATTTTTTAAAAAATACATTCTAGAAATTTTTAGTAGCACATATCAATGTATGAATTGTATCAGATGTACATGCTGTGTATTCATGATATTTATAATTATGCTACATGTGAAAATTCATTTGAGAGGCTGAGGCTGAGACAGGAGGATTGTGAGTTTGAGTCCAGCCTGGGCTATACAGCAATTTGAAGGCTAACAAGGATTATGTGGAGCCAAAACCTGCCTCAAAAAAAAAAAAAATGCTCCCCACCTAGAGATTGTGTGAAAAGTTCCTTTTGGATCTAATAACAAAGGGTCATTGTGACTTTTTCAAGGGAAGGAGCCACAGAATGATGACAACATACGAAGGTTCCAAATAGTCTGAGGAGCTGCTTGGAGGTAAGATGCTCCAGAAAAACACATACAGGTGTCCCTTTTTGAGCAGTTTGTGCTAAGAGGAAGGGGCAGAAAAGGTTAGGCAAGGAGTTTCTATGTAGTTCAGAGAAACGTAAACATGGCTTTATGCCGAAGGAAGGATTCCCTAGAAAAAGAGTTGTTGAAGATTGAGGAACTTCTTAGTGGGCATGAGGTTACAAAATAGGAAGATGGGGAAAATCTCAGATTGGGAGATAAAGGAAATATCAACATAATTGGAAGAAATTTACAAAGAGTCTAAGATATGTCTAAGTATGTCAACTAGACCCCTAAAACTTCAGGCTAGTTTACAGTTTCCCCATGAAGTACTGGGAAAATTTTAAGGAAACATGAGTGTGTCAGTGTATGAGTGTTTTATTCCTCTGCTTTTGGCTGTGGATGTAAATATCTGCCTTGACTTCCTTGCAGTGATGGACTATAATATAATGGAATTATAAGCCATTCATTGCTTTTGCCAGAGTATTTTATCACAGCAACAAAAAGTGGAACTAAAATTGGAAATGACAAAAAATAAAAATAAAGTATCAGGTTTAAGATTCAGTGACTGATAGACTAACACATAAAAGGAGAGATCAATGCCCAGGCTTTAGGACTTTCTCCATGTTAGTATTAAATATTTTGTATTTATAGTTGCACCAAAATAGTATGTCGTGTTTTTTCTTCCCACAGGTATCATAAGGCTGGCAGTCTTCCAAACTTGAAGTTTTACAAGGTAGGTAAGGTAAATGGAAAAGAATTTTTCAGTAATACCAATGGAATTATTGAGCTCATAGACTGTGGAATTGAGTACTAATGTGGGATCAGGAGGAAGGAGCTTGGATAATGGGTACCAAAGTTACACTGAAAGAATCAGTTCTTATATTCTATAACAGCATGTGACTGTAGTTCACAATATTTCATACATATTATAAAGAATTAGGAAAGATAAATTTGAAGCTTCCCAACACAAGGAAATGGTAAATGCTTAGATGGTTAAAATGCTAATTATCTTGATTTAATCATAATACAGTGTGCATATATATGTATCACATGATCATACTCTTCTGTAAATGCTTGTACTTGTATGTTAACCTAAAAGAAGAACAATTTCCACAGAAGTCAAATTGTAGAATCTGCCCAGATGCCCATCATCTTATGAATGGATGAAGAAAATGTAGCATATATAGACAAAAGAAATTTTCATTTTTGAGACAGGGTTTTATGTAGCCCAGGCTGGTCTCAAACTCATTTTGTAGCTGAGGATGCCTTTAAATTTTTTAATCTTCCTTCCTCCATATCCCATGTGCGATCATTACCAACCTGCATCACCACACTCAGTTTTATGGAGATCAGACATCGGGTCTTGTGCATGCTAGGCAAGCATTCTGTCAACTGAGCTCTAGAGTCAGTCAGTGGACTGTTACTGAGCCATACAGTAGAATGAAATTCTGCCATTTTTGGGACAGTGGATAGAACTAGAGACCATCATATTGAGTGAAAGAAGTCAGACTTGGAAAGATAAATACCAGAATGGGGAGATGGCTCAGTGGATCAAACACTTCTATGCAACTATGAAGATTGGAGTTTGAATCCCAAGAACCTACATTAAAGCCAGCCAATATTTAGAAATATATGTATATATGGGTAGCACGTAACAACAATTAATGAAAAAAAAGGGGTCATGTCTGATAATATTTTGTTTGTATTCATTAATAATAAACAATAAAAAATAAAATTTGCCTGAAGGTCAGAAGACAAAGCCAGCCACTAGATTAAACATAGAGTCCAGGCAGTGGTGGCACACACCTTTAATCCTAGCACTCAGAAGGCAGAGATCCATCTGTATCTCTGTAAGTTCAAAAGAGAAACAGGACCAGGCGATGGTGGCACACACCTTTAATCCTAGTACTTGGGAGTCACATGCCTTTAATCCTAGTATTAGGAAGGTTGAGACAGGAAGTGATATGGCTGGGCAGAGAAAGGAATATAAGGCAAGAGGAGACAGGAGTTTGGCATTCAGTCTGAGGATTTGTGGAGATAGGCTCTCGCCTCCCTTTCGGCCCCAGGATTTGGTGATGATGAGAAGTTTCTCTAGTGGCTTGTTACTTTGTTCCTCTGATCTTTCAGCATTTACCCCAGTATCTGGCACTGGGTTTTTATTATAAGACCAATTAGGATTTGTGCAACAATCATGAATTTAAAAGAGCGAAAGGAGGGGCAAAAGGGGGCTTAGTGGGAGGAAAAGGAAGAGAGAAATAGTGTAATATAATCTCAAAAATAAAATACATTGAAAAACAAATACAAAACAAACAAACAAGCAAGTGTGGTGGCCACATGTAATCCCAGTACCAAGGAGGCAGAAATAATGGATCTCAGGGGCAAGCTGGCTATCTAGACTACCCAGAATTGGTGAACTCTAGGTTCAATGAGAGACCCTGCCTCAATGAATAAAGTAGAAGTCTATTGAAGATGGTCTCTGGCATCAACTTCAGGCCTCCACAGGCACATATGCATATGTGCACACATATGCAAAGACATAAGCACATGCATATTCTGCACATACACACCCAAAAGAAAAGACAAATACCATATTTCCTCTTGTGTGGAAACTCTATATTTAAAGCAGTTTTAACGTTTGTGGGTTTTGTTTTTTTTTTTTGAGTGTAGGGGGTGTATAGATATGTTTGCCATGACAAGCATGTGGAGGTCAGAGGACAGCTTGTGGGAGGCGATGCTCAGATTATCAGGTTCAGCAGCAAGGGCCCTTACCTTCAGAGCCACTTCAACATGGGAAGTGTGTTTTAAATAAAAAAGAATATAACATGAAAAAGGAAAACATGAGAGATGTGGAAGGGAAATGGGGAAAGGAGGAGGGAGAGGAGGCATAATAAAGAACAATAGCAGTGGTGACTGTGATCAAAGTACCTATTTGTGAATGTGGAAATGTCACGGTGAAGCCCCTTTGTGTAATACATATTAATAAACATAAGTAAATGAAAAAGGGAGGCAAGTATTCTGGAGTAAACTTTTGTTCTTGAGAAATATTTATGTGCCATGTACTGTTACATAAAATCTAGCAAGAAACACTAGAAATCAAAATCTGGTGGTGAGTGACTACATTTTCTTCCTTCCTTCCTTCCTTCCTTCCTTCCTTCCTTCCTTCCTTCCTTCCTCCTTCCCTCCCTCCTTCCTTCCCTCCCTTCTTTCCTTCCTTCCTTCCTTCCTCCTTCCCTCCCTCCTTCCTTCCCTCCCTTCTTTCCTTCCTTCCTTTCTTTCTTCCTCCTTCCCTTCCTCCCTCCGTCCTTGCTTGCTTCCCTCCCTCCCTCCATCCCTCCCTCCCTTCCTTTCTTTCTCATTCCCTCCCTCCCTCCATCCCTCTCCTTCCCTTCCTTCCTTCTTTCCTCTTTTCCTTCTTTCCTCTCTTCCTTCTTTCCTTCCTTCCATCCCTCTTTCGTTTCTTTCTGCTCTGCTGTGAATAGGTTTTCTAAACTATTTTGAACATGACCTTTTGGGTTGATTAATATGTCTCAAGGTCTTGTGGTGATTTTTCAAGAATGATATTGTTGGTAGTTTTGCTATTAATTTTTTAAAATACATATTTATTCTTTGAAAGTTTCATACATGTATGAAATGTATTGATCATATCATCTTTCATTTCACCCCCCAGCTTCACCCAAATACCCTCACCACTTCTCTCTTCCAACTCCATGCCCTTCTTTTTAAATCTACTGAAAGTTATTAGTGCTTCCAGTATGTGCATGGATGTAGGGCCATCCACTGAAGCAACCCATCAGAGGCCACATCCCTGAAGAAAACTTACTGTTCCTCCCTCAGCAGCCATCAACTGCCATGAGCTTCTCCCACATCTGTGCTGGAATGTTTGCTGACCTGATCTTGTACAGGTTTTGTGCGAGTAATTAGAGTTATTGTGAGTTCCTGATTGCAGTGGCCCTGTTGTGTTCAGAAAATGCTGTTTCTGTAACACTCTTTCCCAACCTCTGACTCTTACAATCTAATTTCACTGTTGATTTAAATGTTAAAGGAGCTATGAAAATCAAGTGGTTCATAATATATTCATTGTCAAATAACATAGAAGAATGGCAAAATTAGAGACTTGGAGGAAGACAGGACTGTGTATCATGACAGGGGATCTGAGGTCTCAAGCTCTTGGCAGTGGATCCAGAGAGAATAAAAATACACTCAAGCAGGGACAGAATTTTGCCAAATGGTTGGAGAATTTTGACTTGGAGCTTTCTGCGCTCAGCTTAGATCTGCTTAATGATGTCCCTGAATACAGGTCAAATCTATCACCAGAGGGATAGAGGGAAGGTAGAAAGTAAAAGCAGCATTGCTAATTGATAAGTATTACATGGATAATACAAGAAGGCAGCCTTCATCACATTATTCCAATTTTATCGTTTATGCTAATAGGATTAAGAAAGGAGTCAGATGGGCAAGACTTCACAGAGGAAGCAATGTGACTGTGAGAACCTATCAAAGCCAAAGCCTTGTTTAAACACCTCAATCCCCTTGAGAATGTCTAGTTATACATTCAAGAGGCCAGTCACTAGAATCACATCCCATCCTGGCAATGAGGTAAGATATCATCATTGGGAGGAGAGCCTGGACAAGCCCCAGCAAGCCTGCTGGCAGAAGAGACTGCAAGGACTCCAGGCCTACAGCAGTGCAGGAGAACTTTTGACCACTTCAGATCTAGCCAAAGCTTTGCAAGACCTTACACCCCGAGGCACAGATGCATCTGTTTCAGAGACTCAAGCCAACAGCATTGGCTCTAGGCCCATGACCACCCATGAGTCATCTTCACATTTGGCAGAGATGATTCCAGAAGCAAGTATCCCACAGATCCTTTGCAATCAAATTCTCGTCACCGAAGAAGATATTAGCAAGCAGGAAAAGAAAGTGAAAATAGCAAGAGAAAGACTGACAGTTGCATTGATTGAACACAGGCTAGCAAATGAGGCAGAGAAAGTGAGGGGGTCAAGGAGGGCAAACTTATAAACGGAGGGGAAGCTGGGGAGAAGATACTGCAGATGAAATGCAGAATTGTTTTAACACTTCTTTGTGGTGTCTTTTGTTGTTTTTTTGAGACCTTGAAACTTTAAACTTGACAATCTTTATTAAAATTCTTCATGCAATGCAAAAAAAATAAATACAAATGATAATTTCTTTCTTTCTCTTACTCTACCCACCTCTTTCTCTATGTTGAAGATCACACTGAACTTCCCACTCATACCAGGCAAATGCTCTACCATAGAACCATATCATCCAGCCAGTAATTTTTATTTTTTAAAATTATTTTAGGGGCTGGAGAGATGACTCTGTGATTAGGAGCACTTGCTGCTTTCCAGAGGACCCAAGTTTAATTCCCAGTATCTACATAGCAGTTTACAACAAGGGGATCGAATGCTGTCTTCTGGTCTCCAAAGACACTAGGTACACACACATGATACATAGACGTACATGGAGGCATAAACATAACAAATTACTTTTAATTATGTGTGTCTGTGTATTGCTATGTGCACTTGAGAACAGGTGCATGAAGAGGCTGTAAGAGGGCATTGTATTCCCTGGAGCTGTAGTTATAGGCAGTTGGGAGCCATCATACACTGGTATTAGGAACCAAACTTGGACCCTCTGGGAGAGTGCTCTCAAGTATTGAACCATCCTTTAGCCCCAGTAAATTATTTTAGAGATGAGAAATTGAGTTTGAGGTGAGAAAAGATTTTTTTCTTTTGCTCTTTATAGTCCTATATTCATTCACTATTTTATTTTGTTTATGTATATGAGTGTTTTACCTGCATGTATGTCTATGAACAGTGTGTGAGGTTGGTGGCCGTGGAAGCCAAAGAGGGTATTAGATCTCCTGGAACTGGAGTTATAGACAGTTGGGAGTTGTCATTCAGGTTTTGGGAACCAAACCCAGGTCCTCTGGAAGAGCACCAAGTACTTCTTAACTTCCAACCCATCATTTTCTAGTTACCTCACTTTTTTTTTTTTTTTTTTTTTGGTTTTTCGAACAGGGTTTCTCTGTGTCATTTTGATGCCTGTCCTGAATTTACCTCTTGTATTTTACCTACAGTGTTTTAAAAACTATTGTGGCTTATGATAGTCTTAGAAGGCACAATCTCACAGCAAACTCCCTGTTTTTCATTTTGTTTTGTTTGTTTGTTTGTTTTGGCTTTATAATCTTTCTGCCCCTTCTTAGCAATGATCCCTAAACTTAATTTCAGGAGTTGTGTTGTATATGTATCCCTTGGGACTGGATAAATCAAGACACAACTCTCTGTCTTGATTGGTTGTGGTTTTCTGTAATGGTGTCTGACTGTTGTAAAAAGAAGTTTCCTTGATGCAGGTGAGGATGATACTTACCTGTGTAAAGATATATAATACAGTGTTTGGATATGCATATATAATAAAATGATTTTTACAGATTAACAGCTATCGTGTAACTTTTCTAATCACTAGTGAAATATTTGTCAAAAGCAACCTAGGGAAAGAGTTTCTTTTGCTTCACAGTTGAGGGGGCAGTCAGAAGACTTGGCAGCAGGAATATGAGGCAACTGCTCACATATCTGCAGTTAGAAAACAGCAAGACAGTGTTGAAGTTCTACTCACTCCTCCCCCCCTCCATTTGTTTCTTCTTATTCAGTCTGAGACCTCATTGATGAGGCCATTGGATGGTACCACTTATGTTTTTTTAATTTTATTTAAAAAACTTTTTTATTCATTTTATGTAGATGTAATTCTAAATGGTCTTATTAAATAAGAAACACAGAGCCAAATAAAGAGTTAAAAGCCCAAGAGGTAAGAGCACTAGCGAATAGCCTTTAGCTTACCAGCCGCTGCTGTCCTTCCCGAGAGAGAGAGAGAGAGAGAGAGAGAGAGAGAGAGAGAGAGAGAGAGAGAGAGAGAGAGAGACCTTCTCCTGTGTGACCCGTCTTTAATTGCCTTTCTGTTCTGCCTTCTCATTGGTTCTAAACCCAACCACATGACTTCCTTGTCACTGCCTGCCTATATAGACCTCCAGGTCTTTGTGGTTGGTACTGGGATTAAAGGCATGTGTCTCCATGCTGGCTGTGTCCTTGAACACTCAGAGACTTTGCCTGCCATGTAATCAGATTAAGAGCATGTGCTACCACTGCCAGACTTCTGCTAAATGGCTTGCTATTAGCTCTGACCCCCAGGCAACTTTATTAACATACAAATAAAGTCACATTTCGGCACAAATAAAATATCACCATAATTTTACATACCAATCACAGATCCCCCTCTCATCCCTCCTCCCACTCCCCCCACTGCCACCTAATCCCCTCCCACACCCCTCATCCCCTCCTCCAAAAAGATAAGTTCTCCCATGGGGGTACAGCAAAGCATGGTACATTCAGTTGAGGCAGCACCAAGCCCCTTCCCCCTGCATCAAGGGTGAGCAAGGTGTCTGACCATAGGTATTAGGATCTAGAAAACCAGCTCATGCACCAGAGATAGATCCTGATCACCCTGCCAGGGCCCATCAAATAGAGACCCAGCTATACAACTGTCTCCTGTATGCAGAGGGTCTACTATGGTCCCATGCAAGTTCCACAGTTGTCGGTCTAAAGCTCATGGGTTCCTATGTGTGGTGGTATTGTATTCCTCAAAATATTGTACACCCTAATAAATTTATCTGGGGTCAAAGAACAGACAACCACTAAATACAGAGGCTAGAAAATGGTGGCACTCACACCTTTAATCCTAGCATTCCAGAGGCAGAAACCCATCTGGGATCTCTGTGAGTTCAAGGCCGCATTGGAAACAGCCAGACATGGTGGCTCACACCTTTAATCCCAGGGAGTGGTGGTAGAAAGCAGAAAGGTATATGAGACATGAGGACCAGAAACTAGAAGCATTTGGCTGGTTAAGCATTGGCTGGTTAAGCTTTCAGGCTTTCGAGCAGCAAAGTTCAGCTGAGATTCATTCTGGATGAGGACTCAGAGGCATCCAGTGTGAGGAAAACAAGATCACCTGAGAAGTTGGCCAGGTGAGGTTAGCTGTGACTTGTTCTGGTTCTCTGATCTTCCAGTTCAACCCAATACCTGGCTCAGGTTTGATTTAATTAATAAGAGCTTTTAAGATTCCTGCTACACCTATGAGTTTGGTTCCACTCATGTTTAGGGTGGATCTTCTTTCCTCATTAAACTCTGAAAATACCCTCACAGACATACCCAGAACTGTGTCTTCTAGGTAACTCTAGAACCAGTCCAGTTGACAATGCTGATGAATACCTCACGCTATTTCATATAGTTACAATCTTATGGGTAGTACAAAACCTGAAATCTGGCTTACTCAGTTTCCATTATATAGCATGGTTTTACTGACGGGAATTCTACACTGCACACTAGAGCTCTGGACATGGTTTTTCTACCTAACTTCAGTTTTGTGCTCTCTAATCTCCATCTGTCCATGCTCACTCCTGTCCACCCATAGTCACAATCATTCTCTTACCTATTTTCATATATTTGTCTTTCTAAAGACTCTGTACCATGAAGTCAACCACCCCACTCTGTGTGTGTGTGTGTGTGTGTGTGTGTTTGTGTGTGTGTGTGTATGTGTGTGTGTGTGTGTGTGAAATATGTGCCACAGAACATGTTAGAGGACAAACTCTGGTGTTGATCCTCACCTCTCACAGTATCTCAAGCTCATGAACTTCCATGGATTCTCTTGTCCCTGTCCTATTGCCTCACAGGAGTGCTGGGATTTCATATACATGCTACTGTGTCCAGATTATGGAATTCAAACTCTGTGTCTGTCCAGCAGACACCAGCAAGCATTTACCCACTAGGCTGTGCCCCAGCTTGCATACTTCTTTTTATGTCAAACTTACTTTGCTTAAAATCAATAGGAGTTGCCTATGTTGTGCAATTAGCCAGACCTGTTGACATAGGCTTTTGTGGTTGATATATTGTACACCCTAATAAACTTATCTGGGGTCAGAGAACAGAACAGCCACTATAATAAACATAGAGGTCAGGCAGTGGTAGCACACGCCTTTAATCCTAGCATTCTGGAGGCAGAGATCCATCCTGATCTCTGAGTTCAAAGCCACACTGGAAACAGAGCCAGGCATGGTGACTCACGCCTTTAATCTCAGCACTTGAGATCTCATGTCTTGCTTGGGAAAGACACATGCCTTTAATCCCAGGAAGTGATGGCAGGAAGCAGAAAAGTATATAAGGCATGAAAACCAGGAACTAGAGGCTTTTAAGCTTTTAGGTTTTCAGCAGCAGTTCAGCTGAGATCCATTCAGGTGAGGACTCAGAAGCTTTCAGTCTGAGGATTTGTGGAAACAGGATCGGATTAAGAGTTGTCAAGGTAAGGTTGACTATAGCTTGTTCTGCTTCTCTGATCTTTCAGATTACACCCCAATATCTGCCTCCATGTTTTTTATTAATAAGACCCGCGAATGATTCATGCTACCGGGGTGGGCATGCCGGGTCAGCAGGTAAAAGCTCGTGCTGCCAAGCTTGAAATCGTGAGTTGATTCCTGGATTCACATGGCTGAAAGAGTTAATAATTCCCCCAAGCAATTCTCTGACCACCACATGGGTGCTTGGCACCACATGCATGTGCATGCACACACACAAATAAATGTAATGAAAATTAACTAGAAAACAGACATAAAACTTAAAATGTTACTTAGATATATACTGAAACATTGCGTAAATCCAATAAATCCAATACATTCTGACTAGGCAACCTTAGCCTGTTATCTCTTTATTATATCTATATATAGTCCATATCTATATCTATATGCATACATACATACATACATATGGAAGGTAGAGAAAGGGGATTCCTTAGGATGGATTACAGGTTGAGGTCCAGTTAGCACAACAATGGCTGTCTACCAATGGAAAGTCTGAATCCAGTACTTGTTCAATCCACAAGGCTGGATGTCTCAGCTGGTCTTCAGTATATGCCAGAATCCTGAAGAAATAAACCCTAATGCCAGTGAAGGAATGGACTGATAGTAAAAGCAAGATCAAGCAAAGTGAGAGCAAGCTTCCTTCTACCAAATCCTTTCCATAGGCTGCCAGAAGAAGGTGTGGCCCACATTAAAGGTTGATTTTACCAGTTCAAAAGATCTGGATTAAAGGTTTATCTTCCCACCTCAAAGATACAGTATAGAAGTGGGTTTTCCCACTTCAAATGACTTCCCTCACAGATGTGCCCCGCCATTTGGGTTTTAGTTAATTCCATATGTAATCAAGTTGACAAACAAGAATAACCATAATATCTGTAAGGACAAGGCACTACATAATTCTGTGGCACTCCTGTGTAGTCTGTGCTTGCAACTCTGGCCCCCGCATACACGCCTACCCCACAAAGATGCTGTTGATTTCATTTTCTGTTGGCTATCTACTCCTGGGCATACAACCTACCCTTAAAAGTAGTTTGTTTTCCCAGTGAGACTCCCATGGAGAAAACTAAATTTTCATTTGCGAGTGGTTATCACCTAGAGATTGCTTTTAAGTTAAGGATGGGGATATGTAACCATTTCTCCTTTCAGCTCTAGGACCTTATCTGGTACAGACCTGTTCAGGCCCTGTGCATGCTGCTTCAGGTTCTGTGAGTTTGCACGTATGTTGACTATGTTGATTTGAAGGGCCTTCTTTTCTTGGTGTCCTCCATCTTCCCAGGCTCTTACACGCTTTCCACATCTTCTTCTGTGGAGCTCCCTGAGCCCTGAGGGGAGGGATTTGATGGAGATATCTTTTTTAGGGATGAGTGTTGGGAGGTATCCTTGCTCTCTGCATAATGTCTGGCTATGGGTCAGTGTATTTGTTCCCAGCTGCTGTGGGAGGATGTTTCTCTGATGAAAGCTGAGCAAGGCACTAGCCTATGAGTATAGCTGAATTTAATGCTATTTTTTTATATAGAACAATAGTGTCCTAGTCAGTGTTCTATTGCTGTGAAGAGACCCTATGACCATGGCAACTCTTATAGAAGAAAGCCTTTAACTGGGACTTGCTTACAGTTTCAGAGATTTAGTCCGTTACCTTTACAGCAGGGAGCATGGTGGTATGCAAGTAGACATTGTAGTTGAGAGTTCAACATTTGTAATCTGTAGGCAGCAGGAAGAGAGAGAACCACACCTACTCCTAAAAGGTCACACCTCCTAATCCGTCTCAAAGAACACCACTCCCAAATGACCAAACATGCAAATATATGAGCCTATGGGGCCATTCCTATTCAAACCACCGTAAACAGTATTTGGTTTAACCCTAAGTCCCTGAATTATCTAGTCTCAGGTTCTTGGTCACCCAAGCAGTGTCAGGTATAGGTTCTGTCTTGTGGAGTGGACTTTAGTCAACTCAGACATTGGTTGGTGACTTCCACAAGCTTTGTGCCACCATTGCAGTAGTTGTCTTGCAGGCAAGACACCACTGTGCCCTTGCCATCAGTTTGTGGAGGGCAACCTGCAGTCTTGGCAACAGCCTGGCTTGTTGATGCCTTTAAAAAAGTAACAGGACATACTGTTTATATCTGTCCTAGAAATAAAGCATTTTAAAACTTCCTCTTCTGTGAATTGTATTTACAATTTGGTATTCATATGGAATTGTAGTTAGCATGTATTTGAATGTTAATTTAGATTAATATTAATTAATTAATATTAATTTAGATTAATACATTTCTCAGTACTGATTTTTTTCATTCCAGTGGTTTTCTGTTTTTTCATTACTTTTTCTTCTTGGTATATATTCTCTCAGTTAAGACTTATGGAAGATTAGCTTAGAATTGGTCTGTGTACCAAGATTCATTTTTCTCTCCCTTTTCTTTCCCTCTCCTTTCCTCTTTCCTTCTCTGGAGGGTCTTATTGTGTAGCCAGGCTGCCCTAGAGCACACACGCCTCCTGCCTCAGTGTCCTGCTTGGTGGGATTATAGGTGTGTGCTACTATTCTAGGCTGCCTCTATTTCTCTCTATATAGTTTGTCTAGATCAATAACTTGAGTTTAAGTAATTATTTTCCTTCCTGCTCTAGATAGCTTATGTCTTTGAGTCTCTATCCCTTCAGCTATAACATGTAAATAAAACCCTCAAGGATGGTGTCTTTGTCCATGTCCATGTCCATGGGATGTTGCTATAACACAAAGCCACAGACCACTCAGTTGATAATTTATTGTCTCATGATTTTGAAGTTTGGGAATTCTAAGATCCAGGTGGTGGTATCTGAAGTGTAGTTTCTTGCTTCATCCTCCTCTGGCAGAAGGTGCAGGAACAAAAGAGGGAAAATGCTAAGCCCCTTTTTGGAATCAAAGGAGGCAGAAGAACCCATGCCCACAAGACCTTTGTCAATATCAGCTTGATTCCATTCGTGAGACAGGGAGAGCCCACATGACCAGAACACTTATCATCCTCAACTTTTAAAATTGTTGCCTTGGTGCTCTGTGAGTTTTTCTGGCAAAACCTGAACAAACACTCATCCCTGAGAGACCAAAGAAACAAAACCATCTAAGTCTAGTTGGTGAACCACGGGAGTTGCTTACAGGTAAAGGCAGCTGCATCACAGAAATGCCTACTCTAGGATGGGGGACTATTTAAGACAGCTGTAGCCTTGAAGCTCCTTTCAGAATCTGAAGGCAGCTGCACTGGGTATTCTTCTGTGGCCAGCAATTGTTTACTGTGTTTTATCCTTGGAGATGGGCCCCGTGAGTCTTTTAACTTTCTATCTCAGTCATCAACTTCCTTTTTCAAAATATTTATTTTTATTTATTTATGTGTGTGTGTGTGTGTGTGTGTGTGTGTGTGTGTATGTGTTTGTATGTGTGCATATGTATGTGCAAGCAGGTGCTTTCAAAAGTCAGAAGAGAGTGACTGGAATTATAGGTGGTTGTGAGCTGCCTTCTATGGATACTGGAAAGAGAACAAAAGAGCAGTATATGATCTTAACTGCTGGGCCATCTTTCCAGCACTTTTTTTTTCTTTTGGCTAGGTCTTCCATTTTATTTTATTTATTTTTTATTTTTTTTGAATGCCGAATGCTGAATGCCGTTTATTGAAGGAGGGAGGAGGTCTTAAATATAGGCTTACAGCACAATGGGAGAACCCCAGAGGGCAGAAGTTCACTACCAATGTTTTACAATCTTGCATCTAAGCTGTTAATGCCCAATATGCAGGATATACAGATAAGAAACTTCCCTTAAGCATTTGTGAGGGTGGAACCCGGCAGGGAATTAGCATAGGGAGGATATCAAGGTCAAGGCCAGCAAGCAATGCAACAGCTACCCAAAACGGGGGCCAGGGCTCTACAGGTCCCCCCTTTTATTAAAAAATGAGCTTCTGACTTAGGTTGCGTGGGATGTCAGCAGGTCACCTTACCCGTCATGGAGACACCTGCCCAGGCCACACTGGTGCTCTGTTTTAGGTTGGTGAGTGCCCTTAGGCATTATCCGTCTCTGAATACTCATCATACAGGCTCAATCCAGCACTTTAAGGATTAGGAAGCTCCCTCAACCTAAAGGTAATGTTTAAGTTAGAGAAACTAACTACAAAACACTTGAGGATTGCATTTCTAACATACAGATTTTGGAGGGCACACTTAGACCACAGCAGTTATATAATAAAGATAACATACTGAGTTTGTCATCTGTTGTACTTAATGTGTTAAATCTTGTCACCCACTGTGATGTTATTTTCACAATAAAAAAATCACATCTAAGCCGGGTGGTGGTGGCGCACCCCTTTAATCCCAGCACTAGGGAGGCAGAGCCAGGCGGATCTCTGTGAGTTCAAGGCCAGCCTGGGCTACCAAGTGAGTTCCAGGAAAGGCGCAAAGCTACACAGAGAAACCCTGTCTCAAAAAACCGGAAAAAAAAAAGAAAAAAAAATCACATCTATAACCATGCTCCAATAAGATTAAATTATGCTTGTTTGGGAAGTTATTAATTAGTACATAACTGTAATAAGTATATTATAGCAGTTATCAATAAGAATTTTAACTATCATATTCTTGAGTGTATTCTCAAAGAACGACTGCTTAAGTAGATTGAGGGTACAAGACACATCAAAGGAACTTTACAATGCCATCATTTTGATTCGTAGCCATTGGTTATCATCGCTTATGATTTTCAAAATGTGTGGAGGTCAGGTTAAGGGTGCATACTACTCTTCCTGATGACCCAAATTCAATCTCTAGCATCCATATCTGGTGGCACACAACGCATTGTAACTCACTTCTGGGGAATCCAACACACTTTTCTGGCCTCAGTAGGCACCTGCATATAAGTGGCATAACATACACAGACAAACAGATATATACACAAATTACACACAAACACACACACACACACACACACACACACACACACACACACACATAATGTAGCTTTTAAAAAGTATGTAGAGATCATGCAATGTATTCCAGGAAATTCAAAGCAAGACAGCTGTGAGGCTAGTCTACACTGTTTACTTGTGTTCAGACCACAAGAAGATGGAAGAAAATGTAAATGGCTTTACTTTTCCTATTGTCTTTCTCCATGTTTTATTGATTTTTACATTTAAAACATTACTTTCAGAAAATCGTTACATTATTCATGGAATCAGACTTCTATATGCCTTAGGGCCCCAAGTTCTGAGTCTAATTCTGGAGTCATTTCTGACCCGCTCACTCATTCCTTCACCTAATTCTTATCTTGGATGATCCATAAGGGGAGAGGGTAATGACCCAAGAGAATCTGGGTGGAAGTTCTGCAGAAGATGAGCACAGAGAATCTAAGTTGAAGAGAACCTTGAGATGGCTAGGACTTCATGAGGTAGAGGAATTGGAGAAACACATATTAGTGCAATGGCTGACATGCAGTGAGTGACAAGGAGAGTACACACCACACTGAAGAGGTATATTCATTTTACACCATGAGAATTTCTATACTGATGTGGTTTGAATGTAGATTGTTCCTTATAGTCTCACATATTTAATCACTCGGTCTCTCTAGGTGTTGACACTTGGATGGTTGTGGGAAAGCTATGAAATGGAGCATTGCTGGAAGAAGAGGTCCATAGGGTGCTGGGCTTTGAGATGTTATAGCCTGGCCCCACTTCCTGTTTTCTGTTTCTTAACTGCTTGTGTAATATGACCAGCTTAGTGCCTGTACCAGTCACCATGCTTTCCCCACTATAATGGACTGTGTCCCTCTGGAACTGTAAGCCAAACTAAACCCTTCTTTACATTGCTGTTGTCAGATATTTTGTTTTAGCAGCAAGAAAAGTAATTAATACAAGTAGTTTCACAAATTCTGCTGTGCCTGAAGAAAGACATACTATGAGGCCATAAACCATAACTAACAATCTCCATGAAGTCTTAACAAAAGAGGAATATTTCTCACTTAGTTCCCAGGGACCTCCTCAGTGACAAAGTCAAGAAAGTCACAGGTGCTGAGTCTGATCAATGTGGTTTATTTATTCTTTGGATCCTGCTAGGGAAAAGGTAGGTGGAGTCATGGGAACTTCCTCAGGTCTAGGTGAGGCAGGTAATAACCTAGGCGGTGACGTTGAACCTGGTAGTCTCCCTCCTTTTTTCTTCTGCAGACAGTTACCTGTGAGGGTCAGGAGAAACCATAAAAATGAATTAGCCATCCATCCAGGTAGGGGAGATATCAGGAATGAAAACATGGGCAAAGCTAGAGACCTGATCTTTCTTATATCTCTCTTCTTCCTTTTTCTGTTTGGGTTTCTCCCTTAAAATGCTTTCTCTCTCTCTCTAGTCTCAACTATTACTTCACCCATATATCTATTATTTCTATTTCTGAATTAATTTATTAATATTAATTAAACATTTAGCTCTCAATCATGTATAAACTTCTCGGTCAAACATCAATAATCTAGTCTCTGCTTGTGTCATCAGTTGCCTCTGAATTATGTATCATCTTGCAATCATTTATGATTCTATCATCTATCTATCATGTATTAATAATGTATTGTCTGTTATCTATATAGCTACTATCAACCATCTGCATATCCTTCTGTCAATTGGGTTCTGTCAACCATCTATCCATCATATATCTCTCTCTATATTTCTAACTATCAAGCACTTATCTACTTATTTATAATTTTTTCCCTAATATTCTTGTCTCATTCTCATCCCAATTTCTGTGCTTCCTCCCCACTGTCATTTTTCTAGCTTAAAGGACAAATAACTGACATGCAGTAAAGTCAACACATTTAAAGTGAATGATTTAGGGAAGCACAGTAGTATATCTACTCACAGCAATTAGGAAGTTGTTAATTTAATACTAACCTGGGCTATATAGTGAAATTCTGTTTCAAAAAGAAATAATTCATTTAAAGTTTTTATTATAACCCTTTAAACTATCATGTAGAAAGGGGATGAAAAACACCCATTTATCATCTCTATGTTATGCTTCACCATAATTCTTTCTTTCCTGACATTTGCAAACATAATATGTTTCAAGAAATCTCAGGGATAATTTCTGTCTCTACAGATCAACCATTCATTATTTTTTATTACTGAATAGCATTCAATTGTTGAGATATACTTCTTGATGGAAACTTTTTGTTTTGTTTTCAGGTTGTGTTCACTTTTGTCTGTCTTTCAATCTTTTCTTTCTTTCTTTCTTTCTTTCTTTCTTTCTTCCTTCCTTCCTTCCTTCCTTTCTTTCCCTCATTTCTTTTTTTAAATTTGGCTATGACTAAAAAGGTAGTTATTCACTTTTTTTTTTTTTTTTACAAATCTTTGGATAGATGTTCTCTCTTTTTTATAGTCTTTAAAAGAACTTTTTTTCATATGATATATTTTGATTATTTTCAATCCCTCAACTCCTCCAAGATATTCTTCACCTCCCTAACCCAACTCAACTTCATGCTCTTACACCTTCTCTTAAAAAAAGAAAAAAATCAAAACAAAAACTCAATAAGACAAAAAAAAATGCCAAAAAAAAGCCCCACTCCCACAAAAAATCCCAATGAAGTTCATTTTGTGTTCGTCAACTACTCCTGGCCATAGTGCCTGCTCTGGAGTGTGGTTGATATATCTAGTGACACTCCATTGGGGGGAAATGATTTTTCCCTTTGCCAGCAAGTGTCAGTCAGTTACAAAGAGCTTCTTGGTTAGGAATGGGACTTTGTATCTACCTCCCCTTTTCAGTGCTGGAATTTTGTCTGGCTTGAACTTGCACAGGTCTTATAGATAGGTATGTTCATTTTTCATGCAAAAATTAATAGGATTAGAATGGTTATGTCCTGTGGCAAGTATATGTAACTCTCAAAGAAATGACCAACCTACATTCCACTCGTTCTCAGTAAGAGTTTCTGTTACTTTATATCTTTGCCAGCACTTACTAGTATCAACTTTCTAGTTATTGTTTTAATCACTGTGCTATATTACTGTGTGAATTTCACTAATGACTAATGTTAGAATTTTAAATTCCATTGTAGAACACACTGACTACAGTTACTATAATACATATTTCATAAATGCTAAGGGTAGGATTCATACCATACAAAATGATATTTACTTGGTTTAGTCATTTTTAATGCATACCTTACAACTTATACAAATACACATTATTTGTCAAATAAAAATAAAATAGATACTAAGTATGGTGGAACACAATTGTCATCCCATTGCTTGGGAGGCAGAAACTAAGGGAGGGAGGTCTTGAACTGATGATCCTCCTTGGCTACCTAGTGATTTTGAAGCCAGCCTAGGCTAAAAGCACATAAATAAATAAATAAATAAATAAATAAATAAATAAATAAATAAATAAATAAAATATTGATTGCAGTAAAATTAGAAAAAGTAGATTTAAAAGGTCAGCCACATACAATCTAGAGGAAAATATTCACAAATCATATCACCAGTGAAGGACTTGTGTATGTATAATAGACATTCATGTTCTGCATAACATTAGGGCCTTATTTTAAAAATGCAATGTCATTATAAAAACATTATAGACATTCTTTAAACAAGCTTAGATGGCTACAATGACACTAGGCAGCATCATTTTTGGAGAACATTCTCATTTATGTGACACAAATGTCACATCCTAGGACCATCCTAGACCAAGGAAGTGCTGTTTGGGCTTGCCTGTTTAAAAGTTCTTAACAATTCAGTATTGAGAATACAGGACCCTCCCCCGAACTTCCTTGCTCACCAGGAAACAGCACATCAGGCATGTGATGAGTACCAGTAGTACCGCCAAGCAGATGAGAATGATGGCCCAGAAGGGAAGACCTGGGGAGATAAATACTAGAATAAATCCCTCATTGCCACCATGGCAATCCTTCCCCAGCCCTGTGTGGCCTGAGGATGGGTATGAAGCTTGTGGAGAGAGCTTAGTGGCTCAATTTCATGTGACTCCACACCCCACTTCTTTCTGTATAGGCTTCCAATAGGAAGAAAACCCTAATGTCTGTCCACTCTAACTCATCAGTCTTTGCCATGGTTGGACCCTCTTTCATTTATGACCCTTTGCATACAGCACTTGATAACAAGGTTACAGAGAAGGTGCTGCTATGATACCCTAGGCATGGACTACTCTGAAACTTACCAGAATTCTTTATCACATCATCCTCCCTGTTTGAAGAATATCCTGGGAATAAATGAAACATAAATTGCATATGAGAATGTCTTATTTACTTATTTTGAGTTTTTCAATACAGGGTTTCTCTGTGTAGCCCTGGCTGTCCTGGAACTCACTCTGTAGACCAGGCTGGCCTCAACCTCAGATTTACCTGCCTCTGCCTCCCGACTGCTAGGATTAAAGGTATATGCTACGACATCAGGCCAGTTTTTCCTCTTATTTGGGGGTAGGTATAAAATCCAAGGTCTTAGACATGGGAGGAGAGTTCCGTACCACTGAGATATACCCTCAGGCATGCTTTATTCATTTTTTTTTAAAATTTTTGTTCCTTTGAGGCAGGATCTCATTATATAGCCCTTTTGGAACTCACTATTTATTCCAGGCTGTCCTTGAACTCGTAAAGATCTACCTGCCTCTGCCTTGACAAAACTTAGACTAAGACAGTCATCATCATGCCTGGCTATTCATTTAAATAAAACTTTACAAAAATACAGAATAGAGTTATAATCCACTGCTTAAATTTAAGTATTTAATTTTGTTCAATTAAAATAGTATTTACAAATGATTGTCACTTCCTACCCTTGTTTCATTTAGCATTTTCATTCAGATTTTAAAATCAATTAGACATCACAAATTTTACCCTGAAAAAAAGAAGAAATCTATCTAAGAACCCATGGCTGGGAATGTCATCTTGTCTTCACTGACCAGGGAGCCTTACCATCGACAAGGACACTCTTCCTGTCCAGGGTGAAGTTCAGCAACTGGGTGCCATTTTGTGTCATCCGCAGGAATTCCTCATAAATAGCAACTCGGTCCACTCGCCGAGCCAATGGTGAGAAGTTACACAGGGAATCAACTCCTGTGTGGTTGCTGTCGGAGACAGACCTGAGAGAGCACAGAGGATGAACAAGGATGTCTGTTATTCTACATTTGTTGTACATTCTCTGTTGCTATTCTCTTTTTTGGAGAATTTTGTCCAACAATGCAACATTCTACACCTGCACTTTCTGATACAGGTGTTAATTGTTGATACTTTATACTAGAAATGTGGCTAGGCCTAAATGAGTATTCTGTATTATACTCATCCTCCGAAGGTTCTGTGATCATTGTGTAATGGGGCAGAAAGATTATATGAGCCAGAGGTCATGAAGGAAGGCTGTGAAACAGTGTTTTCTAGATAAAACTGTACCACTGCATTTATGAGCTCACAACTGCTGTGGTTGCCTACAAATAGCTTACATAAGCTAAAGCCAGGCTAAGACCTTGTTGCTGAAGGTACCACACACTTTTTTCCTAAGACATGGAGAAATCACGCTGGAACTGACCAGGAAGATTGCTCCCCAGTGGCCAGCTTTCACAGTGCTAGGAGGTGCTATTCAGGATTCTGGGCTTGGGGGGTGAGCACTAGCAGTCTTATTCACCTGTGAATCCTGGGAACTACAATTACAACCAGTCCATCAAGACTTTGCCATGGGTTCAGTAATGGCACAAATGTTATAGGGGTAACAAATTGCTCTCCAACTGGATTTAAGACCTGCTTGCTCTACGGGAGGAAATATGCCTGACACTAAATCTGGCCAAGAACCCACAGTTGTGGAGCTCATAGCCTTCAAGAGTGAACCCATTACTATTATTTGATAAATGGACACAGTTGGCAGAGACAGTCAACCAGGAATCATAATCACATGGAGTCTACAGTACCATGGCCTCCTAGATCTCTCCTCAGGTGAGATTCTGCTATCTTTTTGAAATTTTTTTTTTTTCTTTCGAGACAGGGTTTCTCTGTGTAGCTTTGCGCCTTTCCTGGGACTCACTTGGAAGCCCAGGCTGGCCTCGAACTCACAGAGATCCGCCTGGCTCTGCCTCCCGAGTGCTGGGATTAAAGGCGTGCGCCACCACCGCCTGGCATTGAAAAATATTTTTACTGTGCTTATTTGTGTGTGTGTGTGTGTGTGTGTGTGTGTGTGTGTGTGTGTGTGTTCACATGTGTTGCATTGCTCATATGGAGGTCAGAGGACAACTTTTAGGAGTCAGTTCTCTCTATCATGAGCATTTTGGGGCTTAAACTTATCATTCTTGGCAGCAAGTGTGTTTTTATCTACTCAGACATCTTATCGACTGAGAGATTCTCAGATCATGAAGGCACTTGATTTACTGAGACAATGATGGCTTATTTGAGATAAGGTAATACTATATAGTCTCAGTTGCTCTTGAACCCCTGATCCTCCTGCCTTGGTCTTCAATACTTAGACAGACATTAGTAGGTATCAGGCCATTGAAGATGGACTCCTCCCTCATAATCAGCTTTGGATTCCACAGCCTGATTCCTTGTTAACACTAGAAAAGCATTACATGTGTGTTTCTTAAAATTTCAAATTCATATGAAAAGGTGGCAATATTATAGTTTTGTCGAAGTCCTTTAAGGCAAAGTTACTTCTTTCTGGTCAAAAGAATGTATTCTGAGTTCTACCTCTATCCATGGGTAGAGCCATGATTGTCTGTTCTGCCTCAAAGTTAAGAACATTATATAACACTATCTCCTTCTTTAAGAGTTAATCTAACCAGGTTAGGAAATGCTAAGGATATAGGAACAATTAGCCTCCTAAAAAGTTATGTATTCATACTCACCAGAAGCACATTCTTTGATGCACTTGCTTACAGTTCCTCACTGTCTGCTTTTCCGAGTACAATTAAAAAATCATTGCCTTTCCCCTTTCTATCTATTTTTTATGTGCCAGCCAATGTCCTAAGCATGCTTTCCCTGGCAATCTAAGCATCCTTACTCTTTCTCTGAAGACTTCCTTCACCCCTTCTGGCACAAACACTTCATATACTGTTTGAAGACCCCTAAGGCTTAACTTGACTCAAAAAGCATAGAGTTTTCTTTTTTTCTTCTCTCTCCTCTTCCTGGAAGGTCCTAGAATTTACACCTTGACTATTCTGTTCTTTTTCCCTCAGTCTAATAAAAGAGTAATCAAGTTTCCTTTTTAGTTCTTTTAAAAGTTGTTTTGTCAGTAAGTCTAAATTCATAAATTGGAACCTCAATTCTCTAGGAAAAAGAGTACTGGGGTTACAGATATGTCTCCATGCTTGGCTCTATGTGGTAGTTCTTGATGATTCTTACTCTCATCCACAAATCAAGTATTTTATGTTGAAATCCAAATTACTCAAATAAAAGTTAGCTTGTTTGAATGTTGCCATTTTTTATGCAGATGTATATTTGCTGTAGTTCTGTACTCTGGATTGCATGACCCTTCCTACCAATCACTATTATATCTGGTAGGCTTCATAAACTCAGCTAAGTTTCTAAGATAGTTGGACTCCCTATTGTATGAAAATGCTAGCTTTTAGGCAACAATTTTATATCCCTTGAGTTGTCTTCCCTAAAATAGGAACCAAGAAATGATGAAAAGAGAATCATTTTAAGTTTCTCTCCCCCTGCCCAGCTCTGGGTAACAGGTGCATGAGGCCACGCCAGGTTTTTATATGGGTGCTAGGGATCCAAACTCAAGTCTCCATGCAAGGTAATTATTTTACTTACATTGTGGCTGCTACCCTTGACAAGGCCACTAGAGGGGAGTGCTGTCCCGGGACTGTTCCCCATGGCTGCACTGTTATAATGTAGAGACTCCACATTAGTAATTTCCTAGATTTCATAGTGCAGGGCTGTAATCCTAGCACTCTACACCAGAGGTGGAGGTAGTGGGACCAGAAATTCAAGGTCATATTCAGTTACATAGTGAGTTTGAGGTCAAGATGTCCTCAGGGTCCATAGGCCCTGAATTGGCACTTACCTGAAGGCTAAAACTTGACAGTCAGAAAAGTAACTCTTGATGCTGCTGTTTCTGAAAAGCTGGTTGAGCTGAAAGACAGGGCCATGTTCCCTATGTCAGAACCTCAGGTTCCATTAGCCACTAAGTATACTTCCCAATCTATGTTTTTATTGACAAATGCAAGCCCAAGCACAGGATGTCTTGTTCCAGGGCATGACGTAGCTGTAGCACCCTTTCCTAGCTATTGAGTCTCTTTGTGTTCTTCATAATTTATAAATGGGAATAAGAATGTGTTTTCAAGAACTCTTATTCTTAGAAAACTACCCACTGACCCAGTGTTCACAGTCAGATTCTGCCTGGGAGTGAAGTGGAGAAGCAACATGATTCTCACCGCATATTCAATACTTCTTTTGTTTTGCTGGTGTTTGCTGGTGCCTGGCTGGGCTATGTCTTGGGAATAGGGTAGATTGGTGATGGTGAAGTTCAGGTTGAAATGCTGAGAGCTGGAACTGGTTGTTGGGACTTCTGTTGGCAGAAGAATGGGTGGCTTCATGTCTGAGAGAGAGAGAGAGAGAGAGAGAGAGAGAGAGAGAGAGAGAGAGAGAGAGAGAGAGATAAAACTTCCATATTAACTATTTGTCAACAACCAATCAGCTATTGATTATTCATTTTGGGCACCCAAGGAGGCAGCTCATCTTAGTTTACATGTAGGATGCTAAGGAGATGGCTCAGTCAGTGTGTGCTCACTGCACCAGCATGAAGACCTGAATTTGAATCCCTAGCACACACATAAAAAACTGGGAGAAATGACCTACTACTATTATTCTGCTAAATTTACATAGTATAAACTACCTTATGAATTCTTATCTCTCTACCTATAGATTAATGCTACTTTCACACCTCACCAGAGAAGTTCCTTTGCCTAGTAGATAATGACAATTGTTAATAAAGAAATTCATAAATGATCAAAGTAGAGAGAATAAATTTCTCTGAAGTGCTCAGCCACAAATGGGACATCTATATCACATACACTGCCCCATAAGGTTTAGGGACCGTTATGGAATAGGATGTGGAAAGATTGTCAGAAGTGCCAGTGGTCAGCAAGGACTGGAGCAAATCAGCACTTTGTAGACATAATAGTACAGCCATATTTATGACCTGACAGCAGCTGTGGTTGTCATCACAAGGTATGTACAAGATAAATCCAGTAAATATTCCAGCAAGAAGAGAGGACTTCACAAGCCTCCATCCCTAGCTGAGGAGCCTAGCAGTTGAACGCTTCTGATGGATAAAGAGTCTATTTTTTTTTTTTTTTGTAAGAGTGTGGCCCTAGTAGGTCCACCACATCCAGTGTGTGACTCCACAGTAGATCCATGAATATACGGGCATCACAAACTGGACTTGGTGGGTTATGAGAAACAAGAGAATATTAAGTTGGGGGGGGGTAGAAGATGAGGGTGGATATGTAAGGAGTTAAGGGGATCAAAACGCATTGTATGCATGAATGAAGTTCTCAAAACATTAATACAAATATTATATTTAAAAAGCTGGGTGTAGGCTTTACTGACTCCCCATGGGAAGTCTTACTTTTTCGGAGGAGGGAATGGGGGATAAGGGGGAGGCTGGGGGTGGGAGGAGGAAAGAGAGAGGGATCTGTGGTTGGTATGTAAAATGAATAAAAAATTTCTTAATAAAGAGAAAATGAAAGAAAAAGAAAAAAAAGCTGGGTGTAGCATGTACCTGTAACCCTAGCACTTGGGAGAAGGAGACTGCAGGATTGTTAGGTCTTACTGGTGATCTAGTATGTTTGGATGGTGAGATCCAGGTAGAGTCTCAAATAATAAAGTGGAGTGAAATACAGAAAGACACCTGGTATCAACTTCTCCATCCACACCATGTACACTACACTCACAAAGTTTACAAAATAAAATAAATCCCTAGGTGTATTTGCTTCATATTCCTCTTCTTGCTTCTTTTGGATGAATCATAGACAGGAACCATTAACATGGGCCTCCAGAAATCCTCTTTTATACCTTTATTTCACTACTACTCAGAAACCTTTTTCTTTCACTTAATTGACTTTATTGCTTCCACTTATGAAACCAGCACCACCGTATGTACCTATCACATGCAGATCTGTCAGCTGGTAGGTGGCACCCAGCCAGTGGGAGGAGGCATTCAATGTCTTATTTAAAAAGACTTGCTTCACAAGGTTGGGGTCAAGATAAGAGGAGAACAATGCCTTGATAGTGACCATCACGGAGCCCGACCTAGGAAGAGAGACCGTAAGAATTCAGATAGCAATGAATACTAACAGTGTTTCAAGCTGCTACTTTTAAATTCTCATAGATCTATGAGTACGAATTGGGGTTATCCAGATTCCTCAGGATCCCTAGTTTCTGGTTTTCTAGGAAATAAGCTGAAACTATTACAGTAGCAACAAAAACATATATTAAATACTTGATATGTATTACTATCCTTAAAATGTGGCTTCTATCACTCTGGTGGAAGATGTTACTATAATTATCCCCATGTTAAATTTCAGAGGTGGACAACACTTACAATATAAGTATAAAAACCTGAGTTCAGACAACAGTACCTTTCTAAAAAAAAATCAGGGCATGTCGGCCTGTGCACAGTCCTATAACCCTAGCATTATCAGGGCCAGACAGGAGAGTTGCTGGTCTTGTTTACTGCAAACCTAACTCCAGGTTCAGGGAGATGCCCTGTCTCAAGGGAATAAGGTGGAGAGTGACATAGCAGGACATCTGATATCCTGTGCTTGTTCACCACCCCCCCACACACATGAATGTAGCACTCACATATACCACATATATACAAATAAATGAACACCAAAGGTACTGAACTTTGCAAGTATTGCAAGCCCTATGTTTGGTGGCCCAATGCTTTCAAGCACAGTCATCTTTGTCGTCCCCCTAAGACCAGCTTTTAAATCTCATGTTGATAGTTTTAGAAAAATCATTTATCCGAGGCTCAGATTCTCATATATGACCACTGTAACTACCTCATAGAGACCTATGAGAGGATTAAATAAAATGATCATGTGTGAAACTGTTCAATAGAGAGGCTAGTCTGGGATATAAAATTATCATGTTTATACTTTAAATTCTATGTCAAAAAACTGTTCTACCATATCCATCCCATTATTGCTAAATCTATGGAAGCTGAGCAGTTTCCAACCTTCAGAACTTACGTCAAGTTGGTGACCAGACAAGACTGGAATATTTCTTGTAGCTGGCTGCCTGTGTAGAGTGTGGTGACCTAGAAGTAGGAGTAGGGAAGATTGGTTAGAGAGAATTCCCACAGGGGTGGAAAGATCACTAGAAACAAAGCAAAGAACATGGGTTTGGGACAAAGGAGACCTCAATTCAAACACTAGCTCTGCTCTGACTTACTGTATACCTCCAGGCACCCCATAACTGGTATGGTTTAAGTCTGAAATGTCCCTTGGGGGAGGCTCATGTCTTTAAGGCCCATTTTCTACTGTACCTATATGGAGCTTACAAGAAATGATTAGATGATAAAAGCTTTGACTTTTTTTTCCCCTCAAGATAGGCTTTTTCTGTGTAGTTCTGGCTGTGCTAGAACTAGCTTTGTAGAGCAGACTGGCCTCGAACTCAGAGTCCACCTGCCTTTGCCTCCCAAGTGCTAGGATTAAAGGCATGCATCCCCACAGCCCAGCCAAGCTTTGACCTCTTGATGGACTGACCCATCTAGGAGTTCATAATTAAGTGAAGTCTTAGGAAGCAGTGGAAACTGTAAGGGAAGAGGTCTAATTGGAGGAAATTGGGAGTGTGCTGTTCAAAGATGAGATCTTGTCTCTGATTCTTCCTCTCTTTACTTTACTTTCTGGCTGTCATGTGGGAGTAGTTCTATCATCCACACATTCCGGAAATGGTTATGATCTGCCTCACTTTAGACCCAAAGTAACAGAGATGGCTGAGCACAGACTGGTACCTCTGACACAATCAGTCCAAAAGAAACCTTTCTTTGGAAAGCTGTTTATTTTAGGTATTTTTTTTTATAGCAACAGAAAGCTAAATTTTTTATTTATTATTATTATTTTGTGTGTATGATGTGGGGTTCACTCATGCCATGGCACATATCTGGAGGTCATAGCACAACGTTATGGAATTCTTTCCTTCCACCCTTAGATGTGGAGTGACTTGGGGTGTTTGATCTAGGAATCAAACTCAGGTCATTAGGTTTGGCCAGCAAGGGTTTTACGCTCTGAGCCATCTCTTCAGCCCTCACAGTGCTCCTCTATGAGCTTCAGTTTCTGTGCCTGGGAAATAGACAACCAAGCTACACTGGCACCTTTGTAAGCACTAGAGAAGTGGAAACACATCAGCAAAGTTGAAATAATTACTTGGTAGATATAAGTCCGATGGAGTAATGATAGGAGTACTCAGGGAAGGAAGAGATGGGCGATTTGAAAGTGACCTCACCTTATCTTCGATGTCCCTCTCTAGAGTGACATACTCTGAAGATGTTGGGTCTGTGTTGCTAAGGTTCCAGTTGATGATTCGAAAGTTTATCTGGTACTTGCCCTTTATGGTTACATTCTGAAGCACATAGCCTACAGTAACAGAGGAAGAAAAGACCATTTTTTAAAATTTAAATAACATTTTTTTTCATTTATTTTACATATCAACCGCAGTTTCCCCTCCCTCATCTCCTCTAAGTCCTTCCCTCTCCCACTTCTATCTACCCTCCTCTGCATCCACTCCTCCTCCTTCTCAATTAAGAAAGGGGCAGGCCTCCCATGGGCTTGAGCAAAGCATTACACATCAAGTTGAGGGAGGACCAAAAGCTCCTCCTCTTGTGTCAAGGCTAGGCAAGATAATCCAGCATGGGGAACAGGTTCCCCCAAACCAGCTAAGTGCCTGGGAAAGGTCCTGATCTCACAGCTAGGAGTCATAGAAAGAGATCAAGCTAAACAACTGTCACACACAGGCAGAGGGCCTAGGTCCATTCCATGGAGGTTCTCTAACTGTTGGTCCAGAGTCCATGAGCTCCCTTGAGCTCAGGTCAGCTATCTCTATGGGTTCCCCTGTCATGACCCTCCCAACTCATACAATCCCTTCTCCTTTCCTTTGCAAGACTCTCAGAGCTCAACCCAATGCTTGGCTGTGGATCTCTGCATCTGCTTCCATCAGTTACTAGATAGAGTATCTATGATAACAATCAGGGTAGTCACCAATCTGATTACAGTAAAGACTTTTAGCTCTTTGCACAGGACTGGAGTTACATAGAAAACCTCTGCTATGAGAATGAACCTAAAGAAGGCATGCATGCTAGGGATATAGAGGACTCACAAATGGGAAGTTACTCCAAAGCACGGGGAAATGGAACTTTTATAGATGTTCATATTACTCAGATTTTTTTTTTTTTTTGCTTACTTGGGTTCTATTTTCTGGAATGTTCTTTCACTTTCTTCACCCAGAAAATTCCCATTTATGCTTCAGGAGTTCAACATAATGGATTTGGGGAAAGTATATACACCTATCTTGTTCTCTGTCTTGTCATACTTCTGTCATGTCAGACTCCATTTCAGGAATCCCTCCTAGTCTCACCATTCCTCTGAGCTCCTACAACACACCGCTGCTCATGTGAGACTTGTTAACATACAGGAATCCCATATGGAAGAATCTACAACCCTTTTCCCAAGGAACACATGGGTCAGACACTTGGATCTTGAATTAATGTTTATCACAAATCAGCCCAGAGGCTATTATATCATATGAAATAAATTGTAGAAAAATACACAATATGATCTCACTTATAAGTGGAATATTTTGTAAAATTATTATATACAATTTCCAAAACAATTCTGAGTAGGAAAAAGATCAAACTTACAGAGATAATGAATATAATAGTGCTATCAGTGTGTGTGTGTATGTGTGTGTGTGTGTGTGTGTGTGTGTGTTGTATGTGTGTGTAAGATGAGGATCTGTTAATCAAAAGGCATGGGTTCTCAGCTGAAGTGTACATCAACTGATGAATGGATAATGGCACAGATCGAGAATGAATTCTCACTTGTACCAACTTAAGGACACTTCTGGCAAATATTTGCAACCTAGAGGTGACTTAATGGGAGTTGAGAATTGAGTGGCGATGGCTGGAGGCTCAGGCACAGGAAGAGGATGGAGAAAGGTTGATCGATCAGCCTTCAGTTCCAGCTATATCGATGTAAAAACTCTGGTGCTGCTACACAGAGCATAACTACAGATGATGGCAATGAACTGCAAACTTCAGAAAGGGGAAAGGATTTTAAAGAATTTTTTCTTTTTACTATAAAGAAATGATAAACAGGGAGTTAGATATGTCTAACATGATTTAAACATTACCTAATGCAAAAAATTAATGGCAACATGTTCGCCCTGGAACATGTTAGCAACATATTATGTATTTGAGGGTCACTTAAAAGTACTGTTAAAAAAAGAAAAGAAACTTTAAATATACGAAGGTTTTAAGAAGGTAAAGTTCTGAAGATTATTGTAAAATATGGTGACTAGTTAATATGTATGTATAATTGATATTTTCAGATGTAAATTATACAAAGAAAGTGGTTTCAGTCAGGCATTTCTACACATGCATAAATATGTATGATCATTCTTAGTTTCTTTTTTAATGGAAACTTTTTTATGAAGAAATTTATTTATTTATTTTATATATCATCCACAGATCCCCCTCTCATCCCTCCTTCTGCTCCCCTACAGCCTTCCCTCTACAACTCACCCATCCCCTCCTCCAAAAAGGTAAAGCCTCCCATGGGGAGTCAGCAAAGCCCAGTACTTTATCTCCTTCCCTCTCCTGGTTTTCTCTTTCCCTTTCCCATCATGCTTAAAGTTTTGATAGAGGATGTTTGGTTTGGTTTTGTATTATTGAGACAAAGTTTTACACTGCCCCAATGGGCTGGGAACTTACTATGTGACCCAAGCTGGTCTTGTACTAATGACAATCCCCCTGCTTCAGCCTTCTGTGTACTGGGATTATAAGTGTTAGTCACTGGGCCCAGTTCTGAGAAAGGATTTTAAATGTTCTTCCTGTTATTTCTGTCTCTCTGTCTCTCCCTTTCACTAGCTATTTACAGGGATATGTGTGTTAACTACTTTGATTGTAGTAAATCATTTCATAAGCTATGCTTATACCAAACTGTCACTGTGATTATTTTAGCTACATACAGTTTTTTTTTAAATTTTATTTATTTATTATGTATGCAGTGTTCAGCCTGCAGGCTAGAAGAGGGCACCAGATCTCATTACAGATGGTTGTGAGCCACCATGTGGTTGCTGGAACTTGAACTCAGGACCTCTGGAAGAGCAGTCAGTGCTCTTAACCTCTGAGCCATTTCTCCAGCTCAGCTATATACAGTTTTATCTATCACTTAAATCTCAACAAAGCAGGAGGCTTTTAAATGTATGATATTAGTTTGGTCAACAAATTTCTTGTCATTTATCTGTCTTCCTTGTGAAAGTTTAGGGAAGGGTATTACTCTACAACCAACATAAGGGCTAACTTGGTTTCATAGAGAAGGAAATAGAATGAGGTCATGTAAGTGCAGGCTCAGGACAACCAATCACTGTTGACAATGGCTTTCCTAGTCCATGAGATGGAGGCCTGACATTCTTACATAAGGCATTTGAATTGTATACTTACCTTCTATCCACCCACTGAAACAACTCATTTTCAAGATCACATCTTGATGCTCCTCAAGATGGCTATAAACCCATGGTTTAAAGAATCTTCCTGTCTCATCTTTCCAAGTAGTGAGGACTAAAAGTACATACCATAATCCCTGGCTACACAATTAATATTTAATGATCATTTTTGATTCCTGCCAAGAAAATGGAACTGATTCACAACTTGCTTTATTGCAGTGATACTCTAGCTTGTTTCTAGCTCCTTCTCTCTGGGATGGTTGAAGGTATGGGCAGGGACTATTGTTTTCCCCTTGAGTATAATGGAGGGAGGTTTGGTAGTGGGTCACTTACCACTAGGTGTAGTTCTTGTAATCTGGTGAGTGTAACCTGGAAGACAGGGAAAAGAGGTATTGGTGAGGTATTTGTGAAAATAGCTTAGCAACCTGGGACCCTATCTGTGTCAAGCTATTAACACATTCCTTTCTAGTCAGAGCAATAGGTCACTCTACCATCACAACTTCTTACTAGCCTACTACCCACCACCTGTTAGTCCCTTTGTGGGCAAACATATCCATGAACGAGAGGTGGTGTACCAATGCAGCCTGAACTAGTTTTAGATGCATGAGTGCAGTTTCAGGGAAAATTCTCTATTTAGCATCATATGAGTGCATGAGTAGACATGAATATGATTAAAATAAAATGTATCATTAGAAAGTACAGCCGCAATGAACAAAGATTTATATGACCTACACATAACAATCAAAACAGAAAGCCAGCTGTAACCCAACCCCAGTAAACAATTCAACCTCCTCTAGGACCCACAGAAAGGAGCCTTGAGAAGGTGACCAAAGGCTCTTGAGCAAATCGAGCTTCAGCTTACTGCTTCCTTATAGTTTATCTGGTCTGTATATTTTGCTTTGCTTTTGAAATAAAGTTCTTGCTACTTAATTATTTGTGTGTGCCTTTTCTTTTCTTTCTTTCTTTTTTTTTTTTTTTGGTTTTTCGAGACAGGGTTTCTCTGTGTAGCTTTGTGCCTTTCCTGGAACTCACTTGGTAGCCCAGACTGGCCTCGAACTCACAGAGATCCGCCTGGCTCTGCCTCCCGAGTGCTGGGATTAAAGGCGTGTGCCACCACCACCCGGCTTGTGTGTGCCTTTTCAATTCTTTGAAGAAATACTGAAAATCTAGAAACACTAAGATCAGACAGACACCACGAGTAACTGGCAGGTATAGAAAAAAATTAAAGGATGCCTGGAAACACTCCACAGCAAACCATAGACCACACTCACCATTGACATAGAGACTATTCTGGTCCAGCATGTAGCTACCCAGATGGGTGATGCCATGGGTCAGCTGACTCAGCTTTGTATATAGCTCCTGAGTGTCAAGCTCAGGATATGCTGGGTTATGGTGGTAGGAGCAGATAGCACTCACACCAGTGGCTGTTCCATTCTTCTTGGGCCTAAAGAGAAAGGAATATAGAGACATTGGAAAGATCCTAATATGGATATAAGTCCCAAAGAAGGAGGACCAAGCAAGAGACACAATAAGGGATGACCATTCCTGTGGAATGGATAAAAAAGGAGAATTACCTGAGGGAAACCAGTCTGCAATCTGAATAGAGGGATTCATTCTGGACCAAGGGTCCAAGCTGAAAAGGAAAAGCAAGGGAAGAGGTAATGGAGGAGAGAATAGGCCTTATCAAACTGGAAGGTATCAGAATGAGCATCTCACCAGGTGCTGCAGGATCTTCTCAGTGGAATTATACATGGCTGAGCTCATGTCTGCTGAGTATGGGAGGTTGGAGATAGTGAAATTGAGTGTGAAAGTCTTCAAATGCCCCATGGCTACAGGAAGAGAGGAAGAGAAATAACCACAAATTACAGTTTATGTGGGATAAGTCTGAACTCCTGCACTTATCAGGTCATCTTTCTCATTGTATGATTACCAACAATGTACCCATCTATGAAAGAACCTGAATAGCTCTTCATCTCCATGTCACACCAACTATCTTTTCTGAATGTTCTTCACCTGCATTCTCTCTGCTTCAGCGTTACAGCTAGGTCTTATCCTCTTCTATCCATGGTAAAATCCTAGAATACCCATTGGATGACTTGTCTAAAGGATGTTATCTATGCAACCCAGCCGAAGAATCTTTATACAATGAAAATCTCACTAAGACTGCCCCAACTCTAGGATTACTCATTACTCTTTTGAATTTTCAATATCAAATTCAAGTTTATTTTACTTTGGTTTTGTTTCATGCGCGCGCGCGCGTGTGTGCGTGTGTGCGTGTGTGTGTGTGTGTGTGTGTGTGTGTGTGTGTGTGTGTGTGTGTGTATACCCACACGTGCAAATGTAGGGGCCAGGGATTGATACCAAGTATCTTCCTTAATCCCTACCAACATTATATATTGAGGAAGGGTCTCTTATTAAAACTCAGACTAGACTAGCTGGTCAGTTTTGATGAGGATCCTCTTTCTTATCTTTCCAAGTGCTGGGATTACCGATAGGCTACCATGTTGGGATTTTAACTGTAGTCCACATGTTTGTTTAACAAGCACTTTAACCATTGAGAAATCTCCCAAATCCCAAGGTGAATCTTCTTGATTAGGCATTCAAGGTCCTTTGATTTGTTATCTTTTATCATTTAGTTACTTATTCATTCCTCAACTACCAGTATGGTCCTGTGAGTCCAGAACTAGACATCCAGAAGCTATACTGGGAGCTTTTTTGGTTCAGATAAACCAACTTCTCTATTCTCCCATCACATTATGTTGCTGTGAGCCATGGAGTCGTCACTGAGGGAATACTCCCAGTAAAACTCCACAACTTATTTATCTGGGTCACTTCTACTCATCTTGAGAGATTCAGTTCAGGAGCAACATTCTCCAGAAAGTCACTCCCTCTTTATATTATGGTATGTGACTCCTCTCCCACAAAAGTCCCTCACTGTATTAATTCAGAGTCTGGTGGTTGCATGAATGGAGGCATCTGATTGAATTGCTAGACATATCTTTATTATTATACTGATGGCCTTGACACTAGGACATTCACATCCTAGTTTTCTAGTTGTCATATGGAAGTTAGGTAGTGAGGTGTGGAATGGGAAACTCATCTAGGATAGGAAAAAGAACTGCAACATACCTGTTGTGGGTTCTGGCTGCACAGATTTTGATGGAGAAGCCAGGATGGTGGTAGGTGACCCAGGAGCTAGGGAAAAGATTGTCATCAGAATAGACAGTGGCTTCACATAATGAGAGAACTTTCCATCAGTGGTCCAAGCCATGAAAATCATTCCCAGATGGATCATAAACAAGAGTAAAGGAAAAAGAGATTGCCTAAATGAAAGGGGACAAGTCTGTGAATGTAATCAATTCAAGATAGTGAAAGTGGATAGCAGGAGAGGGTAAGCAAATAGGCCAGATGAATTGGAAGACAAAAAATGTAGAGGATATGAATGCATGAGTAGAAGGATGATAGATAAATTGATAGTCAAAACAAAATCAAAGTGTAAAAATAAAGAGAAGGTGGAATGATGGAAAGAAGATAACATTTAAGAAAGAGTAGATAAATATATGTACATGGTATAGATGATAGATGGACATGTGGGTGGTAGATGAATATATGGGATATATGGTGTGTGTGGATATTTGGATGGATGGATGGATGGATGGATGGATGGATGGATGGATGGATGGATATAGAGAGTAAGAACAGGCTGGAGGGAACAAATGCCAAGAAGATAACTGGATAGAGAATATTGGTAGATGAGTAGATAGATTGACAAACATAGATAAATGGTTAGACACATGAGTCAGTGGGTGCATATATGAGTAGGTACATAGATGAATGGATAAGAGAGTAGGTGAATGGATGGATAGGTAGATACATATACCAATGGAGAAAAGACAGAAAGAAGTAATTTCAAGCAGGCAAATGGACAGAAGGAGGTGGTCTGTAGATGGATGGACAAATTGATAGATACAGAAGTAGGTAGATATATGGATGGATGTTTAGGTAGGTAGGTGGTTGTCTAGCTGGCTAGCTGGCTCTGTAAATATATGTATGTGTTGGTAGATAGAGAAAGCAAAGAATCAATTAATGAAGGATAAGCAGGGCAATGGGTGGAAATATTGATGGATGGATGGATGCAGGGGGGAAATTGATTAGCAAATCAACTGTAGAAGGAAAAACAGAAGGAATAAAGGTAATACATGAGAATGGGCAAGAAAGTGGATGGGAAGATAGATAAGTAGATATGCAAATAGATGTATGAGTAGATATGTAGATGGATGGATAGATGGAAATGTAGTATTTGAGGATGAATGAGTAGAAAAATGAAAAAAGGATAGCTACAAAGACAGAGAAATGGATCACTGAACAAGAGAATATAAAAATTTTTCCAGGATCACTTAAGTAGCCATCAGAATTTTCAACTTAATAATGAAGCTCCTACTAGGGAACATTTTATTTGTTTTAAAAGATGTAAACTCCAGTCTTCATCTGAACTCAGCCCTGTAATTCTGCAGGCAACACTTGTATAAACATCTTTCTCTAACTAAGAGGAGTGAAGAAAAATCTAACACTTGAACTGAAATTCCAAGAAGAGGCCAGAGACAGCAACCTTTTTCCACTAAGGCCTTAGTTCCTTTCCAGAGATTGCCTTGTGCTTATGGCAAGTTTTCTTTATAAATGAAGAGAAATGTGTGGACCAAGACCTAGATAGACCAAATTGATACATACTTGTAGAAAGTCCTTCTGCACCATGTTCATTATAACCTATAACACAAAATGCACACATAAGGAAAAGTAGCAATAAGGTCCCACACACCGTGTCTTGGTACATGTGGGGCAAATATGGATGCATGTCTTTGTACATAATTATTTAGAAACTACTTCTGTTCTAAGAGCTAACATAAATATCAACATGAACAAGAATTTATTGCCATTTCTGCCAGATCCAATACTTCCTTACCACTTCTAGAGGATGTTCCTAACAAGAGCGTCTCATAAGAACTACTGTCATACCTTAATCCCCATTTATATGTACCCACTTACACTATCATCTTCCCTTGTACTCTCCCTCTATCTATTCATCCAGTTGATATTTATTGAGTACTTTCTATATTCCCCACTCCCATTTGAAGAATATAGTGTTGAAAAATATCCATGCCTCACTGTAGTTTACTTCATATGTAACTTATTTGTCTCTGGTGCTAAGCTTAATGTTTGGCTAAGATTCTTCGTACTATTGAGTAGACAACATATTGAAGCATATGACTAACCTACTTTATGAAGGCTAAAACCCTATTTGTGTCGTGCAACTTCTGAATTATAGTGACCAGATGAAAACTCAGATCATCAAAATTCTGATTAGCAATAAACCTGTTGTAGGAGTATGAATTCCCCTTTCCCTTCATTCCTTATTGTTAAAATGAGGGTAATAGAAAGACAAGACACCAACACTTTTGAATGCAGGAAGCAATTAATCTTGAACTGAACTGCAAGCTCATTTATTGCTGACTGGTGTACCTTGTAGCAGAAGGTGAAATGCAGGTTGCTGAGAGAAAATTAATTAATGTTTTTACCTAGCTGTGGACCTTGTGTGTTACAATAACAAATGGGCAGCAAAGATGTGCTCAATAGTGCAATTGTGGCATGACTATTATGGGTAACCAACTGACTTCAGAATGGATACTGGAATTAGTTCAATGGAAGTAATTTATTCCTGGTACCATAAACCTTCTAAAAACCTTTGACTGAGAAGATAATTATCCCTACATGGAAAAATTACTTTGTTGTTCCAAATAGACATGGCAACAAAATGCTTTGCAAATATTTATATTCATAACTATCGGCTGTGGTGATATACTTGTAATCTAAGAAATAAAGCTTGCCTTGAAGATAAGAGGACAGAGCTAGCCACAGAATTAGCAATAGAGGTCAAGTAGTAGTGGAACACACCTTTAAACCTAGCACTCAGGAGGCGGAGGCAGAGATCTGTCTGGATTTCTGTGAGTTCAAGGCAACACTGGGCTAGATAAGATTAATCCAGTCTAAAAGAGAAACAGCCAGGCAGTGGTGGCACACACCTTTAATTCCAGTACTTGGGAGTCACATGACTTTAATCCCAGTACTAGAAAGGTTGAGACAGGAAGTGATATGGCTGGGCAGAGAAAGAAATATAAGGCAGGAGGAGACAGAAATTAGGCCTTTTTGGCTGAGTACTCAGAGGATTCATGGAGTTGGCTAGGTGAGAAGTGGCTGTGACTTGTTCCTTTGTCTCTCTGATTTTTCAGCATTTATCCCAATATCTGGTTCTGGATTTTATTATAAGACCATTTAGGATTTGTGCAACAATAGGCACTGACATTTCAGGCTTGATCAAACAAGCAGAGTGTGGAGAAAAAATTGCAGACTTAAGGTATTGAGAATGACTGTTGAGTGCTCAGGTATAAAGAATTATTTATAATATCTCCTAAGAAGCTCAGAGAAATTTTCATATACTCAGAAGCGTGTGAACATAAAAATGCTTGAGAATATCGCATAGCAAATCAGAGAGCATACTCACCATTGACATATAGATTGTTCTTGTCCAGTGAGTAGTTGCCCAGCTGGGTGATTCCCTGGGTTAGATTTTTCAGCTCTGAGTACAGTCCTTGGATGTCCATCCCAGGATGTGAAGAGTCATGGTGGTAGGTGCAGATGGCATCCACAACAGTGGCTGTTCCATTATTCTTAGGCCTAGAGAGAGAGGAGTGTGGAGATTTTAGAAAAGTCATAATGAAGATCAGAATCAGAGGGAAGAACCAGGAATGAGAACGGTATCAATAAGCAATGGTCATTCCTTGCCAATGGTCAGAAGGTAACCTCACCTGAGGGAATCCAAACTGCAAGTTGAGTTGAAGGAGCCATTTTGGAACAAGTGTCCAAGCTGTGGATGGTGAAGGAGGAGGGAAATGAAAACAGGCATTGGAAAGGGGGTCATATGGGATTTATCTCCCCCAGACTGCTTGAATAAGGTTCTCACCAGGTACTTCAGGACACTCTCAGTTGAGCTGAACACAGCTGAGCCATTGCTCATATTTGATGAATATGGAAGATTGGTTATGGTAAAGTTGATTGTTAGGATCTCCAGATGGTGCCCCATAGCTGCATGAAGAGAAGAGATACAACTGAAAATTAGCTGATACCAGAGTAGAATCCTGTTCTCATCAGCTTATCTTCACTTCCACCCTCTTAACATATAACAAAATAACCATTCAGGTCAGAAACTACACAACTTCTTAGCTCTACATCATACAAATCACCTTTTCTGAACATTCCTTACATTAATTCTGTATTTGTTCTAGCTTAAGTCTTATCTACTCACAACCAGAATTTTTTCCTTCAGACTCAATGGATGCTCTGTCTAAAGATGTTCTCTATTGTGAGCACTAGGAGTGCCTTTCTGAAATTAAAATTCTCACTAGGACGGTTCATAGTCCAATACTACCCATGGTTCCATGTGTACTTTCAGGGTCAAGTACAAGCTTGAAAAATTGACACTTGTGGTGGCTAATATTGTTTGGCAAGTAGTCACACTTGGGAAGAAGGATTACAGAATTGCATCCATCAGACAGACCTTTGGGCATACCTATCTGGTATTACCTTGATTGCTATTTGATGTAGGAGACCCATTCAACTATGAGCAGCACCACCACCAGTCAGGTGGGCTTGGGATGTACAAGAAAGCTAAGAGATATGAACCTGAAAATAAGCCAGTATGCAGTGTTCCCCCATGGTCTTCTTTAGGTCCTCTCTAGCTTTATGCCTTGAGGTCTTACTTGGCTTCATTTAAGTATAGACTGTGACATGGAACTGTAAGTTGAAATAAACTCATACTTTCCCATGTTCCTTTAGACTATCACATTTATCACAGCAACAGAAGGCATCCCACAGCAGCTTTCAATGCTGTGGGATAATGCTTTTGTACACTGGTTTAATAAAATGCTGATTGGTCAGTAGCAAGGCAGGAAGTATAGGTGGGATAAGCAGACAAGGAGAATTCTGGGAAGAGGAAGGCTGAGTCAGGAGTCACCAGTCAGACACAAAGAAAGCAAGATGTGAAGGCAGAGCTGAAAAAGAAAAGGTACCAAGACACATGGATAAACACAGATAAGAATCATGGGTTAATTTAAGTGTAGGAGGTAGTCAATAATAAGCCTGAGTTAATGGCCATACAGTTCATAATTAATATAAGCTTCTGTGTGGTTACATGGGTCTGAGCCAGCTGTGGGACTGGCAGGTAAGAGAGTTTTGTCCTGACTGTGGGCCAGGCGGGACCAGGAAAACTTCAGCTACATTTCAAGTCATCTTCCACTAACTTCCGTTCTCATTTACTCATCTATCCTGACCCGAGCACTATGACTCAGTAGGTGCTAAGCAGGACACAGAGAGGCTGCACTGGGAGTTGAGCAATATGATTCATGGAAATCAAAATCCTCTCAATTCTACACATCTATCACATTGTTCCTGGTCACTGAGCCCTCATATTGAAATCCTCATTTCCTGAAACATTTCATTCTTACTTTATCTGGATGACTCCTACTTATCCTGAGAGATTCAGTTCAGGAGGAATATTCCTCAGCAAGCCTTCTCCTTTCTACATTATGTGATATGCCTATTTCCATCAAAATCCCAACCCCACAACTAACAAAAGTATTGCAGTAGTCTATTTGTCTCACATGCCTTTTGGCTGAATGTGGACAAGTACCCGGTTAGATTATTAGTCTAATCCTTGTGCATTTTAAGATGACCCTGACACTAGACCTTCATATGCTGGTTTCCTAGCTCTATCTGGAAGACATATGGTGGAGGTGTGGGAAAAGGGAACTAATAAAAAATAGGCAATGGTATCACGAGATACCTGTGGCAGGTTCTGGATGCAGAGATGTAGATGAAGAAGGTAGGGTAGTGCTGGCTGGCTCAGGAGCTGTAGAGAGAGTAGTCATTGATGAAATCCTCATTTCCAAGAACATTTCATGTTTCATTTTTCTGGATCACTTTTGCTCATCCTGATTCAGTTCCGTAGGAATTTTTTTCTCAGAAACCCTCCACTTTCTACATACAACAAAGACTGTCCATAGCTAGAGAAGCTTTTCTAGATGCACAACCACCATTCACAGCTGAACCATGAACTACATCGAAGAGTGATTGTGTGAGTGAAAAAGTGAACAAGACTATCAATGGAATCAAATCAAGATAGTGAGCTTACTGATCAGCATAAAGGATGTGAAAAGAGCACAGATGGATTAGGAAGATAGAAAATACAGAGAATAAAATTATGGATATAAGGAGGGATAAAAAAAGGAGAGCATAAAAAGAATTCAAGAAAAATAAAATCAAAGACAATTTGGAAGGATAGAAGAATGGACAACTAAGTGAATGAACTTGATGATGGGTAAACAAGTGAGTGAGTGTGTGTGTGTGTGTGTGTGTGTGTGTGTGTGTGTGTGTGTGTTTGACTCAATGGGCAGATTATAGTGTAGTTATATAGATGTGTTGATGAACATTAAATAGATGGGTAGGTGGATGGATTAGTAGATAGGTACTACATTCATAGATGCATGAATGGATTGGTATGTGAATTCACAGAAGAAAGAAAGATAGAATGTGATTGCTAAGCAGCCAAGCAAACAGAAGAAATCAGTGTAGAAACAGATGAGTGAACTGAAAGATACATAGGTAGGAGCTGACAGAAGAGTGGGTGTTCATACCAGCCTATAATATATGGATATATAGGCATGTATGTGATTGATGAAAGGTCAGGTGGATGTATGTATGAATGGATAAAGGAAAAAAGAAATTAAATATGAACTGGAAAATGGACTGTAGTATGGGTTTATCAATGAAAGTGGATGAGTGAATGAATGCAATCATGAATAAAGGATGGAAGAGGAAAAGAAACAAAGGAAATACAAAACAATGGGTGGGATAATGGATGGATGGATGGATGGATGGATAGATGGATGGATAGATGGATCAATGGATGGATGGATTTATGGAAATGTGATATGAGTTCAGGAATACCTAGAAAAGTGGAAGAATGATCAGCTGGAAAGATAAATGATGAATAGGCTACTAAATACCCAAAACTCAACTCCAAATGATTAAACAACCTTTACATAAGTCCTGGTAACCTGATGTAATTTAGGAGAAAACAGAGAATACACTTAAACTTACTGGCACAGGAAAGGATTTGGGGGATAGAACCTGGATAGCATAGTCTTAAAGACTAATAATTAATAAACAGTTTCCATGAATCTAAAATGCTTCTCTATAGAAAAAGATAGCATTGTTTTAAACAAAGCAGCTTCCTACAGAATGGCAAAAATCTCTATTAGCTACATATCTGACAGAGTGTTTGTGTCTAGAATATACAAAGAAATTAAAAAATTAACCACCAGGAAAACAACCCAATTCAAAATTTGTGGCATTGGTCAGATAATTCACACAAAAAGAAATACAAATTGTGGAGAAACATTTTTTTAAAAAATTCAACATCCCTTGGTATTAGGGAGAAGAAAATTAAAACTTCTTTAAGATTTCATCTTTCCTCTATCAGAATAGCTAAGATCCAAAACAAAACAAACAAACAAAATAAATGACAACAAATGCTGGCATGGATGTGGGGGTTTAACCACTACAGAAATAAGTGTGAAGGTTCCTAAAAATACCAGTAATAGATCTATTATGAGATCCAGTGTTATCACTCTTGGGTGTACACTCAAAGGAGTCTAAATACTGCTATCTAGAAACATGCATGTCCATGTTTATTGCTGCTCTATTTACAATATCTAGGAAATTGTAACAGTGTAGATGTCCATCAACTGATGGATACATAGAACAATTGGAAAATAACACTATATTTTTCCATAGTAAGAATAGTACAATTGTCATCATCTCTGTGGATCCATATTGTATTAGTCCTGTTGTATGTGGAAGATACTATTTCCTTGGAGTCATCTACAATTCTTTGACCTGTATTAGCTTAAAGCAGAAAGCTATGCAGAATTGAGAAAGGGAAGTGGACACAAAGTTCTATCCCTAGCCAAGAAGCTATTTGCAATTTATACCTGCTAAGGAAGGGAAAATAAATTATCCACAGTGGAGTGTCGGAAAGTATATCAAGCACACCCAGAGATGAACTCATTCCTATAAATAGTTGGAAAACAGAAAATGGACAGCATTTTTTTAAATTTGGTATGAGATTTTTGTTTCATATTCTATTGTATTGAAATTATTTAATATTACTTTTGTTTGTTTGTTTGGAATTTCACTTTTGTCTTTTGGGTACTTTGGGGGAGAGAGAGAAACAAAAGAAGAAAGAGAGAGAATGAAAATGAGTTTGAGTGAGTAGGTCAGTGGGGAGAACCTCAGAGCAAATCCGGGAAGGAAAATATGATCAAAATAAATTGCATAAAATTTAAATAAAAATGTATCTTTTAAGAAATGTTCAGGATATTGTTTGTGACTGGAAACAATAATTCTAAGTGATATAACCTGGATACAGAGAAACAAAGTCATATGTTTTTTATGGTTTGTGCCTGTTAACTTTGTATCTTTAGATTTGTGTGTTTCATTTGATATGATATGGTGATATTAAGGTTGATTGTGAATAATGGAATGGAAAGGGACAAACTGATAGGAGTTACCTAATCAAATGACCAGGTAGAAGGAAAATACAAGGATTGATAATTGATACTAAGGGCATTCCAAAAAGTAAGACAGAACTCTAATACTATAGAAGCTTCCTAAAGAATATGCATACACACTTATAAAGAGTCTAAATAGAGTTGCTATATAATAGGCAACAATGCCCCACTAGACAACACAGGACGACAAAAAAAGCTCAGCAGAAGGAGTGGATTATTCCTTTTGGAGTTGTTGGCAAGGGATGTGCTATCGACTCCTATACTGGCTATTGCCAGAGCTTTGGTAACCCTGCAGAACTTCAGGTGAGATCCAAATTGCTGAAGATACCACAAATTTGAAACACAGCATATGGAGAAATAAATCTGGAAGTTTCATCCCTTCTGGCTAGCTTTCAGAGTGCTGGAAGGTGCTGTGCATGCTACTGAAGGAGGAAAGGAATCACCAATCTTACTCAACTGTTAACGCTTTGAGCTACAGTAATGACTGAACTGGTAACATGTGTCCAATGATACAATAGCAACACAAATTCATTTTATAAAACTCTCAAAGAACTAATAAAAATCAGAAAAAAATGAAATAGAGAAGCCCATTTTAGTTAAAATACTAAAATAGTCATCAGTGTATGTAGTTTGATAATAAAGACCATGATGGTGACTTTTCTTTTTAGGAAACATAAATCACACAGTAAACATGTAAAATAAACCCCATAATGCTCTAGGTTACACTTTTAGAAATACATTTTTACAACCAAGAAGAATATGGATAATTCAGAAACCCAACATGAGAGCTGCAGTTTCAAGAAGAGACCAATGACTCTGCATCTTCCTTCCATTGAGAACTTGACCTCTCTGAAGACAATGGCTTGTATTAGCATCAATTTTCCTTTGGAAATGTGGAGAAAAGTATTAAGTAAGATCTGGATGGGATAAATTGGTACTTACTTGTAAGAGGTTCTTCTGGAGCAGGTTTATTATAACCTAGAATATAGAAGACATGTAAGGGGAAGGGAGAGCACAGGAAAGGATTCAGCATGCTTTTGTGCATATGGCACAACACCACCCTTATATACATTAGTGAACATATGCTCACATTATGAGATCTAGTAAATCATCCTGGAGAAGAATTTCCTGGTATTTCAACTATCCATCTCTTTCCATACCTCTAGAATGTTCCCAATAGGTTCTTACAAACCCTATTTTCATACCTCACTTCCATAATATTGTGCATCAATACTCACCATTATCTTTCTTTCTGCTCTATCACTATATATCCATCCAGATGAGCTTTACTGAACATTAGTATGGGTAGTATTCCATTTTCATTTGAAGCATATATTATGAACAGACAAATTGCCCTTCCCCACCAAACTGCACTTCACATTTGAAAAAAGGTACAGATGAAAGTTACTGGTTCTTTCAATCAGGCATAAGGTGTGGTTTATAGTAAATGCTGAATAGAAAATGAGAAGAGGCTGGAAATTATACACAAGTCCTTGCAATGGCTTAATGAAACACTGGATATATTAAATTGCACGGTGAAATTTCTATTGGTCAAAACTCAATGTAGGAAAGGCAAGTCCCTTTTTAGCTCTGTGCTTTGTTTCCTTTCTTTGTTTAAATTCAAAGTAATGTAGATACACTGTATCTTGTTGCCAAGTTCATGGGGTATTGTGGTTAAGTGGCTTGGCAATTGACAAGACATGGAGACATCAAACTGACAATTCTCTTGACACATGTGCAAGAAAGTTTCTCTATCTGGTTAGTTAGATAGAAAGAGAAAGTGTAAATAAATATGGGTACCCAAAACATTGGGATACATTCCTGGATTCAAAAAGAAGTAGAAATGAAGCTCAGGAAATGTATTTCTATCCCTCTGCTTGCTGACTTTCCACACAATATGAACATAGGACAAACCTTCTTGCCAGGCTATTTGTATGTGCTTCTTGAGTTTTTGAAAAAAGGTGATAAGAACATGCAATAAACTGGTCTTGGCAGTATTATCAATATTATTGATAGAAATAGAAAAAATAAAGGATGCCTAGGGGATATTCCACAGCAAACCACAAAGAAATTTACCATTGACATATAAACTGTCCTTGTCCAGTGAGTAGTTGCCCAGCTGGGTGATTCCCTGGGCTAGATTTTTCAGCTCTGAGTACAGTCCTTGGATGTCCATCCCAGGATGTGAAGGGTCATGGTGGTAGGTGCAGATGGCACCCACAACAGTGGCTGTTCCATTTCTTTTAGGCCTAGAGAGAGAGAGGAGTGTGGAGATTTTAGAAAAGTCATAATGAAGATCAGAATCAGAGGGAAGAACCAGGAATGAGAATGGTAACAATAAGCAATGGTCATTCCTTGCCAATGGTCAGAAGGTAACCTCACCTGAGGGAATCCAATCTGCAGGTTGAGTTGAAGGAGCCATTTTGGAACAAGTGTCCAAGCTGTGGATGGTGAAGGAGGAGGGAAATGAAAACAGGCATTGGAAAGGGGGTCATATGGGATTTATCTCCCCCAGACTGCTTGGATAAGGTTCTCACCAGGTACTGCAGGACACTCTCAGTTGAGCTGAACACAGCTGAGCCATTGCTCATATTTGATGAATATGGAAGATTGGTTATGGTGAAGTTGATTGTTAGAAACTCCAGATGGTGCCACATAACTGCAGGAAGAGAAGAGATACAACAGAGAACTTGCTGATACCAGAGTAGAATCCTGTTCTCATCAGTTTGTCTTCACTTCAAGTCTCCAACTATATCCCAAAGAATCCATTTGGTTAGAACCTACACAACATCTTAACTCCACATCGCACAAATCACCTTTTCTGAATGTTCTTCACATTAATTCTCACTTCATTCTAGCATAGTTCTTATGACCAGAATTTTTTCCTTCAGACTCAATGGATGCTCTGTCTAAAGATTTTCTCTATGCGGAGTAACAAGAATGTCTTTCTGATATTAAAACTCTCACTAGGAATGTCGATCATCCATTATTACCCACGATTCCCTGGGTATTTATGGCGAAATACAAATTTGTAAATTTGACACTTTGTGGTGGCTAATGTTGATTGGCAAGTAATCACACTTAGGAAGAAGGATTAAAGAATTCCTGCTATCAGATTGACCTGTGGGCATATCTATGGGGCATTTTCTTGATTGCTGTTTGATGTAGGAGACCCAGTCAACTCTGACCAGTACTACCACCAGGCACTTGGGCTTGAAATTTATAAGAAAGATAGCTGATATGAGCCTGAATGCAAGCCAGTCCTCCCATGGTCATCTTTAGGACTTCTCTCTAGCTTTAAGCCTTGAGTTCTTACTTGGCTTCCCTTAAGTATAGACTGTGACATGGAACTGTAAGTTGAAATAAACTCATACTTCCCCAAGTTCCTTTAGACTATAACGTTTATCACAGCAAAAGAACCCAACCTACAACAGCATTCATGTTATCTTCCATTGACTTCCATTCTCATTTACTCATTTTCCTGACCCGAGCACCCACACTTAGTAGGTGCTAAGCAGGACACAGAGAGGCTGCACTGGGAGTTGAGCAATATGATTCATGGAAATCAAAATCCTCTCAATTCTACACACCTATTACATTGTTTCTGGTCACTGAGCCCTCATATTGAAATCCTATTTCCTGGAACATTTCATTCTTACTTTATCTGGATGATTCAGTTCAGAAGGAATTTTACTCAGAAAGCCTTCTCCTTTCTACATTACATATGCCTTTTACTCTCACACTGATGCACATACACAAACACACAAACATGCATATTATTATAGTAATCTCTTTGTGTCACAGGCCTTATGGATACATGTGGGCAAGTATCTGGAAGACATATGGTGGAAGTATTGGACAGGAGATCTAATCAAAGATAGGCAATGGTATCACGAGATACCTGTGGCAGGTTCTGGATGCAGAGATGTAGATGAAGAAGGTAGGGTAGTGCTGGCTGGCTCAGGAGCTGTAGAGAGAGTAGTCATTGATGAAATCCTCATTTCCAAGAACATTTCATGTTTCATTTTTCTGGATCACTTTTGCTCATCCTGATTCAGTTCCGTAGGAATTTTTTTCTCAGAAACCCTCCACTTTCTACATACAACAAAGACTGTCCATAGCTGGAGAAGCTTTTCTAGATGCACAACCACCATTCACAGCTGAACCATGAACTACATCGAAGAGTGATTGTGTGAGTGAAAAAGTGAACAAGACTATCAATGGAATCAAATCAAGATAGTGAGCTTACTGATCAGCATAATGGATGTGAAAAGAGCACAGATGGATTAGGAAGATAGAAAATACAGAGAATAAAATTATGGATATAAGGAGGGATAAAAAAAGGAGAGCATAAAAAGAATTCAAGAAAAATAAAATCAAAGACAATTTGGAAGGATAGAAGAATGGACAACTAAGTGAATGAACTTGATGATGGGTAAACAAGTGAGTGTGTGTGTGTGTGTGTGTGTGTGTGTGTGTGTGTGTGTGTGTGTTTGACTCAATGGGCAGATTATAGTGTAGTTATATAGATGTGTTGATGAACATTAAATAGATGGGTAGGTGGATGGATTAGTAGATAGGTACTACATTCATAGATGCATGAATGGATTGGTATGTGAATTCACAGAAGAAAGAAAGATAGAATGTGATTGCTAAGCAGCCAAGCAAACAGAAGAAATCAGTGTAGAAACAGACGAGTGAACTGAAAGATACATAGGTAGGAGCTGACAGAAGAGTGGGTGTTCATACCAGCCTATAATATATGGATATATAGGCATGTATGTGATTGATGAAAGGTCAGGTGGATGTATGTATGAATGGATAAAGGAAAAAAGAAATTAAATATGAACTGGAAAATGGACTGTAGTATGGGTTTATCAATGAAAGTGGATGAGTGAATGAATGCAATCATGAATAAAGGATGGAAGAGGAAAAGAAACAAAGGAAATACAAAAGAATGGGCAGGATAATGGATGGATGGATGGATGGATGGATGGATAGATGGATCAATGGAAGGATGGATTTATGGAAATGTGATATGAGTTCAGGAATATCTAGAAAAGTGGAAGAATGATCAGCTGGAAAGATAAATGATGAATAGGCTGCTGAATACCCAAAACTCAACTCCAAATGATTAAACAACCTTTACATAAGTCCTGGTAACCTGATGTAATTTAGGAGAAAATAGAGAATACACTTAAACTTACTGGCACAGGAAAGGTTTTTGGGGACAGAACCTGGCTAGCATAGTCTTAAAGACTAATAATTAATAAACAGTTTCCATGAATCTAAAATGCTTCTCTATAGAAAAAGATAGCATTGTTTTAAACAAAGCAGCTTCCTACAGAATGGCAAAAATCTCTATTAGTTACATATCTGACAGAGTGTTTGTGTCTAGAATATACAAAGAAATTAAAAAATTAACCACCAGGAAAACAACCCAATTCAAAATTTGTGGCATTGGTCAGATAATTCACATAAAAAGAAATACAAATTGTGGAGAAACATTTTTTAAAAAATATTCAGCATCCCTTGGTATTAGGGAGAAGAAAATTAAAACTTCTTTAAGATTTCATCTTTCCTCTATCAGAATAGCTAAGATCCAAAACAAAACAAACAAACAAATAAATGACAACAAATGCTGGCATGGATGTGGGGAACAGGAGCAATCATTCACTTCTATTGGGGGTTTAACCACTACAGAAATAAGTGTGAAGGTTCCTAAAAATACCAGTAATAGATCTATTATGAGATCCAGTGTTATCACTCTTGAGCTAACCCTCAAATAGTCTAAATGCTGCTATCTAGAAACATGCATGTCCATGTTTATTGCTGCTTTATTTACAATATCTAGGAAATTGTAACAGTGTAGATGTCCATCAACTGATGGATTCAGAGTAAAAACTCAAAAATTTACACAATATTTTCAGCTGGTAAGAATAGTACAATTGCCATAGTCTCTGTGGAATCATATGTGTATCAGTCCTGTTGTATGTGGAAGATACTATTTCCTTGGAGCCATCCACTATCCTTGGAACTGTACAAGTTTAAAGCAGAAAAATTGCAGCACTGAGAAAGGAAAGTGGACACAATGTCCACCCCTAGCCAGGAATATATTTGGAATTTATACCTGGGAAGAAATGGAAAGTCAATTTTCTATAATAAAGTTTCACTGGGTATATCAAACACACCCAGAGATGGACTCATGGTCAGAAATAGTTGGAGAACCACAAATGGACACCATTTGTTTTCCTTTTTCAATTTCCCATGAGATTGTTGTTTCATTTTCTATGGTATTGAGATTATTTAATATTCCTTTTTTGATGGTTTATTTTTTTGTTTGTCTTTTTTGTTTGGATTTTCACTTTTGTCTTGGGGTACACTGGGAAGAGAGAGAAACAAAAGAGGAAACAGAGAGGAAGAAAATGTATTTTAGTGAGTAGGAAAGCAGGTAGAATCTGAGAGCAATAACAGGAGAGGAAAACATGATCAAAATAAATTGCATAAAAACTTAAATAAAAATGTGTCTTTTAAGAAATTTTAGGTAATTGTTTTGTAACTGGAAACAACCATTCTAAGTGAAGTAACCTGGATTCAGAGAAACAAAATGTTATATTTTTATGGTTTGTGACTGTTAGCTCTGAATCTTTAGATTTGAGTGTTTCATTATAGGATATGGTGATATTAAGTGTAGAAAGAGAATAATGGAATGGGAAGGCCAAATGAGGAAGGAGTTGCCTAGTCGAATGACCAGGAAGATCAGTAATAAAGGGATGAATAATTAACACTAAGGGCATTCCAAAAAGTCAGACAGAACTCTAATACTATAGAAGCTTCCTAAAGTATATGCGAACTCGCATATAAAGAGTCTAAATGGAGTTGCTACACAATAGGCAACAATGCCCCACTAGACACTGAGGATGACAAAACAAGTCCAGCAGCAGGAATGGATTATTCCTTTTGTGGTTGTTGACAAGTGCTGTACTATAGACTCCCAAACATTACTAGCTATTGCCAATGCTTTTGATAACCTTTCAGAATTTCTTGGTTAGCCCCAAATTGCTGAAGATACCACACATTTGAGACACAGCAAATGGAGAGATAAATCTGGTACTCAGCTTGAAGTTTCATCCCTTCTGGCTAGCTTTCAGAGTGCTGGAAGGTGCTGTGCATGCTACTGGAGGAGGAAAGGAATCACCAATCTTATTCAACTGTTAACACTTAGAGCTACAGTAATGACTGAACTGGTAACACATGCTCACCGGTGCAATAGCAACATAAAACATTGTATAGAACTCTCAAAGAACTAATAAAAATTAGAAAAAATAATAGAGAGAAAGTAATTTTAGTTAAAATACTAAAATAGTCATCAGAGTACGCAGTTTGATAATAAAGACCATGATGGTGACTTTTCTTTTTAGGAAACATAAATCACACAGTAAACATGTAAAATAAACCCCATAATGCTCTAGGTTACACTTTTAGAAATACATTTTTACAACCAAGAAGAATATGGATAATTCAGAAACCCAACATGAGAGCTGCAGTTTCAAGAAGAGACCAATGACTCTGCATCTTCCTTCCATTGAGAACTTGACCTCTCTGAAGATAATGGCTTATATTTGCATCAAATTTCCTTTGGAAATGCGGAGAAAAGTATTAACCAAGACCTAGATGGCAAAAATTGGTACTTACTTGTAAGAGGTTCTTCTGGAGCAGGTTTATTATAACCTAGAATATAGAAGACATGTAAGGGGAAGGGAGAGCACAGGAAAGGATTCAGCATGCTTTTGTGCATATGGCACAACACCACCCTTATATACACTAGTGAACATATGCTCACATTATGAGATCTAGTAAATCATCCTGGAGAAGAATTTCCTGGTATTTCAACTATCCATCTCTTTCCATATCTCTAGAATGTTCCCAATAGGTTCTTACAAAACCTATTTTCATACCTCACTTCCACAATATTGTGCATCAATACTCACCATTATCTTTCTTTCTACTCTATCACTATATATCCATCCAGATGAGCCTTAGTGAACATTTACTATGGGTAGTATTCCATTTTCATTTGAAGCATATATTATGAAGAGACAAAATAAAAAATAAAACACAGGTTGTGCCCCTCCCCACCAAACTGCACTTCACATTTGAAAAAAGGTACAGATGAAAGTTATTGGTTCTTTCAATCAGGCATAAGGTGTGGTTTATAGTAAATGCTGAATAGAAAATGAGAAGAGGCTGGAAATTATACACAAGTCCTTGCAATGGCTTAATGAAACACTGGATATATGAAATTGCACGGTGAAATTTCTATTGGTCAAAACTCAATGTAGGAAAGGCAAGTCCCTTTTTAGCTCTGTGCTTTGTTTCCTTTCTTTGTTTAAATTCAAAGTAATGTAGATACACTGTATCTTGTTGCCAAGTTCATGGGGTATTGTGGTTAAGTGGCTTGGCAATTGACAAGACATGGAGACATCAAACTGACAATTCTCTTGACACATGTGCAAGAAAGTTTCTCTATCTGGTTAGTTAGATAGAAAGAGAAAGTGTAAATAAATATGGGTACCCAAAACATTGGGATACATTCCTGGATTCAAAAAGAAGTAGAAATGAAGCTCAGGAAATGTATTTCTATCCCTCTGCTTGCTGACTTTCCACACAATATGAACATAGGACAAACCTTCTTGCCAGGCTATTTGTATGTGCTTCTTGAGTTTTTGAAAAAAGGTGATAAGAACATGCAATAAACTGGTCTTGGCAGTATTATCAATATTATTGATAGAAATAGAAAAAATAAAGGATGCCTAGGGGATATTCCACAGCAAACCACAAAGAAATTTACCATTGACATATAAACTGTCCTTGTCCAGTGAGTAGTTGCCCAGCTGGGTGATTCCCTGGGCTAGATTTTTCAGCTCTGAGTACAGTCCTTGGATGTCCATCCCAGGATGTGAAGGGTCATGGTGGTAGGTGCAGATGGCACCCACAACAGTGGCTGTTCCATTTCTTTTAGGCCTAGAGAGAGAGAGGAGTGTGGAGATTTTAGAAAAGTCATAATGAAGATCAGAATCAGAGGGAAGAACCAGGAATGAGAATGGTAACAATAAGCAATGGTCATTCCTTGCCAATGGTCAGAAGGTAACCTCACCTGAGGGAATCCAATCTGCAGGTTGAGTTGAAGGAGCCATTTTGGAACAAGTGTCCAAGCTGTGGATGGTGAAGGAGGAGGGAAATGAAAACAGGCATTGGAAAGGGGGTCATATGGGATTTATCTCCCCCAGACTGCTTGGATAAGGTTCTCACCAGGTACTGCAGGACACTCTCAGTTGAGCTGAACACAGCTGAGCCATTGCTCATATTTGATGAATATGGAAGATTGGTTATGGTGAAGTTGATTGTTAGAAACTCCAGATGGTGCCACATAACTGCAGGAAGAGAAGAGATACAACAGAGAACTTGCTGATACCAGAGTAGAATCCTGTTCTCATCAGTTTGTCTTCACTTCAAGTCTCCAACTATATCCCAAAGAATCCATTTGGTTAGAACCTACACAACATCTTAACTCCACATCGCACAAATCACCTTTTCTGAATGTTCTTCACATTAATTCTCACTTCATTCTAGCATAGTTCTTATGACCAGAATTTTTTCCTTCAGACTCAATGGATGCTCTGTCTAAAGATTTTCTCTATGCGGAGTAACAAGAATGTCTTTCTGATATTAAAACTCTCACTAGGAATGTCGATCATCCATTATTACCCACGATTCCCTGGGTATTTATGGCGAAATACAAATTTGTAAATTTGACACTTTGTGGTGGCTAATGTTGATTGGCAAGTAATCACACTTAGGAAGAAGGATTAAAGAATTCCTGCTATCAGATTGACCTTTGGGCATATCTTTGGGGCATTTTCTTGATTGCTATTTGATATAGGAGATCCAATCAAATATGAGAAGTACCACCACCAGGCAGGTGGCTTGCAATATACAAGAAAACTAGCTGATATGAACCTGAAAGCAAGCCAGTATGTAGCATATCCCAATGGTTTGCTTTAGGACTTTTCTCTAGCTTTCTGCCTTGAGTTCTTATTTGGCTTCCCTTAAATATAGACTGTGACATGGAACTGTAAGTTGAAATACCAAGTTCCTTTAGACTATAACATTTATCACAGCAACAGAAGGCATCCTACAACAGCTTTCAAGTCATCTTTTATTGACTTCCATTCTCATTTATTCATCTACCCTGAGCCTCCCAATTGACCCAGTAGGTGCTAGGAAGGACATAGAGAGGCTGCACTGGGAGCATGATTCATGGAAATAAACATCCTCTCAATTCTACGTATCCACTATAGTATTACTGGTCACTGAGCCCTAATATTGAAATCCTCATTTCCTGGAATATTTCATTCTTAGTTTATCTGGATGACTCCTACTCGTCCTGACAGATTCAGTTCAGGAAGAATTTTCCTCAGAAAGTTTTCTCCTTTCCGCATTATGTTACATGCCTGTTACCTTCCTACTGCCCCCCCCCCATTACACACTAGAAATATTTTTAGTAGTCTCTTTGTCTCACATGCCTTTTGGTTACATGTGGGGAAGTATCTAGTTTGATTGTTAGTGTGATCCTAGTGCATATGAAGATGACCCTGACACTAGGATCTCCATATATTGGTGTCCTAGCTCTATCTGGAAGACAGGTGGTGGAGGTGTGGGACAGGGGATCTAATCAAAGATAGGCAATGGGACCTCACCATACCTGTGTCAGGTTCTGGCTGCAGAGATATAGATGTAGAAGGCAGGATAGAGGTGGATGTCTCAGGAGCTGTGGAAAGGATTATCATAGTTGAAATCCACATTTCCAAGAACATTTCATGTTTCATTTTTTTTTCTGGATTGCTCTTACTCATTTTTATAGATTCAGTTCAGGAGGAATTTTTCTCAGAAATTCTTCCCTTTTCTACATACAATAAAGACTGTCTATAGTGAGAGAGTTTTTTCTAGCTATGGTCAGAGAGAGGTACAACCATTCACAGTTGAACCGTGAACTATACTGAAGAGTGATTGTGTGAGTGAAAAAGTGATTAAGCCTATGAATGGATTTAACCCAAGATATTGAGATTAGTGATTAGCATAAAGGATGAGCAAAGAACATAGATGGATAAGGATGATATAAAATAGAAAGGATAAATGGATTAATGGACCGAAAGTTATGTAAAAGGAGGGTCAAAATGGAATTCAAGAAGAATCAAATCAAAGACAATATGGAGAGGTAGAAGAAATGAGAGAAAAAGGTCAACTAAGTGAATGAATTTGATGATGGGTAAACAAGTATGTACGTGTGTGTGTGTGTGTGTGTGTGTGTGTGTGTGTGTTTGTCTGTGTCTGTGTTTGTATGACTCAATGGGCAGATTATTGCATAGTTATATAAATATATTGATGAGCTTTAAGTAGATGTGTAGGTGGATGGATGAGTAGGATGGATGGTACTGCATTCATGGATACATGAATGGACTGATATGTGTATTCACATGAGAAAGAAGGAGAGTGGATACCAAGAAGCCAAGCAAAGAGAAGAAATAGGTGTGTAAAAATTTGAATATACTGAAAGATACATAGGAAGTAGCTGACAGAAGAGTTGGTGGTCATGCAGGTCTTGAATATGTGGATATATAGGCAGGTATGTAGTTGATGAAAAGTCAGGTGGACGTATGTATGAATGGACAAAGGGAAAAAGAAGAAATAAAGTATGAGCTTAAAATGAATAATAGTATTGGTTTATCAGTGAAAGTGGTGAGTGAATGAATTAAATCATAAATAAAGGGATGAGAGAATAGAAACAAAGGAAATATAAAAGAATGGGCAAGAGAATGGATGGGTGGATGGATGGATGGATGGATGGATGGATAGATGGATGGACTGGCCAATAATGAATGGACCTCAGATGGGTAAATGATAGATGGATTGATGGAATGTAGCATGTGTTCAGGAATATTTAGAAAAATGGAAGTATAAACATCTGGAAAGATAAATGATGAACAGTCCAATGAACACCCCAAATTAACTCCAAATGATTAAACTGCCTTTACATAAGTCCTGGTACCCTGATATAATTTAGGAGAAAATGTGGAATAAACTTAAACTTGCTGGCACAGGAAAGGGTTTTGGGGACAGAACCTGGATAGCATTGTCTTAAAGACTAATAATTAATAAACAGGTCCACTGAATCTAAAAATCTTATCTACAGAAAAAGATAGCATTATTTGAATAAAGCAGCTTCCTACAGAATGGCAAAAATCTTTATCAGCTACAAATCTGATAGAGTTTGTGTCTAGAATATACATATAAATAAAAAAATTAACAATCAAGAAAACAACCCAACTGAAAGTGTAGCATGGCTCAGATAATTCTCACGAAATGAAAGATAAATTGTGGAGAAACCTTTTTTTAAAAAATGTTCAACATCCCTTTTTATCAGGGAAAAGAAAATTAAAACTTCTTTAAGATTTCATCTTACCCCTATCAGAATGGCTAAGATCCAAAAACAAAACAAAACAAACAAACAAATACATAAAAATGAAATGACAACAAACGCTGGCATGGATGTGGGTAACAGGAGCAGTTATTCACTATTGGGGATGTAACCACTACAGAAACACGTGTGGAGGTTCCTAAAATGGCAGTAATAGATACACTGAGATCCAGTGTTATCACTCTTGGGCATACACTCAAAGGAGTTTAAATACTACTATCAAGAAACATGAATATCCATGTTTATTTCTGCTTTATTCAAAATATCTAGGAAAGTGTAACAATCCAGATGTCCATCAACAGACAGAGACATAATAAAAATGATAGATTCTCTCAATATTTTTAAGCTGGTGAGAATAATACAATTGCCATAGTTGCCTTGAGTTCATATGTGTATCAGTCCTGTTGTGTCTGGAAGATTCTATTTCACTGGAGTCATCTACAATCCTTTGACCTGTATTATTTTAAACCAAACCAAATTACAGCATTGAGAAAGTGAAGTGGACATGAAGTTCCACCCCTAGCTGAGAAACTACTTGTAATTTATACCTGCTAAGAAAGGGAAAATCAGTTTTCTGCAGTGGAGTGTCACTGGGTATATCAAATACACCCAAAGATGGAATCATGCCCAGAAATAGTTGGAGAATCAAAATTGGACACCATTTTTTTCATTCTTAAATATGGTATGAGTTTTTTTGTTTCATTTTTTTCTTTTGTTTTGAATTTATTTGTCTTATTGATTTGGTTTTTTTTTTTTGGTTTGGATTTTCATTTTTGTCTTTTGGGTCCTTTGCAGGAGAGAGAGAAACAAAAAGAGGAAATAGAGAGGAAGAAAATGAATTTGAGTGAGTAGGTCAGTGGGGAGAACCTGAGAGCAAAACCGGGAAGGGAAACATGATCAAAATTGCATAAAATTTTAAATAAAAAAACGCATCTTTTTGAAATGCTCAGGTAATTGTTTGGCACTGGAAACAATCATGTTAGGTGAAATAACCTCAATTCAGAGCAACAAAGTCATATGTTTTTTATGGTTTGTGGCTTTTAGCTTTGAATCTTTAGATTTGGGTGTTTCATTTGTTAGAATGTGGTGATATTAAGGGTTGAAAGGGAATAATGAAACTGGAATTGTCAAATTGATAGGAGTTACCTAGTCAAATGATCAGGTAGAGGGATAATAAAGGGATGGATAATTAACACTAAGGGCATTCTAAAAAGCCAAACAGAAGCTAATACTATAGAAGCTTCCTAAAGTATATGCATACACACATATAAAAAGTCTAGGTGGAGTTGCCTGATAATGGGGCCCCACTTGTGCAGTGGGATATTCTGTATGGCAAATGTGTTGCTGATTGGTCAATAAATAAAACACTGATAGGCCATTGGCTAGACAGGAGGAGACAAGGAGGAGAATAAAGCTGGGAAGTAGAAGGCTGAGTCAGAGAGACACTGACAGCTGCCACGATGAAAAACAGCATGTGAAGATGCCGGTAAGCCACGAGCCACATGGCAAGGTATAGATTTATAGAAATGGATTAATTTAAGCTGTAAGAACAGTTAGTAAGAAGCCTGCCACGGCCATACAGTTTGTAACCAATATAAGTCCCTGTGTTTACTTGGTCAGGTCAGAGCAGCTGTGGGGCTGGCAGGTGAGAGAGATTTGCCCTGACTGTGGGCCAGGCAGGAAAACTCTAGCTACACACTTGACACCATAGGATGACAAATAAAGGCTTAGCACCAGGAATGGATTATTCCTTTTGGATATTGAACTCGAGTTGGAAGAGGCGAGTCTGGTCTCAAAATGGATGATTCCTTTTGGAGTTGTTGGCAAGTGATGTACTGTAGACTCCCAAACATTACTAGCTATTGCCAATGCTTTTGGTAACCCTCCAGAACTTCTTGGTGAGACCCAAATTGCTGAAGATGCCACAAACTTGGGCCATAGCACACGGGGAGGTAAATCTTTTACTCAGCTTGAAGCTTCATCCCTTCTGGTTAGTTTTCAGAGTGCTGGAAGGTCCTATGTATGCTACTGGAGGAGGAAAGGAATCACCAATCTTACTCAACTGTTAATGCTTTGAGCCACAGTAATGACTGGCATGGTAACATGTCCACTGATGCAATAGCAACACAAATTCATTGTATAAAACTCTCAAAGAACCAATAAAAAATTACACACAATAAACGAGAAAAGGCAATTTTAGTTAAATCATTGAAACAGTTACCAGAATTTTCAGCTTGATAACGAAGACCCTGATGTGTTGGGAGCTGGGCTGCATAGTTGCAGATCGGTGTATGAGTGCTTGTCCAATGGGTCTCCAGAGAAGGCTAGACAGTCTCACTTAGCAAGGAGTAGTGGACAGTGCAGAACACTGTCGGGGCTCTCTTCTCTCTTATATAGACTGATGATTCTCTTGGTTGTTTTAGTGTCATTTTGTCAATCATGCTTGGGATGGAAACCCTATGTTTTCTCAAATACCTTTCCCTGAATTTCTTGGAAGCTGCTGCTTCTCAGGTTTCTTTTCTGGGGATGCCACCTGTCACTTCAGACCCCTGGAGCTGTTCTAATTCAGTGCTGATAGGATCAGAGGCAGATCACTCCTATTTCTGTAAATATGTTTTGAATGACATTGTTGGTCTTGCAAATGTGTGCTTATGTTAATCACCTTTTAGTTTTTTAGAAAGAGAATGTACCTGGCTCGGTGTTTGGCCAAACTAGCAAAATGATTAAGTGTTATTTTTGGTTTAAAGATGTTTTGATGTAAAAGTTGGGAGAAAACATATTTGACATATTTGTTTTTGCTGGAGGTTAACCTTGTAGGATGGGAAATAACATGCTTGTTAGTATCAAAAAAGATTGTTTTTGATATATAAATGAAAATGACTGGAGATATTCAGGATGAGCCACTTGTGTGAAATTCATCTGGTGGTTGGACAATTCATTTCTTTGCACAGACGCCCTTTGCCTGTCTCAGGACCAGAACCCAGCCTGGGGCTTGGACCATAACATTAATGGGGACACTTCTTTTTAGGAGATGTAAATTACACAGTAACCATCTAAACTAAGTCCTATAATTCTATAGGTTACACTTTTACAAATATAATTCTCCAACCAAGAAGAAAATGGAAAATTCAGAACCAACATGAGAGCTACAGTTTCAAGAAGAGACCAATGGCTCTGCGTCTTCCTTCCGTTGAGAACTTGGCCTCTCTGAAGACACTAGCTTGCATTTGGGTCAATTTTACTTTGGAAATGAGGAGAAAAGTATGGACCAAGACCTAGGTTGGGCTGAATTGGTACTTACTTGTAGGATGTTCTTCTGGAGCAGGTTTACTATAACCTAGAAAATAGAAAACAGGTAAGAGGAAGGAAGAGCACAGGAAAGGATTCAGCATGCTTTCGTCCATATGACACAACACTGCCCTTAAAAACATTAGTGAACATCAATTCATGTTTTAAGATCTGACAAATCATACTGGAGAAAAATTACCTGGTATTTCAACTGTACCCATCTCTTCCCACACCTCTAGCATGTTGGAATAGGTTTTTACAAAATATATTCTCACACCTCACTTCCACAATATTAAGCATCAATATACACCATTCTCTTTCTTTCTACTCTACAATTATATATTCATCAAGAAGATCCTCATTGAGCAGTTACTGTGCATAGTATTCCATTTTTAATTGAAGTATATAGTATGAAGGGACAAAAATAAATAAATAAAACAAAGGGTATGTCTCCCTCCACTGCAGTTCACATTAGGAAAAGGTACAGATGAAAGTTGTTGTTCTTTTACAAGGTATGGTTTATAGTAAATGCTGAACAGAAAATGAAAAGAGGCTGAATATTGTACACAAATACTTGCAATGGCTTAGTGAAAGACATTGGATACAAAATCCTGCATGTCAAAATTTCGATTGGTCAAAATTCGGTGTAGGAAAGGCAAATCCCTTTGCAGCTCTGGGCTTTGTTTGCTATCTTTTTTAAAATTTAGAGTAATATAGATACGTTATATCTTCTTGCCAACTTCAAGGGGTGTTATGGTTAAAGTGGCTTTGACAAGACATAGAGACATTGAACTGATAATTCTCTGAACATACTAGCAAGCAAGTTTCTTTATCTGGTTAGTTAGGATGGAAACACCCAGTGTAAATTAATGTAGGGGTCAAAAACATTGAGATACATTCCTGGATTCAAGAATAAGTAGAAATGAAGCTTAGAAAATGTATTTCTATCCCTCTGCTTGATGACTTTCCACACAATAATGAACATAGGACAAACCTTCTTGCCAGGCTATTTATGTGTGCTTCTTGAATTTTTGAAAAAAGGTGATAAGAACATGCAATAACCTGGACTAGACAGTACTATCAATACTATTGCCAAAAAGAGAGAAAAAATAAAGGATGTCTGGGGGACATTCACAGCAAACCACAAAGAAATTTACCATTGACATATAAACTGTCCTTGTCCAGTGAGTAGTTGCCCAGCTGGGTGATTCCCTGGGTTAGATTTTTCAGCTCTGAGTACAGTCCTTGGATGTCCATCCCAGGATGTGAAGGGTCATGGTGGTAGGTGCAGATGGCATCCACACCAGTGGCTGTTCCATTATTCTTAGGCCTAGAGAGAGAGGAGTGTGGAGATTTTAGAAAAGTCATAATGAAGATCAGAACCAGAGGGAAGAACTAGGAATGAGAACAATAACAATAAGCAATGGTCATTCCTTGTCAATGGTCAGAAAGTAGCCTCACCTGAGGGAATCCAAACTGCAGGTTGAGTTGAAGGAGCCATTTTGGAACAAGTGTCCAAGCTGTGGATGGTGAAGGAGGAGGGAAATGAAAACAGGCATTGGAAAGGGGGTCATATGGGATTTATCTCCCCCAGACTGCTTGGATAAGGTTCTCACCAGGTACTGCAGGACACTCTCAGTTGAGCTGAACACAGCTGAGCCATTGCTCATATTTGATGAATATGGAAGGTTGGTTATGGTGAAGTTGATTGTTAGGATCTCCAGATGGTGCCCCATAGCTGCATGAAGAGAAGAGATGCCACTGAGAATTGCTTGATACCAGAGTTAAATCCTGTTCTCATCAGTTTGTCTTCACTTCAAGTCTTTAACCATATCCCAAAGTATCCATTCAGGTCAGAATCTACACATCCTATTAACTTCACATCACACAAATGGCCTTTTCTGAATGTTCCTCACATTAATTATCTGTTCATTCTAGCTTAGTTCTTACGACTAGAATGTTTTTCCTTCAGACTCAATGGATGCTCTATCTAAAGATGTTCTCTATCCTGAGCACTAGCAGTGTCTTTCTGAAATGAAAACTCTTGCTAGGATGATTCAGAGTCCATTACTACCCATCGTTCTATGTGTGCTTTCAGGGGCAAGTACAAGCTTGAAAATTTGACACTTGTGGTGACTAATATTTGTTTTCAAGTCATCACACTTGGGAAGAAATATTGAAGAATTTTACCCGTCATATTGACCTGTGGGCTTGTCTATGGGGCATCACCTTGATTTCTACTTGATGTAGGAGACCCAGTCAACTATGAGCAGCACCACCACCAGGCAGGTAGGCTTGGGAAGTATAAGAAAGCTATTTGATATGAGCCTGAAAGCAAGCCAGTACACAAAGTTCCCCAATGATCTGCTTTAAGTCCTCTCTCTAGCTTTCTTCCTTGAGTTCTTACTTGGCTTCCCTTAAGTACAGACTGTAACATGGAACTATACGTTGAAATAAACTCATACTTCCCCAAGTTCCTTTAGACTATCACATTTATCACAGCAACAGACGGCATCCTACAACAGCTTTCACTGACTTCCATTCTCATTTATTCATCTATCTTGAGCCTCCCGATTGACCTAGTAGGTGCTACAGAGGACACAGAGTGGCTGCACTGGGAGTTGAGCAATATGATTCATAGAAACCGAAATCCTCTCAATTCTACGTATCCACTATAGTATTACTGGTCATTGAGCCCTCTTATTGAAATCCTTACTTCCTGGAACATTTCAAGCTTCATTATTCTGGATGACTCCTACTCATCCTGAGAGATTCAGTTCAGGAGAAATTTTCCTCAGAACGCCTTCTCCTTTCTACATTATGTTATATGCCTGTTACTGCCATACTTCCAACCCCACAAATATCTAAAGTATTGCAGTGGTCTATTTGTTTCACATGCCTTTTGGCTGAATGTGAGCAAGTACCTGGTTGGATTATTAGTCTGATCCTTGTGCATATGAAAATGACCCTGACACTAGGATCTTCATATATAGGTGTCCTAGCTCTATCTGGAAGACAGATAGTGGAGGTGTGGGACAGGGATCTAACCAAAGGCAGTTAATGGGATCCCAATATACCTGTGTCAGGTTCTGGCTGCAGAGATGTAGATGTAGATGGTAGGATAGTGGTGGATGTCTCAGGAGCTGTGGAAAGGATTGTCATTGTTGAATGTTTGAACTGTATAAGTTTAAAACAGACAAAATTACAGCACTGAGGATGTGAAGAGGACACAAATTTCCACCCCCAGTCAAGAAGCTATTTGTGCTGGGTGGTGGTGGCACACGCCTTTATTCCCAGCACTTGGGAGGCTCAGGCAGGCGGATCTCTGTGAGTTTGAAGCTAGCCTGGTCTACAGAGCGAGTTCCAGGACAGCCAGAGTTACACAGAGAAACTCTTTCTTGAAAAACCAAAGAAGAAGAAGAAGAAGAAGAAGAAGAAGAAGAAGAAGAAGAAGAAGAAGAAGAAGAAGAAGAAGAAGAAGCTACTTGCAATTTATACCTGCTAAGAAAGGGAAAATCAGTTTTCTTCAGTGGAGTGTCACTGGTTATATCAAACACACTCAGAGATGGGCTCATGCTCAGAAATAGTTAGAGAACATAAAACAGACACCATTTTTTTAATTTTTTAATTTGGTATGAGATTTTTGTTTCAATTTCTAGTTACTGAACTTATTTAATATTGCTTTTTTGTTTGTTTGCTTATTTGCTTGGATTTTCATTTTTGTATTTTAAGTACATTGAGGGAGAGAGAGAAACTGAAAGAGAGAGGAAGAAAAGGAATTTGGGTGAGTAGGGAAGTGGGGAGGACGTGAGAGCAATGATGGGAGAGGAAAACATGATCAAAATATATTTCATAAAAATTTAAAATAACTAATAAAAATTAGAAAAAACTAAACTAATAAAAGAACTAATTAAAACTAGAACAAATACAAGAGAGAAAGCAATTTCAGTTAAAACACTAAAATAGTCATCAGAATTTGAAGCTTGATAATAAAGCCCCTGATGGGGACTCTTCTTTCTAGGAAACATAAATCACACAGTAACCATCTAAACTAAGTCCTATAATTCTATAGGTTACACTTTTACAAATATAATTCTCCAACCAAGAAGAAAATGGAAAATTCAGAACCAACATGAGAGCTACAGTTTCAAGAAGAGACCAATGGCTCTGCGTCTTCCTTCCGTTGAGAACTTGGCCTCTCTGAAGACACTAGCTTGCATTTGGGTCAATTTTACTTTGGAAATGAGGAGAAAAGTATGGACCAAGACCTAGGTTGGGCTGAATTGGTACTTACTTGTAGGATGTTCTTCTGGAGCAGGTTTACTATAACCTAGAAAATAGAAAACAGGTAAGAGGAAGGAAGAGCACAGGAAAGGATTCAGCATGCTTTCGTCCATATGACACAACATTGCCCTTAAAAACATTAGTGAACATCAATTCATGTTATAAGATCTGACAAATCATCCTGGAAAAGAATTTCCTGGTATTTTAACTAAACCAATTTCTTCCCATACCTCTATCATGTTCCCAATTGGTTCTTACAAAACATATTTTCACACCTCACTTCCACCATATTATGTATGCATCAATACACACCATTATCTTTCCTTCTATTCTACCACTATATATCCATTTAGAATATATATTCTTTTTTTTTACAGAGGAAATAGCCAAAGATATCAGAGCAATAGTCACGACTAGCTTTAGCTTACCACCAGTAGTAGCTTCCCCAGAGAGAGAGATTTCTTCCTGCCTGACTTGTGTTTTTATTGCCTGTCTGTTCTCGCTTCTCATCGGCTCTAAGCCCAGCCACACAACTTCGTCGTCAATGTCTGTCTATACAGACCTCCGGGTTTCTATGGTTGGTACTGGGATTAAAGGCTCGTGTCACCACGCTTGGCTATGTCCTTGACCACATAGAGACTCGGCCTGCCATGTGATTGGATTACGAGCATGTGCTACCACTGCCAAACTTTTGCTTAATGGATATTTGATCTCTGATCTCCAGGCAATTTTATTTATTAACATACAAATAAAATATCACATTTCATCCCAAATAAAATATCACCACATTTCACCCTTTTTATTCTAATAAAAAGAAAAAAGTTATAACTAATATAAGAAAAACTATATTCAATAAGTAAAATAACTATATACAATATATACAATCAATTAATACCTCAACAATGTCTAATCCATTTGCATTTGACAAACTCAGAGAAAATACTCCATTGTCTATCCTATTTTGGTAAGTCCAAAATGTACCTGATTCACTTTTTATCCTAACTTATATTTCTAACAGAGAACTATCTTATATTCTTATTGAGTATTTACTATGGGTAGTATTCCATTTCCAATGGAAGTATATAGTACAAACAGACACAAATAAAAAACAAAACACAGTGTGTGCCCCCACTGCAGTTCACATTAGGAAAAGGTACAGATGAAAGTTACTGGTTTTTTGTATCAGGCATATGGTATGGTTTATAGTAAATGCAGAATAGAAAATGGAAAGAGGCTGGAAATTGTACACAAATCTTTGCAATGGCTTGATGTAACAGACTGGGTATAAAAAGTTGCATGTCAGCATTTTGATTGGACAAAACTCAGTGTAGGAAGGGCAAGTCCCTTTGTAGCTCTGTAGTTTGTTTGCTTTCTTTTTTTAAATTCAGAGTAATGTAGATACATTATACCTTCTTGTCCACTTCATAGGGTTTTATAGTTAAAGTAGCTTGGCAATTGACAAGACATAGAGTCATTGAACTTAAATTCTCTGGACACATCTGCAATCAATTTTCTATATCTTGTTAGTTAGGATGGAAAGAGTAAGCATAAATAAATATGGGTTCCATAATCTTTGGGATACATTCTTGGATCTAAGAAGAGTTAGAAAGGAAGCTCAGCAAATGTATTCATACCCTTCTACTTACCAATTTTGTATACTATATGACCATACATCTATACCTCCTTGCCAGGCTATTCATGTGTGCTTCTTGAATTTTTGAAACAAAATGCTAAGAAGATAGACCAAACTGGTCTAGACAATACTATCAATACTATTGATAGAGGTAGAAAAAAAATAAAGGATGCCTCAACTTCCTCCACAACAAACCACAGTTTATGCTCACCATTGACATATAGACTCTCTTTGTCCAGTGTGTAGTTGCTCAGCTGGGTTATTCCATGTGTCATGTTGCTCAGTTTTGAGTACAGTCCCTGGGTATCCATCTCAGGAAGTGAAGGATCTTGGTGGTAGATGCAGATAGCATCCACACCAGTGGCTGTTCCATTCTTCTCAGCCCTAGAAGGCAAGGAGTATAGAGATTTTAGAAAAGGTATAATGCAGATAGGAAACAGAAAGAGGAAGGAGCAAGTGGGGGGCAACAATAATAGATATTTGGCAAATGGGCAGAAAGTGGACTCACCTGAGGGAATCTAGTCTACAACTTGAGTTGAAAAAAACATTATGGAGCAAGGGTTCCAACTGGGGAGAAAATCAAGGAAAATAATGGAAATAAAATTTGGATAGAGTAGATGATATGATTTATCCAAATGGAAGCTACTGGAATGGGGGTCTTACCAGGTTCTTCAGGAGAGTCTCAGTGGAATTGAACACAGCTGAGCCATTGTTCATACTTGCTGAATATGGAAGGTTGGAAATGATGAAACTCACTGTGACAGTCTTCATATGGTGCCCCACAGCTGAACGAATTGGGAAGAGATATGACTAAGAACTTGTCTGGGGCTAGACTAGAATCCTATACTCATCAAGTAATATCTCCTTGTATCTTATCATCATACTCACCATACCCATAACCTTAATATCTCATCTCTGTGCCACATTAATTCACCTTTCTGAATGTTCCTAACATAATTCATGTGTAATTTCCTATCATAATCATATCTTCTCTTATCCACACTATAACCCTACCAGACTCATAGGATATACTGTCTAAGGGACTTTTTCTACACTGAACTTTAGAAGAGTGTTCTGAAAAGAAAGTCTAACTGGGACTGCTCTCTTGCTCCTACAACTCATAGATCATTGTGTAGTTTCAGGGTTAAGTTTGAGTGTTTCGATTTGTAATTCAGGGCCCTTTCCAATCTAGTTTCTCATGTCATTTTAGCTTTGGTTATTCATCAATCTGGACCTACCATACTGTCTTTATGGGCTTTGGACTAAAAATGCAAAGGCTATATTAGGCGATGAACTTTATTATGCTCCATGGATGCCAAATTCCTCTCATTTATCCCATTATACTATGTTTTCTAAGTCAATGAGCCCTTGTTGTTGATATCATTTCCAGCAACACTTTATGTCCTATTTATTTGGACCACTCCTACTCAGCATGAGAGATTCAGATCACATTGAACTGTCTCTAGAAAACCCCTTTATCTATGTATTATGTGAGCTGCTGCACGTACCAAATTTCTCTCTGCACTGCAATGGTCTGTTCATCTTGCAATACTGGTGGTTGTATGAAGCTTGGCTACTGATTGAATTGCTACTATAATCTTTGTGTCTGTAATGATGGCTATGGAACTAGGTTCTTCATATTCTTGTGTCTAGATCCCATATAGAAATCAGAACTGTGGGACAGGCTATCTTATAATGATAGAAACAGGTCCTTTGATACCTGTGGTGGATTCTGTTTGCACAGATATTGATGGAGAAGGCAGTATGGTAGTGGCCAATTCAGGATCTGTGGAAAGGAATGTCATCAGGGTTGAGAAAATTCCCAGGTAGTTAGAGAAGCCCATGCAGCAGTAGTCCACAGCAGACCAAACCATTCATAGGTAGATAATACACAAAAGAGTGAATGGGCAGTAATGTTGGAAAAGCCTGTGAATAAAATTAACTCAGATAGTGAGAGTGGTTGGCTGGAGAAAGACTGAGAAGGGAGGATAAATTAATTGGAAGACAGTAATTGAATTGGTAAGTAGATAAGTAGAAAGAAGAATGGATAGATGAAGGGTCAACCCAAAATTGAAGAATAATAAGTATCTGGAGAAATGGAAGGAAGGAAAGAGGGAACAAATAACATGTAAGTAAATGAACATGATGGATGGTGGGGAAGTACATGAATAGATAGATTTTTGTTGGTGTAAGTAAGTGAATGAATAGGTGGGTGGATAGATATATTGGTGGATGGGTCGGGTGGTAAATGGGTGGATGGATGAGTTGATGACTGAATGGATGGATGAATGAATAGGTGATGAATGGATGGATACAGGTACATATGGCTAGATAGATGCACAATGAAAGAAAAAGGAATTGATAAGCAGACCAATAGATAAGAGAATGTAGATAGGTAGATAGTTGAATGAATTGACATATGTCTAGATACTGAATACATGGGTGGGTGGTTGCATGGTGGGTGGGTATATGAACGGATAGGTATGTAGGGGGATAATGGATGGGTAGATGTGTGTGTGTGTGTGTGTGTGTGTGTGTGCGCGCGCGTGCGTGCGTGTGTGTGTGCGTGCGCGTGCGTGCGTGTGGGTGTGCGCGTGTGCATGTGTGTGTAAAAGAGGTAAATATCAAAGAAATAAAGGACAAGCTAGCAAATGGAGAAAAGTATGAGTGGGGGGATAAACAGTGGATGGATGAATGGCTAGACAGATGACTAGAGAAGGACTGATAGAAGAAATGAAGAAATACAGTATAATGGAAAGGATAATGGATGGATGGATGGATGACTAAAAATATGGTTCTGGAGGAACAGTAACTAGCAAATGAAAGAACAGACAGCTGGAAAGATAGATGAGTGGGATACTGAATGAGTGGGCTATTTTATCCAAACACTTTAGTAGACATCAAAATTTGCTACTTAACAATGAAGCCCCTACTACATCCTCAATAGCATTTGTTTTAGGTAACATAAACCAGTCTCTGAATTAATTTAGCTTAATAACACCATATGACACAATTGTTCAAATTTCTTCTTCTGATTCAGAGGATTGAGGAAAATTCAGAAATCCAACACTAGGGCTTCAGTCCCAAAAAGAAGCCACCAGCTCTGCATCTTCTTTCCCCTGAGACTTTGACCACTCTCCAGAGACTGACTTGTTTAGGACAAGCTTCCTTTAGAAATGAGGAGAAAAGCATGGATCAAGACCCAAGTCAGGTTAAACTGATACTTACTTATGGTTGATTCTTCTGTACCAGTTCCACTATAACCTAGAAAAGCAAAAAAAAAACATAAGTAAGTGTAGATGTGTATCACTTTATACACGGACTGAGCATCTATTGATGTTCTATGATCTGACTGAAGAATGTTCTGGCGTTTCAACTCATTTAACTGTTCCCTACTCAATCTCAATTATGCTCCCCAAAGTGTGTCTATATGCTTTATTTTCATGTATCACTCCCATATTTATATACATCCACTTATACCATCATCCTTTCCACTCTCTACACTCTCTCTATATTCATGTGACACATATTTATTGGGAAGTTGTCATGTTTGGTGTGGCATTTCTACTTGAAGAATGTAGAATTGAACTAAACACTCCATGCTCCACTACAATTTATACTGAGACAAAGTCTGCATATAACTTAACTTACTTGTTCTTAGTGTCAACCATAATGTCTGCATTATAATGAATATTTGAAAAATGCTGAGTGAACAATACAATGATGAATTTAAATTATATAAGTTATTAGATAGAAAAATCCTGCATGAGTCCTTGCAATGGCCAAGTTAAAGGACCAGATTTAAACATGAAACATTAGAATTCATATCCAGACAAATTTATGTTACAGTTGGAAGGTCCATTTACCTACATGTGCTTTAGTTAGTCTCTGTGTTAAAATGAGAGTAACTTGGGTAAACATCATGCTACACAGTGGTAAATACTGATTGTGAACTGACAAGACATAGAATCACCAAGAAGACAAAGCTCTCGGCATTCTGTGAGGAGGGTTTGGGATTAGTTTAAATGAAGTACATAGCTCTACCCTAATTCTTGGTAGCTCTATCATATGGACAAAGCTCCTGAACCATAAAAGAAATAGAAAGAGAGATGAAGGCCAGCATTTATACCCATCTTCTTCCTGACTTGGGACATAGTATGGCCAGGTATATCTACTTTCCTGAAATGCTATTTATGGGTGCTTCTCAACTTCTTTGAAGAAGAATCTAAGAACATAGAAGCAACTGGTCTAGAAAGAGATCACTGACTTTGAAAAGGCTAGGAAAATTAAGAGTGGCTGAAGACATCCCATAGGAAAACACAGACCATGCTCACCATTCACATAGAGACTGTCTTTGTCCAATGTATAATTGCCCAGCTGAGTGACTCCATGGGTCAGATGGCTCAGCTCTGAATACATCTCCTGTGTGTGCAGCCCAGGATGTGCAGAATCATGTTGGTAGGAGCAAACGACATTTACACTAGTGGAGTTTTGATTCTTCTCAGGTCTGAAAAGAATAAGATATCACTCTAGAGATATCTTAATGTGGGTGAGAGTCCCAGGGAAGGAGGAAACAGCAGAAGGGTCAAAATAGGTAAGTCATTTCTGGAAAATGACAAGGAAGTAGACTCACCTGAGGGAGGTCAGTCTGCAGCTTGAGTTGAAGAATATATTCTGTAACAAGGGTCTAAGCTACAGAGGAAGGAAAAATGAAAAAGAGAAAAGAGTTGGACGCAGGATATACAGGAAGTTTGTCCTACAAGAAGGTTCCAGGATGAGGGTCTCACCAAGTGCTGTAGAACACTCTCAGTGGAATTGAACATGGCTGAACTATAGATCATATCTTCTGAATATGGAAGATTAGAGATGGTAAAATTGATTGTGAAAGTCTTCAGATGATGCTCCACAGCTGTAGGAAGACAGAAAGAGATATATATAACTGAGAGTTTGCCTGATACTACACTAGATTCCTATACTTATCAGGTTTTATCTCCCAGTTTGCCACCATCTGTCATTGTACACATCCAAGTCAGAGATGAACATCTTGTCTCCATGTCATACCAATCCCCTATTCAGAATGTTCTTCATATGTGCTCTCTCCTTTACCATAACAGATCAGACCTTATCTTCTCATATCCAGACTATTACCCTACAAGATTCACTGTGTGTTCCATATAAGTGGATTTTTCTATGATGAACACAAGAAAGGTATAGCTGAAAGGAAAAACTCACGAGGATACCCCCCAGTGCTCTTACCACCTATGGCTCCCTTTGGAGTTTCAGTGTCAAGTTCATGTTTCTTGGTTTGATACTCAAGATTCCTTTAATGTGGTTTCTTATGATTCCCAAATTCAGTTACTTATCAATTCTGTGCCTAACACTATGGCCTTTTGGGTCCTGAGGTGGACATGGAGAGCCATCACTGGAAGCTGAGCTTCGTGCTTCAGGAAAACCAAATTCTTCTAGTCTCTCCACTAACTTGCTCTTGATAGCCACTGAGTCTATCTTCCTTCACAGCAAAAAATCATGACAATTTATCTATTATTTTTACTCATCCTGGGAGATTCAGTTCAGGTGGAGCTTTCTCTAGAAGACCCCCCCACACTTATATTGTGTCAGGTGCCTCTCACTTCACAAGAATCCCTCGTTGTACTGTCCTAGTCTATTCATCTCAGAAGCCTGGTAGCTGCATGAGGGCAGGCATCTGACTGAAATGCTGGTCTAATCTCTATTACTGTAATAATGCTACTGGCACTAGATCCTCACATCATGGCTTCCCAGGTCTCATGTCAGTCAGGAGGTGGAAGTGTGGGACAGGGATGTTCATCAAATGTAGGAAAAGGCTTCTCCAAATACCTGTGGAGGATTCTGGCTGCACAGATGTCAGTATAAAAGGCAGGATGGTGGTGCTTGGCTCAGGAGCTGTGGAAAAGGCTGTTAGCAGTGATGAACAGAGCCCACATACAGTCAAGGAAGCTCTTACAGAAGTGGTTCAAGCTAGACCAACCATTCACAAATGGACCATAAACAAGAGTGACTGTTTGAGTGGAGGGGGAACTAAGTTTCTGAATGAAATGTATTCAAGACAATGAAAATCAAGAGTAGTTCATCAATTTGAAGCCAGATAAGAAAGTGATAAATGGCTCAAAACATATTTCAAGAGGAATAAAAACATGAGAAATGGGAGCTATGGAGACCAGAACAAATAATTGAATGAATATCGTAATTGGATGAGTGAACAGGTGGGTGAATTTGTGCTTGGATGGGTGAGTTGGTGCATGCATGGATGGATGGACAGACTGGGTTAAGCATGAGGTAAGTGAGTAGGTACATGGGGAGGAATGAATGGATATGTGTGTGGGTGGATGTAGGGATGAATACATGGATGTGTGGATGATACATAGGGGAAAGAACAAAGGAGAAAATTCAAGTAAATAAACTAAAATTAAATAGGTGGATGTATGTATACATACGTATATCACACAGTGATGAGTGGATGAGAATTTAATTGGTTAAATTCATTGATAGATTGATAAGTAGGTAGGTGAGTGGATGTATACATGTATATGTTGTTAGATGTATGGATAAGTTGGTGGGTTGATGGATAAATGGATGGATGGAGGAAATGAAGAACGAACAAGGAAAGGACATTATTACAATTGCATGCATGGTTGATAACTGAGAATGAATGGAAGTATGAACAAAGGCAGGAAAGAGGAAGAATGAACATGAAAAGTAAGTAACAAAATTATCAGGAAAATTAGTAGATTGATTGGATGTAAATGAGGTGTCCTAGGACTAATTATAAAAAATGGGAGAACAGTTGCAATAAAAGATAGGTGATTGGGACATAAAATGAAACTGTAGTATGTTAGCCAAAACAACTTAAGTAGCAATCTGTTGTAGAATATTATTTTAAGATGTGTTACATTTGTTTATGCTGTGGAACATTTGTTTAATGATGCAAAAATGTCTTGCATTCTTTTATGTTGCATTTGTTTAGCTCTGTGAAGCTATGTTACTTTGCCTGTCTAAAACATCTTATGGTCTAATAAATAGTTGAGCAGCAGGAGAAAGGATATGTGGGGCTGCAGGCAAAGAAAACAAATAGAAGGAGAAATCTGGGAGGGGAGGATCAAGGAGGAAGGATTGAGAAAAGAAGGGACCAGCCACCCAGCAACACAGCCAGACATGGAGTAAGAAGGACAGAAAAGACATAGAAATATATGGAAACAGAGAGAGGTAAAACCCAGAGACAAAAGATACATGGGCTAATTTAAGAAATGTTAGCCAGAAATAAGCCAAGCTAAGGCTGGGCATTTATAAGTAAGAATAAGCCTCTGTCCATGTATGTATTTGGGAGCTTGCTGGCAGGCACCCAAAAGAGCAAAAGAACCTAAAGGTAAAAACAACAACAACTGCAGCAATCACAGTGCATAACTTGACAATGAAGCCCCTGTTTAGGACTATAATAGTTTGGGTTATAGTAGACATAAATTAAAGAATTACTATTTAAAATGTAGTCCTTACCCCTCACCAAGAAAACTTCTCTTTGCAGCACACAGAGACCATTAGAGTAACCCCCAACCAATCAAAATGCAGATTGGTGAAGCTGAGTGCCAATGGCATTGGATACATCTATAAAACAACTCTTGCAGCCAAGGCTCTAGAAACATTGCAGGAGAGTCAGGGGAAAGTTTGTAAGAGCCAGAGTATTAGGGAGTTTGGTATGAAACTATATATTCCAGTAATGCCAGAAGCTACCCTCATAAAGTCTCACCAGCATGACTGCATAAACATAAGCTGAACAAGGACCACAACAATAGACATGCCAAAGTGAATGAGGAAAAAGCCCATGAGGTCTCAACCCTACCCAAAGAACTACAGGCAGCCAAGGAATGATGAGAGTGGGAAAAATAGTCTTCCCTAGGAAAGAGCACACCAACTGATTATCCAACATCTAACAGTCAGTCCTGAAAACATAGGTACAAGTAACATTATACAGACTGTGCAGGTTATGTTTAGGAATATATTTGTATATAAATATACATCTATGCAAGTAACAGCAAATAATGAAAAGAAAAAGGCCATGGATTTGAAAAGAGAAAGGAGGTTTATAGGTGGTTTTGGAGGGAAGAAAGCGAAGGGGAAGATGTTGTAAGCATATTATAATCTCAAAAATAAAAGAAGAAATTAAAAAATTACTATCTGACGTGATCCTTTTTATAAGTAATGATCACTTATTCATATTGTTTCCTCTAAGCTGAAGGAGTATAGGGAATTCAAAAATCCAATGCTTGGGCTGAAGGGCAAAAAACAGGCCAGGGGCTCATTTTTCTGCCACTAAGGCCTTGGCGCCACACAGGAGACTGGCTTGTGTTTGGGGCAAGCTTCCTTTGTAAATGAGGAGCAAAGCCTTGACCAAGACCAAGTTGGCATGGTTTGATACTTACTTGTAGTAAGTATGTCTGAGCCAAGTTCATTATAACCTAGAAAACAAAAGTCAAGTATAAGTGCAAGATGCAGAATGGTCTCATACATCATGCTGTTATCTATGTGGGAAATGGATACTTGTTCTTGTGAGTACTTATTAAGTGTCTACTAATGTGCTAGGATCTTACTTAAATATTATCATGAGGAAAAACTTCATGATACTTCATTTATACCCAACTCTTCCTTACCAGCTCTCTAGTATGCTCCCAGAATGAGTCTTTCATATGATTTATGTTCATACCTCAAAACCTAAAGATATATTCTCATCTATTCCATTATCTACCCACCTATTTTCCCATATATAATATATAATATTGGTCATTTGCTATGCATCTTATTCCACTTAAAGTTGAAGAATATTGTGCTGAGTAATATTATAGTGAGGCTGTGCCTCACTATATGCCTCATTATGGATTACATTCAGATGAGGTGAACATGAAACTTATTGATCTCTGGTGTCAGGAACAAGGTCTGGTTTTCAGTAGATTCTTGGTAAATGCTGACTTAGCAACAAACTTAGGCATATAAATTGTGCATTTTTTTGAGAGGGAAACCATGCATAGGTCTTCAATGGCCAAAGGATGAAATATAAACTCAGGACACTAAGACTCAGACCAGCTACAAACTTCACTTCTTATAAGTAAATGCTGGCCCCTTTCATTCCCAGTGCCTTAATTTGTTCTGTGTTAAAAGGGAAGTGTGAAGGTCTAAGATAACATCTTTCATACCCCATGGAATATAATGGTTGCTATAAATGGTCAATCTGACTATTTACTATCAACAAGGAGACAAACTCTGAGCATGATGTTGAGGGAGTTCATAGATTGGGTCAACCCAGGAGGGATGATATACATTAACTCTGGACAGCACAGCCCTATGGCCTAGATTCCTGGATGGATAAAATGATAGTGAGCTGAAGACCAGCATTTATATGTCTCACCTCCTTGACATTGTCCATGATGTGATAGTCTACCTTACCCTTCTATGCTTTTTTGTGTGCTTATTTGATTATTTGGACAGAAATGAAGAGTATAGAAACAGCTGGTCTACACAAAGACCATTAGGAACATTTCAGAGTACAGATAAAATAAAGGATGCCCGAGGAGACCACATAGCAAACCACAGACCACGCTCACCATTCACATAGAGGCTATGCTTCTCCAGTGTGTAGTTTCCCAGTTGGGTGACTCCATGGCTCAGATGGCTCAGTTCTGAGTATAGACCCTGTGTATCCATTCCAGGATGTGCAGGGTCATGCTGGTAGGTACAGGTGGTAACCACACTTGTGAATGTCCCATTCTTCTTAGGGCTTAAAGAGAAAGGTGTAGATATTCAAGGGAAGTCCTAATGTAGATAGAAGCCCCAAGGAAGGGGAAACAGCAGAAGATCAAAAGAAGGAATAGTTATTCTCAGGCAATTGTATGGAAGTAGAATCACCTGAGGGAGGTCAGTCTGCAACTTGAGTTAAAGGAGCTATTCTGGAACAAGGGCCCAAGCTGTGGATGAGAAAGGAAAAAAGAGAGTAAACAGTTGGGTGGAGGATGCAGATGAAGAGAATTTCGGCAGCGGGGGGTTTAGGAAAGAGGGTCTTACCAGGTGTTGTAGGACATTCTCAGTGGAGTTGAACATGGCTGAGCCACTGATCATGTCTGCTGAATATGGAAGACTGGAGATGGTAAAGTTGATTGTGAAGGTTTCCAGGTGGTGCCACATAGCTGGAGGAAGACAGAAAGGTAAATACCTACAACTGAGTGTTTACTTGTGACAAGGCTGGAATACTGCTCTGATCAGATCATGTTCTCTACCATATGGTCTGTCATGACTATCCAACACTTACATATGCATTTTCTATATAAAGCCTTCCTCTCTGTGATGCTGGTTGTGTCTCCCTCTGACTTCTCATTGTACTGTAATCATCTGTTTATTTCATGAACATGGTGTTTGCATGAGGGCAGGCATCTAACTTAACTGCTAGTCTGATTTTGTGCTTGTGATGATGAACCTGGCACTGGGCTCTCCACATCTGATGCTTCCTAACTCTCATGTGCCAACTATTAGAGGTGTGGGGCAAGGTGTTCTTGTCAAGTGAAATAAAAGGGTCCCCAGATACCTGTATTGGACTCTGGCTGTAGAGATGTCGATGGGGAGGGCAAGATGGTGGTGGCTGGTTCTGGAGCTGTGGAAAAACCTGTCATCAGGCATGGACAGAGTGCCCTGATAGAGAAGCCCTTTTAGCATTGGTCCAAGTCAGACAATCACCCACAAGAATAAGGGAAAGAGCAATCACATGAGTAGAGGAATGAGAAAAACCTGTGAATGGAATTAGTAAGATAGTGAGAGTGGTATGAGAGGCCGAGCAAACAGCATAGGTGGATATGAATACATAAAATAGAAGAGGTGATTGTAAAGAACATAAAAATGATAGGTCAAAGCAGAATTAAAAAAGAATGAAAACAGTGTTTGAGGAGGTAGAAGCAAAGCAGAAGGAAGGAAGCACAAGTAAATGAATGAGCATGAGCATAGGCAGATAAGTAGGCAATGCAGAGTGTGAATGTGTGATAGGAAGGTAGATGGATGAATGGACAAATAGGAAGATGGATGGATGGGTCGTTAACTTGTTCACAGGGTGGCTGGAGAGGCATATCGATGCATAGTGAAAACAAGACAGAGAAAGTGAGTGTCACAGACATTTGGTCAAAAGAAAATGTGTGGATATATGGGAGAATAGATTAACAAACGCATGGGTAGGTGGATAGATTGACTCATGGATAGATGATTCATGGATAGATGGTTCATGGATAGATGAATATATCTGTAAGTATTTATGCATCTGTAGTATATAGATGGATGTGAAGATGTATGGATGGATGGGCAAATAGATAAAAGAAATGAAGGACAAACAACAAAGGACAGAAGTAAAGGATGGATAAGTAGGTGAATGAATATAGAAAGAAAAAACCAGAAGGCATAAGAAGGTTGTAAAAAGGTGAGCAGTAAAATGTGTAGATAGATGAGTGAATAGAAATGTGGTGTCAAAGAAGAGGGATGATTAGGGAAAATGAAATAATGGATAGCTGAAAAGATAGGTGAACCGGTTACTGATTTTTAAAAGGCATTTGTAGCCTGAAGGTTTTTCTGGTCCTGCCTGACTCTGCGGTCAGGTCAGGACGAATCTCTCCCACCTGCATCCTGAAGCTTCTTATAAAATAATCACCCAAAGGCTTAATATTATTTACAAACTGTATGGCCATGGCCTATGGCTCCAGCTTCTTGCTAGCTAGCTCTTCTAACTAAACTCAGCCCATTTCTATTAATCTATATGTTGCCACGTGTTTCGTGACCTTACTTGTGTGCCATTACATGCTGCTCCCTGGACAGCACGATGGCTTCTCTCCTCTCTCGTGTCTTCCCTTTTCCTGTCTCTGTCCTGGATTTCCCACCTGCCTATAAGCTGCCTTGCCATAGGCCAAAGCAGTCCATTATTAACCAATTGGAACAACACATATTCACAGCATACAGAAAGACATCCCCCAGGAGGCATTTTTTTACCCCAAGCCTCTTAAGTAACTGTTACAATTTAGAATCTGAGAATGAAGTCCTTACTGGGGCCCCAGTAGCTTTTGTTCATGGAAAAAATAAACTAGAGTCACCATATGACTTCTGCCTTTCTATAACTCTTGTTCAAACTTCTTCCTTTAACTCAGAGGAGTATGAAAAGTTCAGAAATCCAATGTGAGGAATGAAGGTCCAAAAAAGAGGCTAAGGACTCAACATTATTCATCTACTAAGACCTTAGCCTCTCTTGGGAGGCTGGTTTGTTCTTAGGTATGCTTTCTTTCTGAATGAGAAGACATACATAGGCCAAAATACAGGCACATACTTGTAGGAGGTACATCTGGACCAGGTTCATTGTAACCTAGGAAACAAAAGTCATGCATAAGTGAAAGGGTCATAGCGGTCCCATACACCATGCCATGGTACATGGGGGCCCCATTATGATACATTTTTTTGTATACTGAGAATCTACTCATGTGCCCATATCTAACTTAAATGTCATCATGAACAATTTCTTGTTATTTCAATTAGATCTAACTCTTCCTTACTACTCAATAGCAAGAGAACAACAAGAGATCTATGCTTATATACTCCTATGTATGCAGTTATCCACACCATTGTCTTCCCTTTTAATGTACCTCTATTATCTACTGTTGTTTACTGAGCACTTACTCTCTGTGGTACTCTATTTTCAAATGAAGCATATAATAATGAACAAACCAATCTTTACTGCACTGAAATTTACAATGAGACAAGGTACACATGAAAATTATTTGTTCCTGGTGTCACGGCTAAGATTTGATTTATAGTAGATTTTGGTAAATGTTGACTAGACAACAAAGTGATGTACTTAAATAGCACAGTTTATGAAGGTGGATCCTAACTAAGTTTCTTCTGTGACAGAATTGAAGGGATGGATGTAAACCAGAATATCAAAGTGGGAGCCTGTTCCTCTCATTCCCTTTACCTCAGTTTTTCTTCTTGCTAAAATAAGAGAAATGGGGGTCCACATTGTCTCCTCTCTTCCGTAAGTGTGTGTAATAGTTAATGCCGATGATCAGTTTTACTGGTCTTAGAATCACCTAGGAGACAAACTTCTGGGCATGTCTCTCAGAGAACTTCTAGATTAGGTTGTGATTAAAAGATCTGCCTTAACTGTGGGCAGCTCCATATAATGGGCTGTGACTAAATATGTAGGAGATATAAGAGGACTTGTGTTTATCTTGTTTTTTCTTCCTGACTATTGGTGCTATGTGATCAGGTACCTCACCTTCCTTGCCATGATGAGAGTGATTTCCTTACACTGGAAACTAAAATAAACCTTCTGATAAGTTGATGTCAGGTATTTGCTTATAGCAATTAAACATATAGCTACTTCATGAGGCAATGGTGATACACAAATGTAAGTTCCTGAGAATGATTTCCAGGTTAGGAAGGACAGGAGAGGACATGTTGTGGAGGGAGGGGGAGCAGAGGAGAAGGGAGGTGGAAGGGAAGGTAGGGAATGAAAGGAAAAGGAAGAGGAGAACTGGCAGGAAAGGGAAAGTGGAAAGGAAAGAAAGAAGATGGGAGAGAAATAAGGAAAAGAAAGGAGGAAACTATTTTGACCAGTTTTTCTAGGAATATGTCTTGCATTTGAACATGCCATACAGGACATATAGCTTAGAAGCTGTCCTTTCATGGTTTTATGCTGATATGTAGTGTCTGAAGCTTAGGTCATTCGATACACTGATGCCTTTTCTTACATCTCCTGTGTGAGAAAACGGTCCAGGAGAGAAGTTAATCTAGTATCAAGAGTGAGAAGAAAGCAGGCTTTGAGACAAATGTATCCTCTTTATTTCTCCAAGAAAGACTGTTTTATGAAGTAATTACCTGGAGTATCACATTGGCAATAACAACAGCACTCATGTTTGGATTCAAAACTCTCAAGTTGGGACTTGTTAAGGAGTAGTCTTTTGGGGTGTAGGTGGGGTTTTGGGGTGGAAGCTTGCATTTGAATCCTAATATTTCCCTAAAGAACTAGGAACTGTGAAGTTTTGTAGCATGCATGAGGGCCAGGAGATGGAGATGGAAAATGCTCACCATTGATGTAAAGGGTGTCTTTATCCAGGGAGTAAGGACCCAGCCGGGTGATTCCACGAGTCTGCCAGCTTAGGTCATAGAAAACTGATTTGGCAGGCAGTCCCAGACCAGTGGGAACCTGGTGGTAGGTGCAAAGGACATCTACCTGGGTCTGGGCACCATTCTTCACTGACCTGAGTTTGGGAGGAAGAGGTGTACATTGAGGAGATTTTGATCGCTTGCTGCCTCTCCCTCTGTGGTCACTCTATACAATGCATAGCTTACACTTTGATTTTGTTGATGATGTTTGCTGCCTTGCTTGCTCACTTACTTTCACAAATTAGGATTCCACACCTGTGGGTACACGTGTCTGAAAGCGTCTCTCTTTGCATTGTTCCTCGGATTACTTACAGTTATCCCAATTTTGGTTTCACCACCTCTTCTTCCCCTCCTTCCTGTTCTTTTCTCCTTCTTTACTCTCCCCTTCTTCCTCACCTTCCTCCTCTCTATTATCCTCTTCCTCCTCTTCCTTCTTCCTCCTCTTTCTCTTCTGTTTTCTTCCCTCATTCCCTTCTCCTCTTCATTCTCCTTCCCTGCTCTTCTTTCCCCACTCTTTCACCTTCTTCTCCCTCCTTTTCTCTTGCTCTTCCTTGTCCTCCTCCTCTTCACAGTCTTCTTGTCCTCTTTTTCATCCTATTCTTCCTTTTCCTTATTTTGAAGTAATTTCTTTGGCATCAACACATTCTATTCTGGTTAGAGGCTCATTATAGACTCAAAGTTTTAAAGAGAGACTCAGTAAAACCAGAAAATAAAGAATGCAGCTGTATCAGAAAGCCTCTTAAATGTACTAGAGTCATAAGGCTCCTCCCTCCCTGGGGTTATTCAGTCAATAAGGAGTGTTGAAGAGAGGAGAATGTCCAACCTGCTGAGACACTTTCAAGTTGTACAGAGAGCTCCAGTATCAAAGCTTTTATGAGTTGTTATCCTCTTTCTCTTCACAAGTTAATTGTATCAGATCGTTCATTAAAGTAATCTGAAGTTTACTAATAAAGACGGTAAATTTTGTGTTATATGTATTTTACTACAATTAAAAAGGAATCAAGGAGGGGAAAGGACTTCGTGGATAATAATGCTTGCTCTGCAAGCCAGAGGACCGGAGTTCTTTTTGTCTTTTTATTTATTCTTCTATCATACAATTACATCCTGACCACAGTCTCCCCTCCTTCCACTCCTCCCCATTCCCACTTTCCTTCTCCCACAGATTTACTGCTCTTCCATTTTCCTTCAGGAAAAATCCTCCCAGGGATATCCCCCAAACATGGCATTACAAGATGCAATAAGACCAGGCACTACCCTCATATCAAGGCTGGATGAGGCAACCCAATAGGAAGAAAAGGAGGACCTGATTTCTAATTCTTAATAACCCATGTAAAAAAAAAAAAAAAAAAAAAAAGCCGGGCGGTGGTGGCGCACGCCTTTAATCCCAGCACTCGGGAGGCAGAGCCAGGTGGATCTCTGTGAGTTCGAGGCCAGCCTGGGCTACCAAGTGAGTTCCAGGAAAGGCGCAAAGCTACACAGAGAAACCCTGTCTCGAAAAACCAAAAAAAAAAAAAAAAGTTTAAAAAAAAAAAAAAGCCCAGTATGACTACATGTGCTTGTAACCCAAGCACTGGGACAGGGGATATCCAGGAGCTCACTCGTCAGTCAGCCAGCCTTTTAAAACTTTTTGTTTTTGAGAAAGGGTCTCACTATGTAGCACAGGCTATCCCAGAACTCACTATATAGACCAGGCTGGCCTTGAACTCACAGAGATCTGCCTGCCTGATTCTGCCTCCCAAGTTATAGGATTAAAGGTTTGTGTTATTACACCAAGCCTTAAGGTTTTTTTGTTTGTTTTTACAATTTAATATTTTTATTATGCTGTTATCAAAACTAGGGTCTTGTACGTTCTTAATAAATGATCTACAGCCAAGCCATGCCCATGTCCATAACTGGTAGATTCTAGGCAGGGACTCTCCTGCTTAGCCACTCCACCACCCCACTACTGAGGGATTATTGGCAAGTACCCTATTGCTACAAAATAAAAATTGTCATAAAATCATTAAAATACAAACAAAAAAGACATGTCAATCCTAAGTGTTCCCATCATCACAACTCCAAGCCTTTTCAAGTAGGATAGTGGGTTGGTAGGGTAGGAGAGGGGGGTGTAAGTGGAGAATGTGTCTCACCTCAGAGTGGCTACTCTACAGCCTGTGTATAGGGGGCCAAGGCTGCTCCTCTGAAACAAAGGGCCAAGCTGCAGAGAAAGAAGTGAGTCAGAGTTGGGTAGAGGCAGGCATCTACACTAGGAGGGGAAGGAAGGGCCTGAGGGGAAGCAGGTAGCTCACCAGGTGCTGCATGAGTGTATCCGTGATGTTGAACTTGGGGGAGCCAACCTGGCCCATGTCGGCTGAGTAGCGCAGGTTGTTGATGGTGAAGTTCACTGTGAACATCTCCTCACTGACTTCCCCAGCTGCGCAGGTAGAAAGAGATACAGCTAAAGCTGATATGACAGGAGGTAGGTGGGGATGGGGGCATCAATGTGCTTTGTAGTGGGTCTTCCAAGGGTTCCCTGTATGCCTCTCAGTAAATCTAAGGATGACTTGTTAATGGAGGCAACTATAGATGTCAGTTAAGGGTACCCTTGATGTGAGGAATTCTGATAGATCATTTCTACCCTCCCACCTTCCATACATGTGGGTTCTATATAAACATGGATCTTTGCTTCTTTGTGAGGGGAAAGGCCCATATTGCCTGCTCAGGCAGGACTGGTGACTCCTAAAGTCTGTCTGTCCCTCTCTTTTTCTCTCCCTTTCTGTGGGAGCCCGTTCTCGGGTTCCTCGTGGCTTTACCCAGCAGGTCCTCATAGAGGATGATTAGACCACGGGCCTAAGTGCAGGTGTCTGAGATGGTCTGCACTTGGCTGTGCTGGGGGAGGAGGTCTTTTGCTCCACCCCTTGGCGTCTCTATAAAAACCCTGGGGCAGAGACAGTCAGGGCCCGTTGGAATAGGTTCCAGGCCCTCTCGAGGCTATCTTTTATTTTCTATCTGTTTATCTCCGCGATATTCTCCGCAATAAATCCTTCTATCTAATATTTCCTGCTGCTCGCACTCAAGAAAACTCTGGGGAACTGTGGGGGTGGTTGGGTAAACGCCCCACAGAATGGCGCCATGAACAGGGACTAAAGAAAAAAGAAAAAAGGGACTAAAGAAAAAAAGGGGGGGACTAAAAAAGAAGGGGGGACTAAAGACAAATGAACAGGGACTAAAGACAAAGTAATAGGGACTAAAGATAAAGGAAAATAATAGTTTTATTACAGAGTTTTTGGCAAAAGTGCTGAGTTCAGCCCTGCCAGTGGATGAGGCATGCCGGTGTTATGGAAAAATATATATTTTTTATATATATTATTGAGAGGCAGGGGTTTTATCCTCGAGAAAAAAGGAAAGCGGACTGGAAGGATGTCCGATGCTGCAGCGAAATTCTCTTCTGTCAAAATTTTCTATCTTCTATCCCTTTCTCAATTTCTATCTGTGAAAAATAAGTATAAGGCATAGGGTAGTAAAATAGTGTAGGAAAAACTTAGAAGTGTAAGATTGTGTAGGAAAAAATAAGTAAGGCAACTAGACAGGAAAACTCTTCAATTTTCTAACTTGGGGGCTCTGAATGCAAACTGGGGAAAAAATCTTTCTTTGGGCTATTTGGGTAGTAAAAAAGCTCTTCTTCGAGCTTATGGGGAAGAATAAGTTTCCTATGGAAGCTTTTGACCTGGGGCAGCTGAAATGCTAAGTCCAAGCGGCAGGAGAAAGTGATTTCTCCCTGAGGCAAAAATGGGGATGTAAAAAAAAGCCAAAAAGTTTAAAGTTGGGAAGTTTTGGGAAAAGTTGCTCTTTCTCTTGGGGGAAAAAAACCTTTCTCTTAAAGCTTTTCTTGGAAAATTTGGGGGAAAAAACTCTAAAAAGCCTTCATCTTTCTCAAAAGCTCTCCAAACTTAAAAACTAAAGCCTTTAACTTTCTCTCAGAAGGACAAAAATTAGAATCACCTGAAGATATTAGTATGGGGACCACCTGTGATTAGCTCTAAGGGAAAAATAACAAACCTCTTAGACAGCAAAACCTCTAAGTTCTGTTTTTCAAGCCTTAAAAATTGTCCCTGCAATGCAGGAGGCAGGGACAAGTTCCTAAAAACCTCTTCTAAGCTCTGTCTCTTCAAGCTAGTAAAAGACAGTGGGTCAGAGTACCCTGAGGGAAATGCTTGAGAGAGTGTGGGTAAAGAGCTACGGAGAGCCCAAAAGGGCTGGAAACTTTACCTGAGAAAAGCAAAAAAGCCAAGCTTTTCAGTTACAGCCGAGCTGAGGCATCAAGGGTTTTGTTTCTGAGTGAGCATTTCAGAATGAAAAGGCGCTCCTAATTCTCCTAATGCAAAGATCCCCTGAAGCATGCAAACTGCTAGCATTGTATCCTCTTCTGAGCAAAAACCCAGAGGTGACTGGCCAGCGTCTCTGAGTTGGGGTGCATTTCGGGGATACTAGGGTTCCTGCAGTGGTAAACTTCCTGGAGCACAGAGCTGAGGCAGGAAGGTGCAGGACCCAGGGGAAGATTGCCAATGAACAAAACTAAAGCCAGTGGGAACGGCACAGTTGTCCACTTTCCTACAAGTCCCGGGTTGATAGGTCCACAGCTGCAAAAATCTGAGAAAAAGCTTTCCTATCAGAGTAAGGACCTTTCTGAGAAAACAGTAAAGCTGAACTGTGTCTGAAGCAGTTGTGCTGCTGAGTCAGAACGCTGTCTGGGGAAAGAGCCCAGCCAGGGCAGAACAGAACTATCCAGGAGTAAAGCTTTCTTTTCTGTCAGAAAGCACCTCTTAGAGAAAAGCTTTGTTTCAACTGACTCCCATGAGATGAGGGAGTGTAGCCCTGAGGGGTGATTGCCTCTGGCATAAGCTCTGTCCTTGAGCACCCAGACAAGCAAATGCAACCCACTGGGGGACTGGGTCAGGTGAAGGCCTGATGAGGCAAAACACCTGTCCTAATGGGGGTTTAGAAATGGCAAAAACCTCCCTTGTTAGACTTTCAGTCTGTACGCAAACCACACAGACCCTGAAAGAAACGGACAAAAAAAACCCTACCTTCAGTAGCAGGGAAAGCCGCCACTGTAGTGTCGGAAACTGTTTCTGGGGTAGAGGGGATAAACTGAGACCAAACTGGGAACTGTCTGGGCAAAAGACTCTGAAGAAACAGAAAAGGGACATAATCCTCCCCAGAAAAATATGACCTGAAAAAGCTGCTAGAATTTGAGGCAGATTTGGGGGGAGAAAAAAGCCCCTACCTCCAAAAGCAGCTAGCAGAGGAACAGAGCCACAGACAGATACCTGAAGCTCTGCATCTGGGGAAGGAACAAACAAAATGAGATAGATCCATGGGAGAAAATCTCTTCTGAATGAGCTATGGAAAAGCTGTTGTAAATGATCACTGACTGGCTAAGGCAAACACAAGCCCCAAGGAAAGTTGCTATCAGAGATTGTCCACCTCAATGCGCGCTAACGAGGCAGGTGCAGTTCTGATTTGGGGGCCAGTGTCAAATGAAGGAGATACACCTGTTAAAGCCAGTTGAGAGAATAGTAATCTCCCAACGTGCCAAAGCTGAAAATGTAAAATGCTTGTTCAAATCTCCTGCTGCAAAAGCAAAAAACTTTGTTCAAACCTCCCGGGCAAGAATTTGTAAGCAAGTCTGGTAAAAGAGAACCAGTTGACTCTCAGACCCAAAAAGAACTATGGGAAATGACTGATATAAGGGAAATGATATAAAGGACTGATTTAAGGGACTGATACTATTATGGACTGATATAAGGGAAATGCATTCTGGGAAAGGTAGTTTTTCTGCTAAAGATGGCGACATTGCCCTGAAACACTTTTGTCAGCTCGAAAATACGTTCATGGTAAACTTTAAAATACAGCTTTTAAAAGAATAAGGAGGAAAATCATCTAAGAGTTTTAAGTGTCAGTTCCAATGAAACATTGAAAGGAAATGGAACTAGGTACTTCGCGGTTTGGGGGTTGGTAAAATGACTTATTTACCCTAATAGCTGTGCAAAGTTTTAACGGTAGTTGGATGACAGAAAGCTACCTATAAGATCAAACAAGCCACTTTAAAATCCTTAAAGCAAGAGAGAGCAGTTTATACACTGAACGTTGTCTTAGATATGAAGGAAACTTATGCTATCTACAAAAGAAAGCTGCCATGCTTTGTGGGCCATATTAGAGCTCACTCCAATCTTCCTGGTCCTTTAGCTGAGGGTAATGCGATGGCTGATAAGTTAACAAAGATAGTAGCATTATCCCAAGTGGAAATGGCTCAACAGTCACATGCTCTTCATCATCAAAATAGCAAAAGCTTAAGAAAGCAATTCAATCTTACCAAAGAAGCAGCTCGTCAAATAGTTAAACGATGTGGGGTATGTCCAAAATATTTTCCTGTCCCTCACTTAGGGGTAAACCCTCGAGGTCTTCTTCCCAATCATCTATGGCAAATGGATGTTACGCATATTGCAGAATTTGGCAAATTAAGATATGTACATGTGACCATTGATACTTATTCAGGATTTCTAATGGCTAGTGCACAACCTGGAGAAGCTACAAAACATGTAATTATGCACTGCTTGAAGTGTTTTTCATATATGGGTTTACCAAAAATTATTAAAACTGATAATGGTTGTGGATATAGTAGTAAGGCATTTCAACAATTTTGTACCCAATGGGAAATCGTACATAAAACAGGTATTCCTTATAATCCTCAGGGACAAGGTATTGTGGAAAGGGCTCATAGCAGTCTTAAAATACAACTTCAAAAAATAAATATAAAAAAGGAAGAAATTTACCCTCTATCGCCACATAATGCATTAAATCATGCTCTTTTTGTTCTGAACTTTTTGAATATGGATGTCTATGAACAGTCTGCTGCAGATAGATTTTGGCACAGTGGCACCCAAGCGACTTTTGCTCAAGTGAAATGGAAAGATCCCTGCTCCGGATTATGGAAGGGTCCTGATCCTGTGTTAATATGGGGTCGAGGACATGTTTGTGTTTTTTCACAAGAGGAGAATGAAGCTCGGTGGTTACCGGAGCGTTTGGTAAGGAGCGTGGAACTAAGAAAGGTCAGCTCCAATGACGTTTCTATAAAGAAACCAGAATGAAAGTGGCTCGATCAATGTTTCTGAGGTTTTGTCACTGGTTAATGCTAACAGTGAGGGAACAGAGTTCGGAGCTGTGCCGCTTTTGGCTTTACTAGCTCCTTTAGAAAAATACTTTATATCACCTAATAGATGTGCGGTATTTGGCAAAGACCATACAGCAGCTAAATACGGTAATTTCACCCTCAGTGTGAAGTGAAGTTTTTCCGTAGAACAAACCAAAAGTACTGCTGTAATAGAAACGTTTGTCTGAATTGAAGCACTTAGGGGAACTATTATGAATTTGGGTGAAGGGACAGCCTCTAGTTAAAATCCGTCTACCGCTGACAGTGCATCTCTGCCGGTCCGGAACGGCTGAGAGAACTGGCAACTTTGGAGTGTGACGTCATCCTGGGAAGGTTACAGTCCCCTAGCAACAACTATCACAATTCTATAACAACAACACTCACTAAATCCCAGTGCTTTATAGCAAAGCTGACTATAAACTCTAAACTTTAACAATGATGTACGTACTTCCTGTATAGTTAAGAAAATCTTTCTAATAAAGATAGTAATAATAATTAAGAGTAAGAAATAGAAAAAGGTGAAAATAAGATATGTGAGTTTGTAAAAATTCTGTCTTGTTAGATCTGTGTTAAGAAATCTTTGGGTGTTTGCTAAGTTAAATATATGCTAATAGTAGCCCTATATAAGTTTGTAAAATAGATCTATAGAGTTCATTTTAAGAATATAAGCTTGCAAGAAATATCTAAGGTAGTCTTAAGACATGTAGTAATAAGCTTGTAAGAAGTAAAGATGCTAGTTGTAAATGTAAGTTTAAATAAGAAATATGATAAGCATATAAGAAGTAATAAGAAATATATTTGCTAAAGTAGTTCTATAGTTCCCTTAAAGAGTATAAATAAGTAGATGTTAATGTTATATGTGAATTTGTAAAAAAGTGTAAATGTTAAACATGAATCTATTCCTAATGTATATGGTGAAAGAACCTGAGACACAGAAGGTAGTGTCTCAGTAGACTGTAAAGTAGGCAGTCTGAGAGGTTTTTCAAAAGCTCCAGAAGCCGCTAAGAAGCTAAGAATGGCGGACGCCAGAACCAGCACAAGGCATCTGCAGCTGAGATCCGTGGAAAATCGACGCAACACAGAAAAACCTGAGCTAACATCAAAAACGGTGCGGTTTAGAATACTACTGTACCTAAAAAAGAATAAGTTTAGAGACGCTTGTTTGAACTAAAATTGTTAACTGCAAGAAGTTTTGGTTGTAAAAAGTCTCTTCATATTTGGAAGTGAAAGCCTGATACCAGAATTTATTTCTTGTTTGAACTTTTTGAACTTAAAATGAGATAAAATTACAAAAAGACTTTGGTTATGGATTTCTTCATATTTGGAAGGCTCGTACCAGAATTTATCATTTGAATTTTGGGACTTAAGAAATGAAATGAACAATAGAGATTTCATTGCAATGGGACAATTTTGAGTTTATTCATAAAAAAATGGAACTGTTTAAATGAAGAAATTTATTATTTCTACCTAGAATCAAGATGCAGTTTTGTGTATGCATATATGCTTTATTAATTGGTGATTCATGAATTTTTTTGTGGAACTGTTTATGTAAAAATGAAATTACTTACAGAACTGGTTTTGTGTTACAAATGGAACTGTTTAAATTGAAAAGTTTGGGTTTTCTAACTAGGCTTGAGATTTTGCTTAAATTATAAAGAAAGGGGGAAGAGTTAATATTCCTTAGTCTAATTTCAAAAGTTGTTTGAGTGGATTAATGTCATGTTATTGTTAGTAAGAAATGCAAATGGGGTATATTAAGAGACTACTTTTAAAGTATAAAGAGTTTTATTAAACTGCTTTTGGATGTTTTGCTAAGTTTTCAAAGTGTTAATGGTTAGATTGAGAAGATTGCTTTTCAATATGGGTTTGTAGGAATTGTATGAGTTTGGGTTCTTCTAACTAGGTTTTAGATTTTGTTTAAAAAATTATAAAGAAAAGGAGGAGTTATGAGGTTGAATTATGTTTGCAGAAATTATATTTACCCTATTGATATTAATGCACCCTGGTTTTGTGGAGTTAAGGAATATTTAAGTTTGATGTGAATACATCGAAGTTTTTCTTATGTTCTGTTAACAAGAAAATTCAAATGATTGAGTTAAAGTTGTAAGACAGAGAAAATTGTTAACTATATATAGCACCATATATGCTAATTCAAATGGTTCTGTTAAGAGTTTGCTTTGAGTTGTAAGACAGAGAATTGTGGCTATGTATAGCAATGTTTATGTTAACCTGTTAATGGTAATGATGAAGCTAAGGGATTCTTTAAGTTTGTAGTTGCCTTAAGAGTTTTTGGCTTAGAAAGGGCTTGAGGCAGCTAAGACTGCTGTAGTCACCTTGGACCTAATTCAAAAGAGAAATGCCATCTATATCATCCTCTACTCCCATACTGGGAGGTGTAACAGCTATGGAGATTGCTGTAAGCCATTATTAGTTATTTTTTTTATATATTAAGAAAGGGGGACCTGTGGGAGCCCGTTCTCGGGTTCCTCGTGGCTTTACCCAGCAGGTCCTCATAGAGGATGATTAGACCACGGGCCTAAGTGCAGGTGTCTGAGATGGTCTGCACTTGGCTGTGCTGGGGGAGGAGGTCTTTTGCTCCACCCCTTGGCGTCTCTATAAAAACCCTGGGGCAGAGACAGTCAGGGCCCGTTGGAATAGGTTCCAGGCCCTCTCGAGGCTATCTTTTATTTTCTATCTGTTTATCTCCGCGATATTCTCCGCAATAAATCCTTCTATCTAATATTTCCTGCTGCTCGCACTCAAGAAAACTCTGGGGAACTGTGGGGGTGGTTGGGTAAATGCCCCACACCTTTCCTCTTCATCTCTTTTCCCTTCCGTCTCCTCCTCGTACTCTCTTCACCATCTACCTGTTTTTCTCTTCCTCGCCTTCTCTTCTCTTTCTCTTCTTGTTCCGCTCCTCCTTTTTTCTCTGTCCCACTTCCCCTCCTTTTCTCTCATTTCCCTCTTCTCTTGTCCTCTCTATTTGTCCCTTTCTCCATCACTTATTTCTTTTATTGAAAAGGTGCTTTAATTGATAAATGTATAAAGTTAAGATCACTAATAATCTTACAACCTACAATGATACATGATTTTACTTATTTTTCTAGAAAACATACTATTATAAGCTTTGGAATGAGAAAACATGTAGCTTAAACGTTTTATTTATAATATTTACAAAATTAAGTTTTTCAAAGAAAGGTCTAACCATAACTGTTTCAAGTCCAATTCATGAGAACACAGTTACAAGATCCCCATGAGAAAACTCTATACTTCAAAACAGACTTCATTTTAAAAATCAACTGAAAAATCAAAAAATCCCACCCCACCCATTTTTACAGTTTAAGAAAACCTGTCACCATTAATGCAGAAATGGTGAATTAACCAAGTTTCCAAAATTTTACTTTTGTCTATTTCCTTTTTTTAAAAGAATATCTGTATTTTATTTTTAAGTTTTTTTTTCTTTCTTCTTGTCTCTTCCTCCCTCCTCCCACCCCCCTCCCCCCAACCTCCTCCAGAGCAAGGACTCCCCTGGGGATTCAGTTCAGCCTGGTAGATTCAGTCCAGGCAGGGCAGTCCCCTCCTCCCTTCACCCAGGCTGAGCAAAGTGTCTCAGCATAGGCCCTAGGTTCCAAAGCCAGCTCATGCACTAAGGACAGGTTCCAGTCCCACTGCCTGGGGGCCTCCTAATTTATCCAGAGGGCCTGATCCAGTTCCATGGGGGCTCCTCAGCTATTGGTTCATTTTTCATGTGTTTCCACTAGTTTGGCTATTTGTCCCTGTGCTTTTTCCAATCATGGTCTCAACATCTCTTGCTCATACAATCCCTCCTCTCTCTTGCCAGTTGGACTCCTGGAGCTCCATTTGGGGCCTGGCCATGGATCTCTGCATCTGCTTCCATCTGTCATAGGATGAGAGTTCTATCATTACAGTTAGGGTGTTTGGCCATCCAATCACTAGAGTAGGTCAGTTCCAGCTTTCTCTCTACCATTGCCAGTAGGCTATTGTGGAGGTATCTTGTGGATTTCTGGGGACCTCTCTAGCACTCTGCTTCTTCCTATTCCCATGGGATCTTCATTTATCATGGTCTCTCTTTCCTTTTTCTCCTTCTCTGTTCTTGATCCAGCTGGGAATTATGCTCCCCTAAGCTCTCTTTCCCCTGACACTTGCCCTTCATTACCCCCTGTCACGTCCAGTTTGCTCATGTAGATCTCATCCATTGCTCTGTTGTTGGGTGATCCCTGTGTCTTTCTTAGGGTCCTGTTTTCTAGGTAGCCTCCCTGGAGTTTGAGTAGCAGTCTAGTATCCTCCTATGAGTGAGTACATACCACATTTGTCTTTCCCCAAGTCTGGGTTACCTCACTCAGGATGATATTTTCTAAATCCATCCATTTGCCTGCAAACCTCATGATGTCATTGTTTTTCTCTGCTGAGTAGTACTCCATTGTGTATATGTACCACATTTTCTTTATCCATTCTTCAGTTGTAGGGCATCTAGGTTGTTTCCAGGTTCTGGCTATTACAAACAATGCTGATATGAACATAGTTGAGCATGTGTCCTTGTGGTATGATTGAGCATTCCTTGGGTATATGCCCAAGAGCGGTATAGCTGGGTCTTGGGGGAGATTGATTTCCAATTTTCTAAGAAAGTGGCATATTGATTTCCAAAGTGACTGTACAAGTTCGCATTCCCACCAACAGTGGAGGAGAGTTCCCCTAGCTCCACATCCTCTCCAGCATAAGCTGTCTTCAGTGTTTTTGATCTGAGCCATTCTGACAGGGATAAAGTGGTATCTCAGAGTCATTTTGATTCGCATTTACCTGATGATTGGGGATGTTGAGCAATTCCTTAAATGTCTTTCAGCCATTTGAGCTTCCTCTGTTGAGAATTCTCTGTTTAGCTCTGTAGCCCATTTTTAAATTGGACTGTTGGGTATTTTGATGTCTAATTTCTTGAGTTCTTCATATATTCTGAATATCAGCCCTCTGTCAGATGTGGGGCTAGTGAAGATCTATTCCCATTCTGTAGGCTGTCGCTTTGTCTTGTTGACCGTGTCCTTTGCTCTACAAAAGCTTCTCAGTTGCAAGAGGTCCCATTGATGAATTGTTTCTCTCAGAGTCTGTGCTACTGGTGTTATATTTAGGATGTGATCTCTGGTGCCAAATGCATTGAAGACTATTTCCTACTTTCTCTTCTATCAGGTTCAGAGTAACTGGATTTATGTTGAGGTCTTTGATTCACTTGGACTTACATTTTGTGCACGGTGATAGATATGGATCTATTTGCAGCCTTCTACATGTTGACATCCAGTTATGCCAGCACCATTTGTTGAAGATGCTTTCTTTTTTCCATGGTACAGTTTTGGCTTCTTTATAAAAAATTATATGTTCATAGGTGTGTGGATTAATGTCAGGGTCTTTAATTCAATTTCCTTGTCCACATGTCAGTTTTTATGCTAGTATCAAGCTGTTTTTATTACTGTAGCTCTATAGTAGAGCTTGAAGTCAGGGATTGTGATGCCTCCAGAGGTTGTTTTATTGTACAGGATTCTTTTGGCTATCCTGGGTTTTTTTGTTTTTCCATATGAAGTTGAGTATTGTTCTTTCCAGGTCTGTGAAGAATTGTGTTGGTATTTTGATGGGGATTGCATTGAATCTGTAGATTGCTTTTGGTAAGATTGCCATTTTTACTATGTTAATCCTGCCTATCCATGAGCATGAGAGATCTTTCCATTTTCTGACATCTTTTTCAATTTCTTTTTCAGGGACTTAAAGTTCTTATCATACAGATCCTTCACTTGCTTAGTTAGAGTTGCCCCAAGGTATTTTATATCATTTGTGACTATCGTAAAGGGTGATGTATCTCTGATTTTCTTCTCAGTCTGTTTGTTAATTGTATAGAGGAGGGCTACTGATTTTTTTGAGTTAATCTTGTATCCTGCTACATTGCTGAAGGTGTTTATAAGCTGTATGAGTTCCTTGGTCGAATTTTTGGGGTCCCTTATGTATACTATCATATCATCTGCAAATAGCAAAAGCTTGACTTCTTCCTTTCCAATTTGAATCCACTTGATCTCCTTTTGTTGTCTTATTGCTCTGTCTAGAACTTCAAGTACTATATTGAATAAGTATGAGGAGCGTGAACAGCCTTGTCTTATTCTTGATTTTAGTGGAATCGCTTTGAGTTTCTCTCCATTTACTTTGATGTTGGCTGTTGGCTTGCTGTAAATTGCCTTTATTATGTTTAGGTATGTTTCCTGTATTCCTGATCTCTCCAAGACTTTATCATGAAGGGGTGTTGGATTTTGTCAAATGCCTTTTCTGCATCTAGTGAGATGATCATGTGGTTTTTTCTTTCAGTTTGTTTATATGGTGTATTAATTGACAGACTTTTGTATGTTGAACCACCCTTGCATTCCTGGGATGAAGCCTACTTGATCATGGTGGATAATTGTTTTGATGTTTTCTTGGAGTCTGTTTGCCAGTATTTTATTGAGTATTTTTGCATCAATGTTTATGAGGGAGATTGGTCTGTAGTTCTCATTCTTTGTTGCATCTTTGTTTGGCTTGGGAATCAGGGTAATTGTAGCCTCATAGAAGGAGTTTGGTAATGTTCCTTCTGTTTCTATTGTGTGGAACAATTTAAAGAGTAATGGTTTTAGACTCAGAAGGAAAAACATAGTATGTACTCACTCCTAAGTGGATACTAAATGTGAGGAAAGAGATGGTCAGACTGCAACCCACAACTCCAGAGAGGCTAGCTAACAGGGAAAGACCCTAGGAAGGACACATGGATGACCCTGTGAAGGAGAAGTGGATGAGATCTACATGAGTGGACTGGGTGTGGGGAGGTGGCATAGGGCGAGGAGTGGGGGATGAGAACATAGGGAAATGGGAGGGTCAAACTGGAACAGGGATAGAGTGGGGGGGGGTCAGGGAGGAAGATATCATGATAGATGAGGACATTATGGGAATAGGAAGATGCAGGGTGCTGGGGAGGCTCTCAGGAATCTACAAGGTTGTCCCCACCTTGGTCTGCTGGCAGTGGTCCAGAGGGTGCCTGGACCGGTCTACTTGGGCAACCAGCCTAGCAAATAACCTAGCTGTCATCATAGAGCCTTTGTCCAGTGACAGATGGAGGCAGATACAGAGATCCATGGCCAGGCACCAGGCTGAGTTCTGGGAATCCAATTGATGAGAGAGAGGAGAGATACTGCAGGTGAGGGACATGGAGATCATGATGGGAGGATGTGCAGAGATGACCGGCCACACTAGTGGAAGACCATGAACTGTGGACTGGTGGCTGTGGAGCCCCCATGGGACTGGACTAGGCTCTCTGGACACAGAAGACAGTTGTTTGGCTCAAACTGTTTTGGGGGCACCCAGACAGGGGGATCGGGATCTGTCCCTGGTCTATGGGCAGGGTTCTGGAACCCAGTGCCTGTGGTGTGACACCTTGCACAGCCTTGGTGCAGTGGGAAGGGGCTTGGACCTGCCTAGGCTCAGTGTGCTGGGCTCTGCTGACTCCCCATGGGAGACCTCGATTTGGGGGATGTGGGGATGTGGGGTGGCTTGGGAAAGAGGGCTGGGGGATGGGAGGAGGGAGGAGGGAGGAGGGGGGAATCTCTGGATAGTATGTTGTGTGAGTAGAAAATTTCTTAATAAAGTAAAATGAAAGAAAAAAAAAGAAGTAGGAAACAGCAGGATACAGCTAGTAAATATTCAAATCTGGGTAAGGCCAGGCATGGAGTAATACTGAGATTATTAATTTTAATCTCTATTAAGTAATGACTGCATGGGTAGCAATAACATTATCATGCTGGTTTTCTCTCATGCTGTAAGACTTTATTACAATAAAAATAGTGTTATCAGGAAAAAAAAGAGTGTTGGTATTCTCTTATTTGAAGATCTGGTAGAATTCTGCACTGAAACCATCTGGTCCTGGGCTTTTTTTGGTTGGGAGACTTTTAATGATTGATTCTATTTCTTTAGGGGTTACTGGACTATTTAAATAGTCTATCTGGTCTTGATTTAACTTAGGTATGTGGTACCTATCCAGAAAATTATCCATTTCTTTTAGATTTTCTAGTTTTGTGGAGTAGAGGTTTTTGAAGTATGACCTGATGATTCTCTGGATTTCCTCAGTGTTAGTTGTTATGTCCCCCTTTTCATTTCTGATTTTGCTAATTTGGATGCTCTCTCTCTGTCTTTTGGTTAGTTTGGATAAGAGCTTGTCTATCTTGTTGATTTTCTCAAAGAACCAACTCTTCATTTCATTAATTATTTGTATTATTCTCTTTGTTTTTATTTTATTGATTTCAGCTCTCAATTTGATTATTTCCTGGCTCCTATTCCTCCTGGGTGACTTTGCTTCCTTTTTTTCTAGAGCTTTCAGGTGTGCTGTTAAGTCACTAGTGTGAGATTTCTCCAATTTCTTTATGTGGGCATTTAGTGCTATGAATTTCCCTCTTAGCACTGCTTTCATAGTGTCCCATAAGTTTGGGTATGTGGTATATTCATTTTCATTGATCTCTAGGAAGTCTTTAATGTCTGTCTTTATTTCTTTCTTAACCCATTGTTGATTCAGTTGAGCATTATTCAGTTTCCATGAGATTGTAGGCTTTCTGTAGTTTTTGTTGTTATTGAAATCTAACTTTAATCCGTGGTGGTCTGATAGAACACAGGAGGTTATTCCAATTGTTTTGTATCTGTTTAGATTTGCTTTGTGGCCAAGTATGTGGTCAATTTTAGAGAAGGTTCCATGGGGTGCTGAGAAGAAGGTATATTCTTTTTTGTTAGGATGGCATGATCTGTAGGTATCGATTAAGTCCATTTGAGTTATAACATCAATTAAGTCCTTTATTTATGCCCCTTGTGTTTGGGGCATAAATGTTCAGAATTGAAACTTCATCTTGGTGGATCTTTCCTGTGATTAGTATTAATGCTCTTCTTGATCTCTTTTGATTGATTTTAGTTTGAAGTCTATTTTGCTGGATATTAAGATGGCTACACCTGCTTGCTTCTTAAGTTGGCAGATCTGTCCAGTAGTGAGAGTGGGGTGTTGAAGTCTCCTACTATTTTTTTTTAGAGCCGAGGACTGAACCCAGGGCCTTGCACTTGCTAGGCAAGTGCTCTACCACTGAGCTAAATCCCCAACCCATCTCCCACTATTAATGTGTGGGGTTTTATATGTGATTTAAGCTGTAGTAATGTTTCTTTTACATATGTGGGTGCCCTTGTGTTTGGGGCATAAATGTTCAGAATTGAAACTTCATCTTGGTGGATCTTTCCTGTGATTAGTATTAATGCTCTTCTTGATCTCCTTTGATTGATTTTAGTTTGAAGTCTATTTTGCTGGATATTAAGATGGCTACACCTGCTTGCTTCTTAAGACCATTTGATTGGAAAGACTTTTCCCAGCCTTTTATTCTTAGGTAGTGTCTGTCTTTGAATTTGAGGTGTGTTTCTTGTATGCAGCAGAAAGATGGGTCCTGCTTTCGTATCCATTCTCTTAGCCTGTGTTTTTTTATAGGTGAATTAAGTCCATTGATATTACAGGATATTAATGACCAGTGATTGTTCATTCCTGTTATCTTTTGGTGGTAGTGTGTGGATTTTACTGCTGTGGTGTTATCTATTGCCTGTGTTTTCGTGGGTATATCTGACTTCCTTAGGTTGGAGTTTTCCTTCTAGTGCTTTCTGTAGGGCTGGGTCTGTGGAAAGTATTGTTTAAATCTGGTTTTGTCTTAGAATGTCTTGTTCACTCCGTCTATGATGATTGAAAGTTTTGCTGGGTATATTAGTCTAGGCTGGCATCTATGGTCTCTTAGTGTGTGTGCTACATCTGTCCAGGTCCTTCTGGGTCTCAAAGTCTCCATTGAGAAATTGGGTGTTATTCTGATGGGTTTGCCTTTATAAGTCACTTGGCCTTTTTCCTTTGCTGCTCTTAATATTCTTTCTTTGTTCTGTATGTTTAGTTGTTTAATTATTATGTGGCAAGGGGACTTTTTTGGGGGGTCTTGTCTGTTTGGTGTTCTATAGGCTTCTTGTATTTTCATAGGCATTTCCTTCTTTAAGTTGGGAAAGTTTTCTTCTATGATCTTGTTGAATATATTTTCTGTGCCTTTGAGTTGGTATTCTTCTCCTTCCTCTATCCCTGTTATTCTTAGGTTTGGTCTTTTCATGGTGTCCCAGATTTCTTGGACATTTTGTGTTATGATTTTTTTGGCATTGGTATTTTCTTTGACTGATGAATCCATTTTCTCTATTGTATCCTCTACACCAGAGATCCTCTCTTCCATCTCTTGTATTTTGTTGGTTATGCTTGCATCTGTGTTTACTGTTCGTTTACTCAGATTTTCTATTTCCAGCATTCCCTCTTTTTGTGTCTTCATCATTGTTTCCATTTCCCTTCTCAGGTCTTGAACTGTTTCCCTCACCTGTTTCATTGGTTTTTCATCGTTTTCTTTAAGAGATTGTTTTCTTCTGCTTTTTTATTTGTCTTTTCCTCTAGTTCTTTATAGATTTCCCATTTTTTGTTTGACTTTTTCTCATTTTCTTTATTGATTTCCTCTACTTTTTTGTTTATCTTTTCCTCAATTTTATTTTTGATTTTTCTTCTTGAAAGGCCTCTAGCATCTTCATGATGCTGTTGTCAAGTTTGCTTTCTTCTGCTTCTTCTACCTTGTGATGTTTAGGTCTTGCTGTTGGAGGAGGGCTAGATTCTGGTGATGCTGTATGGCTCTTTATGTTGTTGTATGTGCTTCTGCCTTGATGTCTGACAATCTCCTCATCTAATAGGTATAAAAGGTGCCTGTGTCTGAGCGAGTTGCTGTTGGTCCACTCTGTGTTTGTTGTGTCTGTGTCTCAGGGGGCCCTTCTGGGTCTAATCTTAGCTCTTGGTCTGATTAGAGCAGGGAGCTTCTGTGTCTCAGCGAGCTGCTCTTGGGTCAACCCAAGCTAGTTGATTCTGTGACTCACGGATTTGTTCTTGGTCTTATCAGGGCTCTTGGTCCAGTCAGAGCTGACAGATTTGGCGTATCAGGAAGCCTCTCTTGGTACAATGAGAGGTGGCAGACTCTACTTCTCAGAAAGCCACTCTTGGTCTAATCAGGGCTGGCAGATTCCCTGTCTCATGAGTTTACTCTTGGTCCAATGACAACTCTTTGTCCAATGAGAACTTTCTCTTTCCCTGGGCTGGATGGAGCTCTCTGGGCTGAATGAGAGCTCTCTGGGCCAGATGGGAGCTCTGTGGGCCAGATGGGAGCTCTGGCCCGGATGAGAGCTGGAGGCTGGTCTCCAAGTCTCAGGAAGTGGCGGGGGTCTCGGGCGGATGGGTGTGGGGGCAGGGCGCATAGATTGCAGGGTCTGCTGGGGGGTCTTAGAGAAGGGGAACCTTCCCACGGGAGCCCTGCCCACTGGCTGGCAACTGGGGCCAAGTTGGGCGGGTCTTCCCCGGGAATGGCTGGGGCCCAGTGATGGGACCTAGGGGCAGGCCTCCCTGGGTATGAACCCAGTTGCTCACCTCTGGTCCGGATGGGAGCTCTCACTTTTGTCTATTTCTTATATTTTGGAAATTTGCTAGGAATTATAGTAACAAATGCCTTGAGTTGTAGGTAAATTATCATTATTTCAATGATAATTGAGTGTAATTTATTCCTTTACAAGGTATATAATCTTTATTCAGTATAATGACAGTGTTCACAGCTAAAATATCCCCTTTCATGAGTTCTTTAAGTTTATATCGGCTTCATGAAACATGAATTTTAATATATTTTTTTAAATCACAGCCTTCTCATTCTAATGTCTTTTAAACATGTTTCATTTGTTTACTTTGTTTAATATGTTTTGAAGATGGGAAAATTTTTACTTTTTTTGTTTCTACATACTGATTATTAAAGTCACTGGTGCCTAAATGGGTTAAGTCTAATGAATGTTCAAAAGCTGATAGGGTAATTTAAGAAGACTTTGAGTCTCCCAGCTACAGACCTGGCCAACCCCAGAAAATTACAGTGTTGTTAATGCTGTGCTGGAGACATCTTCGAATCAACCCAAACCAGATATACTAAGTGAAAAAATTGAGTTGTGGTTCTTTAAGAGAAGTTGTTACTTCTTTCTGACAGATCTCCTGGATTTTTTTAAATAAATATTTTTATTTTATAATTAATTTAATTTTACATATCAGCCACGGATTCTCCTGTCCTCCCTCCTCCCACCCACAGCCTTCCCCCACATTCACCCCCATTCCCACCTCCTCCTAGGCAATGTCTCTCTCCCCTGGGGATTCAGTCCAGCCTGGTAGATTCAGTTGAGGCAGGTCCAGTCTCCTCCTCCCTACACTAAGGCTGAGCAAAGTGTCTCAGCATAGGCCCTAGGTTCCAAAAAGCTAGCTCATGCACCAAGGACACATTCCAGTCCCACTGCCTGGGGGCCTCCTAAACAGTTCAAGCTCATCAGTTGTCTCACTTATCCTGAGGGCCTTGTCCAGTTCCATGGGGGCTCCTCAGCTATTGGTTCACAGTTCATGTTTTTCCTCTAGTTTGGCTATTTGTCCCTGTGCTTTTTCCAATCATGGTCTCAACATCTCTTGCTCATATAATTCCTCCTCTCTCTCGCCAGTTGGACTCCTGGAGCTCCATCTGGGGTTTGGCCATGGATCTCTGCATCTGCTTCCACCAGTCACTGGATGAGAATTCTATCATGATAGTTAGGGTGAACACCATCCGATCACCAGAGTAGGTCAGCTCAGGCACTCTCTTGACCATTGCCAGTAGTCTACAGTGGAGGTATCTTTGTGGATTTCTGGGGACCTCTCTAGCACTCTGCTTCTTCCTATTCCCATGGGGTCTTCATTTATCATGGTGTCTCTTTTCTTGTTCTCCCACTCTGTTCCTCAACATAAATCCAGTTACTCTAAACCTGATAGAAGAGAAAGTAGGAAGTAGTCTTGAATGCATTGGCACCAGAGATCACTTCCTAAATATAATACCAGTAGCACAGACACTGAGAGAAACAATTAATAAATGGGACCTCTTGAAACTGAGAAGCTTTTGTAGGGCAAAGGACACGGTCAATAAGACAAAATGACAGCCTACAGAATGGGAATAGATCTTCACCAGCCCCACATCTGACAGAGGGCCGATATCCAGAATATATAAAGAACTCAAGAAATTAGACATCAAAATACTCAACAGTCCAATTAAAAAAATGGGCTATAGAGCTAAACAGAGAATTCTCAACAGAAGAAGCTCAAATAACTGAAAGACATTTAAGGAATTGCTAAACATCCCTAATCATCAGGTAAATGCAAATCAAAATGACTCTGAGATACCATCTTACACCCGTCAGAATGGCTAAGATCAAAAACACTGAAGACTAAGATGCCAGAGAGGTTGTGAAGCAAGGGAAACACTCCTCCACTGTTGGTGGGAATGCAAACTTGTACAGCCACTTTGGAAATCAATATGCCACTTTCTTAGAAAATTGGGAATCAACCTCCCTCAAGACCCAGCTATACAACTCTTGGGCATATACCCAAGGAATGCTCAATCATAACAGAAGGACATATGCTCAGCTATGTTCATAGTAGCATTATTTGTAATAGCCAGAACCTGGAAACAACCTAGATGCCCTTCAACTGAAGAATAGATAAATAAAATGTGGTACATATACACAATGGAGTACTACTCAGCAGAGAAAAACAATGACATCATGAGGTTTGCAGGCAAATAGATGGAACTAGAAAATATCATCCTGAGTGAGGTAACACAGACTCAGAAAGACAAACATGGTATGTACTCACTCATATGTGGATACTAGATGTAAAACAAAGGATGACTAGACTACAACTCACAACTCCAGAGAGGCTACCTAGTAAAGAGGACCCTAAGAAAGACACAGGGATTGCCCAACAACAGAGAAATGGATGAGATCTACATGAGCCAAGTTGGAGTGAGGGGGTTAATGAAGGGCAAGGGTCAGGGGGAAGTGAGCTTAGGGGAGTGGGAGGTCCCATCTGGATCTCCTGGATTCTTAAGAGCAACTGATACTGGCAAATTTTGTTGGGAATGCAGTCTCAAATGTACATGTAGGTTTGTGCACACACGCGCGCGCGCGCGCGCGCACACACACACACACACACACACACACACACACACACACACACAGGTGAGTTTGGGGAGGCAGACCGAAATGGAGACAGAGACAGAGACAGACGGGGAAAGACAGGGAGACAGAGAGGGTCAGTTTACTCCTACAAGAATAGCAATCCACAAATTTTATTTTCTTGTGCAGTTTATTTTCATAGGAAATCTAAACTCACTTCTTTCTTTCCTATACTTTCTCTCTGCCCCCTTCCCTCCCATTTCTCCATCTTCTCCTCCCTTCCCTCTGTTTCACCTCCTCCCTCTTTTTCCCTCTTCCTTTTCCCTGTCTCCCATCCTTCAGCCCTTCTCCATTTCTCCCTGTGCCTCCCCAACCTCTCTGTCTCCTCCTTCTTTTCTACCTTTATCCTACTATCAGTACTAGTATAAAAGATGGCGAGAGAGAGAAATGTGAAAAAGAAAAACAAAATTAAACCATCTCAATCAACCAGAAGTCACCCAATAACTTATTCAACAAGAGCTTTAGGACCAAAGAAGAACAATATAATGCATAGTTACAAATAACCAAGTACTTTCCTAGCTTTGTTCAGAATTTGTCTGTAATTGCTTCCCCATTGTCTTTCTTTAGAAGACCTGAACCACCTTTGATTTGGTTTTTCTCACTTCACAAATTATTACTTGCTCAAATAAATTCTTTAAAAGAAAAAATGTTATTGTGCCTTACTTTATTTCTTAAGGATAACAACATCAGGTTTGTGAGAGAACTAAAATGGAACCCACGCAAGTGTCAGTGTGATAGGAGATGGTGTATGGGTCTAAGTCTTCCTCACTCAAGGAGCCAGGTGAGGAGGGTGTTGTTTCTCTCACTGAGGTGTTGGGGGATGCTGGTGATGGTGAAGTTGAGAGTGATGAGTGCCACCATTGAACCACTGACTAAGGAGCAGATGAAGAGAGAAGCTCCCAGCCTGGAACAAAGCAGTGAACGAAGCTCTTCCCAGACATAACCATGGGATACTGTGAGACTAACAGTATCTGAAACAGAGGATATTCTATAACTACTCTTAAGTTATTAAGACCTTTCTTCTTCATTCTTCCAAGTAACATTTATTGTGTATGTATGCAAGGTTCTTCAATAGCCTCTATAGGTTCAAAGATTAACAGACAATAGTCTTTCAATCTTTTGGCCAGGGAAGTGAATGCTAGTAGGAGATGACTATAAAATCCAACCAATGATTTAAAAAGCTCTTTGGAAAAAGCACCATTTTCAGGATCCCTGAAATTGGAGGCAGAACCTAAGCAATGACAGCCAGAAATACTCACTGGTGGTAGCTGGGGCTGCAGCTCCAAAATGGTAACCTGCACAGAAAGAAAATGTGAGGGACTTGTGGATGAATATCAAGGATTAAGGCAAAAGGAGAATGTGGAGTCTTTGGGGGGTAAAAGCAGAGGCAAAGGCTTTACCCTTGCTCTTAGCCAAACAACTGAGATGTGATTCTGAAAAGAGAAACTGGGATGCTGATGGGACCAAGATCCCTGTTCATTCAAAGCAAGCATTCTACCCAGTTCCCCGTGGTGTTTTTGAGTCATCATAATAAAGAGAGAGCACAGACACAAAACGAAGGAAAATCATTCTAGAAAGAGGGCTGAATTGCTCAGTACTTCAGCAAAACCTAAGAATCTAAGTGTCTGTGTGTGTGTGTGCGCGCGCGCGCGCATGTGTGTGTGTGTGTGTGTGTGTGTGTGTGTGTGTGTGTGAGAGAGAGAGAGAGAGAGAGAGAGAGAGAGAGAGAGAGAGAGAGAGAGAGATTGTGGCTTAAATGTGGGATCTTACCGTTGATGTAGAGACTGTTCTGGTCCAGGGTGTAGGGACCCAGACGGGTGATGCCATGGGTCTCGTGACTCAACTCCCAAAATAGCTGATCTTGGTCTAACCCAGGTCTCATGGTGTCGAAATGGAAGGTGCAGATTATGTCCACTCCTGTGGCTCCATAGTTGTCAGACCTAGAAGAAAGACATGAGAGATTGAAACACTGAGGTCGGTTCTTGAGCACTTGGGACATTGAAAGCAGGGGGCAGAAGGAAGAAGGCTGAAGATTATGAAGAGGGTGGTAATAAAGTTATAAAGTGGGTCTCTAGTGTCTCCTCTGAGTCTTTGGACATGGAGGATCAGAAATGTGTGTGTGTGTGTGTGTGTGTGTGTGTGTGTGTGTGTGTGTGTGTGTGTGTGATTAGACTCAAGAAAGCAACACTGAGTATATGGGCAGCTTCGAGGATTCTGCTTTCTCACATTGGTGAATCAGGGTCTCTCTGTTTTCTGCTGAACTGCATACTCCAAGCCAACTGGCTCAGACATTCCTCTCTCTCTGTCTCCCACCTCATTGTATGAGTATTAGGATTACTAATGCATGCCACCAAATCTGGCATTTTATGTTGATTCTGGGAATTAAACTCATCATCAAGCTTGCCTTGCAAATGCTTTTACCCACTAAGCCATCTTGCTAGCCCAGCATCCTGTACTATTTTTCATTTTAGTTGTTATTGTTCATTCATTGGTACCTTAGGGTTTCCAGTTAGGTTAAGCTGACTGACTTATTTCATCTGCCTGTTTCTTCCAGGAGTGAGTTCTCTCCTATTGTTGAATCAGAGTTTCTCTTTTTTGCCAGAGCTGGGATTACAAATGTTTGCCACCACACCTATCTTTTCATGTGGACTCTAGGGGTTGAGTTCACTTTTTCATGCTTCTATGGGAAGCATTGTACCAAATGACCCATCTCTCTAGAACTTCATAAAATATTTTGTTTATACTGTGTACAGGAAAGTTCTTCTAAGAGACTCTCATTTTAAGTAGAATAACACTTGAATTTTCTACATTAAACAACTCCTATTAGTAAGTTGTAACTCAATCTACACACTATCTGGGAAAGAAGAAAGTGTTAGAACATCAGGGTGGATGGTAAAATGGGATGTTAGAAGTACATGATCTCTGCTGGCTGTTTCACAACAGTCCACTCCATCTGGGGGTCTTACCTGAGTGAAGACAATCTGCATCCAGAATAGTGTGGGGCAATGCTGGTCTTATTGAGTAAGGTCTCAAGCTGACGGAAAAATAAATAAATAAAAAGAGTTAGCAAAAAATATAGATGAGGCTTTGCTAGGGATTTGTAAGGTAGTTAGTGGGTTTCTTTGAAGGACTCACCCAATAATGTAAGACCCACTTAGTGGAGTTGAACTTCAAGGAACCGGGATTTCCCATCTCCTCTGTATAGTGTAAGTTGGTGATGGTGAAGTTGAGAGTTATGGGTACCATGACAGTACCATTGCCTGTAGCAGTGGGGAAAATAGAGACATCCAGATTTAGAACTGGTAATGACCAAGGGTGCTTCTCTTTCTATGTAACATTATTGGTCTAATAGATTTTGAAGCAGGGCACATTCCAGACCTGCTTAAACATTAGAATTGGAACCTTTCTTCATGCATCCAGGAATAATTTGTGTGTGAAAGGCTGTGTGATAAACTCTTTAGGTCCAAAGATGAACAGGGAATCATCATCTAATGTATAAACCAGGAAGTTACCAAACTATTATACTTCAGGAGAAGCTTGTGGTGATATATTGTGTCCCCCAATATATTGTCCATCTAATAAACTTATCTGGGGTCAGAAGACGGAACAGCCACTAGATAGACATAGAGGCCAGAAAATGGTGGCACACAGGCCTTTAATCCTATCACTTGGGAGGCAGAGATCCATCCAGATCTCTGTGAGTTCAAAGCCACAGTGGAAACAGCCAGGCATGGTGACTCATGCCTTTAATCCCAGGAAGTGATGGGAAAGCAGAAAGGTATATAAGGCATGAAAACCAGGAACTAGAGCTGGTTAAGCTTTTAGGTTGTTAGCAGCAGTTCAGCTAAGATCAATTTGGATGAGGACTCAGAGGCTTCCAGTCTGAGGAAACAGGGTCAGCTGAGGAATTGGTAAGGTGAGGAAGCTGTGGCTTGTTCTGCTTCTCTGATCTTTCAATGTTCACCCCAATACCCAGCTCCAGGTTTGTTTTTTTATTAATAATAACTTTTAAGATTCATGTTACAGAAGCTAGCAGAAGGGCAGGTAGGAAAAACCAATGACTAACAAAAACTCTTTAGACAAAGCATTATTTCATATGTGACAAAAAGCACAGCTAAGAGTTGCTAGAATCTAACCAATAAGGAAAACACTCCAGGCATCCTGGGTAAAGGCATGCAGGAGAAGAGAGCCTGGTGAATTAAAGGAACTTAAAATTACTTTACTATGGCCAGAGGGAAGTACAGGTGTGAGATTTGCTGGACCCTCTGAGCTTATTCCAGAGAGGCAATGGTTAAGTAGCACAAAGCTTTGGGTGTGACTAAGAACAAATAGAATCACTCAAATATTACTTATAAGAAAGGAATTCTATAGATACAAACACATCATAAAGAATGCCATAGCTGCTATGTGGAAGACATTAGGAAGCCAGAATAGAGGCTGCTATAGTCTTTCTAGGAAAAATAACGCTGGTTTCAATAAAGTCTAAATGGTGTAGCTACAGAGAAAGAAGAGGCTTGGGAGTGCTCCCAAAGGGACAAGAGATGAGATTCCATGACAGTTGGATGTGGGAAGTGAACAAGAGGAGGGGTGAAGGTTGGCCCTCTGCCTCTGCCCTTGGTAATTATGAGAAGAACACTTGGAGGACAATTGTATCTTCAGGATGAGTGACTGTGGTGGTTCCTGTTGATGGTCAGCTTGATAGACACTAGTGTCACCTGGGAGATATGCTTCGCATACTTGTAGGAGATTGTCTTGATTATATAAATTGATATGTGAAAACACATTATAGCTCTGAACAGGATCTTTCCATGGGTGAGGCACCCTGTCATGTATAAAATGGAGAAAGGGCACTGGAGCACTATCATGTATTCATGATTCTGTTTTCCAATTGTGAATGTGATGTGACCAACTATTTCACGCTCCTACCACTTTAACTGTATGATGAACTATATCTTAAACAGATAAAAATAAGGCCCTTCCTCCCTCCCTTCCTTCCTTCCTTCCTTCCTTCCTTTCTTCCTTCCTTTCTTCCTTCCTTGAGATGCTTTGATCAGAATACTTTATCACAGTAACAGAAAAAAAAAGTAAGTAAGTTGATGGTCAAAGAGACCTGAATGATATCTAGGAAGTGTGTAGTCCAATGCTCTGGAACTCCTTTGTGGTACTGAATGGGATCAGAATTTGGATCCTGAGTAACTAGATTGAATAACAGAAAACAAAATCTTCAATGCAAAAGTAGATGGGCATTGAGAGATAAAATGATTTGCTTGCCTTATTGGTACCAATAAGAGCATGTATCCCTCCCTACCTGTGGAATTGGTTGTAGGGGATGGAGCAAGAGAGGAAGCTGGGAAGGATGTGGTAGTCATAGGTGTTGAGACAAAACAAAAACAAAAAACCTAAGATGAGGAATGAAATACAAATTGTGACATATCTTTAAGGAATGGCAGCAGCCTGGATGACTATATCCAAGAATCTATGTTTTGTTTTATGACATCTATTGTTTGAAATTTGCATCACCCTTGGGTTGTGTGCTTTGGGGAAGGGTGGGTGAATCTTATTCTTTCTATCTTAGCCCACATTTCTATGAGCCTTTTGAACTCCTGCTCATTTAAAGTGGATAATAGAAGAAATGTTGGCTCATCCAGCATGTCATATTTGTGTAGAAGGCAGGTGGCTAGGGACATGTAGAGGTCTGAAATACTCACTGTTAGGGATGGTATCTGAGGCTGGATGGGTGTAACCTGTAGAGACATGAAAAAAAGTGATGAGGAAAGAGAAAGATTGTCAACAAAAAAGCAACTTTGGGCATGAACTAAGCTCTCTGCCACAGAGCATTTTAAATTACTGGAGTTTCTAAGTCTGTCTTAAGAAAGATGTTATTTCCCATTTTACTTCAAACTGTGTTTGTAGCATACATTTAGCCATGTAGCTCACCCAGGAAGGAAGAAGAAATCCACATTCAAACATGACCTTTTATGTTAAAGTGGGAGCTCCCAGTGTAAAAGCTATGGAGAAAGCACCCTAAGGGGCTGGCTGTGAACTCCACTCTTCTGTATTTTGCAGAGACGAAGTGCCTATATCTGGGACAACAGCAGGGAATAGATCTCTGCTCACTCAAGACTAGACAGAGGGTGAGGCTGAGGTGTAGACAGTAGGTTCTTGGATTCCTCCATTTCTAATGTCTGGGTTGTATATGGTAGAAAATTTCAAGCTTTACAGACATCTGAAACCTCATCATACTCACTGCTGGGGTAGTAACTAAGCTCTAGTGGGTATAAGCTGTACAAATGGAGGAGTAAAGGTCTAGGGGTCAGACAGAAAGGAGATAAGAAGTACATGTGGCTTGCTGAACAGCAATAAAGGTGAGCAGCCTGTAATGCTTAGTCTTGGCTGTCAGGCTGATGGGATTTGGAATAACCTATGAGATTACACATGGGTGTGTTTGAGACAGCATTTCCAGAGGAGTTTAATTGAACAGGGAAGATGCCTACTGAATGTAGGTAGTACCATTCCACGGCTTTAGGCCCTGAAGTGAATAAAAAGGAGAAAGTAAAGTGAGCGCCAGCATTCCTGTCTCTCTGCCCATGTCTTCTGTGCCAGGAAGAACTATATCTTTTGTCAAACCCTGAGCCAAAATTTACCTTCCTTTCCTTAAGTTGTGTTTGTTAGGTGTGCTGTCTCAGCAGAAGAAAAATGGCGAATACTCATCTCTCACCATTAACATAGAGACTGTCCTGATCCAGAGTGTAGGGGCCCAGCTGAGTGACACCATAGGTCAGCTTGCTCAACTCCAAGTACAGTTGCTCTCTGGCCAGGCCCTGACCTATGTGGTCAGGGTGATAGGTGCAAACTGTGTCCACTCCAGTGGCTTCTCCATCCTTCCTGGGACTGGGGAGAGAGAGTAAAAGTGATAATCATAAATGGTCTTGAGAATTATTGGAGTTGAACATAGGAAGAGGCCATTAGGAATAAGAGGTCTGGTACAGAGGCAGGTATCCAGGCTTAGCAGAGACTAAGAGATTATGAATATTCACCCCTAAACCAGACACTTTTAGTACCCCCTTTTTACAATCAAGGCCTAGACAACACTGAACAAGTAGAGGCAGAAAGAAAGTAACAACACCCTCAACAAAGAAGTTGAGGATGAGTCTATCTTCTGGACATGACATGGCTACTATACTCATGAACTCACAGTAGCTGTTTACTTGCACAAGAGAAGAATCAAGTCAACAAAACTAGCATATATGAGGGTCTTACCCCATTTCTCTGGAACTATTAGCAGTTGATAGCTGCTGGGTAAGAGAGAATACTTTTTATATACATACTATTTTATCATTTCTTGGAGAATTTCATACATGCATACAATGTGTTTTGATCACATCTTCCACTCTTCCCTCAAGTTCTTCCAGATCTACCCCTCCCTCTGCCTTCTCCCAATTTCATATCCTCTTTTTTCTATACCCCACTGAGGTCAATATATGCTGCTCATATAGTCATGGATGTTGGGTCATCCACTGTAATGGAAGAAAACTGACTTACACTAGAATCCACTGATGGTCAATAGCTTCTCAACTAGGGTCAGGGGGCTCATTAACCCCTTACCACTCCATGCAAGAATATTAATGTTTGTAATAACAGCTACTGTGAGTTTGTGAGTGCCACACTCTGGTCATATCTATAAGCCCAATATCTGGCTTTGACAATTTTTCTGCCCCTTCTTCCACAATGGTCATTGAGCCTTGGGAGAAGGGAGTGTGACACAGATGGCCAATTTGTGGCTGAGCACTCCACAGACACTTATTCTCAGTGCTTTGGCCAATTGTGAGTTTCTGCATAAACAGCCATCTATTGCATAATGAAACTTCTCTGGTGAGATCTGAGGGTTGAATTCATCCATGGATATAAAGATATGGACTTAGAGGACAGTTGGATTCCATGTGTATCCATCAAAATAATAGTTGCAAGTTACCTTGGGGTATATGAACTACCAGCCATGGGCGCTTGATCAGATTTACAGTACCATGCATATGTTTCCTCCAGCAGAGATGGCCTTAAATCCAACCAGAGAGTAACTGGTTACACATTGCTGAGAAGCTTTTTTTTTTTTTTTTTTTTGGGAGGGAATTTGCACTGGTAGGTTTCCAATGCTCCAGTGGATGACCTTTCACCCATGCACATATGAACAACACTAATAGGACTTAATAGTTATCCAAATAAAGAAGAGGTGGAGTTGTCAGGGATATGTGTTAGGGGAAGTAAGGAGGACTTGAATGGGGTAAATGGGAGGTAGATATGATAGTTTGTCATGTATAATATGATATTACATATAAATAATCTCTCTCTGTATATTTCATCATGTACATGTACTTCCCCAAGAAGAAAGAATAAATAAAAATTATTTATTTCAAAAAATCCAGACCTTGATCCTTTTTACACACTGACATCATAGTTTGGGACTGTGAGAAGAGTGAAGAATATTTATGAAATGGTAAGGCTCAAACTCTAATGCTCATGGCAGGGGTACAGTAGAGCACATGATTGAGGCAGATGAAGAACTGGGATCGGGGACTCAACCTAGTACAGAAGACATCTTTCTTTCTAACTTGCAAAAATATTTTAACATCCAATAGAAATACTTCCCCTTGAGCCTAGGGAAGGCAAGCAAGGAGAATGAAGAAAAAGTAGTGTATAACTGTTATGGAATATTACTTTAACTATGTTAAGATGTGTTACATTTATTTATGCTGCATTTGTTTAATGATGTAAAGGTGTGTTGGTTTTGTTTATGCTGCATTTGTTTAATTGTGTAAAGATGTGCTGCTCTTTCTCCTTGCCTGCCTAAGGCACCTGATTGATCTAATAAAAAGTTGAATGGCAAACAGCTAGGCAGTAAAAGGATAGGCAGGGATGGCAGGCAGAGAGACTATGTCAGAGGGAGAGTCTAGGCTTGAGGGGAGGAGAGAACAAGGAAGACAGAGGGACCAGGCAGCTAGGCAGCCACCAGGCAGCCGGACACAGAGTAGGAAATACAGAATGAAAGAAAGGTAAAAATCCCCATGGCAAAATGTAGATAAAGAGAAACAGGTTAAAATGAATTATAAGAGCCAGCTGTGACAAGCATAAGGTAAGGCCAAACACTCATAACTAATAATAAGTTTTCGTGTCATGATTTGGGAGCTTGTTGGTGGCCCACAACAATGTCTGCTACGTATAACCACTATAGAAATCAGTATAAAAGGGTTCTCAAAAAATTAAAATAAAACTTCCACATGACCAAGCATCACAACTCCTGAATATATAGCTAAATGATACTCTATCCTGCCATAGAGATGCTCATTCATGTTTATTACTTCTCTATTTACAACAGCAAGGAAATGGACTAACCTAGATGTCCACAAACAAATGAATAAATAATGAAAGTGTGGTAACTATTTTCAATGAAAGTTTATCCATCCATAAAGAAAAATAAAATTTGAATGCAAATACATGAGATTGGAAAATATTACCTTAAGTAATATGACATAAGCTCAGAAATACAAGCATATGTTCTGTCTCAAATTTCTGATCCTAGCATCTAATTTTTATATATGCATATTTATGTAAGAGTGAATTTGTGTAGAAGCCAGGAAACCATGAGAAGGTGGAGAAAGTGGCTTTAAGTGAATGGCATGAGGAGGGTCATAGGCTACATGTGATATGAAAGTGCAGGGGGAAAAGTGGCTGTGGAAGTGTTTAAGCAAGAAGGGAAGGGAGATGGGGGAGAAGAAAGGAGAAGTGTCAATCAAAACTAAGTATGAATAAAAATGCTGTAAGAAAGCCTGCTACCTTGTAAGCTAATTAATTTTTTATTTTGAGCCAGGGTTTCTCTGTGTATCCCTGGTTGTCCTAGAACTCACTCAGTAGACCAGGCTGACCTGGCAGGAATTAGAGGCATGCACCACCACCACTCAGCCATTTTCTTTTTATTGGGAGGCTGAAGTTACACCTCAGTGGTTGCTGAGCTTGCTAAGGACTTGCTTGAGTTGAGTTCCTAGCACACGTATCTACTCCCTGTAACTCCAGTTCCAGAGAATCTATCACCTTCTTTTGGCCTCTACAGGCACCTGACACTCACATGCACATCCCCATAAACAGACATATATACATATACATAATTAAAATTAATAGAAATCTTTTTTAATTAAAAATATATCTGGCTCATGAAATTCTAAGACTCTCTGGGGGCAGGATAAAAAGACTCCGGTAAAATAGGAAGCTTTGTAGGGAGATTAGAAATCAGATGAGTTCTGGAGTACACTGTCTTCTGGCCTAACTACTTCTTTGAGACAAGTTGGTGAGAAGGACAAATGTCAGCAAATTTTGAGACTGAAACTTGCATCCTCATACTATGTAGTCAGGAGGCCTAGCTCATTTTTGAATATAGGTGGTGTCTGGATAGGAAAATGAAGCAACGGTGATGTACATTTGTATTTGTTGTTTTAATATTTTGTTGTATTTATTGTTATTATTTTAACTTTTAACTAAAATATTAAAGGTATTTTACTTTATTTTGAGACAGGATTTCTCTGTGTAGACCTGGCTGTTCTGGAACTCACTCTGTAGACCAGGCTGACCTTGAACTTACAGAGGTCCACCTGGCTCTGCCTTCCGAGTGCTGGAATTAAAGGCATGCACCACCACTGCCTGACTACAGATTTATTTTTATTTACTTATTTGTGTGTGTGTGTGTGACCATTGCATTATCCATCCATCTGTTGTTGGACATATGGGCTAGTTCCCTTTTCTTGCTATAATGAATAGAACAGCAATAAACACGAATGTGCAAGTTAGAGATGCATTTTTTTTAGGGAAACCATAGAAATAGAATTGAAAGTATGGGATAATGGGTCTTCTTGTGAAAGAGAGAAAAAGGAGAGAATCTGGAAAGTGTACTCAAAGTTGGTGTCTTATTTTACTGGTAGACTCTGTAGGGGCTTGGAACAGTTGCAAGGGAAAATGGTGATATCAAGAGAAACATTTTACTGGGGCCCCCTTCTGAATACCCAAGTGTACTGGGCTATTGAGAGAGAGAGGCAGGAGGGATGTAGGTCACATTGGTGGGCCTGAGAGCACAGTGACAACTCTGGGGTGACATTCTAAGAACTTACCTGAGCAAAGTCAGTCTGCAGCCAGCATACAAAGGGCCTATGCTGGTGTTTCTGAACAAGGACTCAAGCTGTAAAAATAAAGTAGAAGGTAAGGCAATGGGATGGGGGACCAAAGGATAGGGCTTATTCTTTGGTGAAGTGATCATCCATTGGTGATCCAGAGTGTTGGTAGACATAAGTAGGACCCACATGAGATGACTAGTGGGATGAGAAGGACTGAAGTTAAGTGGGCATGGGTGAGAGTTGTGGGGCTGGAGAGAGTGTGGATATAGAGATAGGTAGAGAGGCCTGGAGTATGGCAGACATGGCTGAGCACAGTGGAAGTGACCAAAGAGGAGTGCTAGAGCTGGAGAACTGGGGCGAGACTAGAATGAGGTAGACAGAGCTGAAGACGGATATGTGGGATCATAGAGAAGGTGAGGCTGAAATGACATAGACTTATCAGAGGTATTTGGAGCTGGAGTTTGGTGGGAAGGATGCAGAAGGAGGTTGGAGAAAGATAGGTGGGGCCAGAAAGAAGATAGGTCTAGAGAGAGGTGTGAGGGGATGGAGTTTGGTAGGCAGACTGTGGAAGGGTGCTAGAGAAAGGTCGATGGGAATAAAGAGGATGCAGGGCTGGAATGAAGTGAATAGGGCTGGAGAAAATTCATGGGACTTACTAGGCTCTGCAGGATCCTCTCTGTGGTGTTAAACTTCTTGGAATCTGGGGGCTGCATGTCCTCCTCGTAAAATAGGTTGGTGATGGTGAAGTTGAGGGTAAATAATACCAAGGGTGATTGTATAGCTGTTGGTGGAGAATGAGAAGAGAAGCTTTTTGGTAATCAACACAAGGAAGGCAGAGCCTGAGGACACAGTCCTGACTCTGGCAATATCTCACTGGAGACTACAGTGGTGAGTGAATATCCTTGGCTCACTAATTTTGGGCAAGGCTAGACCATCCTGTGCTTCAGGCCAAGGGAAAGAATGTGGGAGATGGCTCAGTGGGCAAGACTGCTCATTCTGCAAGCATGAGGCCACGAGCTCTATATCCAAGTACACATAGAAAAAGGGGGGCATGGTGGCTTATACTTGTAATCTTAGTACTGGAGAGATGAAGACATTTTGAATTCCTGGAGTTTGATAGCTGGATAACCTAGGTGAGTATGTGAACTCCTGGTTCAATGAAAGACCTGCCACAAAAACATATGGTGAAGAATGATAGAGGAAGACATGTCAGGTCAATCATTGACCTATATATGCATGTAAATATGTGGAAGTGCGTCAATACAGACACATTGCATACACATACAGCTTTATACCCCCCCAAAGAAAGAATGAGAAGTTGCAAAGTGTAAAAGGGATCTCTTCATCCAAGATTCTCATTGTATTTCTATAAATTGTTCACTAATTTCTTCCACACATTTATCCAACTATAATTTAGTAATGTTTCTCTGTTGTCAAAAAAATATGAAAGGATGCACTCAACTTCTTGACATGATTTCAAGGACTTCCTAGCCTGTGTACTTGACCACATCCTTTTCTCTTTAACTAGATATATGGTCAGGACCTCATGCTTCTTCCAACTGTAATGTGGGAGGATTTTAAATACTCACTGCTGGTGCTGGTTACTGCAATCTGGTGTGTGTAACCTACAGAGTGAAATTAAAGGAAAGAGCATAAGGATTGGTACATAGAAAATGAATAAAGGATGTTCTTAGAGGGGGACAATATGGGCTTTGCTACAACAAAGTTAAGACGACCACAGCTTACCATTGACATAGAGACTATTCTGGTCCAGGGTATAGTGACCCAGTTGAGTGATGCTGTGGGTGAGCTCTTCTAGTTCTGAGTATAGTTGCTCTCTGTCCAGATCAGTGCCTGTGGAATATTGGTGGTAAGTGCAAACCATGTCTACTTTGGTAGCCTCTCCATTCTTCTTTGGCCTGGAAAGATCAGATAGAGAAGACAGCAATAAGTGGATTGACTAATGAGGAATGCTGTGATTCTGGGAACATGACAGGAAACGGCTTGTGGAAATGAGAATACTGATAGAAAGGTAGAAACTATATACATATTTGGTGGCTATTCCATCTTTTTTAGCTACTGGATGGAAGGATCCAGGAATGGAGATAATGGGGAGCATTGAGTGAGGTTCTCTGACAGCAATATGAGAAAACTGTAGAAAACTTTAGAATGCTTGAGGTGCTTGTGAACAGGACCCACCATGCTGCCTTAATTCTATGGTGAAAATGGCTCTACTTTCACTTCCTGAACCCAAGATTCAGTGGTGCCCTGAATCTTATGATCCATTATTATCATGGCAAACCAATTCTCCTCCTAAAGGGAAATCTTGTTAGATGTCTGCTGGGATCCTTCCATGGATACCTACAAGCCTATGAAGGAAGACTCCTGTATCTCCACATGATCCTTAATCTGTCTATAACCTGTTCAGTTTTGGCTTACCTCTCTACCTTTCACTTGCAGCTGAGTACTTCTTCCCTGCATGTACTCTACCCTTTTCTAGGCTTTCTCTACCTGCTTTTCTTTTTCTTTAGATTTCCTGGCCATCATATACCTGTCTTGAGGCATGAGATGCAATCTCTCATTTCCTTCTTAATTCCTATACTTCCCTAATCTCCCAATTCTTCAATATTTTCTCTTGGTTTCAGTTTCCCATCTACAAAATGGGCATAGTGATGTTATCAAAATTTTTTAATCTGCATAAGATCAAGCTAGTCACAACTTTAGTATGGATGGAGAGGAGCTCATAAGGGGCCATTATTAGTGGGAGCACTATTGGTAATTGATGGTGGTTAGAGTCCAAACTACTAAACCCAATGACAATAGATGGAGAAAGGAAAGCATTCCATGATTAAACCACATTTAAGTAGTATCAACGTACAAAACCAGCTCTAATGTTACAAAAGAAAAACTTCTAAAAAAGTTATCCACATACCCCCCCAAACAGGCATGATCCCTAGGGTGGAGCTATTGGGAAGTGGGGGATTGTTGACACTGAGTGAGAGGTTTTTAAATCACTGTGGGGTGTGTACTCAAGGAAACTGTAGAATTCCCCTTGTTCCTCTTCCTCAATTTTTCTTTTTGTCTGGACACGGTCAATTTAGCCCTACTGCCCCTCTACAAACCAAAAGCAATGATCCATCTGATTGTGGATAGATGCGCCTCTAAAACCTTGATCAAAATTAAACTTGTCTCTTAAGTTTGTGATATAGCTCAGTTGGTAGAGTGCTGATGTAGTGTTCATGAGACTCTGAATACCATTATTCTATCACCATATACACTGGTCCTGGTAGTATACACCAGTAATCCCAGCACTTGAGGTGAAGACAAGAAAATCATAAGTTCAATTTCATGCTCAGATACATACTGAATTTTTGCAAGTCTGGCTGTTTAAAAGACAACAACAACAAAAAAACAAACAAACAAAAAGCAATTTCTCTTTGTAAGTTGATTATTTCAGAGATTTTTTTTGTTTTGTTTAGTTTGGGTTTTGTTTTTTGTTTCTGTGACAGAAACTAATACATACTACATGGAATATTGAAGTTAAGAAGAATGAGAAAGTATAGAATCTAGCCTAACCCAGGGGCTGCAAAAAGGCTGAGATCAAAAAGAAGACCTAGCTATAGAGAAGTATGTATAGAAACTCCACCATGTCTTCCTGGGTGGTCTTCTCTACAGGTCTCACCTGAGTGAGGTCAGTCTGCAACCAGAATACAGTAGGCCAACACTGGTGTTTTGGAACAAAGGTCTGAGCTGTGAAGAAGAGAAAAGGTTCAGTTAAATATACAGTCTGAGTAGGGAAACAGGAAAGAGGTCAAGAGAGAAGTGTGAAGCTTGAAGGAGTGGGTTGGGAAATCAGTGGGTGTGGCAAGTGAGGATGTGGCTGAGACTGGATGGGTGAGAGAGGCAGTGGGGATGGAAACCAGTTAGAATCTGTAGCAAGGGTACTCATGAGTGTGGAAAATGTGTGTGTGTGTGTGTGTGTGTGTGTGTGTGTGTGTGTGTGTGTGTGTATACCAGTGGCAGGGCAGTAAGGGGAAGTAAGCAGAGTTTAGTGGGAAGGTTGGGCAAGTCGAAGGTAGACAGGACTAGAGTGAGTTGGTAGGCCCTCAGTGACTGTCACAAGAAGGGAATGAGTGGGGATAAGAGAGGTGGAAAGGATACTAGTGGGTGTAGCAAGAAAAAAGTAGGAAGGTTTGGGATAGGTGGGCCCTGTACTGATGTGATATGAGAGATGTGGGCAGACACCAGAACGAAGGACAAGAGGGGGAAGTAGGCAGTGTTACATGGGGGGAGGGGCTTTAGTGAATGGATTGGGAAGCAAGACATTGGTACAGCTGGAGCAAGTGGGTAGAACAACTGTGGGTAGTGCAAGGGATGTGGTTGTGTCACCAATGATAAAGGCAAGGAAGGTAGGCAGGGATAGAGTGGGTGGGCTATAAGTTGGTGAAACAAGAGGTAATCAAAGCTGAAAAATGTGGGTCAGGCAAAGTGTAGTAAGACAGATGTGGTAGGTACCAGTAAGTATGGCAAGATGGGGGTCTTAGTGGGGCTTTAGTGAAGGGTGGGGAAAGGGAAATGAGCAAGTCTTGAATTCATGAGCAAACAAGAAGTGGGTGTGGTAGGAGAGGGATGGGTGGGCACCAGAACAAGTGAATATCAATAGGTGGGGCAAGAGGGGCTTGTGGGTAGGAACTTAGTGAGTGGGTAAGGAAAACAGAAGGTAGTATGGTAGGATTGGGTAGATGGGGCAACAGTGGATAGGATAAGGGAAGTAGGCAGGTCACCAGAGGAAAAGTCAAGAGAAGCAGGTTAGGCTGAAAGGGGTGGGCAGGGCACCATGGAGAGTCACAGGAGAAATATGGGTGGAAACAAATGGCAGGGCAAGATAGAGAGGTGGGTGGGGCTTTAGTGAATGGGCTGGACAAGTGAGTAGTACATGGGGATAATCTGTAGGCAGGTCAAGAAGATGTTAATAAGGCTAGGAAATGTGGGTAGAGAATCAATGAGTAGTATAAAAGTAATCTGAGGGAACATTAGTTGGTGAAGTAACATAATGGAATTTTCCCAGGGGCCTAACCTGAGAAAATCCCTCCCAGGGTCCTGGGGAACAACGCTACATCTGGCATGGGGCTATCCGGTGGAAAGAAATCTATATACGCCTTGCTCTTTTGTCTGTTTACTTTATTTCTTCTGTCTATACAGCTTCAGTTCTGTCCTCACATTCAGCTCCTCTCTGTACCTACTTTTTCGGTCCCCTCATAGCCCTAGTAATAACTAAGACCTTATGCTTTTGATCTCATCTTTGCCCCCTGTTCCTTCATCCTCTATCTTTCCTTCTTCTTCTCCTCTCCTGACCTGATTTACCTGATAACCTCTTCCTTGCTCCTCTCTCCTCAGCCTGAGCCATTCTGCCTTACCAGCTACAGAAACTCTGCCTTCTTTCAGACCACAAGGCTCAGCCTGGACCAGGAATCCTGCTCCAGTCTTTACTGCACCTGGTTATGCAAAAAACCCTATTGTCCTGAGGCAAGAGCTCTGCAATACTAATAGGCCTGAAGGCAAGGGATGGTCTGAGCTTCATTTGCACAAAAAACAAAGCTATGCATCTACATATCCACCTGTCTCCTAGGCCCTGCAGGAGTGTTACCTAGTGGATCAGCAGTAGATCTGAGAAGCTAAATTGTTTGACATATGGCCTAGTAATGTATGGGCACACAAGCATTTCATAGCAGAAGATAGATGATACATATTAACATCTAAATAACACAAAATATTCTTTGATAAATGGCTTCCTCTTGATTGACTTCTTGGTTGATCAAGGTATAGCTTATTACATACAGCTGAATGTCTATAATATATTCTTGCTGCCCACTGCAGTAACAGAGGGACATGGATATGGATGGAGTGTGTGGACCAATCAATCATCAGTGGCTGGAACTAGAGACAGGAGGGTTATGCTGGAAGAGGTAAAAGAGTCATCAGTGAGTGGGGCAAGAAGGCAGGACTGAAGTGGGTGATTTGGGGGTACCAGTGAGCCAGGCAAGGAAGAAGGGTGTGACTGGAGGGAGTAGGTGAGCCTTAAGTAGGTGAGGTAAAAGGTAGACAGAGCACCAATGAGTGTAACACAAGGGATGTATATGGCTGATGGTAATTAATACAAGAAAGAGAAGTGGATGAGACTTTAGTAAGTGAGTGGGACAAACAGGTGGCAGGGATGGCTGGAGTGAGCAAGCAAGACTAAAGGTGATGGAGTGGCTGAGGCAAGGGAGGTGGGTAGGAGTCTTACCAGAAACTGCAAGACTTTCTCCACTTGTTTGAACTTGGCATATCCTGGGCCCCACATGTCCTTCGTGTAGGGTAGATTGGTGATAGTGAAGTTAAGAGTATACAGCAGCAGAGCAGAGCTTGAAGCTGCAATTAGATTAGGAGAGAAGTTAAGTCCTGAGTCATACCAGAACTAGATTTAGGACATAATCTATATTCATATCACTTGGACCCATGTATTCCCACCTAATTCAAGATGTCTCTACCAGAATGAAAAAAAAAAAAAAACAAAAACTTCTTTTGAATGACAGGAACACTAGTAATTAAACATTGATGGCAATTAAAATATCAATAGCAATGTGCTTTTAGCCTTGGTAAGATACCATATTTTGCAACAGACAGCAGTTACTGCAAGGACTCTGAAGTAGTCAAAGTGCTGAGAATAACTAACTGTTCAGTGCTTGGATACAAAGAGAACATCTATATCACCCCCTGCAAAGCTCAGGTAGTATCATAGAAGGGGAGGGGGGAAGAAGGTAAGAGAAGAATGGGGAAGAGCCCAGTGGGATACTGTCTTCAGGACAGCACATGGCTGCTGCACCTAACTCACAGCTGCTCTTACCTATTCAAGAGTGGGCCTAGTGAAGTTCTAACACGGATGAAGGAGGGGCTCATCTAGTCCATTCATTTCTGAGGAGCTTTTAGCAGGTAATGGTTTCTGGGGGTGGTGGTAAAGGCATGCTCTTCAGTTGTGTGGCTACTGGTAGATCATATATGCCTCTATCATTGCTTTGGATTAATTATCTTCTTTTTCTGTTGATTCCCTTCATGCCACAACATAGGAGCTGTACATAGCTTTATCCATGCACCACTACCACGTTTGCTCATTGGGGCATGTGCATTAGAGAATGAGACCTTGGATGACTAGGGGACAGGGTTAATTTCTCCAAGCAGGATCAATTGTCAGCCCAGAGTAAGGCCTTCAGTCAGAGAGCTCCGATAAGAAGAAAAGGCTTATAGAGCCATAAAATTTATCTGTTTTGGCATACATATGTGTGTGTGGTGTGCATATCTGTATGTGCATTTGCATACATGTGAGGCATGTGTGTGCAGGTACATGTACACATGTATGAGAGCCAAGGTTGATGTCAGATGTCTTCTCCAATCATAGTGTATATTATATATTGAGGCAAGATCTTTCAGAGAGAACCCAGAGCTTGTCCTTTCTGCTAGTCTGGCTATCCAGTTTATTCAGAGATTCCCTGTCTTTGCCTATTATAATTTGGGATTACAGGCAAGCTGCTATGCTCACCCAGATTTCATGTGGGTTCTGGGAACCCAAACTCTGGTCCTCATGCTTAAGTGAGAAATATTTTACTTATTGAACCACCCTTCAGCTCTATATTTCCAAGATGACACCTGAAGAAAAAAGCAGAGATTCACCTCTGGCATCCACAAGTGTAAGCACACACAAGCATGTATGCATGCACACACACACACACACACACACACACACACACACACACACTCACATAGACTTCTTGGTCATTTGGTCAAGTGGGTCAAATTAGGGGGCTAATAAAATCATGAGTTGGTGTTTTTATACATTGCTTCCTGCACAAATTTGTTCTTGACTAACTGTTCTGCTGGCTAATATTCTTTTAAGAGCTTGACAAAGATTTAGAAGTCAGTAGACACCTACATTAAGAAACAAACATCAGAGAACAGCTTTGGAGGCTGGATGATAGGATGGGAAATAGTATTCTGAGAATTCTCAGACCTTTGAGGACCCTCTGTCATTCATCAAGGGTCAACCTTAGGATCCTCTTAGACATACTACTCCACCCTTTATCCTGACTACAGAATTGACTGGAAGCATTTTCGGAGATAATTTTACCTGTGAGGTTGGAGATGGGAGCTGGCATACTTGAAGAAACAATGTTCACCATGGACACTGTGGGGAAAATGACATCCATTTGGAGTAGAGACATAATCTATATAGAGACACCAGGATGGGTATCCCAGTCTGAGTTCTGCTAGGGTTTTAAGTGACACACATCACAGGCTGGTGGTTGGGTGAAAAGTGAAATGAAGACAACAAACTATTGCTTTCTTTCATTTCAAAGGGCTGGGTATAGTGATAGATGTGGTAGAAAATTAAGGAAACTTAGAATACTCACTTCCAGGGGTGGTAGTCAGGATCTGGTGGGTGTAACCTACATAGATAACAGGAGTTTTAAAATGTAGTAGAATTGAGGGAAAGAAGGCCTAGGAAGGGAGGGTATGGGCTCTGCAATGTAGCAAACACAGGTGGCTGCTGCTCACCATTGACATAGAGACTGTGCTGGTCCAGGATGTATGGGCCCAGTTCGGTGACACCCTTGGTCAGACTGCTGAGCTCCCCGTATATCTGCTCATTTTCCAGCCTGTGGTCAGCAGAGTCTAGGTGGTAGGTACAGGTGGCATCCACCCCTGTTGCTGCTCCATTGTTCTCAGACCTGGGAAGGATAGGTGAAGAGGATGATGATAAATTAATTGCCTAAGGAGGGATCCTAGGATACCTGGAACAGCACATGAAGGGTCTCTATCTAATAGAGACTTACAAAGTCAGTTGTAGATTTTCTATCATGTTGACCTCCAGTAACATGTAACTCTGAGCAGACAGTGAGTCCAGAATTTTTATCAATTGTAACAATCAAATAAGCAAGTGTGTGTTATGGGAAAAGGAGAGGTCATAAATGAGACATTTGAAGAATAATAATTGAGTCACCAAAGTTCAAAATTAGTGAGCAGAAAGGGCATATTTGTCTTAAGAGAAATCATGTGGACCAACTTTAAACTTCATATGAAATGTTCATTTATTCCTAAATGGGGGGGGGCAGGAGAAAATTCAAAATGGATGAGCAGAAGGAGGTTCCGATTTGTTTAAGGATTGTGGGAGAAGTAGTAGGATCAGGAGAGATTTTGGTACTAGATATGGTACCTCCTGAATTCACCTGTGCATAAGACATTCAGAAGAAATGCAGGGAGAAATCTGAACACAATCTTTGGACTGAGAGCACTTTAAGCAACTCTAGCTTGCTATTCTAAGGACTCACCTGAGCAAGGTCAGTCTGCAGCCAGAATATAATGGACCAACACTGATTTTTTTGAACAAGGGCCTGAGCTGTGGAGAAAGAGGAGAGGGATGATGATGAGGAATGAGGGATAGAGACAGGACAGGAGTGAGATGCACAAATGCATCGGATGTTGGATTTGGATATGTGTAGTCAGGATGAGGTGGGCAGTGGCTTCTTCCAGGGGTATGGCATGGCATGGCATGGCCAGTAGGGGGCGCTGGATTCAGTGAGCAGGATCCTCACCAGGCTCTGCAGGGTTCTCTCAGTGATATTGAACTTCCTGGATCCAGGGTGACTCATGTCCTCCTCAAACTCCAGGTTAATGATGGTGAAGTTGATGCTGAAAAGCAACTGGACAGGGCCTGCTGCTGCAGAGGGAATGGAAGAAAGACACGTGCTCAGGCTATTTGTTTCTCTCTAGACTTCAGCATGGGGCAACAGCTATGTGCATGTTTAACCACTGGGGGGAGGATAAGCAGGATTGCTATACAGAGGTAACTTGACCATGAAGCAGAATGCAAGTACATCTCTCCCTGCAGGTAGCTAGCAAGCCTGTAGTCACCCTTGGCTTCTGAGTTTTTATAATGTAAATCTACTTTTTCCTTTTCTTTTTTCTTTTACTATGCTGGGTTTTATAAGGTCATTTTCGTGCAAGCCTATGTGCTTGAAGCATATCCTTTCCTCACACAGGTCACTTCCTTCTCTTCTGCTCCTCCCTCTCCCATTACATCCGTTCCCTAAGACAGTAACACTTGCACTTTCTTGTCATCTAGTCATGCACAATTATATATAAACATGTATGTAATCTAAGAACCACAAATGAGAGAAAACATGATGCTTGTTTTTCTGAGACTAACAATTCACAATGTATGGCCAGTTACATCCATTTTCCTATAATTGAAATAATCTGGTCTTTATTGCTAAAATGTTCCTGTGTGCATATGCAGCACGTTTTCTTCACCATTCCCTTGTAGGTAGACATCAAGGCTGGTTCCAAAACTTTTTCTTATAAAAAGTGCTGCAATTGGGCAGTGGTGGTGGTGCACGCCTTTAATCCCAGCACTCGAGAGGCAGAGGCAGGTGGATCTCTGTGAGTTCAAGACCAGCCTGGTCTACAGAGCGAGTTCCAGGACAGGCTCTAAAGCTATACAAAGAAACTCTGTCTCGAAAAACAAAACAAAACAAAAAAAATGCTGAAATAAACACCGACATGCATGTTTCTCTGTGTTATATTGACCTGGGGTCTTGAGGGTACACAGGGTCATATATCAGCACCAATAAAAACAGCCAGAAAAATGTGAAAAGGTTCCATCAAGGTTCCATTTCATCCTTCTCAGAATGTTGGTCACCAAGAAAACAAACAGAAAATGGCGTGAGGATGTGGACTGCTTGTACACTGTCAGTGGGAAGTTGTGTTACTCCAGCCATGGGGGAGAATAGGATGAAGGCTTCTGAAAAATAATCTACATCCTTTCTTTCAGATGCAAACACTTACTTTTAATTTAAGAACTGAGACATTAGACAATGTGTCTCCAGCCACACAATCTTTAACTGGCAGAACCCAGGCCACATAACTGTAGCAATTCTATAATTTCCAGTCATTTAATACCTGTGCTCCTGAGTTCTTCTATTAGAATCTAATTATTTTATCTCACTGACACTTCAAGGTTTAATTATATAATCCTACAATAGTCAGTATAGGATAATTTTTCTTTTTTTGTATGTATGTGTTCATGTAGGCTACATATGTTTGTGTACATGTATATTTGGGGACCAGAGAGCATGCCTAGTGTCTTCTTCCATCACTTTTTTTTCTTTCTGAGAAAAGGTCCCTCACTGAGCATGGAGCTCACTGATTTGCCTAGACTAACTGTCCAGCAGGCCTTGAACATTTTCCTGGCTTTGCTAGCACGGTGCTGCAATAAATGGGTACTACAGAGCTGAACTTGGATGCTCATGCACTTTAACGACTGACCTATCATTCCAGTCCCAATGTGATTTTTTTTTTCACAGCAAGACATTTTTTAGGAGTTCTTATACCTTGATGGCCCAGCCACAAGGTGTGTGAGTCAAATAAAAAAACAAAAAAATAAAATGCCAATGGAAGCAGATGCAGAGATCCACAGCCAAGCCCCAGGCTGAGCTCCAGGAGTCCAATTGAAGAGAGGAAAGAGGGATTCTATGAGTAAGGGACATCAAGATCATGATGGGGAAACCTACAGAGACAACCAAACCAAACTAGTGGGAACTCATGAACTTTAGATGAATAGCTGTAGAGCCTCCATGGGACTGAATTAGGCTCTTTGCATAAGCAAGACAGTTGTGTAGCTTGATCTGCTAAAGGGGCCCCCAGGCAGTAGAATCAGGATCCATCCCTGGTGCATGAACAGGCTTTTTGGAGCCTAGTGCCTAAGGTGTGACACCTTGCACAGCCTTGTTGCAGGTGGATGGGCTTGGACCTGCCTCAACTGAATGTACCAGGCTCTGCTGACTCCCCATGGGAGACTTTACCTTGTCTGAGGAAGGAATGGGGGTGGGTTGGGGAGGGAAAGCTGGAAGAGCAGGAGGAGAGGAGGATCTGTTGTTGGTATGTAAAATGAATAAAAAATTTCTTAATAAAAAATAAATTAAAAATAAAATGCCAATGTTCATTGCAACTTAGTTGCAAACAGATCCAATTCAGTTCATGCTGACAGTTGTCATAATAAAAAGTAGAGAGTGAGTGGACAGGATCACACAGAATCATCATGCAGGATAAAATGACCCGTGGTTTCTAGATCTTGGCAATTGAACATTCATTCCCATAAATTCTACAGAGAGGAATGTATGCTTTCCTTATTGATGATCAAGTAGAGAGACATACGTGTATTTGCAAGTGACCTCCAGTTTCATCTCTTCAATCAACTGAAGAAAACTATTTAACACAACCTTCTGGCCAGTTGGTTAGTTGTGGAAATTAAGTAGCTGTAGCTGTTCTTAACTGAATTATTCTTCTTCTTCTTCTTCTTCTTCTTCTTCTTCTTCTTCTTCTTCTTCTTCTTCTTCTTCTTCTTCTTCTTTTTTTTGGCTTTTTTTGAGACAGGGTTTCTCTGTGTAGCTTTGTGCCTTTCCTGGATCTCGCTCTGTAGACCAGGCTGGCCTCAAATTCACAAAGATCCACCTGGCTCTGCCTCCTGAGTGCTGGGATTAAAGGCGTGCACCACCACTGCCCGGCTCATATAAACCAATTCTTAGCTAATAAGTCCACTAGTTTCTACCTCTGAGAGGACTAAGAAGAAATTTATAAATGAGAGTTCAATCAGTAACGTAACTGCTGCAAAAGCATGAAAGTTTAAGTTCAGATTTCTAGTACCCATGTTAAAGAAGAAGAAAAAAAAAAAGGCAAGTACTGTTGTGTGGGTCTATAACCACATTTTAAAGGGGCAGAGACAGGTGGATCCCTGGAGCCCAAAGGCTAGCCAGCCGAATTGAATTGTGAACTTTATATATGGTGTGAGAACTTATCTTAAAATCTTTGAAAGAGCTGGAGAGATGGCTCAGTAGTTAAGAGTATTGGTGGTTCTTTCAGAGCTCCCAAGTTCTATTCCCAGAACCCACATTGCAGCTTACAACCATCTCTAACTCTAATTCTAGGGTATCTGATGCCCTCTTCTGTTCTCTCAGGTTACTGCATGCAATAAAACACCATACACATAGAAATAAGGTAGAGAGCCATCCAGAGAGACACCCATGATTGATGCACGCACTCATAACCTGCACGTGCACCTGCACACACACGAATAGCCACACATACAGTGAGATGTTCAGTGGGTAAAAGTGTGGTGATATTATGTTCCCTAATATATTGTGCAACCTAATAAACTTATCTGGGGTCAGAGAACAGAACAGCCACTAGATATAGAGGCCAGAAAATGGTGACATACATACATTTAATCCTAGCATTCCAAAGGCAGAGATCTGTCTGGATCTCTGTGAGTTCAAAGCCACACTGGAAACAGCCAGGCATGGTGACTCATGCCTTTAATCCCAGGAAGTGATGGTAGGAAGCAGAAAGGTATGTAAGGCATGAGGACCAGGATCTAGGGCCTGGTTAAGCTTTTAGGCTTTTAGGCTTTTGAGCAGCAGTTCAGCTGAGATCCATTTGGATAAGGACTCAGAGACTTCTAGTCTGAGGAAACAGGATCAGCTGAGGAATTGGCAAGGTGAGGCTAGCTGTGGCGTGTTCTGCTTCTCTGATCTTCCAACTTTAACCCCAATACCTGGCTCCGGGTTTGATTTTATTAATAAGACCTTGTAACAATTCGTGCTGCATAAAGGTACTTACTCCCAAGTCTGACGACCTGAGTTTGATCCCTGGAATTCACAACAGAGGAAAGTCAAATGGCTGAAAGACATTTAAGGAATTGCTAAACATCCCTAATCATCAGGGAAATGCAAATCAAAACAACTCTCAGATACCACCTTACACCTGTCAGTATGGCTACGATCAAAAATACTGAAGGACAGCTTATGCTGGAGAGAATGTGAAGCAAGGGGAACATTCCTCCACTGGTGGTGGGAATGCAAGCTTGTACAACCACTTTGGAAATCAATATGCCGCTTTCTTAGAAAATTGGAAATCAATCTCCCCCAAGACTCAGCTATACAACTCTTGGGCATATACCCAAGGAATGCTCAATCATACCACAAGGGCACTTGCTCAGCTATGTTCATAGCAGCATTGTTTTTAATAGCCAGAATCTGGAAACAACCTAGATGCCCTACAACTGAAGAATGGATAAAGAAAATGTGGTACATATACACAATGGAATACTACTCAGCAGAGAAAAACAATGACATCATGAGGTTTGCAGACAAATGGATGGATTTAGAAAAAATCATCCTGAGTGAGGTAACCCAGACTCAGAAAGACAAACATGGTATGTACTCACTCATAGGAGGATACTAGATGTAAAACAAAGATGACTAGATTGCTACTCACAACTCCAGGGACACTACCTAGAAAACAAGACCCCAAGGAAGACACAGGGATCACCCAATGACAGAGAAATGGATGAGATCTACATGAACAGCCTGGACATGAGTGGGGGTAATGAAGGGCAAGGATCAAGGGAAAGAGAGCTTGGGGGAGCGGGAGATCCCAGCTGGATCAACAACAGAGAGGGAGAACAAGGAATAAGAGACCATGATAAATGAAGACCACATGAGAATAGGAAGAAGCAAAGTGCTAGAGAGGTCCACAGAAATCCACAAAGATACCTCCACAACAGACTACTGGCAATGGTCAAGAGAAAGCCTGAACTGACCTACTCTGGTGATAGGATGGCCAAACACCCTAATTGTCGTGCTAGAAACCTCATCCAATGACTGATGGAACCGGATGCAGAGATCCATGACCAGGCCCCAAGTAGAGCTCCAGAAGTCCAATTGGCGAGAAAGAGGAGGGTTTGTATGAGCGAAAATTGTTGAGACCAAGATTGGAAAAAGCATACAGACAAATAGCCAAACTAATGGAAACACATGAACTATGAACCAATAGCTGAGGATCAGGCCCTCTGGATAAGTGAGGCAGTTGATTAGCTTGATCTGTTTGGGAGGCCCCCAGGCAGTGGGACCTGGACCTGTCCTCAGTGCATGAGCTGGCTGTTTGGAACCTTGGGCTTATACAGGGACACTTGGCTCAGCCTGGGAGGAGGGGACTGGACTTGCCTGGACTGAATCTACCAGGTTGAGCTGAATCCCCAGGGGAGTCTTTGCCCTGGCGGAGATGGGAATGGGGGGTGGGCTGGGGGGAAGGTGAAGGGGGGGCGGGAGGGGGGTTAACAAGGGAATCCATGGCTGATATGTAAAATTAAATTAAATTATAAAATAAAAAAAGAAAAAAAAAGAAAAATCAACTCCCTAAAGTTGTGCTCTAATCTCCACACATGCCATGCCATACATACATACATACATGTGTACATGTGCAAACACACACATATACAAATAAGGAAATTCTTTGAGGAAACACACATTCTGGATTTTTGTGACTTAAAAGGGCTTATCACTTTGGATGAACATGTTATTTGTTTAAATGAAATTTTAAAAATATTATATATACAATATATTATATATACATTATAAATATATATATATTCACAATTTTATGTGACTACATGAAGTCTAGCAAATACAAATAATAGAAAAATATGACATTTGTCCTTTGGAGAGTGTCTCAATTTACTTAATAGGATTAGGAGATGCTAATGTGATTGATTCCCTTTTCACAGATGTAAAGACTGAGCCAATGGGAAGCTGAATAATTTGTCTCAGTTCATATAACTACTAAGATGCAGATCTGAACATAAATAATAGTCATGTTATTTATTCTAGCATTAATTTATTATTCACATAATATGTGAGAGTTTTTAAATAACGTTTTATTATTTCTATGTATTTATGTGTGTATCTGAATGTGTGCCATATATGTACAGGTGCCTGTTGAGGCCAGAGAGGGCAACTGATCATCTGCAACTGGCATTAAACACAAATGTGGGTCCTCTGGAAAAGCAGTCCTCTGAACTGCTGAGTCATCCCTCCTGCTCCATTTTTCTATATTTTGACAACATTTCTTTTATTTATTTATTTATTTATTTATTTATTTATTTATTTATTTATTTATTTTTGATCATTGGAAACAGTCTTTCATTTAAGAGAAACTTACACAGACTTCACAAAAACCTACATTATGCAAAGCTTTGTCAAAATTCTACATGTATCATAATTTGTGAGTGTGGGTTGGAGAACAGATCATTACTATAATTAACGTTTTTGACACGGGACATTTTCTATCAGAAAATGATAGAAACACACTCTTGATGACATCTCCCTTCTCTTGAGTGGGAAGCCTGAAGTGTCTAAGGGAAAGTCTGCCTGCCTATCCTTCCCTTTCAATGGCAGGTGAGCTTTATTCTCAGGCTGGGGACTTTTCAGTAATACTGTGGCTCAAGTACCTTTGCTTACAAGAATGTCCAGCCTTAAATTGCATGAGTGTCATCCATGACTCTGCTCTGGACATGTAAAAGACAAGCTGGGTGGAAGCCAAGAGGTAGAACCCAGGGGTGCAGACAGTCAGCTGACTTCCTGGGCTAGGTCAAACATACAATGTCGAATTTCATTTCATTGGCCGTAACAGTCATAAAGGACACACATGGAACACTCGCCTTCCTACTTCTCCCCACAAATGACTGAGTTTCAGGTTCCTATCCTCCAGCCAACTCCCTGGTCTTCAGAGGCACTCTAGGCTCTCAGTCCCCCCCCCCCCCCCCCCAGTCCACTCAGTAGGGCTTCCCTGGCCAACTCCTTTGAGGAACTGTCAGTGGACTGAGCTAATGTCACCTCATCCTCTGCTAACTATTGGCTCTTCTGTTTCTCTTCATTGAACTGTTCTAAACAAAATCATTTCAGTTTAGATCTGCTAAACTTTGCAGCAATACATTCAATCAGCGGGTAGAATCCCTTCCTAGAGCAGGCCTCATGAGACAAGATGGACAGGCTGTAGCTTTACATTCAGATCAGTGGGGCTCATCTGAGGTGAGGGAGGGTAGAGAACGAACACCTGCTGGCTTGGGGCTAATTTATTTTAGTCAAAGCCTAACACATAATTTCTTAATATCAACAATACTTTCCGGTGGAGTTTGGACAAACTGACTACTCCTCATTTACCACATCCAACTAGCAGAAATTAACAATAACAACAACAACAGAAAAAACCTAAAGCACATACACGTAGCTTTCTTAAAAGCCTGAGAGAGCAGAGTTGATCTTTATTACCTTATTTAAAATGTGGGGTACTTTTCCTTAGAGTCAAATCAATGCCTTTATTTTACAGTAAGTACTCTTTTGATTTCAGGTCTTCACAAAATTGTTTTTTCTAAACTTTTGGAGTAGAAGGTACTTTCAACAAAAATTCTGTGCAGTGTCAGCACTTTTTTTCTTTTAAATATTGAAATAAATAAAATAGTTCACTTTTCTTTTGGTCTTTTGTCAGTTTATGTTGTTGTTTCTATTGCGAGCAAATTCCACTCTGAGCTGGGTATTTTCTCACAGAAATTTCAAGCAGAGGCAACGAAGAATTTTAAAAGGAAAAAATGAAAATCTTATTGCACAAACTTGAGCCGTTTCTGAAACTTGGCTGAGCTGAGCTGAAAGATGCTGGAGGCTTTTCCATCCAATCCCAGCAGGTTCTGGCATTAGCTGAAATTCATGCTCAGGAAGGGCTGGATGAGAGAAGGAGAGGCAGGGGAGGAAAGTCATCTGGATTCTCTTCATCTTCTTCAGGAATGGCTTGCTTGAAGGATGCACAGTTCCTGGGTCACTGTTTGAGCAGTCCTGTTTGAGCAGGGCCTCCCAGCTGTTAACAGGGACTGCCAATGAGGTGGACAGTCTTCCTTATCCCTGAGGCCTCGGACTAAGTGTTGCTTTGGTTTATTACAGGAAATGCTATTGGAAAGATAAAACGAAGTGCCTAGCAGGCACTATAAAAAGTAGAAGAAATACGGAAGGCATCATATCCAGTGGGTGGCTACATGTTTTTATGCAGGGGCGAAGGGAGGGAGATATGTTGTGTAGTATCGCTCTTCCTTCCAGGAGCATCACCTCAGTGGCTCTGCCAGGGCCGAGCCTGTGACTTGCTGACATTCCATTCCTGTGTTCAGATGAACGCTCATCTTTGCCAAAATGAAGGTGAGGGAAACCCAGCAACAAGGAAAGGAGAGAGGAGCCAAGGGAAGCGGCCACTGCTGTTCAGGGCCAGAGCTGGAGGGAGGCCAAATGTAAGTGGCCCCAGGCTTCTCTGGGATGGCTGCCATTTTCTCACAAGCAGAGAGAAAGATGTAAAGGTCATGGAGAGGTCTGCTCTGCAGAGCCACCAACTCGCATTGAGGAAATTCTCCACACACACACACCCCATGGCTTGCCTCTGAACAGGATATTTCTTCCATTTCTTTGATTCATCCATTCTCTCTCTCTCTCTCTCTCTCTCTCTCTCTCTCTCTCTCTCTCTCTCTCTCCCTTCATCTGAATCTAATAATGGCTAGCATATATAAATAATAATTATCAATGTTATTTGTTCTTTGTTTCCAAACCTCATGTTCCTCTTCTCTTGAAAACTGGGGAAATCAACTCTGCTCACATCAAAAAGATGCCCTCCCCCAGCAGAAAAAAAATCCACCTAACTTCCTATTTCTAGGGAAAATAAATAGCCCACCATGGTGCCATCTCTCCCTGGAGGACTCTTATTCTGCTCTTCTGCTGATTTGTTTTCAGTAGTTTGTGCTTCTGTTGTACCCAGAATAGAAGGATGCTAGGAGGGGAAGGGACCCGTGGAAGGTAGGAGAAAAAAGCAAGGATAATGAGAAAAGCCCAAGTCATCTTCTGACCAGAATCAGAGGGGGTGGCTAGTTGGCCAGAGAGTCTGTCCCATGGGCTCAGCAGCTGCCCCTTTTTATCTGCTGTGGGTGAACCCCGGTCACTGCAGTGTCCTCGACAGGAGCGAGGCTCTTCCAAATCATCCTCATCAAAGCCGTAGAAAGTTGAGGTGTCACTTTCTGATGTGTAACCGAGTAAGTCCTCTGTGGTACGTGCTGCCTTCCTTCTCCTTCTCCTTCTCCTTCCTGCCTTCTCCTCCCAAATGAGCAGAGCGTCCACAGTCTACACAGGACACCAGCTCTTCAGGCCCCCCACTCTTCTTGTTCATGTTGGAGCCCCCCAAGCAGAAGTCACAGTAGTTATTGGGAATGACTGTCCCATCTGGTACTTTCTGGGGTCTGTGGTTGTCATTTCTGTGGGTGGGCGGTGACCAAGTGTCCTGGTCTTGGGCTTCATCCCCGTCCTCGCTGGCCAGATGAGTGTGAGCATAGTGGTAGCTGAGTCCCGGTCGATTCTTGTAGTGTTTTGCCACAGATGTCACAGATGTAGGGTTTATCATGGTCTTCCTGAGAAGCAGCATCATGTCTTCTCCTGCCACCTGCAAAGCCATGAGACCGTCCTCTGGTCCTGTTCTTGCGCTTGGGAATGTCCTCTTCCAAATCCTCCTCTTCATTCCCTTCTTCTACATTTTCATCGTTTTCCAAAACCCTCTGTATTTCCTGGATGCTTTCCTCCTCTCTGGCATCCACCTTCTTCTCCACACCCTCACCACGAAGCAAGGCTTCCAATGTGGTGCTCTCAGAGGTAAAGCCATCTTTGTGTGTGTGTGTGTGTGTGTGTGTGTGTGTGTGTGTGTGTGTGTTCACTTCTTTTTTTTTTTTTAAATTTTTATTTTGCAATACAGTTTAGTTCTACATATCAGCCACAGATTCCCTTGTTCTCCCCCCTCCCGCCCCCCTCACCTTCCCCCCAGCCCGCCCCCCATTCGCACCTCCTCCAGGGCAAAGCCTTCCCCACAGACTGAGATCAACCTGGTAGACTCAGTCCAGGTAGGTCCAGTCCCCTCCTCCCAGGCTGAGCCAAGCGACCCTGTATAAGCCCCAGGTTTCAAACAGCCAACCCATGCAATAAGCACAGGACCCGGTCCCACTGCCTGGATGCCTCCCAAACAGATCAAGCCAATCAACTGTCTCACCCACTCAGAGGGCCTGATCCAGTTGGTGACCCCTCAGCCATTGGTTCATATTTCATGTGTTTCCGTTCGCTTAAAGCCATCTTTCTTCAGGGACAGCTCTACTTCAGGTTTTATTTGCAGGAGTCGAAGCTTTGGGTCCTCTGGTGGATGCAATCGTCGCTTCTTGCGCCAGCAGCCGGCAGGGGTACGTGTACAGCTGGCCTGGACCAAGGCCTGGGCCTCGGTGCCTCTTTTCCATCCAGATGTAGCAGTTGTTCTGGGCTACCCAAGTCTGCGAGTCCAGGAATGGCAGACACACGCTCCGCTCTGCACACAGTCGTGAGTTTTGGCTCTGGCAGTGCTCAATGGCTGCCTTGTAGAACTGGTCCCCAAGAGCTTTCAGGGGGTTGTGAATGACAGTCGCCATTTTGCTACAATGTAACAGGGTTTTAAAGGTTCGCTCAGGGAAGTGGCAGGCCAATCAGAGCACGGGATACCAGCCTGCAGGCCAATCGGCACGGCTGGTCACCAGGTAAGCGGGGCCTGCATGGTGGTAGTTGTTAGGGGAGCTTTGACAACGTTTTGAGTGTTGATTCTCAATGGCATTTTCAATACAAACCCTCAGTTTGAATACATGACAATGTATCATAGCAGTCTAGTTTTTAGGAGTCTTGCTGTGGTTTGAAGGAAAAATGTCTCCTACAGTCTCATGTGTTGGAATTCTTGGTGCACAGCTGGAGGCACTGGTTGGGAAGGTTGTGCAACTTTTAGGAGGTGGAGCCTTGCTGAAAGAAGTGAGCTCAGCTCTACTTCCTTTCTAATCCCTGACTTTGGATGCAATGAGGTCAGTCAGTCTCCTACTTCCACTTCTCTGCCTTCTCTGCTACGGCAGATTATGCCCTTTCAACGGAAAACCAGAACAAACCCGTCCTCCTTAAAGAAGTTTCTTGTTGAGTATTTTGTCACAGCAATGAGGAAAGTAACTTATACAAACGTTTGTGTCACCCGATTGTACAGTTCACACTGCTAGAATCAAAGCATAGTGGTTTATAAGCACCAAATCCCAGTGGTGAGCAGATGGATTGTCTTGTTCTATGTAAAGGTGTTTCTGGTATCTTTGGTATTTTCACAAAGAAAATATTGTAGAATAGTTGGGGAAGAAATTCAGGAAATCCAGAAATGACTGGTTCATAGATTTTAGACAAATCAAACATTTAAAATTCTGCTAATAAGATATGATTATACTTTTGTAGTCAGGAAGTTGATACACAGTTACACTGGGGGATACTGATAAATTTAGCAAGAAGAATAACCTCTTATCTATTTAGTCTATTCAACAAGAGAAGTTTTTTTTCTTCTTTTTTCCCCTAGCTCTTGTGTAGCCCAAGCTAACCTCAAACTCTCTATGTGGCCAACGATGACCTTAAACTTCAGGTCCTTAAGCCTCCGCCTCCCAAGTTACAAGCAAGAACTTCAGTGCTCAGTTTGTGTGATGCTGGTTGGAGCTCAGAATTTTGTGCATGCTAGACAAGCATTTTGGCACCTAAGCTATGTCTTTAGTGCCAAAAGTAGTTATTGAAACAAACTCACTGATTAGTTGTTAAACTAGAGATTTGATTGTTTAATGTGCTGGTTCTCCACACGTCAGTTATTATAGACTAAATAAATACCCTCAGCAAATAGCCCTGATGGGATGTACTGTTGTCAGGGAGGTTGGGTGATACAGAATTTAAGGGCCAGTAAGATTCAGAAGCAGGTACTATGGGGATGTTTTAGGATGAAGGGTGCTAGAGAAGTGTATGGCAGATTCCTCGGTGACCTGGGAAGATGCTGTGGGATCCATTTGGGGTCCTCTGGGGTTTTTCATCTGCCCCAGACCTCTGCTGATCTTTTAAATGACTGGGAGAATCTAAACAGAGGGGAATTCATACCTGTGGGAGTGGAGGGAATGTTTGGCATTTCTTCAGAAACAGTGGCCATTACTGATGCTGAAAAGTAAAAATAATTCAAGTGTTTTGACTGGAGACCCCATGCATTAGGAGATACAAGGAAGTGACACTTTCCCCATTCATAGCTAAATGAAGGTGAATTACAAGCATGGGGGAGGGATTCACACTCATGGGCTTACTAAAGAATAATGGAGACTCAAGATACTTACTTTTGTGGGTGGTGGCCAGAATGTGCTGTGTATAACCTACATAGATAATGAAAAATGAGTGAAAATGAGGAGGAATTGAGAAAGCAGTGATGTGGGAGTAAGTAGAGGAGTACGACTCGGAAATATAGCTCACCATTGACAGAGAGACTGTTCTGGTCCAGGGTGTAGGGTCCTAGCTGCATGATGCCATCATTCAATCTTTTCAGCTCCCAGTACAGATGCTCTCTATCCAGCCATTGATTAGAGGTTTGGGGGTGGTAGGTGCAGATGGCATCTACTCCCGTGGCTGTTCCATTGTTCTCAGACCTGGGAAGGGCAGGCAAGGGGATTGACATTAAATGGATTTCCTAGGGAGGGATCCAGAAGTGTCTGGTATAAGACTGGAAAGGGCCAGAAGAAATGAATCACCTGGTATATTGCTGAAAAAACAGGCTTACACTCTCTGAATATACTGACTTTTTATGGCCATGAGCAGACATGGAGTGAAACTGTTAAATGTAATGCAAGACTCAAACTACATCCTCATGTCACAGTGCCTAGAGGGGCTCATATTTACAGTAGATGAAAACTGGAATTGGGAGCAGACAATTATCCTAAGAGAAGTCCTATGCACTGAACTTAAAAACGCCTCCTTTATTCCAAAGTCAGAGATAAAGGAAAGAATTAAGAATAGCTGAATATTAGGATCCTGTGGTGGTGGTGGGGTTTGCAGGCTATGGGGATAGCTGAGGACAAATGTTAGGAACAGGAAGTAATGTGGCACTTGAGGTTATGTGTCCTAAATTCCCCAAAGTTGAGAACATAAAGACAGGAGGAAAGCTGAATAAACTGGCTTAGAAATACCTGAAGTATGACTGGTCCACCATCCTTGTGGTGTGTATGTGGTGTGTGTGTGTGTGTGTGTGTGTGTGTGTGTGTGTGTGTGTGTGTGTGTTTATAAAATCTGTTGTTGGGGGAGCATGATGGTGTATATGTGTGTGTGTTCATGCTTATGTATGCACATGGAGGTTAGAGAATAACTTGTGTGTTTACTCTTCCTTGGGAGCCATCCATCTTGTGTTTTTTAGATTGTTATCTCTCTGTCTCTGTCTCTGTCTCTCTCTCTCTCAGACCTAGGTCTCACTGATTTGGCTAGGTTGACTGGCCAACTAATCCCAGGGACCCTCCAGTATCTACTTCTCCAGTGCTGGGTTTATAAGCACATGCTATCATGACTAGCTTTTTAGGTGGGTGTTGGGGATCAAACTTAGGTCCCCATGCTTGGTCAGGAAGCACTTTATTGACTGAACTATCTCTCCTAGCCTGTTGTTATAAGGTCTCACCTGAGCAATGTCAGTCTGCATCCAGAGTACAGTGGGCCAACACTGGTTTTACCGAACAGTGCCCTGAGCTGTGGAGAGAGGAGAGAGGCATGAGAACTATGCTGATGATTTAGGGGTTAGGGACTTCTTCCTGATCATGACATAGTTTGGTGAGTGCAGCTTTCATCTGTGGGTTGACCTTTATATACTGGAGTGGGTAGCTCACCAGTCTCTGCAGGATTCTCTCAGTGGCATTGAACTTCCTGGATCCTGAGTGACCCATGTCCTCCACATACTCCAGATTAATGACAGTGAAGTTGATGGTAAAAGGCACTGGAAGGGGATTTACTACTGCAGGAGGAGAGAAGAGATGTGAGAAACACAGTGTCTGAACATTATCTTATTTTCTTTCTCCGAACTTGAGTTGGGACATCACCAATGTGCATCTTCTATCACTCAGAAGGGGTTTCTTCAAAAGTGGACAGTTTCCTCATAGAGAAGACTCAAATATCAGCTTCACCTCATAGTTACTAAGGATGAATAGGATTACTCTAGACTGGTAAATATGCTATTAACCAGAAAGGAATTATATCTGACTCTCAGGAGAATGAAAGTCACATAAATACTCTCCTTTTGGAATTTTTGTTTAAACAAAATGTGTTCTTGACATCTACTTATTTATTGATTACGTGTGTGTATGTTTAGATGTATCTGTAATTGAGTATATGTGCACATGTGTGTGCTTGTATACATGTGTTTGGCAGCCTGTGCATGCGGGAGTGCACATGTATAGATGACAGAGTACAGCATAGATTGTTTTCCTTCAAGGACTGTCCATCTTGCTCTTTTTGAGACAAGGTCTCTCATTGGCCAGGTACTCATCAGGTAAGCTTGACTGGCTGTCCAGAGTTCCAGTGATCCACAAGGCTCTATCTCCCACAAGCTAGGATTATAAGTACACGACACCACGTCACTTCCGTTTTTCTTCCCTTTTCTTCCTTCCCTTCCCCCCTCTCTCTTCCTCTTTCTCTGTCTCTCTTTTCTTCCTCTTCTCTCTCTCTAGCATACATGGGTTCTGGGGAATTGAATTCTGATCCTCAAGCTTGCAAAAAAAAAAAAAAAGCACTTTAGAACTCACATATCACACCAGCCCTTATTATTATTTTGATTCTTATTCTTAAGAAACATATGTTGGTCATTTGTGTGAGAGGTCCTGTTTAATGAGCTTACACACAATGGAGTTGCTACTGTGAACCAAGTGGCTATTATGATGTTCATTTCACAAATTCAAACACTGAGGCAATGAGGACTGGCAAAAATGGCTCAGTGGGCTAAGCTGCTCTGCCACGCCTGATGACTGAAGTTATATCCCTGAAACCCATGTGGTGGAAGGACTGAACAGACTCCAGTTGTTTTCTGACTTCCACTTGTGCACAGTCACACACACACACACACTCACACACACACACACACACACACACACACACACACACACATACACACACACTAAACAAGCAACCAGTCAATGTGAATAAAAAATTCTGAGCCAATGAGAAATTAAGTAAATTGCCCAGATCACAGAATCCAACTTGAATATAGGACATATTACTGTAGTGTTCATATATTGCTTATTCATTTAACATGTGAGCTTATGTTATTGTGTTAGATTCTGATTACCTTTATATAATTAACATTTTTCAAGCACTACACTTCAACACCAATTTTTTTCAAAATTTATTTATTTATTACGCATACAGTATTCTGCCTGCATGTTTTGCCTGCAGGCTAGAAGAGGGCATCAGATCTCATTATAGATGGTTGTGAGCCACCATGTGGTTGCTGGGAATTGAACTCAGGACCTTTGGATGAACAGCCAGTGCTCTTAACCGCTGAGCCATCTCTCCAGCCCTCAACACCAATTTTTAATATAAATCTTATAATTCTTTCTGACAAGTTCTCATATTGCCTATGCCAGTCTCTAGCTAGCTATGTAGTAAAGAATGACAAACACCATCCTGGCCCCATCTTCTAAGTACTGTAATTACAGGCATCAACCAGCACAGTTTAAGTGATGCTGGGGGGTCACACCTAGGGTTTCATGAATGTTAGGCCAGCACTTTACCAGTTAAGCTGTATCTGTAGCCAAGCCTTTTGATTTTGAATCATGATAATTTAGCATAGCAGTGAAATTTCGGGGAGTACTTACGTCACCATATGATATAGCTCTCTGCATACTAGATTAAATTAGGAGAAGCTGCTAACAGAGATTAAATTCCAAAGGGTGACAGATGGGTTTTCCTTGCCCTGTTTTGAGATATTTTTGATATTTTTTCCAACTTTAACTTTTTAGGTTTTAAAAATTCTGTGTTAGGGAGGATGTATGCACATCTTTATGAGCATGTGCATATGGAGGTCAAAGGGCAACCTGGGAAATTGGTTTTCTCCTTCTACCATGTAGGTCTTAGGGATTGAACTCGTATTTGCAGTCTTTACCCACTGAACTATTACAGGCTTGATACTTTTTGTAGTTCTCACAATAAAAACATTACAGATGAGTTGGAAATAAATGGAAAGCATAATCCTGAAAGTAGAGGAATAATTTGCCATGGTTCATCAATTTTGGACAAATCAAATTTTCTTTATAAGTATATGACTATAGCTTTTACACATTGTAAAGGACCTGATACACATTTATATTAAGGGATATATATATATATATATATATATATATATATACATATATACATATACACACACACATATATACATATATACATATATATACATATACACACACATATATATATATATTCATGATGAATTATCCAGAATAATAACTTTGTTGAGATACTTGATAGCACACTAGTGACTGTACACTAGATATCTAGTCTCAGCCAACAGTCCTGCTCCTATGTATCCTTCTAAGGGATGGGGAAGGATTTAGAAGTCCATGGCCACCAATAAGCATGAGAAACAATTACAAGAGATTCTGAGTATCAGAGAATAGATAGGATTAAAAAGATTCTTTGTGGCCTGGGAAGAACCTGTGAGAGTCATCAAGAGTCAACCTTAGGATCCTCTGGAACATGTCATTTCCTCCACTCCTTCTCCAGACTCTAAAGATTCTAGAACCACTGAAAACATCTTCAGAGAGGAGAATTCTTACCTGTAGGGCTGGGAGAGTTGGCAGTCATTTCCATAGAAGCAGTGGTCATCATAGAAGCTGTGGAGGTAAATTCTCAGATGATTAAAGTAGAAACCCTTTAGCTTGGAGACATCAGGGAGAGAACGCAGATGTTGGGGTTAACTTTGTGTTTAAGTCTCTGTCCATTCCAGGCTAGAGATGAGGGAAACGTGTGTCATTTAGTGATTTCCTTTGAATTGAAATATGCATTCCAAAAAGTAGAGGGGAGGCTCACGAGACAGAAAAATAAACAAACCTCACAAGTCTGGTAAGCTAAAGCTAGGAGATTCTTTGAGCCCAAGGTTATAGAAGAGGGAAAATGTTTAAGGGAGAAGCCTCTGACCATCTGAGGTGCCTGGAAGAGACTCTCTGACCCGGTGAACTGTCTGCAAGCCAAGTAGAGAGCTTCACAAATGCAGCTTCTGTGAGTTTTCACCAGTGCTAGGGGGGTGACTGACAACGAAGCTGCCTTTGAGTCATCCCTTGCTCTTGTGAGTAACCCTAATAAACTCACTGGTTACCCAAGTTGAATGGTAGTGTAATTGCTACTTTGGTTTACAATCAGTTCCCTCTCTGGGATGAGTAAATGTTTGTGTGTCATGTCTCTCCAGGAAGTCTCACTTCAGTTTGAGAAATGGAGATTGGACTTTTGACTGCTTTCATTCCAAAGACCTGAGAGTCACAGGTGTAGTAGAAATTTATAAAAACTGAGAATACTCACTCCTGGTGGTGGTAAACAGGATTTGATGTGTGTAACCTGCAAAGAAAATGAAAGAAAGAGTGAAAATGAAGGGAAATGGTGATGTGGAAGTAAAAGAGAGGAGAATGTGGGCTCTTCATTAAAGCAAAGTGAAGGTGGCCACTGCTCACCATCGACATAGAGACTGCTCTTGTCCAGAGTGTAAGGACCCAGTCTGCTGACACCATAGGTCAGCCTGCTGAGCTCCCAATACATTGTCTTTCTGTTCAGTGCCAGGCCAGTGGGGTCAGGATGGTAAGTGCAGACAGCATCCACTCCTGTGCCTGCACCATCATTTTCAGATCTGGGAAGGACAGGAGAGACAATGCACAATAAATAGATTCCCTAAGAAGGTATCCTGAAATGCTAGGGTAGGGTAAGGAGTAGCCAGAGTAAATGAAAAGGTTGATAGAGGCCCAGAGTGATGGATCAACAGGTGGAAGAATTTGCCACCAGTCCTGACAACTTGGATTCCATCCCTGGGGCCCACATGGTGGTGCCAATAAATTATACTCTGATTCCCACATGAACACCATAGTACTGTGTGTTCATACACACACACACACACACACACACACACACACACACACACACACACACGTACACATGCACAAATGCACACACATGCTTATACATGCATTTCAAACAAATAAACAATGTTTAAAAAGGAAAAAAAGAAGATTGGAAAAGACCAGAAGCCAGAGTCAGATTCTTAGCGTATTGATTTCTACTAGACTGAGACAATGAGAAGTCATGGAGCCATGAATTTTTATCAAACACAAGACTCAAATGTCCACTCTCATGTTCCGGTATCTGAGGCGCTCACATATCTAAGACAAATGAGAACTGGATTTAGAAATGACAGCAAGTGAAAAAGGGCAATTTTTGTTTTCACAACAGTCAGAGTACAGAATTGGAATGTGTAAGGCCACATCCTTTTATTCCAAAGGCAGAAAACAGCATTGAGAATTCTAACAGGATAATCAGGAATAGTTAAAATTGTAACAATAGTCTACTAGATGTGGAGATAGTGGCGGGGAGGTGGTAGGATTGGAAGATACCTTGTGTTAGGTCTTCCTCACTTCACCTGAGCAGAAGCTACCCAGAAGGACAACAGAAGGAAACTCAGTACACTTTTAGGTCTGCCACCCCATTTCCATATCCCCCAAACCCACCTGAGTGAGGTCAGTATGCAGCCAGAATACAGGGAACCAACACTGGATTTTTGGAACAAGGGCCTCAGCTGTGGAAGAAAGAGGAGTGAGGAGAGATGAGCAGGTAGAAGTGAGGCAGCAGTCAGGCTGGCAAGGTATTGAGACATTTCATCCTTGGGGTCAGGCTGAGATAGGCCAGGTCTTCTTGGAAGATTTATCTTTGGGGTCAGGGGTAGATTCTTCTTCCAGGGGCTTGTGTGACAGGTAGGCATGGCTTATACCTGTGCGCGGTGCTAGGCGTAGTGAACAGAATTCTCACCAGGCTCTGCAGGGTTCTCTCAGTGATATTGAACTTTCTGGATCCAGGGCGACTCATGTCCTCCTCAAATGCCAAGTTAATTATGGTGAAGTTGATAGTAAAATGTACCAGGACAGGGCCTGCTGCTGCAGAGGGGGCAGGAGAAAGACAGACACTAAGCTATTATTTTTCTCTGAACTTGAGCTTGGGGAATCAGCTGTGTGCATAGTCTTGCACTGAGGAGAATCTTCCTCTAGGAAACACAGTTTCCTTGGAAACGAGACCTCACCCCAACTTCAACTAAATTACAAAGGATTGATGTGTGTGGGTGACTTCACTGTGAAGCAGAAAGAAAATATATCTGTCTCTCCAGTCGGCAAAATCTCTATAGGTTGCTTCCTTTCCTGAAGTTCCTTTTTAAGGCCAAGTCTTTTCTGAAGTTTACATACTTATTAATTTAAAACAATTCTTCAATAGAGACTGTGCCAGAATTTTTTTTTTTTTTGCTTGTTTAGCGATGACTGTGTGTGTGCATGCCAAAGCATGGATGTGAAGACCAGAGGAAAACTCTCAGGAACTGGTTCTCTCCTTTCACCGTGTAGGTCCCAGGAATAAAAATCAGTCCATCTGGCAGCAAATGCCTTTGCTCCCTAAGTCATCTTACCCACTGTCCATGTGTAGCAGATCAAGTTTGAAGTTCTTTGCTTATACTAGACTGATTGCTTGCACTGAACAAAGTATTATAATGCAATGCAAGTAGCATGGAATGGAATACAAATGGAAAACCCCCAGCAAATTATGAAGGGCTTGCTTCCAAGCCACAGTCTGTAAGTGGTAGGACCGAATGTTAATATAGGACATATATTGCAGTCTATGACTCCTATGCACTCAGCCTATGTGAGGCTGTGCTATTCAATTAGATCTGATTTTTTTCTTAATGTGAATGTGTATATATATGACAGTGCATGTTCATATTTGTGTGCATGTGTGAAGGCCAGAGGAATGACCTTGGGTACCACCCTCAGGAACATCTACTTCCTTTGGGATAGAGACCTCATTGGCCTGGAGCTTACCAGCTGTCCAGTGAGGCCCAGGGATCTGCCTATCTCTGCCACCATGTACTGAAACTTCAAGTGCTTCCTACCACATCTGGCAATTTTACATGGGTTTGAGGAATCTAATTCAGGTTCTGGTTGCAAATCAAATGCTTTACTGAGCTACTCCTGTGCCCCTGAGTTGGTTTTTGACACAGAGGTTTTTGACACAGAACAACTTCAGTTCTCACCTAGTAGCCCTGCTGGTTTGACCTCTTCAAAGGGCTAGGAAAGGATTTAAGACTACAGACTGCCTACAGGTTTCACAAATATATTTTAGAAAATGTCTTGGCCTATTGGGTCTAATATTTAAGGAATTCTCAGGGAATTGAGATGTGCTACATGCTCCATCCCTCCTTTTGCCTGCTGCAATTATAGGAGTATCTTCAGAGAGAAAATTCCTACCTGTGGGACTGGAGACAGGGGTTGTCATTCTGCCAGAAATGGTGGTCACCATAGAAGCTGAGGATTAAAAAATACCTGGTGTTTAGAGTGAAAATCCTTTCATTTTCAAGATACCAGAGGGGAGGGCACATGCCTGAGACTTCTTCCTATAAATAATGTGCAGATGTGCAGGTGTATATGGAGGCCAGGGGACAACATCTGGTGTCATTCTTTTTTATAAATTACTTTATTTTATGTGTAGGGATGTTTTGCCTGCATCATGTCTATGCACCATGTGCATGCCTGGTGCTCAGGGAGGCTGGAAAAGGGCATCTGACTCTGTAGAACTGGAGTTATAGATGGGTGTGAGCCATCCTTTGGGTATCCAGAATAGAACCCAGGTCCTTTGGAAGAGCAGCTAGCACTGTTATTTGCTGAGTCATCTCTCCAGCCCCTCAGGTATGGTTCTTCCTTAAGCACCCTCTACTTAGTGTTTTAAGCTCAAGGTGTAAGGGCCTAGCTGGGTGATATCATTGGTCAGCTTGCTCAGCTCCCATTACATTGCTCATTGTCCAGGCCAGGTTGTAAGACTTGTGAATCCTCAATTCAATAAGGCTGGCTGACCAGTAAACTCCAAGGATCCTCCTGGTTACTCCTCCTAGAGCTAGGATTACAAATGTGTACCACTATACTCAGCTTTTCACATGGGAGATCAAACTCCAGGCCCGATGTAAGCACTTTACTGAGCTGTATGCCTAGCCTGACTTAGGAAATGAGCATAAGTTTCTGTGCATCTGTAGATGGAGAGGGCTTTAGGAATGAAATGTAGGGCTTTTGTTTTTATTTCGTGGGGTTGTGACTTACAGCATAGGAGATACTTACAGAGCCTCGCAATACTCACTCATGGATGTGGTGGACAGGATCTGGTATGTATAACCTAAAGAGATAATAAAAGAGTGAGAATGGAGTAGGGTGAGGAAGTAGAGGCTGAGAGGGGAGGATATATGCTGTGTAATAGAGCACGTATGGCCACTGCTCACCATTGATGTAAAGGCTGTTGTGGTCTAAGGTGTAAGGGCCCAGCTGGCTGATACCATTGGTCAGCTCACTCAATTCCCAGTACACCTGCTCATTGTCCAGCTCAGATCCAGTGGGGTCTGGATGGTGAGTACAGATAGCATCTACTCCTGTAGCTGCTTTGTCTTTCTCAGGCCTGAGAAGGGTAGATAAGCAGAATGATGATAAAGAGGTTGCCCTGAAAGCTTCTTAAGATGATGGGGGCAAGAGAGGAAGGAGCCAGGAGGAGATAGGATGACTGATATAGAGGTGACGCATCAGGCTTAGAGCCTCTGAGTATATTGACTTCCGGGAGCCTGTGAGCCTGAGTAGACATGGAGGAAAGATTTTTTATTAAATGTGAGACACTAATCTATTCTGATGGTGTGAAGAATAGAGAGTTCATATTTAAGACCGATAAGGATTTGGGAATTAAAGCAAAGGGAAAAGACATTAACATCTGTGCTGGTTAGCTTTAACTGTCAACCTGAATCACCGGGGAAGAGAGTTTAAATGGGGGGGGGGGGGAAGGGTTATCTCCACTGGGTTGACCTGTGGTCACGTCTGTGGGAGCTGGTTTTAATGAAGCTAATTAAGGTGGGAATACCTAGTCCTTTGTGCTCAGCACCATACCCTAGGCAGCAGATCCTGAACTGTGTAAGAGTGGAGAAGTCAAGCTGAGTGTAGGCAAGAGAGCATTCCTCTTTTTAGTTCTCTCTATTCTTGATTGTGGGTGTGGTATGACTGTCTCAGTCATCAGCTGCTGGGACTTCCCTGAAAGTAATTATGGACTATCCCTTCAAAGTTTCAGCTAAAATAAACCATTTCTCCTCTAAGTTGTTTTTGGTTGAGGTGTTTTATCACAGTGACAGAAACGAAACTACAACAGTATCTCAAGAGAAATTCTGGGAGTAGAATTTAAAGTTCCTTTTGTTCCTCAATGAGGGGATAGAGGTGGGAATTCAGAATGGATGAACAGGAAAAGGCCATCAACCTGCGGATGGTCTGCAGGCTGTGGGGGGGAGGGACTGAAGTGGCAGTTGTTGGGTGAGGGGACGCCTTGGATGTTGGATCCAGTGCATCCTAAATTCCACACGGTAATGTACAGACAGGAGAAAAGGAAGGAAGCCCAGCACACTTTGGGTCTGGGACACATCCAGGATCTCTAGCTTCTTTTTGTTAGGACTCACCTGAGCGATATCAGTCTGCAGCCAGAATACAGGAGGCTAATACTCGTCTTATTGAACAGAGGCCAGAGCTGTGGAGAAAGGGGAGAAGGCTGTGAATACAAGAACTAAGAGAATACAAACTGTTTTCTGAGATGTATGGAGCTAGTATCTGTGAGCAAAGCTAGAATCTGTGGAACAAGGTTGAGGTTGGTGTGGCCTTCTTGCAGAGTGTGGTCTAATTCATAGGCATGGCTTACATATGTGGGAAATTCCACATGTACTGAACAGAGCTCTTACCAGTCTCTGTAGGATTCTCTCAGTGGCATTGAACTTCCAGGACCCAGGGTGACGCATGCCGTCCTCATACTTGAGGTTAGTGATGGTGAAGTTGATGGTGAAAGGCACCAGAGGAGAGACCGGCACTACAGTGGGGGGGGTGGGAGAAAGACATACTGAGCTGCTGCTTCCTCTGTTAACGTGGGTATCTTCCAGCACTAGAGGCTGGATCCCAGCTTCCCAAGGGAAGAGAGTGTGTCCAGCATCTCCTGTCATGTATCAAGCATGAGCAGAATTTCTCTGTGGGGTTTAGTACACCATGGTGCATACACTAAACACACCAGATCCTGCGTTGACAAAATTCTAACATGCATCTTTATTTTCTGAGTTTTCATTTAACCCAATTTGTTTTTCTGCAACTCATGTATATATTCTCTGTCTGTTTCTGTCTCTGTCTCTGTCTCTGTCGTCTCTGTCTCTCTCTCTCTTTCTCTCCTTCTATAAAAGTAGAGGGTTTAAGAGTCTGTGAGATGACTCAGCCAAAACACTTGCTTGATGACCTGGGTTTGATACCCAAGACCCACACAGTAGAAATAAAAAGCCAGTTTCCATAGGTTTTCCTCTGATCTCAACACCCATGCTATCTTTTATGCACACACATGTCTGTGTGCACACACAACAAGTGAAAATTAATTTAAAAAATATTCTTAAAGGCAGAGAGTGGACTAGGGAGATGGCTTAGTCACTAAAGTCAGGAATGAGGATCAGGACTCGATTCTGGAACCCATCTACAAAAAGCCAGGCGTGGTGGTATACACTTATAATCCCAGTGTTGGGGAGGTAGGAACAGGTGAATTTCTGGGGTTCATTAGCCAGCCAGCTTCTCATACTTGGTGAGTTCCAGCGCATTGAGATGTCTTGTCTCAGAAAACAAACTGTGGAAGGCACCTGTGGAACAATACCTAAGGATGGCTTTCAGCATCCATAGGCATGTGCACACACATGCAAGCCAACCTATGCCCATATGAGTATGCACATGCACACAGGAGAAAAATTATTTGAAGAAATGTATGTGTTATATTGGGGTTATACTACATTTTACATGCTTTTCTTAAATCAGAGCCATTGATTTGGTGGAAGATGATATTGGGAAGCTTGTTTTAAAGATGTAAAATTTGAGCCAAGGGGAAATTAAATACTTATACAGTCTCCAAATTACATGGCCTGGGTCAAGCCAGCCTTTGTGGCGTTAGTCTTGTTCTTCTCAAACCCTTATCAAGGTCCATCGGCAGCTCCAGATGATAGCGAATCCTCAATTTTCTCAAGTGGTCAGGGATCAGTGTACCCCGGAAGCAGTAGGTGTTTGCTGTTCTGGCCACGCCCACCAGCAACAGCTTCTTTATTTTCGTTGTACCGGAAATGAAAGCACCCTACTGAAATCCTGTCTGTGAATCCCTAATCCCTAACAGACTCTTCAGGTTCCTGGATTCTAAGAGAATAACAGACACTGTCCCCCTACCCCACCCTATCCCAACCCCACTCCACCCAAATCCCATCCCACGCCTACCCCACCCCATTCCCACCCCATACCCACTCCACCCCACGCCACCCCCACGAAGTTCACAGATCTTAGGGTGCCACACTCAGGCACATTCAGAGCACTACTATTCTTGGTACACCTGAAACTAAATGTGCCCCTCTTCTTAACTTCCTCCATACCTAAGAGTCACATATTCCTTCCTGGAAATGTAAGATCCCTCTCTTCCCTCCCCATGCTGCCCATCCAGCAATCAGGGGCAGCCTGACTACATGAAACTACTTTCTTCCTCTGAGATCTATAAGAAAGGATCATCACGGTGCTTCATGGGCTTGATATCACCTCAGACACACCACTGTTCTGCCTGTCCATGGGACTAATTACTCTTCTAATGTATCTCTTATCCCAAATCAGTCTGCCTCAGTGTTCTCCTTGAACCTCAAGACCTAGCACTTTCAGTGATGGAAAACAAGAGAATAGAATAAGCTAAGAGTGGTGTCTGTTCTTTCAGAACCTTCAGCAGAGCCCCTCAAGCTATGAGAAGGCTGTGTATAGGATGCTGAACCTCAGCTGAAGTAGAGCCAGCCCATGCTAGATGATGTTGTAGTTCTCAGGTCTATGCATACAGTATGTTGTTCTCATTTTTCCTCAGCTGAAAACTAAGGGGCTGTGGAGATGGCTTAGTCAGTCCAGTGCTTGTCTCACAATCATGAGGGCCTGATTTCAGATCTTCAGTACCTACGCAAAAAGCTGGGTGTGGAGCTACACTACACACCTGTAATCCCAGCACTTGGAAGGCAGAGACAGAAGGATCTCTGGAGCTCCTTGGCCAGATGAATTGGTGAGCTACAGGTCAGTTGGAGACACTATCTCAAAAATTAAGGTGGAGAGACTATGGGAAAACACCCATCATTGATCTTTGGCATCCACATGCATATATATGCATGCATGCACAAACATTTATACAACACACACACACACACACACACACACACACACACACACACACACACACACACAAAGAATGTGGGGAGTCACCAGACTGATCTAGGTCTTTCTCAGAGTCCTTGATGAAAGGACAGAAGAAACTTTAGTTCTGTGTCCTTGTCCAGGAATGGACTTGCAAGGCCAGTCTGATGCTGGAGTCAGTGCCTTGGAGGAGTTGAGGTTGTGGTTTTTAGGGACCTGACTTTTTTTTCTGGGATGTAGTAATCAGTCCTAAGGCAGCTGTATCTGTGAAATATCCTGTTCTCTCTTTGCCAACATTATCTTGACTTAGCTCTCTGCTGAGCTGGGCCATTTACCCCCTTGGAAACAGTATATATATAATACTGACTTCTTAATAAACTTGCTTGGCATAAGTCATCAGGTTATGCAAAATTTCCTTTGTCTTTTCATCTTATTTCTTGTCTTCTTTATTTCTCATTTCTGGTTCTCTAATTCAACACTTTACTGTTCAAGACCCTTATCCCTGATGACTCAGGTCATTAGAAAAGTAAGGGGAGAGAAGCTCATCCATGTACCTGTGGGTCCCACACTAGGGTCATCTGTGGCAGCATTCCCGCTGGGCTACCCCTGGCCTGGCTCCAAAGCAGCACCTAGCCCTAATCCATCTTTTGTTTAGAAGTATCCTTTGTTTCTGTCGCCCCCCCTTTGTGAATCTTGTCTGAGAGTTTCCCAAGGACACAAAACCTGTGAGAAACTTGGTTTGGGGAAACCTGGAAAACTGTGGTACTGGATGAATCCAGAAATTTGCACTTGGCATTGTATTTTTAGAAGCTTCTTTCAATTTATTTTGAGCATATCGAAATCAACTTGCTAAAGTGTTAATATGGAGAAAAATAAAAATGCCCCGGGTGAAAGGAAAGCACTTCAGTCCTTAGAGGCTGGATCCTCCTGTAGCTGGAAAAGGCTAGATTCATTCTTCAGGTGCCTCTGAGTCTTTATTCTATGGACCCACGTGAACTCACACACCAGCGCCGTGACAGTCATCTATTTTAATTGAGCACTTACCTGTATAGTCCTACTTTCTTTCTCTGTCTGCTCTGCTGTCTGTTCTCCACAGTCTAGAGCCCATACTATTTTGTTTATGTCACATCATCAGGGCATTTTATACAGTAAGTGCTTAATAAAAACTTGTTGAATGAACAAATAAATAAATGAATGAATGAAGCCTCAGGGCTTTCCTGATGTACCACTGTCACAGGACATTAGAAGTTTGTAGTAGGTATCACACTTTCCTATGCCTCCCCAGTGCTAAGATTACAATACGTACCACCATGCCCAGCTTTTATGTGCATGGTGGGAATTGAATTCAGGTCCTCGTGCCTGTATAGCAAGCACTTCATCAACTGAGCCTTTTTACCAGACCTGTAGAAAGGTACCTAAAGTGGAAGCTCATACCTGAAGACCCCAAGACATGAGTTGTACTTATTGCGGGATACTAGTATAAAGTCATAGCAATTAGATGAAAATTATAATGAATCAGAGAAAGGCGGCTTCCCTAGGCATGGGCTGCTCATCATAAGATCTTAAAATCATTTTTCACTGCCTGAATCTGTTCTGGGAGTATCTCTTCTAAGTCAGGAAATAAAGATACAGATGAGGAAAACTTAGGCTATTTTGGCTTCTTCCCTTTCTAGGGATGTGGGGTAGGGGGTAAAAAAAAAAAAGGTGAAATGATACTCACTGCTAGTGGTTGAGGTCAGGAACCAATGGTTATAACCTGTATTAAAAAAAAGACCAAAAGTTAATAGTCAAGGAACAAGGAATGAAAAAAAGTTGCAAGAGCCTAGAATCAATGAGCAAGCATCTAAGGCCTTGTACATGCTAGGGAATTGTTCTGCCACTTATCTAGATCCCTAGATCACCTCTACTTGATTAAGTCAGAGTACCACATTATAGCCCAGAAAGACCTCGAACTCACGATGTTTCCACTTACAGTTCTCTTAAGTGGCTGAGATTACAGGTGTGTATCATCATATACAAGTAGCTGCTGTGGGATGGTCTGTATGTCAAGTGTGTTGCTGATTGGTCAGTAAATAAATCACTGATTGGCCATTGGCTAGGCAGGAAGTATAGGCGGGACAAGGAGAAGAATTCTGGGAAGTGGAAGGCTGAGAGAGAGACTGCCTGGAGTCGCCATCAGGACAAGGAAGATGTAAGGTACCAGTAAGCCATGAGCCATGTGGCAAAGTAAAGATTAATAGAAATGGGCTAAATATAAGAGTAAGAGCTAGACAATAACAGGCCTGAGCTAATGGCCAAGCAGTTTAAATAATGTAAGAGTCTGTGTGTTTATTTTATAAGTGGGCTCTGAGACTGGCGGGACTTGGTGGCGGGAGCTGGAGAGAAATTCTCCAGCAACAAATGGCGTCCAACGTGGTGGCAAGAGTTTCCACCTAAAAACTTAGAAAAAAGATTCTAAAACGGAGCTAAAAACAGCTTCCTAATTGTCTCTCTCAAATAAGCGGCAGCTGCCGGTTTGAGCTACTGGCGGGTTCCTAGCGTGCGCTCTCGACCTACAGTATGGTGGGAATGAGGCCTCTGCAAGTAGCACATTAAACTGTGTGGTGGATTTAGCCTTTGCTAGTACAAAACAAAAAAAGAGGTTTCTGGGCTACACGCTACTTTGGTAAAAGTGTAGACCCACTATTTCTGAGAGTTACGGCTCCCAGAGCTGGCGGAAAGCAGACCACCGCCATGTTGGGAAACTGAAGTGGGCGGAGCCAGCAGCCACTGCACCGTTTCAGGATTAGAAGGCTGCTTTTTAAAGGAATAGGCTCAAGCTAATATAAAAAAATAAGCCACGTAAAGATGACTACCACACAGAGAATCTGGATTATGTTCTCTTTGATATTCGTAACTACAGAAAAACATTTGATTGTAAAAGCTGTTGAGTTATGCCAAAATGTATATTTTAAAGGTACCTTGACTTCAAAATTTGGATATAAGGATATGTTGCTTTGGAAAAGAGTCTCTGCTTTTGTTTCCACAGAAAGCCAGAGACTATGGATTTTTTCCAGATTAAGATACATCAGGTTTGACCAGCCAAGACCCCCTGAAAGGTCTCCGATGACACCATGGCCCTGATGATCCAACATCCAGAATGGTTTCAAGGCAACTGGCTCAGACGACATACCCTCATGGACTATTCCATAATTCTAAAATTTTCTTTGTATCCCCATAAGATACAGCGCCCCCCTTCAGCAGGAAGTAGTAAGAGAAACTACGCCCAAATTCCCAAATATACCAAGCTGACTTTGGAGATATGTAAAGATTAAAACCTTCCTTTTTAAGAAAAGAAAAGGGGAAGTGCTGTGGGATGGTCTGTATGTCAAGTGTGTTGCTGATTGGTCAGTAAATAAATCACTGATTGGCCATTGGCTAGGCAGGAAGTATAGGCGGGACAAGGAGAAGAATTCTGGGAAGTGGAAGGCTGAGAGAGAGACTGCCTGGAGTCGCCATCAGGACAAGGAAGATGTAAGGTACCAGTAAGCCATGAGCCATGTGGCAAAGTAAAGATTAATAGAAATGGGCTAAATATAAGAGTAAGAGCTAGACAATAACAGGCCTGAGCTAATGGCCAAGCAGTTTAAATAATGTAAGAGTCTGTGTGTTTATTTTATAAGTGGGCTCTGAGACTGGCGGGACTTGGTGGCGGGAGCTGGAGAGAAATTCTCCAGCAACAAGTAGCTAGGGTGCAGGTAAGTGTTGCCTGGCCTAACTTGGATTTATTTTTAAGTCTTATTTACCCAATGTTGTCAAAATGCAGATTCTAGGGACTGGATGTAAAAATCAGAGGTCAATAATAGAATACTTGCCTAGCATACATAAAGCTTTGGGTTTGAACCCCAACAAAACACACACACACACACACACACACACACACACACACACACACGTGAATAGAGACTCTGTAGACAAAATCCAGAAAATATAATTAGACCATAAAGAAGAAATTCTTTATCAGGTTGTCTGCAGTACCATGTCCATTCCTTGCTATCTGTATCTAGTCTCTCCTATATTTCAACAAAAGCTATTGCCTTTCTCTCCCCCTTTCTTTCCCCTCCTCCTCTCCTTCCTCTCCTCCTCCCCCTCTCTGTCTCCCCTTTCTGTCTGTCTGTCTGTGTCTGTCTGTCTGTCTGTCTGTCTGTCTCTGTCTCTGTCTCTGTCTCTGTGTGTGTGTGTGTGTGTGTGTGTGTGTGTGTGTGTGTGTGTACGTGTGTGTGTACGTGTGTGGTCCAGAGTATAGACTGTACAATGAACTCCCTGGGGAAGGCAGTTTGTAGCTGCTCACCCACTCACCATTGACATAAAGGCTGTTCTTGTCCAGAGTCATAAAGTCCAGCTGGGTGATGCCATGGGTCTCATGACTCAGCTCCCAGTACAGCTGCTTTGGGTCTAGCCCCATGCCTGTGGGCTCAGATCGATGGGTACAGATCATGTTCACTCCAGTGGCTGATCCATCCTTCTCAGGCCTGAGTGCAGGGAGATATAGGGATGAGAATAAATTCAAAACAGATGATGAGGATGGCTTGAAAGAGTATGTCTGAGGGCTGGAGATACGGCTCAATAAGCTAATGATGCTTGCTGCTCTTGCAGAGAACCTGAATTTGGTTACCAGCGTATCTGTATTGGACAGCTCACAATCCCTGTGCCTGCAGCTCCAGGGTATCTGACATCTTCTATCTTCCAGGAGCACCTACATGCAGGTATGCATGCTCACATATAGACATACACTTACATATGAATATAAATATAAGCAAAAATAAAATCCTTTTTTGAAAAAAAAAAAAAGAAGAATCATGTCAGAAAATACCACAAGAGTGCAAGGCAGATGGCTCTGTCAGTAACTATGCTTTGCAAGCATTAGCAGCTGAGCTCAATCCGAGACCCCATGTTAAAAAGCTGAGTGTGGTGGTATGCATTTGTAAGCCCCATGCTAGCGATGTGAAACAGATAGATCTCAAAGGCTCACTGTCAACCTAGCCATACTGAAAAGTTCCAAGGCAATGAGAGACTGCAAAACCAAAATGAAACAAACCAACCAACCAGAAACAACAAAAACAAGGTGGTGAGACCCGAGGGACAATAACTGAGGTTGACCTCCGGCCTCCATAGGCATGTGCACATAGATGCGTGTACAACCATCGCGCGCGCGCGCGCGCACACACACACACACACACACACACACACACACACACACACCACAGAGATAAAGTTAGCATTTGTGCAAGGTAAAGTAATCTAGAATTTGTAAACAGTCATTGGACAAAGAAGGCAAACTTGGACTAGAGGAGGCAGGATGCTTATTTATCATGTACATTCAAGTTGAGCATCTCTTATCTGAAATGCTTAGGACTACAGTTTTTTTTTTCCAGCTATCAGAGCTTTTAAGACTTTGGAATATTTGCACAGAATTTTACCAATTTTGCATCTTTAACATGAAATTTAAATTTCTCTAATTTCCAAAAAATTTTGAATGTCAACTTGACACTGGAAATTCTAGGGCTAAGCACATGGCTCAGTGAGCAAGAGCACTTGCTCCATAAGCATGAAGACCCAAGTTCATATCCCAACAGCCACAACCACATCTGGGCATGGCAGTGCATATGTCTAATCCCAGAGCTGAGGGAGTTACCCCTGTATCTCATTGGCCAGCCAGTGTGGATGAAATGGTGAGCTTCAGGATTACTGAGAGACTGTCTCAAAAATATAAGGTGGGGAAACAATGAAGGACAGACATGTTAACCTTGGGCTAAAGACACCCAGACAAGTGATATACCTGCACACACTCTCTCATACGAGAGAGAGAGAAGAGAGAGAGAGAGAGAGAGAGAGAGAGAGAGAGAGAGAGAGAGAGAGAGAGAGAGAGAGAATTCTGGAGCTGTAAGCAATTTAGATTTAGAAATGTTTAACTTGTACCAGCCTCCTACGATATTTAGTCAATCATCTCAGGATAAGCTTAAGAAACAAATAGGTGATTTAGCTCAATGACCTTGGAAATAACGCAGTTGTTTCATTTCTTAGCACTTCCTTTTTGTCTTAGCTGTGTGCATGTGTGTGCACAAAACTCTTCAGCCCCCTTGAGTACTTCCAATGGGGCTTATGAAATGAACATGTCAAGCAATCAGATAACTCATTGGAGAAGACTGCATATAGTATAACCTTAACAACATAAGCTTTAAACACTGGATATAATTGTTTGTAGCTGTAATTCCAGCATGAGCACTGACATGGAGATGTGGGAGGCAGAGACGGGAGAATCAGCTGAAAGTTTGCTTTTGCAGCCCAGAGGAAGCAACAACAAGAGAGACTGACTCATAAACAAGGTGGAAGGTGGGCAATGACTCCCAATAAGTTAATAAGTTGTCATCTCACTGCTGCACACACACGCATGCACATGGGCAGACACACATGACTCTGCACACACACACACACACACACACACACACACACACACACACACACAGTCAAATAAAAATAAATCTTTAAAAAAGAGAGGTGAGCATGCCACAGAAACTATTCTGTTTGGATTTATACATTTTCTTGAATGGAGAATAATTTTGAACATTGCTGAGAAATTATTCCTGGGGTTATATTATACACCTTAGTTAGGTGTATAGTATAGTTCAGAGGATGAAAACTGGGGAGAAGATTCAGTAGAGAGAGTATCCCCAGTACTCAGTATGGCTTTGATGGGCAAGTGGGGAACAGGGAGAGTCAGGAATGTGGGAAGCACACATTCCTAGACATCTTACGTGAGCAAGGTCAGCTGGCACCCAGAGTACAATGGACCAATGGTGGTATTCTTGAACACAGCAGCAAGCTGGAGAGGAAGGAGAGAGAAAAGAGTAAGAGATTTGGGGGTGATTAAGAGGGAGAAGTGGGAGGTCATTATATAAGGGCTCTTACCAGGTGCTGCAGGACTGTCTCGGTTTTGTTGAACTTTAAGGATCCTGGGTGTTTCATAACTGGTGTGTATTGTAGATTTGTAATGGTGAAGTTGAGGGTAAAAGGCACCAGGGAATGGGTCAAGGCTGCAAAGCAGAAAGGCAGAGAAGAGAACATCTGTCTTCAGCTTGTATGAGATCCTTGTCTTGCCCTGCGTACAGCCTGCACCAGTCCTCCTGAATGGAGGCTCTTATTCTCTCTGTCAGAGGACTCCACTCAATTGGTCCTTGAGCCAATGCAGATAGAAATGGAGAAATGTATACTTCCTCTCTCTCTCTCTCTCTCTCTCTCTCTCTCTCTCTCTCTCTCTCTCTCTCTCTGTGTGTGTGTGTGTGTGTGTGTGTGTGTGTGTGTGTGTGTGTGTTTGCAAGAGAGAGAGGAGGGGTCCTACAACCTTTACCAACTGCTCGATTGGTTCTTGAACCAGAGCAGACATGGACCATAAATTAACTTATATGTGACTGCTCTTTATTGTGTCTATGTTCATATACATGGGAATGTATGTGCCTGTGTATATACATATGTATGGTGTGTGTATGTGTGTGTGTGTGTGTACGTGTGTGTGTGTGTATGTGAGTGTGTGTGTATGTCTGTGTGTGTGTGGCGGGGGGGGGGGGGGGGAGGACATCCTTGGATGTCATTCCTTGAACACTGTCTATCCCCTTCTACTATTCTTTTGAGATAAGTCTCTTTAGCCTAGATCTCACCACATCGACTGGTCTATCTAGCTAGATAGCACCAGGAACCTACCTATCCTATCTCTGAAGCATGGAGATTACAAGTGAGCACATGGGTTCTGGGAATAGAACTTGGATCCTCATATTTGCAAAGCAAGCAAAAGCATTTCATCAATGACCTATCTCTCTAGCCCCACTGATTGCAATTTTATTTTCTTCCTTTCTTCAGTAAATATGTATTCCCTACAAGGAATAACATAGCAAATATTTCTGGTTAGTAAAATAGAATAAATGTCAGATATTTAATTATGAAAGAATCCCAACAATAACAATAAAACCAACCCCCTGAAGGAGGGATGCAAATATTAGGAAATCAATCCCAAATATCTGGAAGACAAAGGGGCAAAGCATTGTCATGTCAGAGAGTATCAGCAACCCATGGAGGAAACACAGCCCTCACTGTCCACAATGCGTGAAGGAGAGAGAGAGAGAGAGCTGGTGAGAGAGACCCTTGCTGACCTCTCCACCACTGTTCTACCAATGCCTTCTCTTGGTGAAACTAATCGGAAGCTATGAATAAGGAAGGGAGGAAAGAAAGGAAAGGGAGAAAGAAAGAAAGAAAGAAAGAAAGAAAGAAAGAAAGAAAGAAAGGAAGAAGGAAAAGGATGAAGTCAGGAAGGGAAGAATGGAGGAAGAAAGAAAAATGAAGTATGGGAGGGGAAAAGAAAGAGGGTAGAAAAGGAAAAGGAAAGGAGGAGAGAGGAAGGAAGCAAAAGGAAAGGGAGGGAGGGAGAACGAGTGAGGTTAGGAAGAAGGAATGGAGAAAGAGGGAGAGAGAGGGAAGAAAAAAGAAAGGAATGGTCATTGAGAGGTATGTGTAGTGAGTAATGTGTTTTGTTTTATCACATTTATTTTAATTTTGTATGTATGGATGTTTTGCCTGTGTAGGTCTGTGGACCACATGCATGTAGTGCCTGTAGAGGTCAGAAGAGGGCACCAGAAGCCCTGGGACTGGAGTTACAGATGGTGGGAAGCTGGCATGTGGGTGATGGGAACTGAACCCGCTCTGCAAGAGCCCTTAGTGCTCTTAAATGCTGAGCCATCTCCCCAGCCCCAAATGTGAATCTTGCAATAATAACGAGAAATTACAGAAATATTTCATCTAGAAAAGTAATATACTCTGACATTATGTTTTAAATTAATGAACTTTCTTGAGCCAGAATCTTATTATATAGTCCATAGTGGCCTTGAACTCAGATCCTCCTGTCTCAGCCTTCCAAGTGCTGGGATTTCAGGTGTGGGACACTATACCCAGGTATCTGATACACATTTAAAAATCTTCCTGTGGTTGGTATGTGGTAAACAGATTACAGAGGGAAAAATAGAAGCAGAGAAACCCCAGGAAAACCATATCTGGTATCTGAGTAAGAGGTATTAGTGGCCTGGATGACAGGTGGAGTGAGGGTGAAGAAAGCAATGGACCCAAATTGATATGTTCTAGACCAAGCGTTCTGATGGGTGGAAAGTGGAGTGACAGAAGGAAAGAGGCCAGGATGCTCTTAAGATGTCTTATTTTAGTAATTAATTCCTTTTCTTAGATTGTAATCCCACCAACTCTATGACAATGACTTTCACTGTTTTCCTCACTGCTATCCCTCAAGTTATTGCCTGGTACTCAACAAAGCCATCAAATGGCCTTCTGTACGACAAGTGTCTATTATATCAATTTCCATCTCTTTTGTATCTATAATCATTCCTTTCTTAATAATAAAAATATCACCATTGAAGTGGTCCTATAAGCAGTTTTACATCCTCATAAAGAATACTGTACTGTCTAGTTTTTGTCAACTTAACAAAAATAGTGCCACTTTGGAAGAGGAAATCTCAGTTGAGAAATTGCCTCTGTCTTAGGGTTTCTATTGCTGTGAAGGGACACTATGACCATGGCAACTCTTATAAAGGAAATCATTTAATGGAGTGGCTTACAGTTCAGAGGTTCTGTCCATTATCATCATGGTAGGACCTGGCAGCATGCAGGCAGGCATGGGGCTTGTGCTGAGAGTTCTACATCTTCATAGGCAGGCAACAGGAAGTGAACTAAGACACTGGGCATGGCTTGAACATATATGTGACCTCAAAGCCCTCCTCCACAGTGACACACTTCCTTCAACAAGGCCATACCTACTCCAAAAAAGCCACACCTCCTAATAATGGCACTTCCTATGAGCTTATGGAGGCCAATTACATTCAAGCTACCACAGCTTCCATCTGCTTAGCCTGTGGCCATGTCTGTGGGACATTTTCTTGATTAATGCTTGATGTAGGAGGGCCCAGCCTACTGTGTGTGGTACAACACAGGCTGGCATACCAAGTTGAGGCTGGACCTAGCCACTCCCCCCAGCATCAAGGCTGAGTAAGGCATTGCACCATAGGGAATGAGCTCTAAAAAGCCAGTTCGTGTATCCGGGGTAAGTCCTGTTCCCATTGCCAAGGGACCCACAAACACATCAAGTCATGCAACTTTCACCCACATTCAGAGGGCCTAGTTCGGTGAACTCAACTCATAAGCCAGATAAATGTAGAGATTGCACTATTAATTTCAATACCCCTGAGCTTTTCCTTTATATATATTGAGGATAGGTTCTTATAGGATCCAAGACCAAGGTTGTGACATTTTGATCTATAGGTCACTGTAGTACAGAATTACAAAGGCATTGAGTAGAAATAATGTATGTTGTTCTTTGGCTGTTGGCCAGAGAAAGCAGGGAACTGGCTGAAATCACATCTCATGACCCAGATGAGCTTATGCTAAGCCTTGAATATCACAGATATCTCACAGAAAAATTACAAAATTCCTTACATGTCAGAGAATCCTAGACTATCTTACAATCAAAATGGATTAGAAGTAACTTCCTGACGTATTTGGGTGGTGAGGATTCTGGGGCTACTTTAAATATAGAATAAGTGGATACTATTATCAATTAGTATTTTCTACCAGGAAGAGGGCTTATTACAGGTAGAAAGGGATAATATTACCAGCTGGTGATATCTACCACAAAAGAGGGCTTGTTACAGGTGGAATGGCTGCTACTATCAACTGGTGATGTCTATCATGGAAGAGGACTTGTTTCGGATGCAAATGAATGCCATTGTCAACTGGTGACATTTACTGTGGAAGAAGGGTTGGTGTAGGTGCTACATAGCTGTACAGAGGAAATCTGAGAATTACTGCAGATTTGAATCAGTAAAAGGAAGGGATGTTTCCTTACTTTTCTAGAAACATACTTCATTCCTTCTTTTCTTGAAGGAATGAGTACATTTCTTGTAGCATATCATGCATAAGGCATTGTGTTACCAAAAGCAAAACAGATTTGCTCGATATCAGAGTTAACTGTAGTAAAGATATTATTCAAAAGTAGAGAAAATATGAGTTTATGCTAGATTTATTTCTCAAAGTCAACCCAGAAATTAAAAGTGAATACTGCTTGATTTGCCTGAGTGAAGCTAAGTCACATACAACAGAGATACCTACATGTCTTTGTTTATTCCAGAACTATTCATAAAATCCAGGAAAAAGAATTAGCCCCTGTACCCTTCAACAGATGAATGGAAAAAGAAAATCTGGTATATAGACACAATGGAATGTTATCTACTATAAAGAAGAATGAAATAGACATTTGCAAAAAATGGGTGGAACTGTAGAGCATCATGTTAAGTAAAGCAAGCCGTTCAAAAAGACAAATGTCATGCATTTTATCTTATATGCAGAATCTAGATTTAAAAATAAAGTTTAAAATTTGTAAAATTGGAAAGACTATTTTGGGAGAGTAAGGAGACCATGGAGAAGATAGCAGAGGACAAGAGAAGTAATGAAAGGTGAGTATGAGAAAAGTACATTATATATATATGTATGAAAATGTCGTAATGAAACCAAATATCTTATATAACTAATATATGCCAACTTTAGAAAATGAGTGATGAAAGTGTTTCTATACCTCTCTTGCCTGTAAAGCTTGTTTAAAGGGGATATAAGATACAACTAGTGAGGTTCATAGTATAAAAATGAATAGCATTTAGTATTTAGGTCAGATATTATCTTTCAACTTTGTTGTCAGCATCATCCTTATCTTCATCATCATTGTTTTTGCCATCACTGTTTTTACAGACATCACTTCCATCATTATCATCACACATCACCATAATCAACATTGTCATCATTGCTATAGCATCATCAACACCATTATTATAATCAATAACATAACCATAATCAATGCCATCATCAAAACTACCACCACCATTACCCTTAACCCTGTCAGCACTAACACTATTATCAATACCACCAATACAATCACCATTATCATCATTTTCATCACCTCTACCACCACTAAACATGGTCATCCTACTATAACCAAACATTACTATCTTCATCAATATTATCATTAACACCATTACTACCAACACCATTAACTCTGTCTTTAATATCACCGTCTTTAGCATCACTACCACCACCATTATTAACATTATCACTACCAACACCATCATCTTCATTACTATCATCATCATCAACATCATCAGCATTAATAGGATCATTACCATCATCATTAACACTACCACCACCAACATCATCATATCACTGTCATCCAACACTATCTTCACTATCATCAGCATCACCAATATCACCATTGCAGCTATCATCAGCATCATCAAAGATATCATCATCATTATCAACACTAGCTTAATAATAATCAGTTTATCATCACTGTCACAATTATAAAACTTTTACCACCACCGTTACTACCACCATAATTATTAATATTATCAACATGATTATTTCCATCAACACTGTGAATAACACCATTTCTATTAACACTATGAACACCAACATCAACACCATTAGAAGTCCCATAAAAATATAAATTCTAAGGGCAGATACTTTTTTTGTGTGTTTCCTGCTGTGTCTCCCAACTATCTGGCACAGATTAGGTGCTTAATGAAGGTTGTTGGTTGATGAAATCACTATATTTACTATGACAACTTATCTTTCAGTACATTATATTAGAGGCATTGACACTTTTAATGCTCCTTCTAAAATAGATGCCACAAACTGGTACTTACCTGTGGTTCCGGGGAAGGAGTGAGCCTCAGAGGTTCCCAGGTTTACTGTGGTAGTCCTAGGAGCTAAAAAGAAACCATCATTAGTAAAAAAGCAAGGCACTCTCACAGCAGAAATACCAGAAAAGATTAATGTAACTTTTTGCACAGAAAGCTTGAATTGGGACTGTCTTGGAAGTGCAGACAGAGAAGGAGGTAAATAACTGCCCTCTCAGATCCCTTGCTCCAGTTAAAGAACATGAGAGGCATTAGGAGGGGTCAGCTCCTGCTTTACTTGGTGTGAGATGGGGAGTCACTGGAACATCTGTTGAATACTCAGTGCTGGTGATAAGCGCAGAGCTCTGATGGGTGAAACCTGCAGCAACAACAGAGGATAAAATAGTGTCAGGGTTGAGAGAGAGAAATGTACTGTTGTGGTTTGATCGCAAAATGGCATTCACAGGCCCTAGTGTTCAAATAATTATTCCCAATCTGATGGCACAGTTTTGGGAGGCTGTGAAATCTCAGGGACATGGGACCTAGTCATAAACCATCAGTGGTGGGCTCTTAAAGACATACTGCCCTGGGTTCAGTTTAGAATCTGTGCTTTCTGATCTGCAATAAGCAGAGTCATGAGCTGGCACTGCTATGGGAGGAACTGTTTCAACTATCTTCCCTCCATGGTAGATTGTCCCTTATAAAGCTACGAGCACAAATAAACACATCTCTACTTAAGTTGCTTCTCTTGGGTATCTATAATGGGAAAAGTAACTGATAGAAATACTAGAGAGGGGCTGGAGAGATGGCTCAGAGATTAAGAGCACTGGCCGCTCTTCCTGAGGTCCTGAGTTCAATTCCCAGCAACCACATGGTGGCTCACAACCATCTGTAATGAGATCTGGTGCCCTCTTCTGGTATGTAGGCAGAATACTGTATACATAATAAATAAATAAATCTTTAAAAAAATTCTCGAAAAAAAAATACTAGAGAGACTTAAAGATATATAATGGATTGGGGTTCATGAAGTCAGGCCTATCAGGGACTCTCTATAGACAAGGGTCAGTTCAGTTCAAACTGAGGAACAGATGAGATCCCAATTTGAGTCAGCACCTATTGAGCACATGGCTAGTCTCTTAAGAGCCAGGCAGGGGTGTGTGTGTGACCAAAGCCAGAGAGTAGATGCTGCCAATCTAAGAAGAAACTTCAGCCACATCCAGATGCTTACCATTGACATAGAGGCTGTCCCTGTCCAGGGTGTAGGGATCCAATCTGGTGACACTATGAGTCAACCTACTCAGCTCCCAGTATAGCTGCTCCCTGTCCAATCTGTGGCCTTTGGGGTCAGGGTGATACGTGCAGATGGCATCCACTCTGGTGGCTGTTCCGTCCTTCTTAGACCTGGGTAAGTATAGAACATAGTTGAGGTAGCTCTGCCTCCCACTGTTTCTTCTTTCCTCTCTCTTCTGCCAGCCCCTAACTAAAAAAACTAAGATATTCTAACAAAGAAGTTGCCTTGTGAAGAAACAAACACCATAACCAATAGTTAGGATCACAAGGACAGCCACCTTTGTATGTTGTGGAAGAAGCCTCTTCAAACCTGTGACAGAGAGAGGGTAGTATTGAGAGGGCTAGGAATTCACATGATGCCAGGATAGTCTTGTCACTGATTCTGATGGACATAAGGTTCTGAGAGCCAAGGGCAGAAGTGGTCTCAGAAGAGATGATCTTAACATTGTACTTCGGAGAGCTTGCATTCAGAAGGGTAATGTTAGTTACCTCAGGTCCTATGGAACACTAGGTCTTGGAATTTCTAGGAATAATCACAGCTCTTATATTGTTGAGAAATGTCTATTTGGGGGTCTCTTTGAAACAATTGCTGATTCATTTTGACATATGAAGGCCTTACTATCGTGTGTGTGTGTGGGGGGGGATGCGTGCATTCATGCGTGCTATTAGAGAAGGAACTCAACCTCACACTCGCAGATTCCAAGCATGTGCTCTATGTTTCATGTATATTGCAGCCCCTCACTAGTGAATTCTAGGCAGGCATTCTGTTGCTGAGCAACATCTCCAGCACTCCCTTTTTAAATTTAAAAAAAAAATTATTTTATTTCTGAGACAAGATTTCAGTAATTTTTCTAGGCTGGCCTTGAACTTGCTATCTCTGAAACTGTTTCCTGTGCAGCTTCATAAGTAACCTCTTGGGTAGCAAGATGACAGATCTGCCCCATCAGCATTAGCTGCAGAGTATTGATCCAGCTAACCAGCCATGGGATGAAGTGCCCTCATGCCCTATGGCTGTGACTTCAATTTTTTTCAAGTGTAATAATCATTTACTCAACTTTCCCCAGGCAGGGGCCCAGCCCTTTGTATTCATAACTGTGATGCAGGAGAAACTTAAAGTAATAAAATTGATGTTATAAAAGATTTACTAATAAACTTGCTTAGAAAATATTGACGCATAATATAGAATTTAGTTAAATGAAAGCTGCCTCTGTATCACTGGATAATAAATAGTATACTAATCAAAGTTTCTAGGAACTGTTGGAAAGAAAATTTTGTACCATAATCGAAATTGAGGGTTGCTGAGAAAATGTCACTGCTAATGCCACTGCTTGCTTACCTAGACTGATCTCCAAATAGGTTCCATTCCCATGACAAAAGGAGACAACCCTGACTTATAATTAGCCATTAGGCCCTTCTCCATGTCCAAGAATATACCTCTAATAGCATCTCAAGGGGGCAGCTCAGGCTCATAACTACCATTAAGTCCTGGTCAGCCCCTAACTCCCTTGTACTCTTATAAGGAAAATACAGTTCTACCAGATGGGCAAGATGATCCTGGGTAACAAGTATTTGAAAAGAACCACACAGGTATACTTAAAAAATAATTCTCACAATGTCTTGTTGTGTAAATCTCCCATCTGCCTAAGTAGCCAGGCTTGTAGTCTCCTGTTCCTGTTTAAATTGCTCAAAGTATAAACTGAGGTCAGGACCTAAATGAGATTTAAGGATGGTGTCATATGTGGAATATACAAGTCCAAGGTCTATATAAATTGGTAAAATTTCTGTTTGAGGCTGGTTCACTTTTGTGCATTAGATGGAACTAGTCATGTGCTATTATTAAAGAGCATTTTTCTTTATTAATCTCTAACTTTGCAGAGTGATTTTTCACTAGGAAGGCATTTTATTTCTATAACAAATACATCATTCATCCTCAGAGCAATCCTAATGGGTTGATATTGCTCAGTTCCCATAGTGATTATCAATGTGATATATGTAATACAGCACAATTACATAAAATTTAAAATATGAAATATAGATATATAAATACATATAATTCAATATATAAATATATTAGATATTTAAGTGTTACTGCAACATAAAATATATAATTATATTATATGCTATGTTATTATGCCTATTATGTGCTGATGGAGAAGAAACCTCAGGCTCTCCACAATATAGGCAAGCACTCTAACACTGAGTCATAGCCTAGCCCTACATATAACTATTTCTTGATTTCTAGGGCCTTGTGGATGCTATGCAAAAAAACCCACTCTACCAGTGAACTATATCTTTATCCCCTACATAAATATTTTATATAAGTATTTTATAGCTTACTTATATAATTAATTACCATGATTAGTTAGTATGTAATATGTAGTTCATAGTAATGCATGTGGTATTTATAAAAGTTTATCCATGTGTACACTATATATGTGTGTTTGGATCTGGTACCTGAAATGTTGCAATTATTCTGTGACACCTGACATAAAGCATTTATTTATCTGCACCTCAGTTTCGCTTTCTGTTCCTGCTTCATGAAGCGTTTGCTAGAACTGAATGAACTATTAAATATAAAATACTATGAACTATTAATTATAAAATAGTTCAGGGGTTTGGTGCTTAATAACATTTAGCTGCTGGTATTGTTGGTGCTTCATAGTCAGACTTAAGTGATTGTAAATACAAACAGTTGAACAGTTGGGGAGCCCATTGCTCAGTTCCATCCACCTGTTTGGCTGAGTTTGTGTTGGGATAGACTCACCTGAGTGCCACCAGTGCACAGCCTGAATAGAGGGATCCCAGACTGCTGGTCTTGAACAGGGGTTTGAGCTGTGAGAAAGGAGAGGGAAAATAAGAACGAACCACTGAGCAAAGCCCGGAGGAGCTGTGACCCGGGTAACAGGAGCAAGACCAGAGAAAGGTGAAGCTTGGATGCAATGGGCAGGCCTCTCACCAGGTGCTGGAGGACTCGCTCCAGAGTGCTGAATTTCCTGGAGCTGTGGTACAGCATGTATTCCTTGAACTCCAGGTTAGTGATGGTGAAGTTGAGGGTGAACTGGGCAATGACAGGCGTGACCACTGCAATCAGAGGGGAAAAAAGAAGGTCATGTCTATGTCACACTTGGTCTTACCTCTAAGACAACTTCTGAGGACCAAGACAGGAAGTTTGAAACAAGAAATCAGATCATGGTGCTTAGGACAGGAAGACCAAAAGCCTCAGAAGAAACAGTGCACACATTGTTTATGTATTAGCAACTATGATACCTTTTCACTTCCAAATAGGTAGAGATTCAGGTGCAGAGTTCTCAAGAGCGCCAAACGCTGATGTAAAGGAAGGATTTGAGATGGTGAAAGCACAGTGTTAAAATGAACTTACAAATGTATATGTATGAACAGAGCTACTGAACTATGGCAGAAGCGTGCCACAGACATAAAGTACTAGTGTGGGTATGTAAACCAGGCCAACTGGCTAGGAATTGAGGTACAACCCTTAAAAGCTCCTATCAAAGGTTTTTAAAAAAAAGTTTTATGGTTTGGAGGAAAGGAAGAGAAAAAAATGTTAATTCAAGCCTATTCAACATTTAACAAACGTTTTGAACATGAACCTAACTACATCCCTTAGAGGAGCCTTCTCTCACCAATTCAACCCCATCTTTCTCAAAACTTGTCCTTTAATGAATACAGCACCCTGTAGAGGCTTTGTTATCATGGTTATAGGACAATGTTGAGCTAGATTTCATTTCAAAACATCCCTGACCTTATCACTAATCGGATACATGTGGATGTAGTCCCTCACTTCCATCCACTGTAAATAAGGAGAAGCAAAGTGTGTAGGGAAATTATGAACGCTATATAATGGTGTAAATCACAAAGGAGGTTGCAACCAAGAGGTAAGATAGAAACACTGCAAGTTAGAAGCCAGTCTGGGCTGCATAGCAAGGTCATGTATCAAAATAGAAAAGGAGGGGGACTATGTGTACAAATAAGTGGTAAAATACTTGCCTAGCATGACCCTGAGTTTGATCCCTAGCACTGAAAAAGAGAAAAGGAAGAAGAAAAGAAAAAAAGAGAAAGACTAAAATCCCTCAAGGACATTGGAATGAGTAGGAAAAAAAAGCTGATCCCAAAAGTCATACCTTGTATTTTCCCATCTATGTAATGCCCTTAAAATAATATTACTACAGAGAAGGAAAACATTAGTGATTGCTGGTGGTTGGATTGACAGGAGGAAGATTTTGTGGGGATTGAGCAGTTCTAGACCTTGACTGTGGTAGTGGCCTCAGGAATCTGTTCATGAGATAACTGCTATAGAAACACATATATGGACAGGTGCTTATGTAACTGTCACCCAATAAGCTACTTGTCAACTTGGCAACCCTAGAACAGTGGTTCTCAACCTTTCTAATGCTGAGACCCTTTCCAGAGTTCCTCATATTGTGGTGATCCCCCAACCATAAAATGATTTTCATTGCTACTTCCTAACTGTAATTTTGCAACTGTTATGAATTGTAAAGATGTAAATATTTTTACAGCTAGAGATTTGCCAAAGGGATGTTGGTTGAGAACTACTGCCCTAGAAACAACTGAGAGGAAAAGTCCCCTTTGAGAATTACCTCGATCAGATTAGCCTGTGGGTACGTCTACAGATGGTTGTCTTATTAGTTGATATAGGAGGGCCCATCCCACTGTGGGTGGCTCCATTCCCACAGCAGGTGGTCCTGGGCTGTCTAAGAAACTTAGCTAGGTTTGTGGCTAAAACAAGCCAGCAAGCATAATTCCTCCATGGTTCCTGTCTCCAAGTTCTTGCCATGAGTTCCTACATTTATTTTCCTCAGTGATGGACTGTAACCTGGAAGCATAAGCCAAAATGAGAAGTAAAGGCACTTCCTGAAGTTGCTTTTGTTCAGAGTGTTTTATCATATCAAAGAGAAGTAAATTAGAACAACTAGTAAGATCTGACTGAAGTCTTTAGACTTTGATAGTGTCGTTTCCTTTATTTTTATATATACCAGGGTACCATAAGGTCTAGGTATGGATGGAAAATAAGTGAATGATATAAAGGAAGTTCATACTAATTTCCAATAGCTCTTGAATGTATTATTATTAATTCAAAACAAAAAAAATAAAAATATAAAACCACACAGCATATGGTATGACACATGGGAAGGGTGAAACTTCATAAAAGTCTATCTTTTGTAGACAGGTTCTCATGTATCCCGTGCTGGTCTCAAGCTCTCTATGTAGCCACAGACGTCCTTGATCTTCTGATCTTCTTGTCTCTACCACTTGAATTCTAGAATAACAGGTGTGTGACCCCACACCTAATTTTATGGGGTGCTGTGGATTGAACATAGGGCTTTATGTATGGTGGGGGAGTAGTCTATTAACTGAGGAACATCACTAGTGCCTCTCTTAGTGTTTTTTTATTATTAATTATAATTACATATCTTACTTCTTTACCTAATGCACTGAACCTGTGATGAACTATATGTGATTTATTCAACATTTTATCCCCTATATATAATACAAAAGAGGTGCTAAGTAAATATTTCCCGATTAAACCCAGGATGTAGGGTTGCAAAAAATGGCTCAGCAATTAAGATCACTTCCTGCTCTGTCAGAGGACTCAGAATTAGTTCACAGCACCCATATCTGGTGGCTCACAAATTCTTACAATTCTAACCACAGGGGATCTAACACTCTCTTCTGGCCTCTGTGGCCACCTGCATAAACTCACATAGATACATACATATTCACAAAAAATAAAATTAAAATAAATCCAAACCCTGATTGGGCCTGTTATTCAAGCATTCTACTACTGAGCTACAAGTGGTGGGATTAAGGAAGTGACCTTAAAAGGTCTTAGTGTGAAGTTTTAAATAAATGTATCATTTGGTAGTTGAAGAAACTGAGGCACTGAGAAGATAAACAAGTTGTCCAAGATTGATATGGATGAAAATTTGAGGGTGGCATATCTCCTGCTCTTGAGAAATGCATAGAACAGGAAGTACCCATGAACATTCTCGGTTCCTTCAACTATCTCCAAAGTCCTATCTATGAAACTGGGAAAGTTGGCTTCCTAGAAGGAGTTATAGAGAGAAGTCACCTACCTGTAGAGAGGTTAGGGTGTTCGGTGGAGGTCCCTGTGAAAAACAGAGAAGAGGTCACAGGCGCTGAGAAGAAATGGATTAGAGTAAAAACATGGTATTTGAAGTAGTGCATGAATGTCCAAGAGAGTATCTTTGCTCTCCAAATCAGGCCATAAATATATATGGCGGTGGTTGTGACAGTCCAGCTTTTAATCTATTTTTTTCTTCTCCATGACCTTGGATTCAGTAGGGTATGAATCAGCTACTGCTCCCACAGGGTGTGGTGAACGCAATCATCAGACATTTAAGTACTCACTGTTGGGAGTGGAAGCAGAGGTTCGATGAGTAAAATCTGCAACGAGAAAAGGAAAGAATAGGGATACATGGACAGAAATGTTTATGGTATAGCTGAGACCCATCATCACCATCTCTAGCTGAGACTTCAAGTCTATACAGTGGAACACTTAGAACCCAGATGTCATTGGCTGAGCAGTGGTGGCGCATACCTTTAATCGCAGCACTACAGAGGCAGAGGCAGAGAAATAGTGAGGAGGATCTCTCTGAGTTCCAGGCCAGCTTGGTCTATAGAGTGAGTTCCAAGATATCCAGGGCTACAGAGAAATGACAAACCTTGTCCCAAAGAAACCAAAACACCAAAAAAAAGTGTCATCAAAAGAACTATCTCTATTCTCGTGGACTTACAATTTAAACACAACCCAATTCTACCATATATATTTGTAAACTGTTACTTTTCAAAGTACATAGGGAGGAAGATGAAAGATTCAACTTTTTGTTTTGTTTGAGATTGAATCCTTATTTTATTTGAGTTAGAATCATAGTCTGTAGCCCAGGCAGGTCTTGAACTCTCTATGTAACCCAGGCTGAGCACAAACTTGCAGAAAACCTTCCATCTCGCCTTTTAAGTACTTTGATTGCAAACAGGGGCTGCCTCACCTGGTAAATGCTTCTTGTTTCTGCTTCTGCTTCTTCTCCTTCATTTTACTCCCTTATTCCTCCCCTTCTCCTCTTCTTCCTTATAGTACTAGAGATCAAATCATGACCCCTGAACGTACCAGGCACACTCAAGGATTACAGGCATGAGCCATCACTCCAAGTTAAGTATGAAGTTTCTAATGAAAGCTTCTGATAGAAGTAGGGCTCAGAGAATATGGCCTGATGCATAGCAAGCATGATAGAGACATTTTAGCTCCATATAGATATGATATAGGCAGATATTGGGTATATACCTCTAACCCCAGCACTCAGATGAGGCTGAAATGGGAATCATCAGTTTGAAGATAGACTGGGTTATGCTGTTAGTTCTAAGACAGCCTCAGTCACATAGCAAGACTTACCTCAAAGTAATACAAAACAACAAACAACCCTAGACTTGAACCACTACTGAACCGCCATTGGCTTCAACCAGAGATGGTTGTAGATGTGGATAGAGGAGAGCTTTCGTAGGTTAGATACATATTTAAATAATGCCTTTGTAATGCAGCAATACAGAGAAAAGAGAATGACTTGAAGACTCAAAGCTTATGTGTCAGCAGCAGGTAGCAACAGGAAGGGTCTTGTGACCAATTAGAGAGCCCACTTATCTTAGGGTAACATTCTCATCTTCAGCTTATGGTTCCTAAGAGGATGCTTACCATTGATGTACAGACTGTCCTTTTCTAAAGCGAAGGATCCTAGCTTGGTGACACCTTGGGTATTATGACTAAATTCCCAGTACAGCTTCTCTCTGTCCAGTGTAAGGCCCATGGGATCAGAATGGTGAGTGCAGACAGCATCCACTCCGGTGGCTGTTCCATCTTTCTCAGGCCTGGGCAAGGAAATGAGACAGAGATGGGGAGATGGAAACTTTTGGGGCTCACAAAAGTTTCACTGAGGGAGAAGAGAAGTGGGGCAACTGATGAACAATTAATGACCTTTGTGGCAGAAGAAAACAATAACAGAGCCAAGGACCTTGCAAAAAGGACAGCATCTAAACATGCCAGTATCTGTGCTATCCTTTAACGTGATAGCTATAACATGACTTAACATGCCGTACTAAGAAATGTGACAATGGGGGTGGGAAAAGAAGTTTGCAAATAAGGTAAACAAACAAACAAACAAACAATTTCAATTGGTGTAACTCCTATTCAACCACTGAATGATGCCAGATGTTTCTCCACTTCTCTGTTTCTATGATTTATTTTTGTGTGTAAAATGAATCAACAGTTTCAGACCTGTGATGGTTAATTTTAAATGTCAACCTATCACAAGCTCGAACTGCCTGGGAAAAGTCTTAATGAAGAATTAATGATATTAGGTCAGTTTGTCACCAAGCCTGTGAGAAATGGTCTTGTTTGTTATTTGATGTAGAAAGACCCAGATCATCATGGGTAGCATCAGTCTTGAGCCTGTAGAACTGAAGAAGGCTAGCAAACAGCCAGCAGGCAGATGGGTGCATTAATTTTTCTCTACTCTTGACTGTGGGTATGATGTGATCAGTTGTCTCAAGCCCTTTCCACTATAACTTCTCCACTCGATGGACTGTAGTCTAGAACTGTAACCAAGTAAACATTTCCTTATGTGTATTTCTTTTTTTTTTTTTGGTCAGAGTATTTTACCACAGCAACATAAATGAAATTATAACAAAACATAGCAGGAAGTGCTTAATAAAATGAAACATCATTGTCTTGTGAAAGGAAATGGAGTCTACACTTTTCAGTCTGAAAGAGAAAGGACTGGAGAAAAGTTGGAGGTCACCTTCTCCTAGAACACTAGGAGCAAGGAGTTAGGAGTTATCTCATGGTGATTTTCTACATGCCCTGCATAACAACTATGAAGTTCTTACCTCAGCGAGATCAGTCTACAACCAGAATAAAGGTGCCCGATACTGGTATTCTCGAACATGGGCTTGAGCTATGGACAAAAGAGAAGATGATCTAAGGGGCCAAGAGGTACAAGACTGAGATTGGACAGGGTGAGTGTGAGAGAGTTCTGACCAATCGATTCAAGATTCTCTCTGTGCTGTTGAATATTTCAGATCCTTGGGATCCCATGCCCTCTCTATGGCGCAGGTTGGTTATAGTGAAGTTGAGGGTGAAGTGTCCCAGAGATGGGGTTGTACCTGTAGCAGAAAAGAGGAAGTGGGAAGTTTAATATGCATCGTAACCCAGATGGCTATAGTCAAAGGAATGGTTGAACTTAGCTGCTGTGTAACCAGTCTTCAGAATCTTCTCATCTTACAAAACTAAAACTCTAAGTAATTAAACAGCTCCCATTTGTCCTTCTCTAACCTGTAGCAACCACTATTGGTACTCTTGGTTTATATGAATTTTACTATTCTATACCTCTCATGAGAAAAATCATATAGCATTTCTCTTTTTGTGAGGATATTCTCAATATTATCTATGTTAAATGTGAGAATTTCCTTCTTTTTAGGCCTAATAATATCTGACTGCATAGATATACTGTATTTATTTTTATCAATTAACATGCTCACATATACTTGGGCTATTTATGTATTTTGACCAGACAATGCATGTGGGTATGAGTTATTTATTCATTTATTTACTTACTGGTGTGCAAGTGTGTTGTATGTGTGTGATGTATGTGCAAGGTGTGTGTGTGTGCAGGTGCGCGTACCTAGGCATGCATGGAGGCCAGAAAAGCCCTGCAGTGTTTTGTTCTGTGTCTTTCTGATTTCTTTGTGACAGGGTCTCACTGATTTTGGAGGTAGGCTTGCAACCAGTAAGCCCCAGGGATCTTCCCATTCCTGCCTCCCATAGTGCTGGGGTCACACCTGACTTTTCACAGTAAGTGCTTTTACCCACTGATCCATTTCCCCAGACAAAGATATTTATTTCTGAAGCTAAAGTGATACAGTCACTGTACTATATTTTTGTAGCCCCTATAGCATAAGGTTGGATTGTGTGCCCCAAGCCTGCCCAAGGGCTTCAGTTTGACAGAATTTATCTCTGTGGCAGATGCCTGGAGTCTTAGTAGACCCTATGCCCATGTTTGGGAAAAATAAAGAGATAGGACAATAATCACAATCATGACTATGATCCAGAATAGTTTTCTAATATTCAAATATAATTCATACATGAACATATGCAGATTGATTATTCATGAATTCAATCATTCAATCTATAAATAAAAAGTGAGTATGAAGTAGGTGATAAATACATGAGGAGTGAATAAAGTAGAAGTAAATTCCATAGAAGAAACAAGCAAACAATTAGTCATCATGATGAGAGGAAAAGAAAAAAAGGGCCAGATGTGAATGTAAAGAAAGGGTTAGTAATAGAAGGTAGTCTGGAAAAGTCTTTCAGATCCTTGAGGTGAGATTTGGAAATTGAGAAATCAGAGATAGTCGGCCTGCATAAGTAGCTAGTGTAAAGTACTGTGGTTGGACCAAGGTTAGGGTACTAAAAGAACAAACTAATGTCTGGGGTGGCCCAACCATAGACTGTGCAGAATAGGCTGAGTGAAGAGCAGATACCATACAAAGCAGTGTGGCAGTATCAAAAACTCTAGAGTCATTGTTCTTAGCTGTAGAGTTTGGAGTAGGCGATGCAGAAAGGAAGGGTTGATGGAGCTGCTCTGGAGAACTTATGGGAATGATATTGTACATTTTTCTTTTATGGAGTTGATTCTAGGGAAGGGGGTCCTAGAGATATTGGGACATCACAGTTTTGAGTACTCACTGCTTGTGGTAGGGGTCCAGTACTGATGGTTATAACCTGCAAATAGGAAAGAAAGATTAATGATAAGGGACTGTTATGTAAGCACAAGAGATGAAAAGAGGGTAGACCTGGAAGTCAAAGTCATTATGAAACATTCTGAGACTTACATATATAAGGAGTAATGACTGCATCTTACTTGGCCCTTATTATGTGCCTTGTCCTGTGATAATAGTCATGATAACTATCATCACCAATAATTTTACTAAAACAATACATAATAATATAGCTGGAAAGATGGTTCATTGACTAAAAGTACTTTCCACCAAGCCTGGCCTTTTGAGTTCAATACTTTGGACCCACATGGTAGAAGGAGAGAACTGACTCCCACAGTATTACTTTAATTTCAACATGTATATGAGGACATGCATGTCCACACAAACACAAACAAACAAACAAACAAATAAATAAATAAAACTTTTATTTAAATACTCAGGGCACCACAGTTGTTGGTCTAAAGTTTATGAGTTCCCACTATCTTGGTTTGGTTGTCTGTATAGATTTTCCCATCATGATCTTGATGCCCCTAGGTCATAGAATCCCTCTTCCCTCTCTTTGACTGGATTTCTGGGACTTAGCCTGGTGCTTGGCTGTGGATCTCTGCTTCTGCTTCTATCAGTTGGTTACTGGATGAAGGATCTATGGTGACAGTTAGGGTATTCACCAATCTGATTACTGGAGTAGGGGAATGGGACTGGACTAGGCCCTCTGCACAAGCGAGACAATTATATAGCTTTGTGTGTTTAAGGGGCCCCCTAGCAGTGAGATGAGGATCTATCCCTGGTGCGTGAGCTGGCTATTTTGAGTCCATTACCTAAGGCAGGACACCTTGCACAGCCATGATGCAGTGGGGAGGGGCTTGGACCTGCCTCAACTGAATGTACCAGGCTCTGCTGACTCCCCACGGGAGGCCTTACCTTTTTGGAGGAGAGGATGGGGGATGGGTTGGGGGGTAAATCTGGAGGAGGAGCAGGAGGAGGGATGAGATGGGGATCTGGTTGGTATGTAAAATGAATAAAACATTTCTTAAAGAAAAAAAGAAAATAAAAAATTTAGGGCATGATATAATTGTTTCAAATATAATCTTACAGCAGTGTGGCTGTCTGCACCGGGCCTGTCAACATCAAACATGAATCAAGGAAACTCTCATGGAGCCCTTTCTCTCCTCAATGAATTTTTGGCAACTGATAAAGTCTGGGAGAAGAATAGTCATTGCTTTCAGTTATGTACTAGATGGTAAGCCCACCCATCACCAATGCAGAGTCCCAAATGTGGGGCTGCACATATAGTCCTGTTTAAAATCAGTGGATCACAAAATAAAACAAAAAAAGACATGAATGTGGGAAAGGGACCTGTAAGGGGGAGGAAGGAAGAAAAAGAGTGGAGGGAGGTAAGAGAGAGTACAGGGTTAAAGTAAACAGAAGACATCATATATGTCTGAAACTGTCCAAAAAAAAAAACAAATAAAAATAAAATGAAAAATAATTTCAAAATTAAAAAAATATACAATAATAACAATTATCTGTGTTTTGATGGGGTGATACTATATCACAGCAATAATATTTCATATGTTACAAAGATAAAAACATATTTATGAATGAGTGTGTGCTCTAAGCATATTTATTTTTTCTCTGTCTGGGAAGATAATTTAAATCTATCTTTGCTCACTTAGTTTCTTTTTTCTTAACAAAATTTTATGATACTACCTTAGTGTATGTATATTACTCATAACATAGAATTGATAAAATTATGGTATATTGTGGGAGAGATATGTGGGAATAAAAATAGAGAAATGGAGATTTGTAAAGATGGCTCAGTAGTAAAAGTGTTACTGTAAGTCCTGGATGGCTTTCACTGTCAACTTGATACAGTCTAGAATTATCTAGGAAGTGAATAACAACTGGGGAATTACCTAGGTCAGATTGACCTGTGGGTATGTCTCCTGGGGATTGTCTTGATTAATTTATGCAGGAAGATGCATCCCACTGTGGGCAGCCCCATTCCTAGGCAAGTGGTAGTCCTGGGCTGTGTAAGAAACCTAGTTAAGAGGAAGCCTACCTGCCAGCCAGCAAGAAGCATCCTCCACATTTTCTACCTCATTTCATTGGCTATAATGTATGCTTTCTGGTTAGAGATAGGATACCCACAGGAATATTCCAAACAGGGATATCTCTTGATATAAAGACAAACCTAGATCCTTGTGCAAACTATGCAAGTTACCTGCCTCTGAGCTTCACTCCAGGAGGAAAAGGAGGAGGAGGCCAAAAAAAAAAAAAAAAAAAAAAAAAAAAAAAAAAAAAAAAAAAACTTTCTGCAAATGTTTTTATGGAGAAGGAGGATAAAGGAGATAAGAAGGGGAAAGGGTGGGGAAGGAGAAGGAGTGGGAATGAGAGAAGGAAAGAGAAACAGGAAGAATAGAAGGAGGAGGCCTGACTTCAATTTCTACCTTGATTTCTCTCAGGGATGGAATATGATGTGGAACTGTAACACAGACCCTTTCTTCTCTAAAATTGCTTTTGGTTAAGGTATTCAACAATTACAGAAATGAAACTAGATCATTCAAGTGTGATGACCTAAAATTATATGCTTAGATCCCACATAAAAGCTCAGCATGTAGCCTAAATGTCTCTAAACTTGGTATCCTACAGTGATATGGGAAGTAGAGAGAGGAGAATCTCAAGTAGTTCATGGGTCAGCTATCCTGAAGTATATAGTGATGAATAAAAAAGACATCATGTCTCAAACAAGGCAGGATTAGCACCTGATGTTGTCTTCTGACTTCTACACATGTACTGTGGAATACACACACACAAATACATGCAGATAGAGAAAGAGAGGAGAGATATGGCTTGAGAAACTGGGGAAATTTTGATGAAAGGAATAAGATGCTTTAAAGGTGAAAAAATGGGGCCTCAAATGTAATTGCTAACATTGGATTTGACAGAAACTGGAGAAGGGTTTTTTGGTGTGTGTGCATATTGAAGATTGAACCTAGAGCTTTGTGCATACTAGGCAAGTGACCCACCTCTGAGCTACACCCTAGGAAGAAAATGAAGGGAAAGAGAAAGCCAAGAAAAGAGCTTCTCATTACTATTTCCCTGGAGGATAAAGAAGATAAGGAGGGGAAGGAGGGGGGAGGATAAGGAAGAGGAACAGGAGGAAAAAAGGAGGAGAAGGCCAAGAAAAGAACTTCCCATGACTACTTTTCTGGATCATTGATTCCATTTCTGATATTCTATCTAAAAGTTAGATATTCTATCTAAACATAGATCAGATCTACACAAAGCTCTGAAAATTTCCAGTTTTTTCCTGTATTACCTCATTTGACTTTCAAAGTAATCTTACATCTATATTTTCACTAATTTTTGTAAATAAACAATAAAGCCTGGAGAGATTCCCTGGCTTGTCAGTCGTCACACACACACACACACACACACACACACACACACACACACACACACACACAAATAACCTGATACTACACAGTATTCATACTGTGAAAAAATGCTTTTTGTTAGCCCAAATTTTGAAGTAAACTTTCTATGATTTTTTACACTGTCAACTTGACAGGATATATTGTCATAGGAGGCCAGCCTGGTGGCATACCTGTGCGGGTTTATGTAGCCTAGGTTAGCCTATGGGCATGCCCTTAAAGGATTATTTGATTAGATTAATTGAGATGGGAAGACCCACTCTAAATGTGAGTGATTCCATTTCCTGGGCAGATATTCTGAAGTATATAGAAAGTAAAAAGCTAGCTGAGTACCATTTTTTTCTCTCCTCTCTCTAATGACTGTAGATATGATTCAACTAGTTGCTTCAAACTTCTGTGCATTGACTTCCCTGCCATGATGGGCTGTATCTTGAAGTGTAAGACAAAATCAATCCTTCCTTCTAAGGGCATGAGCTCCAAATCCTACTTGAGACACTATTGACAGTTGATGTTAAGGAAGAAAGAGTCAATTTTCTTTAGGGACATGAACTTTAAGTCAACCAAACCCCAGCTGATGGCCCCACACCCATGTGCATGGACAACACAAATTTGACTTCCCCATCCATGATGGTATTTCAGCTGTTGTGATCTTATGCATGTAGTCACAATAACTGTGAGTTCATATGTGCAACATTCCTGTAATATCTGAAAAATACTGTTTTGCTGCAGATGTCTACTGCCTCTGGATCGGGGTATTTTGTCGCAGTAACAGAAAACTATCTTCTGGACACAATACAGTATTACTCTAAATAATACAGTGAAATATGTATTTCATATTATATATGAAGGTAATCTCCAAGTGGATATAAGGGAGTAAATAACTAACCATGAATTAGGCTGGATTATTAGGCTAGAGACTACCTGTCCAGATGTTTGGGGCTTGCTCTGTTTGGATGGTTCATCGCTTTGTCTGTGGTTTTCAAGAGTGTATGTTGGTGAAATCCTCATTCTGGCATGCTTTATAGTCATTATCTTAGTCAAATGAATGTACAATGGTTCTTGGTAAAAAAAAAAATGAGGGTAACAACTCAAAAAGTTTTGATAAGATTAATATGATTACAAAATTCTCACCACACAGGATCCTTTTGAAAAACATGAGCCGCTATTAATTTTTTGTTCTTGACAGAGCCTTCCTGTGACAATTTTTCTGTTGATATCTAGTCATGATTCAGTATATATTTTACTAAGGGTGGCAATGTTTCTGGGAGTTGCAGTTGCTTGAGATGCTCCACAGAGCCTGAGAACTAGGCTCATATGATGAAGGGAAGGAGAATGAAGTCACTGTCAGGCAAATAGGAAGCACTTAACCACAGCATCATCCATCACTCCCAACTTCCCCATCATCTGCTACTCTAATTGAGATCTTATATTAAGGAGAAAAGAAGGAGAATGTGGGGGGGAAGAAAGGCAATAAGGGAAGGAAGAGGAACAGGAGAAAGAAATGAACTGGGAGAACACAATGGAGAAACAAGAGGATCAAAAAGAGTAGGAGAAGGGGAAAAAGAGGAGAAAGGGGTAGAAGAGAAGGGAGAGGTATAGGAGGAGGAGACGATAGCAAGAATGGGAAAGAGGAGAAAGAGAAGACAATAAACAGGAGGAGGAGGAGAAGGACGTGAATAGTAGAAAAAGGAAGAGGAGGAGGGGTACAAAAAGGAAGAACAGGAGGAAGATGAAGAGAAGGAGAAACAGCAGGAAATATTTAATCCAAAGAGATGAAGTAGAAAAGGACTTGGATTTCTTTGGTGGGTTAAACATTACAAAATGAGCCATCTAAGAAATATTAGGCTTCTACCAGAGTTACAACAAATTCTCAAACAATAAAAGATGAAAATGGAAAGTTTATGTACAATAATTTCTCAAGGTTGAGACTATTAACATAATTTAATAAATATTAGGTGACTATACTGTACCTTTGGGATACTTACCAGCATCCACTTACCTATACCTAACAAAAAATATTAACACCCTTTGAGTAGTGACATAGATATGTCTCCAGACATAGACATTCCAAAATCATCCCCTCTAATGAGCTATTGGCATAAAAAAGTCACTAACTAAATGATGTTTAGGATCTGAAGTGTCCTCCAGAAAGCTCATGTGTTGAAGGCTTGGTCCCCAATTGGTGAAACTGTAGAAAGGTGATTGGATTGCAAGAGTGCTAACTTCATCAAATAACACGGACCATGAGAGATCAGCTCCCATGATCAGCTCAGGGTAATAAAAGGGATGCCTTAGAGTAGTGAGGGATAAGAAACTTTTTTATCTGAGGGTAATTAAGAATAAGTTTCAATCTATCTATGACTGGTGAAGTAAGGGCACACACATGCTTTCTGATGTTAACTTTCTCTTTTACTATCTTAAGAATGGTCTCTGACTCTGTCTCCACACAGCTACATATCTCCAAACTACTGCATACAGGTACGTATCTTTACATAAATACATTTTCACATGGCTACACATCTTTCTTTTAAGAACATTTCTCTTCTACATCTCTTTTCTATACAGTTTCATCTTCCTTGCCTCCACAGTTACAAATCTCCACCCAGCCACAGTTAAACATCTCATTTACATAGCTCTCTCACCATACAGCACTTTACACACTTCCTAGGCACAGCCGCTCTATGCAGCAGTATCTCCTTCACACAGCTCTCTCTCTCTCTCTCTCTCTCTCTCTCTCACACACACACACACACACACACACACACACACACCACCACCACCACCACCACCACCACCACCACCACCACCACTCACATTCTGGAGCAGCTCTCACATAGCTCTACACAGCTGTCTGTCTCCACACTGCCGCTGCTGCTCCCTCACAACCAAACTCTGGACAATTAGAAGTTACATTTTCAGGGCTCTACCCATTCTCAAAACACAAGATAAGTCACATAGTTTCTCTTAAGCAAGCAATGTCACATTGACCCATGCACATAACTCTAAGTTGGTGAGGGATCCCAGATGTTAAACAATTGGCTGAACCTTGAGTGGTCAGGGTACATGCAGAAAGAGAACTACTGCAAGGACTATGTCTCAATGTAAACAGCCTGGCCTTGATTTCTCAGCAAACAACACCTGGGATTTAGTCTTTGCGTATTCTCTGTAGGGGCACCTTAGTCTGTTTTGGACTTGTTCTAACATCTTTGCAAAATGTGTAAAAGGCTGTCTTTGAGACTTAAGAACACTGTTACCTCCCTGTGTCAGTAAAGAAGAATATTCTGGTAAGATTTCTGTTCATCAGAATTATAAAGCTTAAACAGAAATCTACAGCAAAGTGTGTGCCCAGATATGTAAAACACACTACCAAAGAGCAGTGGCAAGCACCCCACAACTGTTCTTATAGGGAGGTATAGCAGTGGCACCTGAGACAGTTACAGACAGAAAACAACCGGTTTCCACAGCCAGTGACCACATGGCTTTGCCAGATGGGGATCCCCATTAGGGAGTTAATACTTCTGGTGGGTCGACTTGTCAAACACTAGTTGCTACCTGCTGTATACTTCCACAGCCCTTAGTAATCAATGGATCAGCTAATAACTGAGTGAATTATTAGCAGAGGTGGGGGCTCACTGGAGAAACTAGGTCACTTGTTTCATGGCATGGAAGGGTATATTGCATTCCCCAAATCTCTTGCTTCCTGGATCCAATAAAAGAGCAGATTACCCATTTTATGCCTTCCACCATATTTCTACCTTGCCACAGGCCTACAAGTAATGAAACTACAATGAATAATCTTTATTAATTGGACTAGATTTAGAATCATATGGAAACAGATATGTGTGTCCATGAAGGCGTTTCCAGAAAGATTTCCCACTTTGAGGTGGGAAAACACACACTGAATGTGGATGGCACCATCTAGTGAGCAGGAGTCTCAGACTGAACAAAAACAGAGAAGATATGAACTCAGCGCCAGGATTCATCTCACTCTGCTTTCTGACTGCAGATATGATGTGACCAGCAGCTTCAAGCTGCTGACATGATGTCACTGCCATGATTGATGGTACTCTAGAACTGTGAGCTACAGATGCCTTTTCTCCAGTAAGCTGCATTCATCAGGTATTTTGTCACACTGATGAGGAAAGTTAATAAATAATATAGGAACTAATTAGCCAGGGCTGAAACTTCTGAAACTATGGGCCATAAAACCCTTTTCTTGTTTAAACTGAGTCTGTTACTTTTTTAGAGCAATGAAAACTAACACTAAAGGAGACCCCCATTCTAACAAAGATACTCACCGTTGACATAGAGACTGTCTCTGTCCAGGATGTAGGGACCCAGCTTGGAGATACCATTCGTCAGCTGGGCCACTTCTTGATACAACTGCTTCCTGTCCAGGGGAGGACTCATGGGGTCATGATAGTAGGTACAAATAGTATCCACTCCAGTGGCTGCTCCATTCTTTTCTGACCTAGGGTGATGAGCATATGGGAATGGGTCATCTAGAGATATGAGAAAATTGTGCATATCCTCCTCAAGTTGAGTCCCTCCTGGCTTTATGCATGTCTTTTTAATGGACTATGTCTACTTTCTCAGTCACATTTTTTTTAAGTCCTCTTTCTCTAGGTCTCCTACTTTATAAAGTGGGTTAGATCTAGAAAAGTTGGTTCAAATTTTTTTCTCTTGCTCTCATTTTTTTCCTTCAGTTATTTGGTTCACATCTATCATGACAACTATCAGCACTTCCTATTATGTTAAAAGTTACTCCAAGACTTCTTGGAACATCTTTCTTTCCATCATCTACATTTCTCTCTTCCCTTTTCCTTCCTTTTATTTCCCTCTCTTCCTTTCTACTTCTTTTCTTTCTTTTTTTCTATTTTCTCTATTATTCTTTATCATTTCCTCTTTCTTCTCCTTTCTAACATACTTCCCTCTTCTCTTTTCCTTTCTTCATTTTTTTCATTCCTTCATTCTTCATTCACTCTGCTACACCCTATTCTTTAATAGCATAGAGATTTTTCTATGGAGGGGAGGGGCTAGAAAAGAAGGAGGAACAAGAGATAGAACAGATGTAAAGGAGGAAGAAAAAGAAAACAAATAAAATGAGGAGGAGGAAGAAGAGGACCAAGAAATGTATTTCCAACTCTTACGCCCTGTATTACTTATGATGAACCAACCATGAAATAGTTTATTTTCCTCTGCTTCCTCTGCTTACTGTACATGCACTGTCAAAGTATGACTCAAGCAACATCATCTGTAGAAAGCCTCCACCCAGCTCAGGGTCAAGCTAAAACTCCATTACTAGGTTTTTTTAGCCTCTGTGTAGAATTAATGGTCTCTTTGCCCTGGTTTATGGTTTCATGTTTGTGTAACCACTGCCCTCTCTATATAGTGGAACTTTTGCAGGAAGAAAGTTATGGTTGCTAAGTCACAGAGTGTAGCATGAAATGAAGAATTCTGTGATTGCTAAGTGATTCAGTATCACTTTTTCTGATCAGTGAGCCTCAATGCTCTACATAATTTTTTTTCATACAAATAAGTTCCATGGAAGCCTCTTCTTTCAGGAAGTCCTGTCTCTCATGCACTAAATTAAAGACAGCGTCTCCCATGTCTGAATTCCTGGAGGGCTTCATTCCTTTATGTTCCTTACCTTCTGCATGTGATATTCCCATCTTAACCCCAGATGAATTTGACCATGACAGAGAAGTCCTCTGTGATATAAAGGCAGGAAGGCTCACCTTATCAAGGTCAGTCTGCAGCCAGAGTAGCCAGAACCAATGCTGGTATTCTTGAACAATGATCGGAGCTGGGGGTAAGCCAAAAGGATGAGTGAGAGATCCATGAGATTGGGGTGAAGAAAAAGAAAGCCATAGTATGCATGTTTCACATTACCAGGTAGTTCAAGGCCTTCTCTGTTTTGTTGACATGTATGGAGCCTGGGTACCCCATTTCTGTAGTATAAGGCAGGTTGGTGATTGTCAAGTTGAAAGTGAATGGCACCAATTCTGGATGGGTACTTGTAGCTGGAGAGGAGAGAGAGGGAAAGTGAATATAACCATGAGTCAGTCTCTCTCTCTCTCTCTCTCTCTCTCTCTCTCTCTCTCTCTCTCTCTCTCTCTCTCTCTCTCTCTCTCTGTGTGTGTGTGTGTGTGTGTGTGTGTGTATGTGTGTGTTGTATGAGAGAGAGAGATAAAGAAAATCAAATTTCTGTTTTAGTACTGAGCTGCTGGATGTGAGGGGAAGATTAATACTGTTTCATAGCCACAGTGTTCAGTAGATAAAGTCTACAATATCTTACCCAGAATCTTTTTGCCTAACTAGAGGGAGAGGGTGGAACTTCACAGTGGATGTATGATTTCCTTTAAAGAGGGATCCTGAATTTTCAGCCCAGAATGTCTAAAGGTGATAAGTCATTGACATTTCATTGACTTGAGAAAGGACTAAGACTTTTTATTTTCAGATCTGGGCAATATCACATAAGGGTTTCAATGGACAGTGGTAACAGTAAAGACTCAGAACTGGTCAAAATGATGAGAATAAGTGATGATCGAATATTCAGCCCCAAATTGGATATCTGAATTATGCCCTCCAAAACTCACTGAAAATTGTGGAAGGTTTAGAAAGAATATGGAGCATTGAGAAATGCTATATTCAAGACATGATGAGGCTTTTGTAGTCTTGTGCTCACAGAAGATGGGATTATTGTAAGAGGTGAGGTCTGTCAATGACCCATGGTAGATTTGCAGGAGGTCAGGTGTATTCTCTCAATGCCCTGTTTCTACTTGAGGAATGGTTGTTTGGATGTGGGGAGTTCATGAGGCCCCATCCCTCTATGAGGATTAATAGGCAGTTAATATTTGCTGGAGGAGACATTTTCTTCAGCTTTATAAAAACTTATAAGTTGTTTATGATCTTATAAATAAGCCCCCACTTGTACTCATAATAAACTCATCAGTTAAAAAAGGGGGAAAAAATGAAGAGATGGAAAGAAAAACACAAGAGAGAAAAAATTAATCCTATGGTTAGGAAATTTCCTTAGAGAAATGATAAAAACTTATAAAAAAATCAAAATGCAAAAGGAAGATATGAGCAAATAGAATACAGATTGGCTGCATATAAAATTTATTCATGGAAGAAATTTATGGTCTATGAAAAATCACAGACTTTTGAGAAAAAGAAAATTACAAAAACTAAAACAAAACCCCAGAATTCCAAGAACAGTACATGCAGTATCCCTGAAGGAAGGAGGATGTGGACTATGGCAAAATGGATATAAGGCTGGTATGGCCAGACACATGGATGCAATGTACAGAACGGAAAAGGCTGAGGCTTGTAGACATCACATCCAACTGATGCAAGAACTCACAGCTCAAGATCTCTCATTGTCTTCTTCACGGTTTAGTCCAGTGAATATCCCTGACATCCTCTATTCTCACCTTCTGCAGGCTCTAGCCCAGGTTCACGCAGTTCTCCAGCCTAGTCTGGTCAACCATGCCTGCACTGCAAACTACCTCTAGGATTCCACCAGGACCCACCCTAACTTCCACAATAGGTCCCTTTTGCACCACATCCAACCTCTCTACCTGTGGTGATTTGAAAAAGAATGACCCCCATAGTATCATACATTTGTATGCTTATTCACCAGGGAGTGGAACTACTTGAAAAGAAATAAGGAACTCCTTGAAAAGGAAAAGGATCAAGACAGAAGTTGGTGCCAGAGAGTGGAGTATGATTGGTATGACAATGCTGTTTGTATAGGACATGGAAGACTTTGGGACTTTGGACTAGAAAATTGGTTGGACACTTTAAGCAGGGCTTAATGAAGCATCCTAGTAGAAGCATGGAAGACAGTGTGGTGCTCAGGGCAATGTGGAATGTGAGTGTCCCACTCAAGAATTTTCAGAGGAGAAGAATATTAGTAAGTGGCCTAGAGACTGTTCCTGTGATATTTTGGTGAATAATGTGGCTGCTTTCTGCCCTTGTCCAAAACATATGCCTAAGGCTAAATTGAAGAGTTTTGGATTAATGGTGTTGGTAGAGGAGATTTCAAGGTAACCTAGTATTGAGTGGTCACTCTTATGCAGATCTACAATAACAGGAGCATACTGAACAAGGAAAACTACAAAATGTATTCAGTTTGAGGAGAAAAGGAGCACCAGAAAATGCAATGGAACTAAGTCCTGTGTTCAAGAAGATAAATATTTAAAGAGAAGCCTGATGCTAAATGGAATAAAGGGAGTGGTGACCTCAAGGCAAGACCCTGCCCAGGTAAGTTTACAACTTGTGAGAAAGAATGAAAGGAAAGCTTAAAAAGTGAAGGAAACCATCAACAACAGAAAGCAGATACAAATGCAATTGAATGAGGGAGCCACGTTCCAGGCCCAGCAAATAGCAGAATTTGGCATTTTCAGCCATAAGGTTCTGGTTTTAGGGTCAAGGATATAGGAAATGGGGTATAGAACCTACTTCTGGGGCTAAGGAAAGCCACCAAGGCCAGGCATGTGTCAGAAGTATCCCTTCATGGAAGCTCAGGGAGGCTATTGTGTGAAGCTGTAAAGGTGAAGCCTGGGTTATGTTGGAGACCCCAAGATGTGGGAGATGCCAATCATGGGATACTATGCCAATGAAAGCTGAAGACTGGGTATGGAACAAGTCCAAGAGAGAGAAGTGTGATGCAGTCAGCAAATCTGAAAGGATTGATCATCTGAAGAGTGCTTTGACATCAGCCACGGATTTCCAGAGTTTAGACTTTGCCCAGCTGGTTTTTGGTTTTGATTCAGTCTAGTATTTCCTCACTATCTTTCCCTTTCTCCCTTTTGGAATGGTAACATACATCCTGTGCTACTGTAGTTTGGTAGTAAGTGATCTACCTCTTGATTTTGATTTTACAAGGGGTTACAGTTCAGAGATTGACATGAATATCAGAAGAGACTTTGAACTTTGGACTTTTAAATAATGTTGAGACTCTGATAGAGTGTGGGGATTCTTGAAGTTGTCCAACTTTTTGAAGTTGGACTGAATTTTTGCATTTTGATATTCCTACAAGCTAATTGGCGTCAGGGAGTAGAATGTGGTGGTTTCAATAAGAATGATCTTCCCAGGCTATATATTTGAATTCTTAGTTACAGGGAATAACACTATTTGAAAAGGGTTTAGGAGGTATGGTATTGTTGAAGTAAGCATGTTACTGGAGGTGAATTTTGAGGTTTTAAAAGCCCATGCCAAGCCCAGAGTCTCTCTATCTGCAGATTATGATGTAGCTTTCCGCTGCTGCTCCAGCGACTGTCTGCATCAACATGATCTCTATGATCCCCACCACAATGATTAGGGACTAAATCTTTGAAACTCTAAACAAGCCCCAACTAGATGCTCTGTTTTATCAGAGTTTCCATGGTCATGACCTCTCTTCACAGCAACAGAACAGTGACCAAGATGTTAACCAGCCAGATCTTCCACATCCTTCTCCAGTGTCTGAGTCTCCACGACCTTCCTCATTCATGAACCCTCCCTAACCTGCCAGACCTAGCATGCAACCTGCATACAGTTCCCTGGTCTAGTCTGGCCAGCCTTGCCTGAACCAAGGTCAATCTCTAGACTTCTGTTAGAACTCTACCTACCCACGCCCAAACCACAGGATCATCCCACACCATATCCAACCTTTCTTGGCAGCCAGATCTAACTTCACAATCAAATCTTAAACCACCAGGTTCATCCTAGACATTAGCCCAGTCCACTTTGTCCACCTAACTTCATTACACCAAAGCCACTTCCACCTTCTAGGCCTAACCTACCTTCTTATCCTCCTTTCTGTTCTAGCCTTCTCTATCCATACAATACTTAGAACTAACAAAAGAAGTACACATGCCTAGAGCTCATGACAAAAATACAAACAATATAAAAGAACAAGCCAGTATATTCTCTCCCTCCCTAAAATAGTCTTGTACAAATGTTTGCCAATGAAAATTACCCAGAAGAACTCCAGGATACTCAAAAGAAGACTCATAAAGTTCATCAAAGAATTCAAAGAGTTTTAAAAAGACACAAAGAAGCATTTTAATTAAATTAAGGAAAAAGTAATTAGGAGATTAAACACCTGACTAATGCCCAAGACATGAAGAAGACAATCCAGTACATGGAAATAGAATTCAATAAGAAGATAGAAACATTGAAGAAGACTCAAACTGAAATGAAGATGGAGTTGAAAAACCCAATGATTCAATTAGAAAACTCAAAGAAAAGCTTTTTTTTTTTCCCTCTATGATCTTGTTGGAGAGTTCTATGACATTGACTTGGGATTCTTCCCCCAATAATTCAAAGGTTTAGTGTTTTCATGGTATCCCTTATTCCCTTTTCTGTCCTTTTTCTATTATTTATTTGTTTGTTTGTTTTTCTACTCCTTGTTTGTTTGTTTTTCTACCCCTTGCTTATTTTGTTCAGATGGTCTTCATTTTTGAATCCTGATATTTTATCTTTTGCTTGATTCATTCTATGTATAAAGAAGAGGTCAACAATTTAAATAGATCAAAGAAAAGCTTTATACATAGAAGCCCCCTTTTGAGTTGATGGTCAGAATTTTCCATTGCAAACTACTGCCATTTTCTTTGGTTGACTCCCTCCCTCCCAGAGGTGGAATTATGTCCCTATTTGCTGAAGATACCATGGACTTCAGTCACAGGGCCCAGAAGATCCTGAGCTTGAACTGACTTGAATGTCTCCTCATTGAAGACTAGTTTTCTTGGTACCAGAAGGCACTGGGAAAGATGTCAAAGGAGGAATGCAACAGACAGTCCTACCCAGCTATAATACCTATGGCAGCAACTACCAACATTGCACTATAGCCTGATGGGGCAAGTAGTGGCATTCATATTTTGGTAGTAACCAACAGTTCCCTGTTTAGACTTAGAACCTGCACAAAAAGGTAAATCATGCTTGGTAATGGAAACCTAATACAAAAAACCACTACCGTGGAAAACATCCAACAACCAATTTACTAGATCAGCATAATCCTAAACAACAATCTAAACATTTGTTCTTATGCCTACACATAAGTGTAGTCTTCACCCCTCATCAAGGAAACTTCTATTTGCAACAGACATAGATAATTTCCAAGAAAAATAACCAATCAAAATGCAGAGTTATGGAGCCCAGTTCCAACGGATACATCTACAAAACACTCTAGCACCTAAGGCTTGGGAACATTGAGGAAGAGGGGGCAGAAGAATTTAAAGAGCCAGAAGATCAGGGAGTTGGCTGTAAGACTGTGTTTGTTAGTAATGTCAGAAGCTACACTAAAAATATCTTACTAACATCACTGCCTAAACATGAGCTGAACCAGGACAATGGTAGACATGCTAAAGTGGATGGAGAAAGATCACAAATCCTCAGTCCTACACAAAGAACAACAGGTAACTAAGGAAAACTGAGAGTGAAACAGGGAAGAGCACACTATTGGTTGTAAAAACCAAAAGATCAGCCCTGAAAGTATACATATACTACACAGACTCAGTAGATCATATTTAGCAATATATATGTGTGTGTGTGTGTGTGTGTGTGTGCATGTGACACCAATTAATGAAATAAGATCCATACCTTTGAAAAAGAGCAAGGTAGGGGTCTATGGGAGGGTTTAGAGGGAGGATAGAAAAAAAGAAAATTACATAATGATATTATAATCTCAAAAATAGAAGAAAAAAAGCTCAATTAAAATTTTAATAAAAAGCTCCCAGCTCTTGGGTCTATGAAGAGGGATCTGTGGGTGAGAGTGTTTGCTGTGCAAGTATGAGAGCCTGAGTTCGAATCCCTTGCACTCATGTAAAAAATTGGGCTTGGCCAAGTGTGTACCTGCAGCACCAGACAGAGCTGTGATATAAGTTGAGACAGGAGGATCTTTGGGGATTCCTCATTATCAGTCTAGTTCCAAGTTCAGTGAAAGATCTTACCTCAATGGAATAAAGTGAAGAGTAACAGAGGAGAGTACCTGATGTCCTCTTCTTATCTCTGAGTATATACACCAAACACACACATGCACACATACACATGCACGCATACACATGCACATATACTATTAATGAAGACAAATGTATGAATAAAGTAAAAAGTCAATGAGTAATCAATTCTAAGGCTCAGGAAGCATTGTGAAAGAGGGTACAGACAGAATATAAGAGTCAAAGGAAGCAGTAGTGTGTTATGAAAGTCTGTCTTCCAGGTATGCCATGGCTATTGCAGTCTTGAACCCACTGCAGCTGTGTGTACAATAGCTGCATAACAGATAGAGCACACAAGGAAACGAATACAGTTACTAATGGTTGGGAGGAATGTAGAATGAGGAATTGTTGCTTAATGGGTACAAAATTTCAGTTTTGGGTGATTAAAATTGTTTGGAGGGTTTTGGATATGGCTTAGTGGCACAGTATTTGCAAAGTAAGTGAGGTCCTGGATTCAAGCCCCACAAAGCCAGTAATGAACAGGAACCTAAAAACTGTCTAGAAACTAAAAATGATAGTTACATAACACTATACATTTAACAATACTGAACTGTATACCCAAAACACACAAAGAGGAAATATTTATATTATATACATATATTATATATTACTACAATAATAAAACTTCTGCTTACCTGGTCTTGAAGTCACATTCTCAGAGGACCATGTGGACATTTTAGATGTGGTCAGAGGGGCATAAGGACTTGCATGTAGTGTAGTTGTGGTCTTAGAGCCAGTGGGTCTTAAACTTGTGATAGCTAAATGAGAAGTCTCACTTGTGGTTTCCAGGTCAGTGAGTGGGCTTGCTGAGGACTCTGATGGTGTCAAGGTCACTACACCACTGACAAAATTGGGAAGTCTAACTGTAGTGACAGATGCTGAGGTTTCTAGGCTCTGTGAAGTTGCATTGCCAGATTTACTGGTTGTAGGAGCACCAGGAAACCCAGGGACACTAGGGGACATAGTCAGAGTGGATTCTGCTGAAGAGATGGAAGCCCCTAAGCCTGTGGTGCCTGCTAAAGCAGGGGCAGGGGTTACAGTTAGAATGGTGGTGCTGGTCTCGGTCCCAGAGAGGACTGGGAGAGAGGCTGTTCCTTCAGAAGCACCAGATGAAAAGGTTGTACTCAGGTCACTTCTGCTACCCTCAGTCACAAAGGAGTTCAAGGGAAAATTTGTCGTCTCTGGTCCTCCAGGGGAGACAGTCTGAGTCAAGAGAGTTGTACTAACATCTACCCCATGTGTAATGGGCACTGAGGCTGTGGTTTCCAATAAAGGAAGAAAACCAGTTGAGACAGGAAATGTTGTATTAGTTTCTGCACCAAGGTGGGTGGTTAATGAAGTTGTGCTTTTTGGTTCACTAGGAGACACAACTGTAGTTGGAAATGTACTGGTTGATGGCCCGGAATTAGTGAATTGTGAGGTCATTACACCTGGTGCCCCAGGAAAGACAGTCACTGTTGGCACAGATGAACTGGTTTCTGTTCCAGGATGCTTGCCAACTGAGGGTGTTACGTCTAAACCACTATCAGAAAAACTGGAAGCTTGTTGGGTTGAGGCAGGATGAGTAACTAAGGAGACTGTTGATATTGGTTCATGCATTGATGTACTCAATGTAAGAAAAGTCATACTATTGTCTGTTGGAGAAGTGGTATCCAGTCGAGTGGTCATATATGGTACACCAGATGAAAGAGTTGTTGGAATGGCTGGAGTGGTCTCTGCCCCAGAAGCTGAGGAAGTGATGTCTGATCCACTATAAGAAAATGTGGGAGGTGTTGTGGAGAGTGGTGTGCTGGGCTTGGCAGAAGGAATGAGCCATGCTTCAGTACTTTTTGGCTCTTTAGGTAAAGCAGACAAAGTAGAAATTGTTGAAGTTGCTTCTTTTCTAGGATGGGTGACCCAGGAGGCTGTGGTCTCTGTTTGACTTGAGGAAACAGTCAGAGTTGGAGTAGCTGTATGTGTCTCTGTCTCAGAAGTAGTGACTGGTGATGTCATCATTTCTGTTATAGCTGGAGAGACAGGGCTTGTAGACATGGCTGAACTGGGCTGTCCCTCAACATGGGAGACCAAGGATATCATGGTATGTGGCTCAGAAGAAAAAAGAGTTGGTGAGGACATCATGTCTGGAACACTAGGAGAGATGGATGTCCTTAGAATACTCAAAGTGGCTTCTGTTACAGAATGGGTGACCCACGAGGCTGTGGTCTCTGGTTGACCTGGAGAAGCAGTCAGAGTGGAAGACACTGAATCCCTTTCTATGTGAGAGCTAGTGACTAGTGATGGTATTGTTTCTGTTACATGGAAAGAGACAGGCCTTGTAGATACAGCTGAACTGGGCTGTCCCTCAACGTGGGTGACAAAAGAAATTGTGGCATGTGCTTCAGAAGAAATATGATTTGGTGAGGTCATTTCTGGCATGCCAGTTCTAGTGACTAGTGATGGTATCATTTCTGTTACATGGGGAGAGACAGCCTGAGGAGACATGGATAAACTGGTCTGTCCCCCAGCATGGGTGACCAATGTTATGGTCTGTGGTTCAGAAGTAATGTGGTTCAGAGATGTTGAGGCCATCGTGTCTGGAACACTTGGTGAGAGGGTTGACGTTAGAACTCCTGAAGTGTCTTCTTTTTCAGGATGGGTGACCCATGGGGCAGTGGACTCTGTTTGACCTGAGGAAACAGCCAGAGTTGAAGTCATTGGATGGATTTCTGTGCCAGAACTAGTGACAAGTGACGGTATTCTTTCTGTTATACCTGAAGAGACAGGCCTTGTAGACATGGCTGAATTGGGCTGTTCCCCAGTGTTGGTGACAAATGAAACTGTGGTATGTGGTTCAGAAGGAATAAGAGTTGGTGAGGTCTTCATTTCTGGTACAGTAGGTGAGCTGGTTGTAAATAGAACCTCTGAAGTGCCTTCTCTTCCAGGATGGGTGACCCATTTGATTGCGGTCTCAGTTTGACCTGGCGAAACAGCCAGAGTTGTAGTCATTGCATAGCTTTCTGTGCCCAAGCTAGTGACTAGTGATGGTGGCATTTCTGTTATACCTGAAGAGACAGCCTGAGTAGACATGGATGAACTGAAGTGTCCACTAGGATGTGTGACTAATGATGTTACGGTCTGTGGTTCAGAAGGAGCATGGATCAGAGTTGTTGAGGTCATCATGTGTGGAACACTAGGTGAGACAGTTGTAGATAGAATCTCTAAAGTATCTTCCTTTCCAGGATGGGTAACCCATAGGGCTGTGGTGCCTAGTTGATCTGTGGAAATTTCAAGAGTTGTAGTTGTTAAATGGTTTTTTGTGTCAGAGCTAGGGACCACTGATGTCATCATTTCTGTTACACCTGAAGAGACAGCCTCAGTAGACATGGATAAACTAGGTTGTGCTTCAGCATGGGTAACCACTGATATTGTGGTCTGTGTTTCAGAAGGAGTGTGGGTCAGAATTGTTGAGGTTATATTCTCTGGAGCACTAGATGAGAGGGTTGTAGTTATAACATCTGAAGTGTCTGCCTTTACAGAATGGGTGACCCATGAACCTGTGGTCCCTGTTTGATCTGTGGACACTGCCAGAGATGTAGCTGTTGAATTGGTTTTTGTGCCAGAGCTAGTGGCCAGTGATGGTATCATTTCTGTTATACCTGAAGAGACAACCATAGTAGGCATGGCTGAATTGGGCTGTTCACCAATGTGGGTGACAAATGAAACTGTGGAATGTGGTTCAGAAGGAATAGGAGTTGTGGAAGTAACAAGATCTGGAACACCAGTTGAAATGGAGTTAGGTAGAACACCTGAAGTGTCTTGTCTTTCTGCATGTGTTGTCCATGAGGCTGTGGACTCTGTTTGACCCTGGGAAACAAGTAGAGCTGGACTGGTTCCATGTGCCTCTGTCCCAGAAGTAGTGGCCTGTGGTGTCATCATTTTTGTTATCCCTGAAGAGACAGCCTGAGTAGACATGGATGAACTGAGGTGTCCACCAGGATGGGTGACCAATGATGTTATTGTCTGTACTTCAGAAGGAGTCTGGGTCAGAATTGTTGAGGTCATTATATCTGGAACAGTATTTGAGAGAGTTGTACTTAGAATCTCTGAAGTGCCTTCATTCCAAGGTTGGGTGACCCATGAACCTGTGGCTGTATGTTGATCTTGGGAAACAGACAGAGTTGAAGGCACTGAATGACCTTCCACGTTTGAGGTAGTGACAAGTAATGGTATCCTTTCTGTTACACCTGGAGAGACAGGGCTTACAGACATGGCTGAACTGGGCTGTCCCTCAAATTGGGTGACCAATAACACTGTGCTGTGTTGTTCAGCAGAAATAAGACTAGGTGATGTCATCATTTCTGGTACACTAGGTGAGATGGTTGAAGATAGGGCCACCGATGTGGCTTCGCTTTCAGGATGGGTGACCAATGGGGCTGTAGTCTCATGCTGACCTTTGGAAACATCCAGAGTTGAAGTAATTACATAGCTTCCTGTGCCCAAGCTAGTTACTGGTGATGATGGCATTTCTGTTACACCTGAAGAGACAGCCTGAGTAGACATAGATAAACTGGGGTGTCCTCCAGCATGGGTGACTGATGTTACGGTTTGTGGTTCAGAAGGAGTGTGGATCGCAGTTGTTGAGGTCATCATGTCTGGAACACTAGGTGAGACAGTTGTAGATAGATCCTCTGAAGTGCCTTCTTTTCCAGGATGGGTGACCGATAGGGCTGTGGTCCCTGGTTGATCTGTGGAAACTTCCAGAGTTGTAGCTGTTGAATAGTTTTTTGTGCCAGAGCTAGTGGACAGTGATGGTATAATTTCTGTTGTACCTGAAGAGACAGCCAGAGTAGACGTGGCTGAATTGGGTTGTTCACCAATGTGGGTGACAAATGAAATTGTGGAATGTGGTTCAGAAGGAGTAAGAGTTGTGAAAGTAACATGGTCTGGAACTCTAGGTGAAATGGTAGTAGTTAGAACACCTGAAGTATCTTCCCATTTAGCAGAAGTCACCTTTGAGGCTGTGGTTTCTGTTTGTCCTGAGGATGCAAGTAGAGCTGGACTGGTTTCATGTGCCTCTGTCCAAGAAGTAGTGGTTGGTGATGTCATCATTTCTGTTATCCCTGAAGAGACAGCCTGAGTAGACATGGATGAACTGAGGTGTCCACTAGCATGATTGACCAATGATGTTATTGTCTGTGGTTTAGAAGGAGTGTGGATCAGAGTTATTGAGGTCATCATGTCTGGAACACTAGGTGAAATGATTATAGATAGATCCCCTGAGGAGCCTTCTTCTCCAGGATGCATGACCAATGGGGCTGTGGTCCCTAGTTGATCTGGAGATGCACCCAGAGTTGAAGTCATGGAATGGCTCTCTGTGCTTAAGCTAATGCCCAGTGATGGTATCACATCGGTAATACCCACAGAGACAGGACTTGTAGACAAGATTGAACTAGGCTGTCCTTCATTGTGAGTGATGATTGACATGGTGTTATATGGTTCAGAAGGAATAAGAGTAGTTGTGGACATCATTTCTGGAACACTAGTTGAAATTGTTGTAGGTAGAACCCCTGATGTTGTGTCTCTTTCAGGATGGGTGACCAATGGGGCTGTGGTCTCAGGCTGATTTTTGGAAACATCCAGAGTTGAAGTAATTACATAGCTTCCTGTGCCCAAGCTAGTTACTGGTGATGATGGCATTTCTGTTACACCTGAAGAAACAGCCTGAGTAGACATAGATAAACTGGGGTGTCCTCTAGCATGGGTGACTGATGTTACAGTTTGTGGTTCAGAAGGAGTGTGGATCACAGTTGTTGAGGTCATCATGTCTGGAACACTAGGTGAGACAGTTGTAGATAGATCCTCTGAAGTGCCTTCTTTTCCAGGATGGGTGACCGATAGGGCTGTGGTCCCTGGTTGATCTGTGGAAACTTCCAGAGTTGTAGCTGTTGAATAGATTTTTGTGCCTGAGCTAGTGGCCAGTGATGGTATCATTTCTGTTACACCTGAAGAGACAGTCATAGTAGGCATGGCTGAATTGGGTTGTTCACCAATGTGGGTGACAAATGAAACTGTGGAATGTGGTTCAGAAGGAGTAGGAATTGTGGAAGTAACAAGTTCTGGAACACCAGTTGAAATGGAGTTAGGTAGAACACCTGAAGTGTCTTGTCTTTCTGCATGTGTTGTCCATGAGGCTGTGGACTCTGTTTGACCCTGGGAAACAAGTAGAGCTGGACTGGTTCCATGTGCCTCTGTCCCAGAAGCAGTGGCCTGTGATGTCATCATTTCTGTTATCCCTGAAGAGACAGCGCCAGTAGACATGGATAAACTGGGTTGTGCCTCAGCATGGGTAACCACTGATATTGTGGTCTGTGTTTCAGAAGGAGTGTGGGTCAGAATTGTTGAGGTTAAGTTCTCTGGAGCACTAGATGAGAGGGTTGTAGTTATAACATCTGAAGTGTCTGCCTTTACAGAATGGGTGACCCATGAACCTGTGGTCCCTGTTTGATCTGTGGACACTGCCAGAGTTGTAGCTGTTGAATTGGTTTTTGTGCCAGAGCTAGTGGCCAGTGATGGTATCATTTCTGTTATACCTGAAGAGACAACCATAGTAGGCATGGCTGAATTGGGCTGTTCACCAATGTGGGTGACAAATGAAACTGTGGAATGTGGTTCAGAAGGAATAGGAGTTGTGGAAGTAACAAGATCTGGAACACCAGTTGAAATGGAGTTAGGTAGAACACCTGAAGTGTCTTGTCTTTCTGCATGTGTTGTCCATGAGGTTGTGGACTCTGTTTGACCCTGGGAAACAAGTAGAGCTGGACTGGTTCCATGTGCCTCTGTCCCAGAAGTAGTGGCCTGTGGTGTCATCATTTTTGTTATCCCTGAAGAGACAGCCTGAGTAGACATGGATGAACTGAGGTGTCCACCAGGATGGGTGACCAATGATGTTATTGTCTGTGCTTCAGAAGGAGTCTGGGTCAGAATTGTTGAGGTCATTATATCTGGAACAGTATTTGAGAGAGTTGTACTTAGAATCTCTGAAGTGCCTTCATTCCAAGGTTGGGTGACCCATGAACCTGTGGCTGTATGTTGATCTTGGGAAACAGACAGAGTTGAAGGCACTGAATGACCTTCCACGTTTGAGGTAGTGACAAGTAATGGTATCCTTTCTGTTACACCTGGAGAGACAGGGCTTACAGACATGGCTGAACTGGGCTGTCCCTCAACATGGGTGACCAATAACACTGTGCTGTGTTGTTCAGCAGAAATAAGACTAGGTGATGTCATCATTTCTGGTACACTAGGTGAGATGGTTGAAGATAGGGCCACCGATGTGGCTTCGCTTTCAGGATGGGTGACCAATGGGGCTGTAGTCTCATGCTGACCTTTGGAAACATCCAGAGTTGAAGTAATTACATAGCTTCCTGTGCCCAAGCTAGTTACTGGTGATGATGGCATTTCTGTTACACCTGAAGAGACAGCCTGAGTAGACATAGATAAACTGGGGTGTCCTCCAGCATGGGTGACTGATGTTACGGTTTGTGGTTCAGAAAGAGTGTGGATCACAGTTGTTGAGGTCATCATGTCTGGAACACTAGGTGAGACAGTTGTAGATAGATCCTCTGAAGTGCCTTCTTTTCCAGGATGGGTGACCGATAGGGCTGTGGTCCCTGGTTGATCTGTGGAAACTTCCAGAGTTGTAGCTGTTGAATAGTTTTTTGTGCCAGAGCTAGTGGACAGTGATGGTATAATTTCTGTTGTACCTGAAGAGACAGCCAGAGTAGACGTGGCTGAATTGGGTTGTTCACCAATGTGGGTGACAAATGAAATTGTGGAATGTGGTTCAGAAGGAGTAAGAGTTGTGAAAGTAACATGGTCTGGAACTCTAGGTGAAATGGTAGTAGTTAGAACACCTGAAGTATCTTCCCATTTAGCAGAAGTCACCTTTGAGGCTGTGGTTTCTGTTTGTCCTGAGGATACAAGTAGAGCTGGACTGGTTTCATGTGCCTCTGTCCAAGAAGCAGTGGTTGGTGATGTCATCATTTCTGTTATCCCTGAAGAGACAGCCTGAGTAGACATGGATGAACTGAGGTGTCCACTAGCATGATTGACCAATGATGTTATTGTCTGTGGTTTAGAAGGAGTGTGGATCAGAGTTATTGAGGTCATCATGTCTGGAACACTAGGTGAAATGATTATAGATAGATCCCCTGAGGAGCCTTCTTCTCCAGGATGCATGACCAATGGGGCTGTGGTCCCTAGTTGATCTGGAGATGCACCCAGAGTTGAAGTCATGGAATGGCTCTCTGTGCTTAAGCTAATGCCCAGTGATGGTATCACATCGGTAATACCCACAGAGACAGGACTTGTAGACAAGATTGAACTAGGCTGTCCTTCATTGTGAGTGATGATTGACATGGTGTTATATGGTTCAGAAGGAATAAGAGTAGTTGTGGACATCATTTCTGGAACACTAGTTGAAATTGTTGTAGGTAGAACCCCTGATGTTGTGTCTCTTTCAGGATGGGTGACCAATGGGGCTGTGGTCTCAGGCTGATCTTTGGAAACATCCAGAGTTGAAGTAATTACATAGCTTCCTGTGCCCAAGCTAGTGACTAGTGATGGTGGCATTTCTGTTACACCTGAAAAGACAGCCTGAGTTGACAGGGATGAACTGGGATATCCTCCAGCATGGGTGACCAATGATGTTATGGTCTGTAGTTTAGAAGGAGTATGGATCATAGTTGTTGAGGTCATGTCTGGAACACTAGGTGAGAAAGTTGTAGATAAATTTCCTGAAAAGTCTTCTGTTCCAGGATTGGTGACCCATGGGGCTGTGGACCCTGGTTGATCTGGGGAAACAACCAGATTTGGAGTCATTGAATGGCTTTCTGTGCTTGAGCTAGTGACTGGTGATGGTATCATTTCTGTAATATCTGGAGAGACAGGACTTGTAGACAAGGTTGAACTGGACTGCCCCTCAATATGGATGACTAATGACACTGCACTCTGTGGTTCAGCTGAAATAAGAGTTGTTGTGGACATCATTTCTGAAACACCAGTTGAAATGGTAGTAGGTGGAACCTGTGATGTGGCTTCTCTTTCAGCATGGGTGACCAATTGGGCTGTGGTATCAGGCTGACCTATGGAAACATCCAGAGTTGAAGTAATTACATAACTCTCTGTGCCCAAGCTAGTGACTAGTGATTGTAGCATTTCTGTTACACCTGAAGAGACAGCATGAGTAGACATGGATGAATTGGGATGTCCACTAGTATGGGTGACCAACGATGATATTGTCTGTGCTTCAGAAGGAGTGTGGGTCAGAATTGTTGAGGTCATCATGTCTGGAACACTGGGTGAGATGGTTGAAGTTAGAACTCCTGAAGTGTCTTCTTTTCCAGGATTGGTGATCAATGGGGCTGTGGACCCTGGTTGATCTGTGGAAACTGCCAGAGTTGAATAGTTTTTCATGCCAGAGCTAGTGACCAGTGATGGTATCATTTCTGTTACACCTGAAGAGACAGCCATAGTAGGCATGGCTGAATTGGGCTGTTCACCAATGTGGGTGACAAATGAAACTGTGGAATGTGGTTCAGAAGGAATAGGAGTTGTGGAAGTAACAAGATCTGGAACACCAGTTGAAATGGAGTTAGGTAGAACACCTGAAGTGTCTTGTCTTTCTGCATGTGTTGTCCATGAGGCTGTGGACTCTGTTTGACCCTGGGAAACAAGTAGAGCTGGACTGGTTCCATGTGCCTCTGTCCCAGAAGTAGTGGCCTGTGATGTCATCATTTCCGTTACACCTGAAGAGAAAGCCTGAGTAGACATGGATGAACTGAAGTGTCCACCAGGATGGGTGACCAATGATGTTATTGTCTGTGCTTCAGAAGGAGTCTGGGTCAGAACTGTTGAGGTCATTATATCTGGAACAGTATTTGAGAGAGTTGTACTTAGAATCTCTGAAGTGCCTTCATTCCAAGGTTGGGTGACCCATGAACCTGTGGCTGTATGTTGATCTGGGGAAACAGACAGAGTTGAAGGCACTGAATGACCTTCCACGTTTGAGGTAGTGACAAGTAATGGTATCCTTTCTGTTACACCTGGAGAGACAGGGCTTACAGACATGGCTGAACTGGGCTGTCCCTCAAATTGGGTGACCAATAACACTGTGCTGTGTTGTTCAGCAGAAATAAGACTAGGTGATGTCATCATTTCTGGTACACTAGGTGAGATGGTTGAAGATAGGGCCACCGATGTGGCTTCGCTTTCAGGATGGGTGACCAATGGGGCTGTAGTCTCATGCTGACCTTTGGAAACATCCAGAGTTGAAGTAATTACATAGCTTCCTGTGCCCAAGCTAGTTACTGGTGATGATGGCATTTCTGTTACACCTGAAGAGACAGCCTGAGTAGACATAGATAAACTGGGGTGTCCTCCAGCATGGGTGACTGATGTTACAGTTTGTGGTTCAGAAGGAGTGTGGATCACAGTTGTTGAGGTCATCATGTCTGGAACACTAGGTGAGACAGTTGTAGATAGATCCTCTGAAGTGCCTTCTTTTCCAGGATGGGTGACCGATAGGGCTGTGGTCCCTGGTTGATCTGTGGAAACTTCCAGAGTTGTAGCTGTTGAATAGATTTTTGTGCCTGAGCTAGTGGCCAGTGATGGTATCCTTTCTGTTACACCTGAAGAGACAGCGCCAGTAGACATGAATAAACTGGGTTGTGCCTCAGCATGGGTAACCACTGATATTGTGGTCTGTGTTTCAGAAGGAGTGTGGGTCAGAATTGTTGAGGTTAAGTTCTCTGGAGCACTAGGTGAGAGGGTTGTAGTTATAACATCTGAAGTGGCTGCCTTTACAGAATGGGTGACCCATGAACCTGTGGTGCCTGTTTGATCTGTGGACACTGCCAGAGTTGTAGCTGTTGAATTGGTTTTTGTGCCAGAGCTAGTGGCCAGTGATGGTATCATTTCTGTTATACCTGAAGAGACAGCCATAGTAGGCATGGCTGAATTGGGCTGTTCACCAATGTGGGTGACAAATGAAACTGTGGAATGTGGTTCAGAAGGAGTAGGAGTTGTGGAAGTAACAAGATCTGGAACACCAGTTGGAATGGAGTTAGGTAGAACACCTGAAGTGTCTTGTCTTTCTGCATGTGTTGTCCATGAGGCTGTGGACTCTGTTTGACCCTGGGAAACAAGTAGAGCTGGACTGGTTCCATGTGCCTCTGTCCCAGAAGTAGTGTCCTGTGATGCCATCATTTCTGTTATCCCTGAAGAGACAGCCTCAGTAGACATGGATAAACTGGGTTGTGCCTCAGCATGGGTAACCACTGATATTGTGGTCTGTGTTCCAGAAGGAGTGTGGGTCAGAATTGTTGAAGTTAAGTTCTCTGGAGCACTAGATGAGAGGGTTGTAGTTATAACATCTGAAGTGGCTGCCTTTACAGAATGGGTGACCCATGTACCTCTGGTCCCTGTTTGATCTGTGGACAGTGCCAGAGTTGTAGCTGTTGAATTGGTTTTTGTGCCAGAGCTAGTGGACAGTGATGGTATAATTTCTGTTGTACCTGAAGAGACAGCCAGAGTAGACGTGGCTGAATTGGGTTGTTCACCAATGTGGGTGACAAATGAAATTGTGGAATGTGGTTCAGAAGGAATAAGAGTTGTGGAAGTAACAAGGTCTGGAACACTAGGTGAAATGGTAGTAGTTAGAACACCTGAAGTATCTTCCCATTTAGCAGAAGTCACCTTTGAGGCTGTGGTTTCTGTTTGTCCTGAGGATATATGTAGAGCTTGACTGGTTTCATGTGCCTCTGTCCAAGAAGTAGTGGTTGGTGATGTCATCATTTCTGTTATCCCTGAAGAGACAGCCTGAGTAGACATGGCTGAATTGGGCTGTTCACCAATGTGGGTGACAAATGAAACTGTGGAATGTGGTTCAGAAGGAATAGGAGTTGTGGAAGTAACAAGATCTGGAACACCAGTTGAAATGGTGCTATTTGGAACACCTGAAGTGCCTTTTCTTTCAGTGTGAGTTGCCCATGAGGCTGTGGTTTCTGTTTGTCCTGGGGAAACAAGTAGAACTGTGCTGGTTCCATGTGTCTCTGTCTTAGAAGTAGTGTCCTGTGATGTCATCATTTCTGTTATCCCTGAAGAGATAGCCTGAGTAGACATGGATGAACTGAGGTGTCCATCGGGATGGGTGACCAATGATGTTATTGTCTGTGCTTCAGAAGGAGTCTGGGTCAGAATTGTTGAGGTCATCATGCCTGGAACCGTAGGTAAGTTCATTGTACTTAGAACCCCTGAAGTATCTTCTTTTCCAGGGTGTGTAACCCATTGGACTTTGGTCCCTGGTTGATCTTGGGAAACAGCTAAAGTTGAAATCACTGAATGGCTTTCTGTGCCTGAGGTAGTGACAAGTAATGGTATCGTTTCTGTTGTATGTGGAGGTTCAGGCCTTGTAGACATGGCTGAACTGGACTGTTCCACAAAGTTGGTGACCAATGTAACCCTAGTATATGGATCAGGAGGAATAAGAGTTGGTGAGGTCATCATTTCTGGCACACTAGATTTGATAGTTGTAGATAGAACCCCTGACGTACCTTCTCTTCCAGGATGAGTTACCCCTGGTGTTGTAACCTCTGGTTGTATGGGGGATAAAGTTGTATTTGAAGTCACTCTGTGGCTTTCTGTGCCCAAGCTCTTGACCCACGATATCACTTCTGTTATACCCTGTGAGACTGCCATGCTATTCATGGCTGAACTGTGTTGTTTCCCAGCGTGAGTGGCCAATGATGCTGTCTTCTGTGGTTCAGCAGGAGTGTGGTTCAGGATGGTTGAGGTCATCATGTCTGGAACACTAGATACTGAGTTTGTAGTTTGAATCCCTGAAATGGCTGCTTCTATTTCAGGGTTGTTGATCCAAGATGTTGTTTTCTCTCGTAGTCTTGGGGAAGAAGTTAGAGTTGAAGTTGTTGCATGGCTTTCTGTACTTAAGTTAGTGAGCAGTGATGTGGTCACTTCTGTTATACCTGGAGAGACAGCCAGAGTAGACATGGCTGAACTGAGATCTTCTCCAGCATCGGTTATCAATGAAATTGTGGTCTGTAGTTTAGGAGTTTGGTTCACAGATTTTGAGGTCACCATGTCTAGAACACTAGGTGAGATTGTTGTAGTTAGCATCCTTGAATTCACTTCTGTTCCAGGATTCATGGTCCATGAGTTTGTGGTCTTTGGTTGACCTGGGGAAATAGTCCAATTTCTGGTATGGATTCCTGTCTCAGAGCTAGATGCACCTGGAGAGACAGCAACAGTAGACATGGGTGAACTAGTTTTTCCCCCAGAATGAGAGATCAGAGAAATTTTGGTATGTGGCTCAGAAGGTTGAGGCATCAGAATTGGTTTGGATGTTCTTGAACCTTCCTCAGAAGTGTGGCCTTCTGAGGTTATCATATCTGGAATGCTAGATGAGATATCTATAGTTGGAGCAGATGATCTGGTTTTCTGTTCATTAGTGGTAGTTGTTGGGGGTATGGAATGAAATTCAACATGGGGAAAACTTGTGCTTGTCCTTGGAACTCTGGAGCTGATCTCTTCAGGATTGGGAACAAATGAGGCTGATGTACCTGCTTCACCTGGTATAGCAGTAAGAGTTGTAACAGAACTATCTTCTGATATGGCAGAAAGGGTTACTTGTGATGTTGTTTTCTCCAGTTCTTGTGAATAACTTGTTATTGTTGGGGAAATTGTACTGGTGTATATCTCAGAACTAGGAACTAGTGAAGTCATTATCCCAAGTAAATTAGAGGAAGTGGTTGTAATTGGAAGGGATGAAGTTTTCTGTTGCCCAGCATGAGTGATCATTGAGACTCCTGTCTCTGGTTTATCAGAAGAAAGAGTCAAAGTTGGAATAGTGGTGCTGGTGACTGTCCTAAAAGTAGGGACAAGTGAAGTCAATACTTCTGATACAGTACGTGACAAAGTAGAAGTTGAAGAATCTGATTTGGCTTCTGTCTCAGAACTGGTGGCCATTGAGGGTAAACTATCTGATACAGTATTGGAAACATCTGGAGTTATCAGGAGGACTGTTAGGTTAGTCTCTGAAGAATGAGTATCCCATGATTCTGTTTCATCTGTCCCATCAGGTAAAGTAGATAGAGTTAAAATATCTGAAGTTCCTTCTCTGCCAGAATGAGTGACCCAGGAGGCTATGGTGTCTGGTTCACTTGGGGAAAAAACTGGAACTGGAGTGGTTGCATGTGTCTCTGCCCCAGAACTAGAGACCAGTGATGTCTTCACTTCTGTTACACCTAGAGCGACACCTGAAGTAGAAATGGCTGAACTTGTTTCTTCCCCTGCATTGGTTGCCAGGGAAACTATAGTCTGTGGTTCAGAAGAAAGAATTGGAATTGATTTAGCTGTTCTTGGATCTGTACCAGAACTAGAGACCTGTGAAGTCACCATATCTGGAGTAACAGGTAAGATAGTTGTGGTTAGAACAGCTGAACTGGCTTCTGGACCAATAATTGTGGATATGGGAGGTGTAGTGTCTAAATCCATATAAGAAAAAGTTGGCCTTATATTGGGAAGAGTTGGGATATCCTTTGAATGATAGTTGACTAAAGACCCTGTTTCATCTGGCTCACTAGGGGTTCCAGTCCCTGTTGGAACCTCAGAACTAGTTTCATCTCCAGGATGGCCGACTTCTGAAGCAGTGGTCTCTGGTTGACTTGGGAAAGAAATCTGAGTTGGAAAAAGATTTGTTTTTATTTCACTACTAGTTTCATGTGACATCATCTCTGGAACATTGGGGGAGACAGTCAGAGTAGCAATGGTTAAATTCATCTGTGGCCTATGGTGGCTGACCAATGATACTGTGGTATCTGACTCATCATCAGAAATAGACTGAGATGGAGTACTTTCACTAGTTACTGTTGAAAAACTAGTAGTCAGTGAGGTCAGAACCTCTGACACCTCAGGTGAAAAAACAGAAGATGAGCCAGCTAAATTTGTTTCTGTCCCAAGACTGGAAGCCACTGAGGGTGTAACATTTAATCCATGGTGAGAAAAACCTGGGGCTGTCTTCAGAACTGTAGGGCTGATCACTTCATGAGGAGTGACTAATGAAATTGTTGTATCTGGCTCACCAGGAAAAACAGACAAAGTTGGGACAGCTGAACTGGACTTTGCCTCAAGATGAATGGTCCACGGGATGGTGGTCTCTGGTTGACCTGTGGAAACAGTCGAAGTTGGAGACAGACTTCTTTTTGTTCCAGAACTAGTTATGAGTGAGGTCAACATTCCTGGTAAAGTAGGAGAATTAGATGGAATTGTAATAGCTGAACTTATCTGGGATCCAGCATGGGTAGCAAATGAGGCTGTTGTTTCTGGTTTAGAAAAAGGAACAGTCAAAGATGGAGTACTTGTACTGGTCACTGCTCTAGAAGTAGTGAGCAGTGAGGTCACTGTATTTGGTACACCAGGTGCAGTCACTGTAGTTGGCAGGGCAGAGCTGGCTTCTTCCCCAGTACTTGTGGTTGTTGACAGTGTCAAATATGATCCACCATGTGAAAACGTTAGGGCTGTCTTAGGAACAGTAAAGCTTGTCTCTGTAGGATGGGTAATCCCCGGTACTGCTGTATTTGGCTCACCAGAGGAAATACTCACAGTGGAAATGGTTGAGGTGACTTCTGTCCCAGTCTGGGTGATCCCAGAGGTTGTATTAAACAATTGATCTGGAAAAGCAATCAAAGTTGAGGTAGTTGACTCCATTACCTTTCCTGATACAGTAGCCAAAGTAGTTGTATTTGGAATAGCTGTAGTTTCCCATGCTTCAAGATCAGTGGCAAGTGTTTCAGTGGACTCTTGTTCACCAGCAGGAGTCATAGTTGATGCACTAGTATTTTTCTGTCTGGTCTGAGAACTAATGACCAGTGAGGTCCTCAATCCTGTTATAGTAGGTGATGTAGTAGTGGTTGGAAGGGTTGGCATGACTTCTGTCCCATGGGTAGTATCCATTGAGAGTGTGGTAGTAGCAGTTTCACCATTGGAAATGTCAAGAATATTTTCAGAATCAGGGATTCTGCTCTGTGAAAGGTGCATGACTGCTGAGGCTGTTGTATCTGACTCACCAGGGACAACGGTCAGACTTTGGAGAGCTGGCTTGGTCTCTGCTCCAGAATTAATATCCAGTGAGGTTGCCATTCCTGATGTGTCAGTAGAAAAAGTGCTGGCAATAGAATAATCCACCTCCATCCCAGGATGGGTGACCCCAGAGGCTGTTGGCTTTGGTTCACTGAGGGAGTCAGTAAGAGTTGAAATAAACATACTAGTGTTTTCTTCAGGTCTGCTAATCAGTGAGGTTGCCAAATCTGGTATAGTAGATAAAACAGTTAATGCTGGAAAAGTTGAACTGACTTCTCCTCTGGGAGTGGTGGCTGTGGACACTATGGAATCGGATTCACCTTGAGAAATATTCATGGTTATCTTGGCAACAGGTGAAGTTATCTCTAAAGGATGGGTGACCCATGAGACTGTATCAGACTCACCAGAGGAGATGTTCAAAGTATGAACATCTGGGCTGGTCTCTGTCCTAAGACTGGGGATCAATAGGGCTGTGCTCTCTGGTTCTTTACTGTAAGATGATGGTCTTGTCCTGAGGACCATGCTAGTGTTTTCTTCAGAGCCTGTAGGAAATGATGCTGCTATCCCTAGGACATCATGGGAAGCATCTGAGGCTGTGATAATCATCTCTGTTGTGTTTATGTTGCCTATTTTCTCTGGTGTCTTGAGGTGAGTCAAGGGTCTTGAAGTTGTAGTAGGGATTTTGGTGGTTGAAGTGGCAGTGGAAGTAGCCTTCAGAGCTGTGGCAGGGGTCTCCACTTTTACTGTCCCTTTTGTGGTTAGCTCTGTAAGTTGAGACATGCAACACAAATTGTAAAAATGTTTACACTTTCTAGATAGGCAATTAAATTTTTTTTCTCTACATGATGAAAGGGAGAGAAATATCTTATGAAAGTGCTGCTTTCCTGGGATGTGGGTAGCATGATCTGGGCAGGGAAAAGGTGAGTTTTGCTATATGGCTCATCTGTTTTTTCCACTCATGCTTTTTTTAAAAATTTTCTGGTGTGTGTGTGTGTGTGTGTGTGTGTGCGTGTGCGCGCACACATGTGCATGTGCTTGTGTGTGTGCATGTGCATGCATGCGTGTGTGTGTGTGTGTGTGTGTATGTGTGCACATGTGTGTGTGCACGCACACATGTGCATGTGCTTGTGTGTGTATGCATGTGCGTGCATGTATGCGTGTGTGTGTGTGTGTGTGTGTGTGTGTGTGTGTATGTGTGTGTGGAGTGTATGAGAGAGAGACAGAGAGCAGAGAGACAGGGTTTCCTGTTTCCTAGGCCAGCCTTAAACTCACTACACAGCTGAGGGCCTTCTTAAACTTTTGATCTGACTGCCTCCTACGTACTGAGATTATAGATCTGCATCATCACATTTAGTATATATGGTGCCAAGGACAGAAACTCAGGACTCTGTGAATTCTAGGCAAGCCCTCTACCAACTGAGCTACAACTTTAACCCTCTTGTATCCTTTTGAGCTGTAACTGCTCGATAAATTTGTGTCCACACTTATTCAATCCTTGTTCCTCTCTATTTTCTGTATGACTCAATGTTGAGCTCTTCCTTCCTCCTGACCTACCTATCCCTCATCAGACCCCATAAATTCTGATCATTTTCATGGGCAAGCTTAAATCCACCTTCACTGAGAATTCATTATATTTAATTTTCTCCATATTTTTTTGCCACAATGTCTGAATTGAATTTTAATCTCCAGCAGTCCTGGCTCTTAACAACTATTAATGTTTGACTGTTTCACATGTGGTAGGTGTGGTGTTCAACTCAAAGTCTTGAGTGAATAAACAAATGAGGGCATGAAAGAATGGTACATCAGAATGCACCTCCTTTGACTTGAAAGAGGTGACATGTGTCATTTGTTTGAAAGTTTGGGTTCCATAATGTTATAGTCCTGTGCTGATTTTGTCTTTTTACTAGAGATGTGGCTGTAAAGGAAATTGCTTGACTTTGTTCAAACCAAGGTTTCCTAGCACTGTTTGATTACATAATCTTTTTTGTCTGGAAGACAAAGTATCCACTTAGTGACATATAACAACCCATAACTCCAGTCCCAGGGATCTCATGCCCCCCTTTTACTTTCACAAGCACCAGACATGCCTAGAATCCCTCAGTGTGGAGCCAGGGGCATGGTCTGTGGTAGAGCCTCTACCTAGAATCTTCCAGTGAGGAACCTGCAGATGCGGCTCAGAAGCAGAGTTCTTGACTTAAAGTATGCTAATGAGGAGCTGAGCAGGCTTCAGCAATAGTGTACTTGCCTAGCATGTAAAAGCTGCCATGGCTTACCACCAGCATGCTCCCCCGCACAAAGTTGCATTATAATTATTTTGTTCCTTGAATGTCTTTCTATGCATTCTCAGTTTACAACTTAGTCTCCAAGATATGTATTTTATTAAATTAGCATATCAGGGTGGACATGGAGGTACTTATCTGACATCTTAGCATGTAGAAGATTATGACAGCACAATTGTGAGTCTAAGGCTAGCTTGGGTTACATAGAAAGGCTTTAAGAGAAAGAATGGGGAGAGAGAGATTAAAGTTTGAGATCTAGAGTAAACCTTGCTCAGCATGTTATGAGAATACTATTATACACTGCCTTCTACACAGTAACCATTAAACAAAGATCCAGCTTAGACAAGCATTCATGAAAACCATATAGTATTCTCTTTAAGGAAATCAAGAGGTTTGGTGCTCTGGAACAGGAAATAAAGCAAGGGGTATTATTTCTACTTTCTAGGGAGTAAGCACAGTGGGACTTACCTTTAGGGCTAGTAGGTGATGTAGAAGCCAGAGGGCCCTTTCCCAGGCCAGCAGTGTCTCCATGGGCAGCTCCATCAGGTATCTCTGTGTGGGACTGTGTGTCGTCTTCTGTTTCTGCAGGTGTGAGTGAGGAAGAAAACAGGTAAGTATCTCTCCCAGAAAGACTGTACTGTCTACATAGATCACCTCATTGAGTACATGCCACTCTTTTCTAGAATCCATGACCGTGACTTTGAGCCACAGCTACACAGGATGAATAACCAGTCCCTATATCCGTCACCTTCCTATAAATTTATCAGTTTGCCCATATGTCTATGTGCAGATCTGATGGCCTTTCCTTTCTTTTCCCCTTTGCTTTCTACTGTCAGTTTTTATTTCATCTCTCTCTCTCTCTCTCTCTCTCTCTCTCTCTCTCTCTCTCTCTCTCTCTCTCTCAATCCCCCTCCTTCCTTCCCTCCCATCCTCATTTCCTTATTTCCTTCCTTTCTTTCTTCCTATTTTTTTCAATGCAGTGTCTCATACAGCCCAAGCAAGCTTCAAATTTGATACATAGCTGAGGATTACCTTGAATTTCAACTCCTCCTGTCCCCAAGCTTTTGAGCACTTGGAAGACAGGTGAGTACCACCATACCTACATGATGCAATGCTGGGGTGGAACCAAGAACCTTGAGCATGCTAAGCAGCACTCTACCAAATAAATCACATCCCACTTTCACTTTCTGTCTGTCCTCCTTTTCTCCCTCTTTACTTAAATGTGTTCTTATCTTCTTATTTGATTTGGTTTCACTTCAGAGAATGAACGAACTACAACAAGAATCAAAGTAAAGTATGGTGTTATAGACCTGAAATCCAAACACTTATGCTGAGGCAGAAGAATCGTAAGTTTGAGGCCTGCTTGGTGATATATAAAGGCAATGTACAGAGAAAGCGAATCAATGATTTCAAATATCTGCCTTTCTTGTGAAGTGTTCAAACTATCTGAATAGGGACTCAAACATACTTCCTCTGGAGATTTCCTAATGAAGGTATTAATGTTGTTGCAGGGCATTTTTTGGATTTGTGTCACAAATAAAATCTGGTGTCAAATTTAATTCTCTCACTGTGATAGTATCCCTAAAAGGTCTTCTCCTGTATTTACTGGCTTCTGGGTCCCTCCCACATCATCAGGTACCTTATTCCTTCAGCTTTCAGGATCATATGTTTTTCCTTCTTATCTTTTGACTCTGTTGTGATTCTAGTAGCATGTTCACCACCAAGGCAGAAACTCTTCTTTGAGTCAGGTCTAGTGGTACTATAATGTCTATAATCTCTGCTGTGTGGGCGGCTAGGGCAGGACTATTTCAAATTCAAGGTCAGTATGAGTTTACAGAATGAATTTCAGGTTAGCTTGTGCCTCCATATGCCACACATATACATAAAACAAGGGCTGCATTTGCTGCTTAAGAATAAAGCACATGTGTCAATCCATATGGAATAACCTTCCAAAACAAACCAAAGAAAAATCTCTTCCTTTTATCTACATGTTACTGTGGTTGAAGTCTAGTTCTCTATGCTTCACTAATCTATCCCCTGAGGATCCCCATGTTGTCACAATACCTCTCACTTTATGGCAGCTTAGCATTTCTGTAGTATTTGACAGAGTTTACAATTTCTCTCTAAAATCTTGTCTTCCTATGGCTACTGCCATGCCAGAATCTCTTGTGTTTTCTGCTAGCTTTTTAACTACCCCTTTTAAATTAATGATTAAGAACATAAATTCCTACTCCAGAATAGTTTGAATTTTTTTGTTTTTTTTTTGGGGGGGGGCATGCTGTGGTTCAAACCTATGGCATTATGCACCCTAGGGGGAGTATTCTAGCACTAAGCTATACCCCTGTCTCGTTGGTTTTTCAGACAGGGCCTCACTGTATAACTTTGGTTTTCTTTGAACACAGGCTCTTTTGGCCTCAGCTTCCCACATGCTAGGGTGACAGGCATGCACCAAGCACACCTAAGTTCTTAGCTTAGTTCTGTCACTTATAAGCTTTATGATAGTGAGAAAATTATTTCACATCTTCTATGTATCGCAACTTCATTACCCACAAAATAATATTACAATTTAATATTACAATTAAAACCTTTGTGAAACAGTGTTGACATAGAAATAAGTACTGTATAAGCTGAATTGTCATTATCAACACTGTTAATTAGCATTAATAATCATAGTAGAACATCTATAACATTGTGATTACTCATTGACTTGCTTTTTTTTTTTTCTGTTTTGCCCATGGCTAGCTCAGTTATTAGAAGTGATTGGTGTTACTAGTTCAACCAATGTTTGCTAAAGAAACTTATAGAATGGGGTTAGAGGGTATAGGTCATCTGTATAGCATTTGACTCACATGTGCAAGGTCCTAGGTCCAATGTCCAGTAACACACAAAACAGGATTTATGCTTTTAAACAGTTGGATGAATTTAAAAATGTAAAGTATATACAATAGAGTTTTACTCAGCCATAATTTGTAGGAACTAGATATGGTCATGTTAAACAATATTGGGCAGACAGATAAATAAATATCATAGATTTTATGTCATGTGGAAACAAACATACAAAAGCCCTAAGAGCAGAAAACTGACTACAGAGGAAGAGGAAGGAATCTAGAAGGTAGAGAAGAAAGTGAGAAGAGTTCGTAGTAGGAAGTGGGGATGATGAGAGCATTGTTTGAGCATGTATGACAATATCAGAATGAAAGTCACTAATTTGTACAATTTGTATGATTTAATAATGCTAACTGTAGTAATCATAAATAAATATGAATACAATAATGAACTCCTAATTTTCTTTCTACCTCTTAGGAAGGGGATATTGCCTACGATCCTCCCACGTCTGTAAATGGAAGTATAGGGACAGTGGGTTCTTACTTATCAACCTGGTTAGATGTGTAGGAACCTGAAAAGCATTTATCACCCTTCCCAAGTCAGAACTTTCAGTCATTGTGTTTTTCAAGAAGGGTGATAGAGATGTCTTGATGGGATGCGTTCTATAGGCTTAAAAGTTCTAAATATAATCATGGAATCTTGAGAGCGGCCACTCACTCCAACAACACTGTTATCTTCTGTTTGTAAATTACCTGAAGGAGTAATCCTGTGGAGGGCTGGGCTGCTTGTAAAGTCAGTGCCAGTGGAAGCAGGAAAGGGCAGTGGTGTAGAAGCTGAAGAAGGTAGCTTTTCTACAATGGTGGAAACCAAAACATCTCCACGACTTGATTTTGTAATAGAAAGAGGACTGCTAGAAGTCACAGCTGAGCTGCCTTTTGGAATGCTAGTTGTGGCAAATGAAGCCATCTCTTCTGTTGGAGAAAGGGTTGTTGTTTCAATAAAAGTGGTCTCATCTGAAGGTAACATATCAGTTCTTGGAACATGAGTACTTTCCGGTGAAGGCATAGTAAAATTGGATTCTGGGAAGGATGTTACCCCAGTAGACTCTACAATAGATGAAGAAGGATTTAAGATAGTGATCGTTTCTACCGGAGCTTCAGTAAACTGTGAAGATGGAGTCTGACGTGGAGTTGATATGTTCATAGCAGAAGTGATGACAGCACTCTCAGAACTTGGTAAAATGAGAGTGGACACAGGAGCTGAAGGTATCTTTGTTTGGAGGGACATGCTAGTGTCCCTCAATCCAGAAGTCAAATGGGAAAATTGCTCAGTATCAGATCTCGTAGTCTCTAAATAAGCAGGCAATGGTGTGGACATAGAAGTCACCCATATGGAGGAAGAAGGACCCATTTTATAGGCGTCCCTGGATGATTCAGGGGGTATTGGTACAGAGGAACTTAGCTCATGTCCCGTACTGATGGTCTTCATGTTGGTTACTTTGAATTTTGAGGAAGAATAAAAATTTTCTGTATCAGTAGTAACTTCAGATAAGCCCAATATTTCACGTGAGGTGCTGCTCAAATTTGGAAGTGAACTTGTTCCAGTTTCCAAGCTTCTGCTCAATGTATCTGTTGTCTTAAAAGACTCAGAGGTGGAGAATGAAGTCTCAGGAAAAGAAGTGGGGTTTGAACTATGTGATGATAGAGAGAAAGCAGAAGAAGGTGATGTCTTTGTTGGTAATGTCAACAAGGAAGAGGCAGAACCATCTGGTGAAGCAGCATCAAATGGTACAGTGTTTTGGAACTGGGGTCCCGGAGTGGTTATGTCCACACTGGATACTTCAGTTCTGGTGAAAGAGTAAGATGTTTGAGAGGTTCTGGTGTCCTTTGAAGTGGCTAACTCACTGTTTCTCCAGCTTGGAAATAAAGTTGTAAAGGAAGGTAAGTTTGTGTCCAATTCCTTTGTGGTTGTTTGCCCAAAAGAGAATGTGGGGGGCATAGAAGTAGGAGAGGAGAGACTTTGTCCTTCTGATGTGGAAGTAGCAGGAAAAGATGATGTTGTCCCAGGTATTTCTGCAGAATTCACAGAGGGAGTTGCTTCATGGGATGGGGGACCTGTCCATGACAGTGACTCAGAACTGCTGAGATAAGTCACGGAGTCTGGGTGTAGAAATGTCTGAGTTGCTGCAGAGAGGGCCCCAGTATCAGTACTGGTACCTGATGTGTTCCAAAGAGTGGTGATTTTGGATGATTCTGCAGCATTAATTACTTGACTGATACCAATATCTGGGAAGGGAAGTGTAGAGATACTGGAAGTACTTCCCACTGAGATGTCTGTTGTCTTTGTGAAGGATCCAGAGCTTGCAATAGATAGTCTCTCAGTTGAGTTAGCTTCTGTTCTTGTAAACCCTGTAGAAGTCCTAGTGGGTACTATGAAAAGATCAGAATTGGATTTTGTCATCAAGTTAGTATCTTCAGACATGGTCATTTCCTGTTCTACTGAAGTTAGCAGGAAATCTTTCTGAGTTTCTGTATGAGCAGGTTTAGATAAGGGCATTAATGTAGAAAGTTTTGTGTCCCAATTACTTTGTGAGGTCATAATTACAGTTGTTATTCTTGATGGAATTGAATTAACTAGGACAGTGCTTTGGGAATGCACTCCTGGACTATTGGTTTTTACTCTAGTTGTTGGGTTTTTAGAGGAAATGTGACTTGTCTTCAAGTTCCTTATGTTATTTGAAGGACCTAGAGTTGAAATCTCTGTGGTATCCAGGCCTTGGATTGAGGTACTCCCAGAAGCTACACTTTTGTCTTTTCCATTTGAGGTTGTCTCTTGAATAGAAGTTACAAGTGCCGTCACAAAATCAAGGGAAGAGACATTTTGTACTTGTGATGTAGAAATAACAGGCGAAGGTGTGGTTTTCTCAATCACAGTTGATGCTGAATCTGAAGAAGTGTGTTTTTTCTTGGGTAAGGAACTTACATGTGACTGTTCCTCAGAACTCTTGGATTGAGATATCAATGCTAAATGTGGAGATGTTTGAGGCTCAGGTGAAGAAAACTCTGCCATAGAAACAGTGGTTGCAGTGTCCCTGGATAGGGTATCATATAATAAAGACCCAGAATTACCTGCCTCAAAGATGGAGGTTAACTCTATGTGTTCTTTTGTGCTAGGGTAGGTAATGTGGCTGGGAATGCTTCCAGTGGTGATGTCTTCTGATGCTGAGAAATAAAAAGGGCTTTTTGTGGAGACTCTGCCAGCTGTAATGGACTCTGAAATGGAGAGGCCAGTAGACATGCTAGGGGGTAACTGAGAAAAAACAGTATCGTGTGTTGTTCCAATGGTGGTCTCTTCAAGAATGGTAGTTTGTGGAAGTGATTGGCTCAGGGAAGAAGCTGTGTGAGGCATAATTCCAGAGGCATCAGAAAATGTTGCCTGTGAAATAGAAACTGTAGTATCCACCAATGGATGCTGAAACATGGTTGAAAATGCAGTTTTAGATGAAACTGATGTAGGAGTGGTAGAAGATTTGGATTGGGGTATGGAATTGCTGGCTTCCATTATTGTCTCTGCTTTAAGAGAGGAAGCAGAGCCTGTCTGTGAGAATTTGGTGACCTGTGAAGTCTCTTGGCTTGAATGTGTACTACTGCTCCAATTTGGAAGTGAAGTAGACAAATCATGAATATCCAACCCAGTTGTGATTACCTCCCTAGAAGAGGTGAAGACAGAGACCACAGAACTAGGAGATGGGGTGCTGTGTTCTACTGTGGAAGTACCAGGGGAAGTTAAGTTAGAGCCATCAAGATATCCTGGAGAATTGGCAGGCTGGCTTTCTTTCAGAGTTGGAAAAGTTGCAATTGATGGGACTTCATAACTTTGGCTTAGAAAAGTGGATGTTTCTGTGACTAGGGGAATTGGAGTGAAACTAGTGAGATTGTAGGACACTGAAGACACAGGTGATGTTTCCAGGGAGAGGACCATGTTTGATGTCACTTCAGAATCCCCAATCTGGATGGTAGATATTTCTTCTGATTCTGTGATGTTGGAGCCATAAAGCTTGGTGATAACTCCACTAGACATATCTTCTGCTGTAAACTTGGTATCTTCTGAAGTAAACTGCTGAAGCATTGGAAATATTGTGTTATCAGGAGACATGGATACTGTTCTGGATGCAGGAAGAGAGGAACTGTAAGGCACTTCAGAATGGCTACTAATGAAATCTGTGCTCAAGTGCAGCTTCTCAGGTATATTAGCTTGTGTCAATGTTGTCAGGAGGGTAAATGTCTCTGTCCCAGTCTTTTCATGTTCAAATGATGTTGGCTGTGTAGGTGAAAGAGTAGATATTTGGGTGATGGGAAGGGTAGTGGGGAAAGCTTTATTTTCAGATGACACTGATGTAGGTGTGACGGTGTGTTTTAATTGGGGTACAGAACTGCTGGCTTTTACGTTGGACCCTGGTGTGACTGAGGAAAATTTACTCATCTTTGAGTTTTGGGAAGCATGTGCAGTGTTTGAGCTTTGCTGAGAAATGGTGCTCCAGCTTGGAATGTAAGTAGTCACAGGATCTGAATTTATATGTGAATCTGTTGGGAATAGATCCTTGGTAACTGTGAAAACAGAGGCCACAGAATCAGGAGAGTGACTACTGTGTCTGTCTGGCAAGGAAGCACCAGGGATCAGTGAAAGTAACCCTGATGTTGCTGTGGAATCTGTAGACACAGAACCTTCCCCAGAAGTAAGTGTCCATGATGCTGAAGCAGGACTGTTGAAAGGAACTGTGGATTCTGAATGTGGATATGTATGCATTCCACTGGAGTGCGTGTCCTTGACTGAGGTAGTGTTGGATGTGTCTGGGTACGTAAAAATGTCTGTCATAACTAGAGAGTGTCCCATGGGTCTGCTTGTCATCTCTTCTGATTCTGTACTGATGGCTGAGGTAGGGAGACTGGTGGAGATTACAGTGGAAGTATCTTCTGATGTTGACTGATGAGGGGTTGGAAGAGATGTGCTGTCATCCGACATGGCTCCTGTCCTAGACTCAAAAAGGGAAGGGCTAGTGGGCAGTCCACTCTGGCTAGGACTGTATTCTGTGGTTGAATTTATGTCTTCAGATGTACTGAAATCTGCCCATACTGTCCTCAGGGAGGAAGCTGTGCCTGTCTCAGTCTCTGTGCTTTCAGACGAGACTGGCTGTGAAGGTGAAGGTCTAGTATGTTCCATGATGGGCATAATGGTTGTGAAAGATTTCTTTTCTGGTGAGGCTGATGTAGATGTGATTGTGTGTTTGGCATGGGGTGTGTAAGTCCCATCTTCCATGCCGTTCTCTGGTGTGAGTGAGGAAACAGAGGTTTTCTGTGAGATTGTGGACAGTTGAGCACTGCTGGAGCTTGGTATTGAATGAGTCACTGATCCTGAGGCTGTAAATAGTCTGGAAGGGATTGGATCCTGAGCAACTGTGAAGATAGAGGTGACAGAAATGGGAGAGCTGGTGCTGTATCTCTCTGCATTGGCAGGAACTGGAGAATGTGAGGGTGTATCAGGTGTAGGCCTTGTTGAACCTGCAGACATGGACCCTTCCCAAGTTGAATGAGTCCAAGATGAGGATGGTGAATTGATAGAATGACCCACAGATTCTGAAAGTAGAGATGTTTGTGTCCCACTGTGCTGGGTCTCTGTGTTTGAAGCAGTGGTTGATGTGTCTTGGGAAGTCACCATGTTTGATGTCACCACAGAATGTCCCCTGTGGCTGACTTCTTGTGATTCTGGAGTGGTTGTAGATCTAGGGAGCTTGGTGGAGATTCCAGTGGAAGTATCTTCTGATGCTGACTGATGTGGCATTGAGAAGGATGTGCTGTGCTCAAACATGGCTGCTTTCTGAGACACTTGAAGAGAAGGGATGGTGGACACATCAGTCTGTCTAGTATTCATTCCTTTTGTTGCATGTGCTACTTCAGATTTACTGTTATTTTTCCATGCTATGTTCAAGGTGGAAGCTGTCTGTTTTCCCATCTCTGCAGTTGCAAATGAGATTGATTGTGAAGATGAAAGTGTGGTGCCTCCTGAGTTGGTTGAAACTATTGTGAAATATTCATTTTCAGAGGAGACTGGTGTAGTTGTAATAGTGTGTTTGAGTTGGGGTGTTGAACTCCCATCTTCCACATGGTTTCCTTTTGTGACGGAGGAAGCCATGGTCATCTGTGAGATACTGGATGTTTGTGCAGTGTTGAGACTTGTCTGAGGACTGCTACTTAAGCTTAGAATTGAGTCAACCACAGGTCCTGAGCTTGTGGACAAGTCTGTTGGGATTAGGGCCTTAGAAATTGTGATGATAGAATCCAGAGAATTAGTAGATAATCTGTTGTGTTTGTCTATCGTGGAAGAAATAGCAGAAGGTGAATGTGACTCATGTGGCATTGTTATGGAATCTACAGACATTGATACTTCCCAAGAAATAGGTGTTAATGTTTCTGAAGCAATATTATTGGTAGGAGCCATGGCTTCTGAATGTGGAAATGTATGTATTCCACTGGAGTTAGTGTCCTTGATTGAGGCAGAGGTTGATATGTTTTCAGAAGTTACCCTGTTTGATGTCACCACAGAATGTCCATTGTGACTATTTGTCAACCCTTGTGATTTTGGATTGATGCTTGAACCAGGGGTTCTGATGGTGATTACTCTGGATGTTTCTTCTGATGTTGGTTCATGTAGCTTTGTAAGGGATGTGTTCCCAGTAGACATGTCCCTTGTCCAGGATTTAAGAAGAGAAATGTTTATGGGCAATTCAGTATGGTTAGGACCATACTCTGTGGTTAAATCCATGTTTTCAAGTGTGCTAGATTGTATCCAAGCTGTGTTCCAACCTTGCTCAGTACTATTATAGGTAATAGGCAGAGAGTTACTATGCCTTTGTGATGTGGAATTAACTGGTGATGAAGAGTTTGTTCTGACTGTAGATCCCCAGGGAAGTTCAGAGATGATTCCTTCCAGTGATGAGGATTTTGTCTGGGTTGGGGCAACATAACTTGTGCTGAGAATAGTGGATGTCACTAACAATGGATAACTCTGAGAGACATTAGAAAGCATTTTAGCCATTGAGGAAGTTTCCAGTGTGCCTTGGGAGACCATGTTTGGGGTCACCACAAAATGTCCTGTCTGACTAGTGGTAATCTCTGTGCTAGTGATAGAGTTTGGGGGCCCAGTGGACATTTCACTGGAGGTTTCTTCTGGCTTGACTGGCTGATGAGGGCTTGAATAGGAGGTGCTGTTAGTAGGTTCTGTTCTGGATACAAGGACAGAATTTGTAAAGGACACTTCAGTAAGCTCTGTGGTTGAACTCATCTCAGGCATGTTAGTTTCTACCACAGTAACAGTCATGGGTGTGTCTGACAGAAGGGTATTACTCAATTCAGCCCCATTGCGTGTGTCAGTCCTTGCAGAGTTCGATGTATTCACTGAAGCAGAAACATTGCTCTTCTCTGTGGTTTCGGGGATCAAGGTGGACAGTGTGGTTTTAGACAAAACTGATTCAGATATGTGGGGAGCAGAGCTGGCAGCTTCCCTGATGGTCACTGCTTCCTTTGAGTTTCTTGCGCCTTTTAGAGTGGCCAAGAGTGAAGGCATGCTGCTTCTCCAGGGTAAAGCTGAAGTGGTCCGTGTTGCTGTGCTTGTGTCCAACATCCTTGTGCTTGTCTCGGGTGTTGCTGTGAGCACTGAAGCCACAGATCCAGTAGAACTGTGTGGTTCTTGAAATGTTGATGCTACATGAGAAGGCAAGGTTGGTTTGGGTTTACTTGACACAGTAAGCTCTTGACAAATAATAGATAACTATAGAAGGGTAATCTAATAATACCCTCAGAAACGGTCTTATATACGTTCTTACACACCTATAAAAGTGATTAGAATCACACTATGGTTGATAGCTGCATTAATCATATCTTTTTACATTTATCTAGTGGGATAAATTTTATCCTGGACTATATTTATGTTGTTTTGGGATAAAACATTTCTCACTTAGTACTCTTATGTCTGTATAAACATGTATTAAAATAATCATTACATAAATTGTATTGTTTCTTAGGAGAAGTTGTATAAAAATATAGCTTATAAATAAAACCTACAGCCTTGCAACTACAAAATAAGTCAGGTTAGGTCAAAATGTGGAGAATAAATGACTATTGAGTGTTCAGCCCTAAATCATACTCCCTTTCTATAATGCTCAGAGTATCTCTTAGAAAAGGAAGTCAAAAGACTGGAAGAACCAGATCTAGAAAAAAATGTCTTCTGAACATGACAGGACCATTGCTCTCATGAACTCATTCTAATGGTCTATACAAGACCTGCACAAGATTAACTCAATTAGCATTGCAGCATGGGGTGGGGGAGATGAAAAGTTACTGACAGTTGATCGATAAGAGACAATTAGTTTTCTACAGGGATGTGGCTCCTGGTAGACTGCCAGTGCTCCAGTGGATGGTTGGCCCTGCAACCTTACACATATAGCCATCATTAGTGAGACTCAATTTCTTATTCAAAAACGAAGAAGAAGCACGAGGAGGAAGAGGAGGAGGAGGAGGAGGAGGAGGAGGAGGAGGAGAGGGACTGGAGAGATGGCTCAACAGGTAAAAGTACCTGCTGCCATGTCTGACAAACTGAGTTTGATTCCCAGGATCCACATGGTAGATGGAAGAAATGACTCCTGAAAATTGTCCATTGACTACCACATGTATATTGGGACACACACGCACACACATAAATAAATAAATAAATAAATAAATAAATAAATAAATAAATAAATAAATAAATAAAAATGTAATACAAAATCATTATTTACAGAAGGAAAGGACATGAAGTTGGGAGGGGGACATGATGGACAAGTCTGGGAGGAGGTGGAGGCAGAAGTGAAGGATGAATATGATAAAAATATATTACATACATGCATGAAATTCTCAAGTAGTACATACACTTTAAAAAATGAGCCAGTTTGAAGAAGTTATCAATTTGTAACAGGTTGAACATACAATAGAAGAAATTCATAGTATGGCACATGAATGCCTGAAATTTTTATTAGACTTTGCTAGGATGTGTTTATATAGTTTTTATATAGTTAACTCTCTCACGAAAAAGAGAGAGATAAAGAAAGAGAAAGAAAACAAGAAAGAACGAAAGAAAGGAAGGAAGGAAGGAAGATAAAGCATAAAAGCTCCCTTCTTTTCTTAGTCAAATATTAGCAGAGATTTGGCTATGGTTCTGGATGTGAAGTTATGCTCAATGGAAACTTATAGATGGGCTCTGGAATGATTGTCTATATCTGGTCCTGTTGTGATTTGTCTGGGGCTGTCTGTCCTATCGTAAGAAGGCAATTTTTTTGCACAGTTTATGAGTCAATGATGTCCCTGTCTCTAAACCTGCATTGATGAGGAAGAGTACCACTCCATGTATTCCTGAAATTCGTACATTCCTCACATGTCCAAGAAGCAGTAAGCCAAGCACTCAAATACAAATAAAGCACCATTAGAATCTAGGCACTGGAAGCTCCAGAGCATTTTACCATGTAAAGCTTACTGCTATTTTTATTTTAATTATGGTGACATATTCAAAGTAAATATTTGGGTTTGTTTCTGCAAGTTTTGCATTTTTGAGTGGTAATATAACTATAAACTGCAGAATAAAATGTATCATGATTCTCTCTGGCTGTATACAAGAATGGATCTATCAACAGTTGGGCATAGAAGGAGGAGGGGCCCAGGGAAACCACCCCTCATTGCTAAACTATTTCCTGCAAATAGATTCAGGGAAAAGGAGAGCCATTGCCATCAGTTATGTGTCCACTGGTGACACACACCAGGCTCCGATGGGTAATTCTAAGCTCAGTGTGTTACATGACAGAACCTAAAGTCATGAATATGAGAAAGGGAAGGACAGGTTCATAAGGATGGGAGAGGGATAAGAGAGGTTGGGAGAAAGAGAAATCAGAATGTACTTTATACATGTATGAAGTTGTCAAAAGAACAAACCTAATTAAAAACCAAAATCTTACATTTTTTGCTTTTATTTTCTATCCATCTCTGTGGAAATATTACTGTCAATTTTATGTTTTATTCTGAATCCCCAAAGGGTGTCAAAACCTGATGCCACCTTAGATTCTAGGAACAACAGGGTTGATGGATACATACCTATGTGATAAGAGACCAAAACTATCTGAGAAAACACACACTTTGGTCACAGGACATGGAGAAAACATGTCGGTACTGAAAGAAGTTCTCTCCCTGGTAGCTCTGTAGGCTGATAGGGGAGAAAAGCTATCAACAATATTATCCAGCCATGAAACCTGTAGGCTACAAGAACAATTGGTTTGGCAAGATAAATTAATGTATGCCATAGCAGCATAAATGTTATGGGAATAACCAACCTTTTTTTAAAATTGGATTTGTGGCCCACTCCACAAAGGGAAACTCGTGCCTAGTTCTTTAAATCTAGTTAAGAACCCATAGCCAGAAGCTTATAGTTCTTAGGGCAGAACCTGTTACTATTGATTTGCTAAATAAATATAGTATCATTCTTTCCAAATATGTATTTAGTGCAGCTCTCAGTCCTCAATGGGGAAGCTTCTTTGTGCAGTGGATGATAATTAATATAGAGATTGAAAACTGGTAAAACTGTAGAAAATAAGTTTCTGTAGAGTTCTCAACCATAATTGGAACTTCTACCTGAAACACCGTCACTTGAGGACTCCAGGAATGTTGCAAAAGAAGAGAAAGAAAGAATGTAAGAACCAGAGATTGGAAAGGATCAAGGTGAAGCAGTGTCTTCTGGACATGACAAAACTGGCATACATAAACTCACAGCAGCTGTCGTTGCCTGGGAAAAAGAAATAGCCAGGGCCTCTGTGAAGCTATGAGAGGCCCATGAGGCCACACCCTCTTTGGTATCTATAGGCAGTTAAGGTTACAGAGAAAGTTGCAACTGGAGAGGTGAGAAATGTGGACATTTCTCTCGAAATCTCAGGGAAGCTAAGGATTAGATTAGTTTTAGGACTCTCTGAAGTAATAAAAAGATTTTTTTGTTGCTTATCTTCATAATAGTGTTGGGATTCTGCCTTCACTCCTATACATGTGCAGCTCTGAATCTTGCATCCTATGTCATCAGAAGGCACTGGCGACTACGTATACACCTTAAAAATGTGGATGCAGACCATGCTCTCTCTCTGCTCTCTCTCTGTTCCCTGCTCTGCTCTGCTCCCTCACAATTAGTTACCCAGTTGTGTCGTTATTAGTAATCATTCTTACCATGAAAAAGAACAAATGGGATCCCCCAAAAGAGTGTGCAATTTGAAATGAACAACAGTTCCAGGAAATCGAATGCTGGAGTATATGCCTGTACGGTAAGAGATGAGAAGATTAAAGAAAGATCTGTTCCAAAATGGGATAAAGGGAAGGATGCACTGAGGACAAGACCCCATTCACCTAGGCTTCCACATTGTAAAAAAGAAAGGCCTGGGGAATTTTCTGCTCTTCGCAGCAAGAAAGGAATTCTTCTGCAAATGTGATTTAATGAGGACAAACTCCATGCCAAGCAGGCAGTTGAATTTGGCTATGCTGTCCATATGGCTCTGGCTTTATAGTCATGAAGGTATATGAGTTACAGGATTATAGAATCTTCTTCTATGGTTAAGGACAGCTGCTGAGGCCTGTGGTGAGGAAGTCCTTGCAGAGAGCTACTGAGAGACCATTGCATGAAGCTGTGAAAGTGAAGCCTGGGTTATGTGTAGGATCCCAAATGTTTGACAAGCCAGAGTCTTTTAGTCATGGTAATGTATGCTCTATGCCATTGTTATCGGAAGTATATATTTTGCTTTTGATTTTACAGGAGGTCACAATTAAGAGATTGCCTTGAATTTTTTTTTTTTTTTTTTTTTTTTTTTTTTTTTTGAGACAGGGTTTCTCTGTGTAGCTTTGAGCCTTTCCTGGAACTCACTCTGTAGCCCAGGCTGGCCTCAAACTCACGGAGCTCTGCCTGGCTCTGTCTCCCAAGTGCTGGGATTAAAGGCATGTGCCAACACTGCCCAGATGCCTTGAATCTTAGAAGAGACTTTAAACTTTGGAATTTTAAACTGTGTTGAGACTGTGAAAGACTACAGGGACTTTTGAAGTTGGATTAAATGCAATTTACATTATGATATGCCCATGAGTCTCTGAGAGCCATGGAGGGAAATGTGATTGTTTGAATGAATATGACACTGATAGGTTTGTGTTTGAATATTTAGTCCCTAATTAGTGAAACTATTTGGGAAGGATTAGGAATTATGTTGTTATTGGAGGAGGTGTGTCACTGGGGCTAGCTTTAATGTTTCCAAAAACTTATGCCATTTCCAATGTGCCTCTCTCTGCCCAATACTTGCAGATCAAGATGTAAGCTCTCAGCTTTTCCTGCTGCCATGCCTTTATTCCACCATCATGGATTCTAACCTTCTGAATACATTCTTATACATTGCCTGGTCATGGTTTCAAATGAAAGCAATAGAAAAGTAAGTAAGACAGTGACTCACACATACAATCCCAGCACTCAGAAAGTTAAGGCAGGATGATTTCCCTGAATTTGAAGACAATCTGGGCTATAGAGTGACTCTCAGGGCATTGAGAAATGTATATCAAGATCCTCTCTCACAAATCAAAAACAGAACCACTGTACAATATAGTGACTATAGTTAATAATGTCTTGTATATTTTAAAATTGATAAGAGGGTAATTTTAAATGTTCATGCCACTTTAAAGTGAAATATAGGTTCGATGACAGAGACATTGACTAAATACCTGATTCATGATTATGTATACATATCTATGTACACACATTAAGATATCACATTGCAGGGTCTCCTACAGATATTAACATCCACAGATCCTCAAGTTCTTTGTATAGAATGCAGAAGTTGGGGGCTGGTTAGATAGTAGATAGGTCAGTGGTTAGGGAGGCTTACTGCTCTTGCAAAGGACCTGAGTTCAGTTCCTGCCACCAACTTTAGATGGCTCACAACCTCCTGTGACTCTAGTTCCAGGGAACCTCACCCACTTTCCCAGCCTTTGTGGGCATTGCACTTATATGTGCATACACACACACACACACACACACACACACACACACATACACACAAGTAATAGAAATAAAGTTTTTAAAATGCTATAGTTTTTTGCATAGAATCCACAGATATTCTTTTGTACATTTTACTTCTATATTATTTAAAGAACCTAAAATATAAATGCAATGTAAACAATTGCTATACTGTGTTGATTAGGCTGTAATGACAAGAGAAATAGCCTCTATATTCATTTACAATAGATGCATTTTCCCCTAAAACTTTCTATGCATTGTTGATTGAATCTAATGGGGGAGAGCCCAAGGACATGGAGACTGGTTGTATATATAACCTGTCTTTGCACAATTTAAAAATGCTTTCAATTGTACTATGCACATGGGCAAAATTTGTCAAAAAATTCAATACACTTCTTACTAAGGGTCTCAGTCTTCACAAGCTGTTGTACTTTATTGAATTTGTTATCACAGTTCATTCTCTGCTAGCCATCTCCTACAATCCATCTCTTTGCTTATCCCCAGTATGATATTATCACTGGGAGACCATCACAAGGTGTCTTGAGTCAGAATCTCTGTCTCTGGGAGTCTTTGAGCTATTTTGCTTGAATTCAAAGTATAGCTATATCACACATCAGCTGCCCACATTGGGGTAATTGTCATAATAGATTGTGCCTTTTCACCAAAATGGAAGTAATAAGTTTTTTTTATTAAGGTTTAATATAGTCTAACAACAATTTATATTGATTTAGTTTTTATAAGCAGCTGAAAATAAATGATCAGAAAAATTTATATAGGTGACATACAAATACTATGGCATTTGAAATGCTATGTTCAAGAAGTGTAGATTGAAGAGTATATTTTCTGTTCACCATCTTTAAAAAAGATTTTATTTTATATATAATTATGGGTATATGTGCATGTCAGGGTGAGGGTATGTGCACATAAGGCCAGAAGAGGGTGTTGGTTCCCTTTCAAGCTTGAGTTACTAGAAATTCTGAACTGCTTGATGTGGATACTGGGAACCAAACTTGAGTCCTCTGAAAAAGCAGCAAGCATTCTTAACCACCCTCTCCAATGTCTGTTATCATCATCCTGACTCCGTTTAGTATAGTGCCATCATAGAACAGAGCTGTTCTTTTTTATAGCTTGGAAAGGAGAATCTTCAATAAGGAGGGGGTCAGAGATATAGGAGGGAGAGCTAGAATCAGAATACACTTTCCCTTCAGAAATCATTTGTATCTTTGTCTTTGAGGGGTGTTTTTTGTTGCTTTTTTTCTTAATAATGCTTTTGTTGCATACATGTATATTATTGTGCTTTGCTCCTATTCACCCCACATTGTCCTCTCTTTCTTTTACTCTCCCTCTTCCTGTGGTCCCCAGTAGTAGTCCTTGCTCTTACATATAATATATATTATATTATGCATATAGTATATCTATATATGCTGGAACTACTGTTATCTATGCATATTTTTGCATACACAGTATACTCAACAGTGCATATTCATGCATAGACACTTACATATTTGTATTTAAATTAAAAAATCTGCATATGAGAGAAAGCATGCAACATTTCTTTCTTTATCTATGACTTTTTCACATGTACCCCTCCCCTTCCCTTTGCATTCAACCAACTATAGGATGAACTATTTTAAAAGAGAAGTATTTTTATCAAAACTGTACAGGCTTTTGTCCTTATTAGGCCCTAAACAAAAAGTTGTAATAACTATGTACAGATCACTTACAGATACAAATGAATTACAATAGACATTATAAGTAGTCTAGAGAGGATTTAAGATATATGGGAGGCTGTGGGTAGTCTATGCTAAAGCTACAGCATTTTATAAAACTGACTTTGCCATTCTGGGACTTTGGTGTCCCAGAGCATCCTGGACACATTTCCCTGTGGACACAGAGGAAAGCTGACAGCTGTGGGAAGGAGTGTGTTTTAGGAGTGGGGTAGGGGGCGAGAACAGCAAACATCAGAGACAAAAACGCAGACCAGATCTCAGGAACAGATAAATGAAAGCAGCTGAAACTCACGAGGATGGGAAGAAAGACTAGGAGGGCAGGGACAACCAACAGCCAGTCCCATCCACCCCACCTTCCTGCCACATCACAGGGTTTGTCTCTTCACAGTAGAAAGTCCAGAGCCACAGAAGTATGAGGTCGGACCAGTCTGGGCAGCCTCCAGGCAGGGATGAGGAGGGGCTCAGGGAGTCTTAAAATTGCTAACTGATCCTGCCTCCTGAAGACAATAGGTAGAACTACTGTTCCTGACCAGTCTTCTATCTTTCTTGCTCATCCTCAAATCAAAGATGGCTGGGGTCTTGGAGATCTAGGTAAAAGTAGCTCCTTGTGCTGCTCCCTGCTCTGGAAGGAGAGGGTTAAGGACTGACTCCCTACTTGAGCAAAGTGAAGGTATTCTACCAGGACTGAAAAATGGAATTTCCAGGGAAGGAAAGGACCTCATTATATATACACACCCACACTGCTGTGGGAGAATAGAGACTGAAGAAAGCTATACGATAAAGCAACAGATAAAGGAAGTCAATTGGCAGAGAAAAACTGGAAGCCCTAATCTACCTGGCCTTCATACAACAAATGAGCATGCTCAAGAAAAGCCCAGGATATACAAACATGGGAGAGACAGTTGCTACGTAAATGTCCTTTAGAAGGCCATGAGAGTCATGGCCTAGTGCTTCGGGCCCTTTCCTTAACTCCCTAACCCACTTGTGTTCTGGGGGTGCTTTCCCTTCTTAATAAACTGTGTCTATTGCTAGTTCTCATTACGTGTCTAGGGCCCAATTCTTTGCCATGGAACATAAGAACCTGGACACTTCAGCACAGACTCAGATCTATACTTCTAACAACATTCATGCAGTCACTAATACAAACATGGACAGTACTCACATGCACAGACATAAACTCTCAGGGATATGCTGACAGAAACTTATGTATACTACATACTTTCACTTAAGCACACAAATACTGTCACACTCATATGCATACACACCACAGTCTCTCACACACTGATATCCACACATATGTAGTCTCAGTCAAACATTCATACACTCAAATACACACATAGTATACTTCCTATTGCATGTTCATACATACCCATGGACACACGGTGCCACAATACTAATAGACATTCACAGACTCAGAAAATGACTAAGACAGTCACAGCCTTTCACATTCATTCACCCAAATTGGCAGGAATGCAGGTCCTGAAACTCTGAATTCCTTCCTGGTTCTGCCTCAGCTCACTTCACTGAACCTCAGTTTTTTCCAAGATTAAAACACAAATGATTAGAAAATACACCTGTCTACCTAAGTATGTCAACAAAGCTTAACTAAGATGAGATGAATTAGTGTAGTTGATTACAACATCTTGCTTCTCCACAACCCTACTTTATTGAAGTCACCTCTCCCCACTGCAGTCCTGTACCCATGACTCTCCACTCTTTTCTTCCTATTGACCCCTTAATATTGTATAATTAACATCATATAGTCATGGCTTGTGAAGTTTCCCCTTGCTAGCATGCCCAATTCCAGCAGGAATATTTGTTTTGTTTTGTTTTGTTTTGTTTTTCGGGTATAATCTGCAACCCTACACTCCTAGGTAAGATAGGGGGTGGAGGCAAAGAGACTCATCTGGAAGCTCCCAGGCTAAAAGTGTTTCTCTACCTGGGCTCCATATAACACACAGAGCATGCTCCCCAAAGCTCATGCTATACCAGTGTAGAAGAGGCAGGTGTTTTGCAAATGATCTATAAAGGGTCAGGAGCCTCATTGCCCAGAACTCTTGAGCACATGCTTTTTCTTCAGATCTCCAGTCCACTCCAGTTCCTGGAAGTGCTTTTACCTTTCTTAATAAACCATCTCTATTTCTGTGTCCTTGGTCTAATTCTTTGTTCTGGGAGATGAGAACCTGTGTACTTCAGATGCCTTAGGACACAGATCCATCCTTATAACAGCAGAAACAACATGGAATAATGCCTGGATGCCCCAGGCACAGCTATGTCTTCTCGGCTGTCTCTACGGCAGGAGAGTAGCATGAAGTGTTAGGTCATAAGTAGGGTACATAAGAAACCTCTTGGTGGGGAGGAATACTGGAACAGAACTGCTACCTCCATGGCCAACATATAATGGTTCATGTGTAGACACTGGGATATAAAAGTCTCAGTCCTTGGTACAGCATTTGCCATTGAGCTTCTGACCTTTCTCTCAACTACAGCACACTTTCTCTCTTGGAAGTTTTATCTGTGTCTCCTCCCATCCTCCCTTTCTCCCTCCACCCTCCCTTTCTCTCTTCCTCCCTCTGTTCTTTCCTTCCTCCTTTCCTTCATTTCTTTTACTGTGTGTGAATCTGATGCATGTACACATGTATGTATGAGTGCAGTGCATAGGCCAGAAAAGAATGTTAAGTATCTTCTTATACCACTGATGGCCTTCTTCCTTTGAGATGGGGTCTCTCAGAGACCTGTGCTGGCAGCCAGTATGCCCCAGTGCTTCTCCTGCCTCCATGTTCCACTGTGCTGGAGTTACAAGTATATTCACACCTATTTTTGATGTTGTTGTTTTAACATGAGTGCTGAGGATATGAACTCAAGTCATCTTGCTTGTGCTATCACATTCTTACCACTGATCCATTTTCCAGCCTGTATATTCCCTCTTAATAACCTGTTTCTGCCGGGCGGTGGTGGCGCACGCCTTTAATCCTAGCACTTGGGAGGCAGAGCCAGGCGGATCTCTGTGAGTTCGAGGCCAGCCTGGGCTACCAAGTGAGTTCCAGGAGAGGCGCAAAGCTACACAGAGAAACCCTGTCTTGAAAAACCAAAAATAAATAAATAAATAAATAACCTGTTTCTGCTTCTGCTACTGTTCACGTCTCTCTCTGTTTGTTTGTGGTGGTTTGAATGAGAATGGCCCCCATAGGCTCATATATCTGAATGCTTTGCCCCCATTTGGTAGAAGTATTTGGGAAGCGGTAAGATGTATGGTCTTACTGTTAGAGGCATGTCACTGGGGGTGGGCTTTGAGGTTTCAAAAGCCCATGCCATTGCAGTTCCTTTGCTCTCTGCCTTATGGCTGTGTCTTAAGATGTAAGCTCTGTTTTTTCTCCAGTGTCATGCCTGCCTGCTGCCATGTTCATCAGCGTAGTGGCCTTGGACTCTAGCTCCCTGGAACCCAAAATTAAATGTTTTCTTTTATAAGTTTCCTTGATCATGGTATTTTTGTAATAACAATAAAAAAGTAACTAAGACACTATGCAATTCTTATTCCACATTACAAGAATCTGGGAATTCCAGCAGGTACCCACTGGATGCCAATATTTGCTGATAACACCCCCTTACCCATGAGAGATCTTTTAAAAGTCCAACCAGATATTCAACTCCATAGGTATTACCAAAGCCTGTAAAACATTGTTTTTTCCCCTCGACACACAGGCGTGATAACATTTAACATTAACTGGGCACAGTAAGTTAACCATAACCAGGAGTAAAATAGATACAATTGCTAGCTTTGGCCAGTGGCTGTATTGTAGCCTATGAGGTTTGTCCGAGTTGCACTCACTGCTAATTAATAACAAGCAGCAGAATATTAGTCAATGCTCTATAATTACTGGAGTCTGACTTTTCACTCTGTCTGGCAGCTGTAGACTCAGATTTACTGCTTAGAGGATATGGAATTCATTGCCAGTATTTTACATCAAAAGTCCTGAAGGGTGTCTGGACTGATTCCAGGAGACTCCTTTGGGAGGGCCTGAGGAGGTTGGTGGAGGGGCCGCCTGCCTATACCCCAGGCCACCTGTCTTCACTGAGATAGAAATGGGGTTGCCCAGATCAACAGCTCACAGAATCTAACCCTGAGTAAGCCTTGTTGATAAAAGCAATTAAACAGCCTCTGTTTGTAGCAATCTGGGAAGAGTTGTAAAAACCTGCCCACCATTCAGGGTGTTGTTTGATGACCTCACAAAGCTATCCAACTGCAAAGCTCTTCCAGGGTCCCCTGGCTGCCAGGACTTGAAAGACTCAATACTACCTAGGTGGGATGGGGTTGAGGGAGGAGGGAACAAGAGGAAAGGAGGAGTCAAGACCACCTTTGGATTTTGGAATATGCTGGGGGCTTCCTGCCCCCACCCCTTCAGAGGCTTGAAGGTGTCTTTGTACCAAGCAAAGAGTAAATGAACAGATTATTAAGCACCTAGGTACACTAAGGCTCTCCCTTGCACAACAGTATCTTAGGTACTGGAAAGGTTTAGTGGGAAAGTCAAAATTTCCTGCTCAGGAAGTCAGAGTAGAACAATGTGTGGGTTTGGGTGGCTTCAGGTTGAAGACTGAAGGATGTGTGTATATCTGTGTGTGTGTGTGTGTGTGTGTGTGTGTGTGTGTGTGTG